>NC_136073.1:849152575-849863888 GCF_964261635.1 Lissotriton helveticus | reverse complement strand
CGAATTGGGTATCATAGCGCTTTACATAGCACCAGTTACGTTACATGAGGACACACATTCATTTTTGTTAGGCACGGGGAGATTAAGTGATTTGCCCAGGATCACAGGATGTTCAGCGCCGTTACCAAGACTCGAACCCACAGAGGCGCAGTGCTGCAACATAAAGTGAGGCGCCTGGCTTGTAAATATGAAAGTGAGTGCTGTGCTGAAACCGTAAGCGTGACGCCTGCACACATAAACGTTGTGTGCATGGCGGCCCGTGAAACGGGCGCCATGCTAATAAAAAAAAAATTATTCATAAAAGCACAGCACAAAAACTTGAAGAGTGGTGCCCGCACAATGGTGATAAAAACAAAACATGAAAGAGGCGCTGTGCTAGGCGCCGTAGTGATAAAGTATCACTACCACGAAATAAAAGTAGTTCCTAAACGAAACACAATAAACAACTACAGTAGTTGGCCGGTGCTCCTCGCCATGAAACGGAAGTGAAGTATCGATAGCGGCAACCAGTAAGGAGACAGGAAAGAAGAGCAACGCAGGAGTTAACCAATGGCAAGCGGGAGTACACTCCGTATGCTGATCACAGCAGGTCTTGCAGATAGCACATGCGCGCTGCCTAAGCTTGACCTAAAAATAATTCTTCAGGGAAAGCAAAAATGTGACATTTGGCGCCCTATAGTGGACTGGTCAAATAAGCTGCTTCAATCGCAATATAGACAGTGGGCTTTCTTGCTGATAAAAATCTACAAATAGATGTTACTGTAGGACAGGGGGGCCTTACAAATGTGGGATTGGAGCATAATTCCATCCTCTGCCTCCGACCCCCTTGTGACAACCCTGGCACAGGGAGTTTATACAGATTGGCTCACTGACTCAAGTTCATTCAGCCACCCATACAGCAGAATCCTTCTCCTATGACTGAATCTGGCAAGCATCTTTGTCCTTCCCAGGTCAGCCGCATGAAAAGAGGGATACCAAAAGATGTGGCAGGAGCAGGGATCTTGGTCTCAACACACAGGGAAGCTGACGAGACACATGTGTGAAGGTTACAGAGACCATATTATCAGGTGACACACTATGTCGCATATAGAGGGGTTGAGAGATGTATGGAAGAGAGACAGAGGCCTATATTTAGCATTAAATTGAGTTAAATTACAATTTCTGCAGGACTTCCACAGGTGTCCTAACCCCATCAAAAGATTTCAGCTTTACATGAAACAAAAATATAAAAATATTTTTCGAGATTTTCACATATTTTTCCAAAGATTTTACACACCTCTGCTCATGTTATTCAATGCAACACATATGCCTCGATTTTGTTTATTTTGTGAGCATTTTAGGCTAGGTATCAGTTTTACATTTATTGTAAGGCTTTTGCTCCACTTCCTATAGTTTTATCAGCGTCAAATTCTGTTTGATCAGTGTCACTGTGGTTGCGGTCAGAGGTCATTTGATGCAATTTCTGTCATTTTTTTAAATCTAGGGGATGTTTAAAATTAATCAAAGGGGAGGAGTTCTGGCAGCGACATTTTGTAAATGTTGCCTTTTATTTTCTTCCAAAAAACATTCATCTAAGTCTATGGCTGACGTTCTGCGCCTGATTTACAGAGAGATTGCAGTGAAAAATGCCCCAATTTCTGAAAGAAGTTCTAAATGTACGAGAGATTCCCCTAGCCAACTTTCCCCCAACTTACAATGCCCTGATGGAGAAAATCCATCCGGTGGATTGTCCACTTCATGTTCAGCTATTCACTAGTCTCACTATGTTACTGAATTAAGTGACATCCAAGTCTCAAGGTCTTCTGGGAGATGGAGTGTCTGTACCCCAAGATGCGCTTCCATAAGAGCCCAAACAATTTACCATGGGTTGCCCGTTGCCTCCATTTTTTGTTAGGAGATTTGTCCTCTCATTTTTCTCACTTGCACAGTTTTGGACTGATGTTAGGAAGTATAGCATTCTGGTGTTGCCGGTTATCTTTATCTACGTAGAGTCGACTGTTGCAATAGTTTTCAACCCCATTACAACCCCAGGCTACTTGGTGGCTCACACCCATGCTGTATGCACATGAGGGGCAGTCCCCTTACAGAACATATTGTCCTTTTTAGGTCTCGCCTGTCGATGCGCATGCGCATCGAGCAAGCGAGACTATAGGGGCTCATCCAGACTTTATCTAACTTGCAAGGAATCGTGGCGATTCCTTGCAGTGCCCGTGACTTTTAAGCTCAATGCGCATGTGCATTGAGCTTAAAAGCGCGTGCACAGCCGCCCGCATTCCTCCGACACCTTTGAAGTGAAGCTTAGCTTCACTTCAAAGGCCCGGCTTGTTCACACCCACATGCCGCTCTGCCCCGCTCCGCCCCCTCCCCTGAGTCATCCTGCCTGCCCCTTCCCGCCGTGTCGCATTTCTCCTCCCCCCTCCCCTCTCTTCCCTCCGTCTTGTTCTTCTTGCTCACTTGTCACTCTTTGCCCCTTACTTCTATCCCTTCCTTTCTATTCCCTCTCTGAACCTCCTTCTATGCCCATCTCCTGTTCCTTTCTTTTCTCCAACATTTGCCACGTCTGCTTTCCTCGTCTCCCCACACGTTTGCCTCCCTTTACCTCTGTTTCCTTAGCTCCTCGTTTCTCCCGCCTACTCTCACATCTTTCTCTTTTCTTTCTACCCTCTCGCCCCCACTTCTCTTCGTGCTCATCTGTTCTCCACACATTTCTCTCACTTAATTCTTCCTGCCTCAACTCTCCGCCTCCCGCCCCCTCCCCCTAGTTTTTTATTTTTTAATTAATTTCCTGCTGAAAGCCTGACGAGCGGTACATTTCCCGTCCCTTGAGCCGTCAGACCTCGATGTGCCGCCAATCATCTACTTAGCATCTGCATCGTTAGAAGTCATCCTGGCCACTTGCAAGCACCCTGGCAGCCTGCTCTGGCGTGGGGGAGGGGCGCCTGCTCTCATAGGAAAGCTGGCAAACAACCCAAGTGTAACTAGCGATAGCAGGAGCCAATTAAGATCAAAGCTGATATATGCAGCAATAAGCCTTCATCCCTTTAATATTCAACATTCTTTTTCACTTTGACACAGATCAAGAGGTGTTAATGCATATTCTTTCAAATGAGTCGAGCAGTGCTTTAAAGTGACAAAACTGTTATTTGTTCTTTCACAATCAATTAGTATCATGGTTCAGCCTACTCTGAATTGCTCTACAGCTGGGGTGAAACATGCATCCTTGTCGCTGCAGTGCCACAGTCTATTCGAGGCTATGTTCTGCTGCAGAATAGCTCGAAGGGGCCTATAAACAATAGACCGAGCACACCCTTGGAGGAGCACGCGGGGGTGCAGACATTTTGTTCAGTTCATAAACGATCTGACAGATGCTTGCAGGTATGCAGTCATTTTTAGCAGGAGTAAAACAATTAAAAATGTGCTTCGGGGTTTGAGGCGCTCCCATTTGCATCTGACAAAATGCATTTCTCCAAGCAGACAAAATGTCCTAATGTTAACACGTTCCGAACTGTGAATTCATTATTGAACAAGCAGGCTCTGAGCAGCAGATGCGAATGTAACGCTAGCCAATTCGAAGTAACAACACATCTTGTGACGATGGTGTGTTCGTGTGGAAAAGCACCCACGAGAACTCGTTATCCCTGCTATATAAAGAGGTCAGTTAGCAGTGATTGACTCTTTTCCAGGGTACTGGGTACTCGGCTATGTCACTGTATTCTTTTCTGTTGCACCTCTGTTGCAGTGGTGGACTGGGAGGAAACAGCAGCCCAGGAAATGTGTTTTTATCAGACCTATTGCATACCCAGAGAATGTAGGGAACGAGTCTGCCATCTACAGGCACCCTCACAACCCTCTCACCCTCACTCACTCTCACAACCCTCTCACCCTCACTCACTCTCACCCCTCACTCACCCCCTCACCTTCACTCACCCCCTCACTCACCCCCTCACCCCCTCACTCACCCCCCTCACCCCCTCACCCCCTCACTCACCCCCTCACCCTCACTCACCCTCTCACCCACCCTCTCACCCACCCTCTCACCCACCCCCTCACACGCCCTCACCCCCTCACACCGCCACCCCCCCACTCAGAATGCACACCCCCTCACCCTCACACGCCCTCACCCACTCACACCGCCACACTCCCTTAGAATGCACACCCCCTCACCCACCGCCTCACTCCCCCTCACCCCCCTCACCCTCTCCCTCACACCGCCACACCCCCTCAGAGCCCTCACTCTCACTCACCCTCACTCACTCACCCCTCACCCTCACTCACTCACCCTCACTCACCCTCACTGACCCTCACAACCCTCTCACCCTCACTCACTCTCACAACCCTCTCACCCTCACTCACTCTCACACCCTCACTCACCTGACTCACTCTCACCCCCTCACTCACCCCCTCACCCTCACTCACCCCCTCACTCACCCCCTCCCTCACCCCCTCACTCACCCCCTCACCCTCACCCACCCTCTCACCCACCCTCTCACCCTCACACACACCCACCCTCTCACCCTTACACACACCCTCACACGCCCTCACCCCCTCACACCGCCACACACCCTCAGAATGCACACCCCCTCACCCTCACACGCCCTCACCCCCTCACACCGCCACACACCCTCAGAATGCACACCCCCTCACCCTCACACACCCCCTCCCTCCCCCTCACCCTCACACTCCTCACCCTCTCCCTCACACCGCCACACCCCCTCACACCCCCTCACTCTCACACCCCCTCGCTCTCACACCCCCTCACTCTCACTCCCCCTCACTCTCACTCCCCCTCACTCTCACTCCCCCTCACTCTCACTCCCCCTCCCCCTCACTCCCCCTCACCCTCACCCCCCTCACCCACACACCCCCTCACCCTCACACCCCTCACCCTCACACCCCCTCACCCTCACACACCCTCCCCCTCCCACCCCCTCACCCACACACCCCCTCACCCACACACCTCCTCACCCACACACCCCCTCACCCACACACCCCCTCACCCTCACACCCCCTCACCCACACACCCCCTCACTCACACCCCCTCACCCTCACACCCCCTCACCCTCACACCCCCACACCCCCTCAGACCCCCTCACCCTCACACCCCCTCACCCTCACACCCCCTCACACACCCTCACACACCCTCACACACCCTCACACACCCTCACCCTCCCTCACCCCTGCACGCCTCTCACCCCTGCACGCCTCTCACCCCTGCACGCCTCTCACCCCTGCACGCCTCACACTGCTGCACGCCTCACACTGCTGCACGCCTCACACTGCTGCACGCCTCACACTGCTGCACCCCGCACACTGCTGCACGCCGCACAACACCACCATATCACTCTGGGACGGCGCCACATCACTCTGGGACGGCACATCCACCGCCACCACCACATCCACCGCCACATCCACCACATCCACCACCACTACATCCACCACCCCATCCACCACCACCACCCCATCCACCACCACCACCGCATCCACCACCACCACCACATCCACCATCAACACATCCACCGCATCCACCATCACCACCACATCCACCACCACATCCACCACCACATCCACCACCACCTCCACATCCACCATGACATCCACCGCCACATTCACCACCGCATCCACCACTGCATCCACCACCACATCCACCACCACCACATCCACCGCATCCACCACCACATCAACCACACCCACCACCACCACATCCACCACCATATCCACCACATCCACCACCACATCCACCGCATCCACCACCACCACATCCACCACATCCTCCACCTCCGCATCCACCACCACATCCACCACCACATCCACCACCACATCCACCACCAACACATCCACCACATCCACCACCACATCCCACCACATCCACCGCATCCACATCCACCACCACATCCACCACCACATCCACCACCACATCCACCACCACATCCACCACCACCACATCCACCGAATCCACCACCACATCCACCACCACATCCACCATCACCTCCACATTCAATCGCTGACACACACAGCACGTTCCCATCTAATTGTGTGTATACAGTACAACATATTATATCCTATGTCTTCATTAACAATATAGTGTATCTGTACTGAATATATATCCAGCATTTCAGACTGCATTTCAGAGCTTTTAAAAATGTTTATGGCTTTTTTTTTTGAAATTCTTTAGCATTGGCTACAGGAAACAAAAATGCTAAAGATTTACAAAAAAAACCCATAAACAATTCTAAAAGCACTAACTCTAATGCTGCGAGACCTATTGCATTTTCAATGCTTGTTCTAGTTCTATCTGAAAACAGAGTCCTCTTTCTTTCATTATACCTCACTTACAGACAGCACCAGATGTCACTCCTGCCCCATGTAATAAAAAAACTGCAAATGTATACTCGGCCCTCCTTAACAATTTGTCTGTTAAGCTGTCATTCTCATTCTGCCTTCCCCCACCGCAGAATACTTAGTTTCTTACCAATGTCTATTACCCCTTTGGGGGTATAGGCCATCAACCAGGACCCTCCAGCCCGTTCTTTCTTGGGTTTTCCTTTCAGTCTGACTCTAGGTGTATCCCATCTCGAGGCCCCAACACTAGGTATTTCTTGGCCTTCCTCCTTTCCTTTTCCCTTGAGCGTTACAGGTCAGCGCTTGCCTGATGGTGTTTGACGTGGGCTTGCGGAGAGTGTGACCTTCCATCCCCAGCGTCTTTTCATGGTTTCTTCAGGAGCAGGGAGTTGGGACGCCTCCCGTCATAGGTCGTTGTTGATGATGGTGTTTGGCCTGCGGATTTTTCTCAGACAGATGAAGGTCTGGACTTTGTTAGTGGTGGTCATTGTTGTCCCCCATGTTCCTGCTCCATACAGAAGGACCAATTTAACATTGGTTTTAAAAAGTCTGATCTTGGTTTGCAGCGTTAGGTCCCTGCAGATCCAAATCTTCTGTAGCTGAATGAAGGCAGCCCTTGCTTTGCCGATTCTTGCCTTGACATCAGCGCCTGTCACGCCCTGCCTGTCTATGACACTGTCCAGGTAGGTGAAGGTCTTAACCTCTTCTAGTGGATCACCTGAAAGAGTGACTGTAGTTGTACTGACTGTGTTAGCCTTCAGGGTCTTGGTTTTTCCATATGGATGTGGGGGTCAAGTTGTGCTGACGTGGCTACCACATTCTTGGTTTTCTCCTGCATTTGCACAAGGGCATGGCAGAGTAAGGCCAGATCATCTGCAAAGTCCAGGTAATCGAGCTGCATTGCAAGGTGTCCACTGGATCCCATTTGTTCTCCTTGCTGTGGATGTCTTCATGATCCAGTCTATGACCAGCAGGAAGAGAAAGAGTGAGAGCAAACAGCTGTGGGGAACTCCAGTCCTCATTCGGAAAGCTTCTCTGAGTTTCCCTCCATGGACTATCATGCAGGTCATTGGAGTACCTGGAGTACCTGGTGAATCTTATGACACCCTGGGCAAAGCACTACGCTACGCTTGCGGAGTTTGCGAAGTTTGTGCAACTTCGCACTACGCGAGCTGCACGCGTAGTGCAGCATAACGTAGTGCAGCGGTAATTTTTTGCTTGTTCGCGGTCCTCAACGTCATGTTCGCGACCGCGAGCAAGCAAAATGACATCCCGGCGAGATGCTCAACGCGGGGAGGTCAGGTTTCTCATTGCGAGTGGTGGCGCATGCTCGCGAACGCTCGTAATGAGAAACTACCAGTTCGCGTTGAGAAAGCTGCCGCTCGAGTAAGAATCTACTCGAGCAGCAAAAAACTACGGCTCGCACTGTGCAAGATGTTGTTTACAATGATTGCACAGTGCCGGATGCTTGTCCGCACTGTGCAATCATTGAAAACGCATCTTGCACAGTGCGAACATGCTACTACGCAGCTCGCATAGTGCTACGTGAAGTTCGCGTAGTGCTACGTGAAGTTCGCGTAGTGCAAAGTGCACTTCGCGTAGCGCTACTTCGCGAACTACGCCCACCCTTACTTATGAGTTTATCTGGCAAGCCATAGCGGGGGAGGAGTTTCCAAGGAGTCTCTCTGTCCATGCTGTTGAATGCCTTCTCATAATCGATGAAGTTGGGGGGAGTTCCATTCTATCAACTGCTCAATGAAGATGCACAATGCAGGATCTATCTTAATGGAAACCAGCTTGCTGGTCTCACAACGTAGCGTTGACTTATTCCTTCAGTCTGTTTTGGATGTCTCCATTGAACCCTTCGTCTGGGGTTAATAGAAGAGTTATTCATCTGTAGTTGATGCAGTTACTCAGGTCACCTTTCTTGGGGATCTTGATCAGATATCCCTCCTTCCAGTCTGATGGCATCATTTCCTCTTCCCAGATCCTCTCAAACATGGAGTAGAGCATGTCTACTAGCGTTGCAATGTCTGCCTCAAGTGCCTATGCAGAAATGCTGTCAGGTCCTGCTGCATTCACATTTCTCAATTTTTTTATGACTTGCCGTATTTTTTCCTTGGTTGGTCTGCTGAAGTTTATTGGGAAGTCCTTGTCAGCTTACTGTATGTCTGCTGGAGGCTGTGGCACAGGCTGGTTCAGCAGGTCTTTAAAGTGCTCCACCCATCTTCCTTGTTAGCCTTTGTTACCCATGATAGTCTTCCCAGCTTTGCCTTTAACAGGTCTTTCTGGCTTGCTGTATCTGCCGAAAAATTTCCTTGTTATGCTGTGGAGTTCTTTCAAGTTTCCATGGGTTGCTGCTTCCCATGCTTCTGTGGCAAGACCATCGATTAACCATTGCTGTCTGCTCTTAGACTTCTTTTTGCTTCCTTGTTGGTTTTGGTGTATTCACTTTGAGCTTCACTTTTTCAGCTCTTGTTCAGCTGGTCTTGACTCGAATATGACTAGTTACAACGCGAGTCATCACAACGCATGCCATTACAACGCGGTCGTTACCACGCAATGCCATTACTACGTAAGTCATTACATCAACTTGCAGTAGATGGCGCGCTGACATTAGAAATGTATAATTTACTATTCCAACTCCAGCCCCCGTAACAGTAGGGAAGGTGTTGGAATAGTAAACTATACTATTCCTAATGTCAGCGCGCCATCTACTGCAAATCGATGTAATGACATGAGTAGTAATAGCTTTACGTGGGAACAAAGCGGTCGTTGTAACAACCGCGTGGCAATTGCATCGTGGTGTGATGACCGCGATGTAAAGGTCGTCTCCTGTTGACTACAGCTTTTTTTTCTTTTGGCTTTTGCAAAGAGTCTCAGTGGAGATTAATCCTTTATGCTAGTATTTCTTTGGACCCAGTACCTTCAAGCAGGTTGATGTCGCTGTTTCTTTGATCTCCCACAGATTTTCTACTGGGACTCTGTTGTACTCTAGGTCTTGTAGGACTTGAAACTTGTTACTGAGGGTGACTGCGTATTCACTCCGTTTCTGTGCATCTTTGAGTAGGTTGTTATATTGCTGATGTTGGTTTGTCGGTTCCACCCATGCTTTCTTCAGCTTTAGCCCGGTCAGGGCATGGTAATGGTCGGACACCACGTCTGTTCCTCTGATCACTCTCACATCCTGTAAGGACCTCTGGAACTGCTTGGCAATGTGGACATGGTCTGATAGGATGGGAAGCCCAACACAGAATACAGCCTGGGATAATATGCAAGTTCACTTCAGCCATTGCTTCTCTTGCACTCTTAGTGTAAGTATTTTTCATGAGCACCACCACCTAAATAGAGGAGCGCGTATATGCAAGGACTGACAGAACAATACGTTTTCTTTACCAATATTTTTTTCTGTTATGTTTTATTCAAATTTTTAAACACTTCTGTGCATTTTATCTATATCTTCAGGTTGCAGTAATGTAAATCCAACACTACCATTACTTTACATTCATAAGAATCATACTTTCCCGTGAAGTTCATTAAAACTAAAAAAAAAAAGGTTTCTCTACCTATTTTAGTACACCTGCTTTCTGGGAAGCACCATTGAAATTCTATGTGCCTGCTATATTTTTAAATAAAAATTTAATGGAAGCATTTGGCAACCAAGTTTAGGCAGTGGCAGGCTTTAAAAAAAACAACAAAAAAAAAACATTTTGTGGCATATGCCTGCAATAAGGACAAAATGAGCCACACACTAGCCTACCAAGGCCACACGTATTGCCTTTCCCAGTGCTGGTTTCTTTTGGAATATAAGCAGTCTTCTTATGATGTGTCAAGGGTCCCCATGTTATAATAAGCAGGAAGATTTCACTTTCCATGAGGTCTTGGCACAGCCAGGCACAAAAACTACAGGAAACAGATTTGACGCGTGAAGGTGCTTATCAGAGAGATACCTGTGACTCCAGGTATCGGTTCATCCCACGCGTGAACAATCTTTTGTTTTATTGTGTACTGATGAGCTGCCCCTGTGGCACTGCGATTCTCTTACAGGGTGTTTTATCTTAGTTGCCCAGCGTAAAATGCTAGGTAACAAATATATTTCGAGCTACTACGTATGGTAAGTCATGGGGAAAAGATGTGATTTATAGTGCGCGTTAGTTTGACAGGTTCATTAGACATTCTTTTATCTCAATTTTTTCTTATTATAAGATATTCCGTTTTTTTGATTGTTTACGGATATGAGGACTAGGGTTTTTCCACATGGCTGATCACTGACCATCGTCACGGGTTCTAAGGTATGTCTTAATACAATTGCAGCAACTTTATCTCTGTTGCACCTTATGCCAGCTGCTACTTTCACGTATTCTGCATCGTCCTCTCTGTAATACACTGTTGTTTCACCCACTACAGGGTGTTCTGCAGCTTCATCTCTGCGGTACACTCTTCTGTCACCCGCTGCCTGGTATTCTGCAGCTTCCTCAGTCAGGGGTATGCAATTTAATAAAATATCTACTTGTCCATGGGGCAGGTTGCTTCATAAATCCACTTGTCACTTTGTTGCCGTGTAGTGCTTCGACAAATTATGGCAGCAATCTTATTATATTAGAGCTCGTATATAGCCTCTCCAATTATGCCAGGGTTCATACCATAGTAATGTTTGAATACTTACAATCCCCTTGTGTTGCCACGTTTCTGCAGATCTGCATAATGGAGCTGAAGGTAGTGGTAAGCAATAGTTCCAGGGTTACAGTGCCCTTTTTAGGTTTCGCCTCGCGATCCGCTGGGCAGCAGCGTTCGCGCAGGCGAAATCTCATGTTTTAACAGTATGGGCACTTTGTCCCGCCTTCTCTTCCATTGGCTAGCTCCATAAATGGAGGCTAGCCATTGGAAGAGCGATCTGTCCTTCATTGCCAGAGCAGATTCGTGGGCGTTCCCGCGATTTTTACTCATCCCACCCTTTTTCGTACGTCATGCGGCGGTGGGCGGTGTTTTTTTTGTTTTGGTCAGTTCTCTGAAGATGGCGGCCGGGCAGTAGCCTTCATGGCGTGGTCCGCTTTAACACCCGACACAATGGCCAGGACCCCAGGACTCTGCCCTTGTGAGCCCCACTGAATCTGACATAGCAAGAAAAGGTATTGTGCGCTTAAAACTAACTCTCAACGTACGCCTGGGTAGCGGAGGCTGGTACGCCTCATTATGCGCTTTAAAACTGACTTGCCGCTTACGCCTGTGTATTGGAGGCTGGTACGCCTCATAGTGCGCTTTCAACTGAGTGGCAATTCAGAAAAGGGGGTGGTGATGAACAGAGTGTCTGAATTAAGCAGACCACTCTTACCCAGTCCAAAGATCAGGGCTTGATCCATCACCGTTATTTAGCTCACTGCCCCATCCCAGCTCAGAACCTGGCTATATGCAAATTAGTCTGTCCCTGGCCCAGTGCATCATGGGAACAGGGCAGACCAAACTACCAAGCCAATTCTTCACCAGAAAGGAGACAAGCTACCGGGGACCGGTTTCTGGCATTTCAGCCTCGTCGGCCCGGCTTGCTTGAATCCTGATGGAGCAGTGAGCAAGGGACTCATGTCTGAGTATACCCTGCCACACCTATAGTGGCCAAAAACGATTCAGAAAAGGGGGTGGTGATGAACAGAGTGTCTGAATTAAGCAGACCACTCTTACCCAGTCCAAAGATCAGGGCTTGATCCATCACCGTTATTTAGCTCACTGCCCCATCCCAGCTCAGAACCTGGCTATATGCAAATTAGTCTGTCCCTGGCCCAGTGCATCATGGGAACAGGGCAGACCAAACTACCAAGCCAATTCTTCACCAGAAAGGAGACAAGCTACCGGGGACCGGTTTCTGGCATTTCAGCCTCGTCGGCCCAGCTTGCTTGAATCCTGATGGAGCAGTGAGCAAGGGACTCATGTCTGAGTATACCCTGCCACACCTATAGTGGCCAAAAACGATTCAGAAAAGGGGGTGGTGATGAACAGAGTGTCTGAATTAAGCAGACCACTCTTACCCAGTCCAAAGATCAGGGCTTGATCCATCACCGTTATTTAGCTCACTGCCCCATCCCAGCTCAGAACCTGGCTATATGCAAATTAGTCTGTCCCTGGCCCAGTGCATCATGGGAACAGGGCAGACCAAACTACCAAGCCAAATCTTCACCAGAAAGGAGACAAGCTACCGGGGACCGGTTTCTGGCATTTAAGCCTCGTCGGCCCGGCTTGCTTGAATCCTGATGGAGCAGTGAGCAAGGGACTCATGTCTGAGTATACCCTGCCACACCTATAGTGGCCAAAAACGATTCAGAAAAGGGGGTGGTGATGAACAGAGTGTCTGAATTAAGCAGACCACTCTTACCCAGTCCAAAGATCAGGGCTTGATCCATCACCGTTATTTAGCTCACTGCCCCATCCCAGCTCAGAACCTGGCTATATGCAAATTAGTCTGTCCCTGGCCCAGTGCATCATGGGAACAGGGCAGACCAAACTACCAAGCCAATTCTTCACCAGAAAGGAGACAAGCTACCGGGGACCGCTTGTTTCCTTCCCAGTGTAAGAATTGGCTTGGTAGTTTGGTTTGCCCTGTTCCCATCATGAACTGGGACAGGAACAGACTAATTTGCATATAGCCAGGTTCTGAACTGGGATGGTGCAGTGAGCTAAAAAACGGTGTTGGATCTAGCCCTGATCTCTTGACTGGGTGAGAGTATTCTGCTTAATTCAGAAACTCTGTCCATCACCACCCCTTGTTGTTAAATATTTTGTCCACCCTAAGCGTGGAAGGGTATACTCAGATGTGAGTCCCTTGCTCATTGCACCATCAGGATTCAAGCAAGCCGGGCCGACGACGGCTGAAATGCCAGAAACCGGTCCCCGGAAGCTTGTTTCCTGCCCAGTGTAAGAATTGGCTTGGTAGTTTGGTTTGCCCTGTTCCCATCATGAACTGGGACAGGAACAGACTAATTTGCATATAGCCAGGTTCTGAACTGGGATGGTGAAGTGAGCTAAAAAACGGTGTTGGATCTAGCCCTGATCTCTTGACTGGGTGAGAGTATTCTGCTTAATTCAGAAACTCTGTCCATCACCACCCCTTGTTGTTAAATATTTTGTCCACCCTAAGCGTGGAAGGGTATACTCAGATGTGAGTCCCTTGCTCATTGCACCATCAGGATTCAAGCAAGCCGGGCCGACGACGGCTGAAATGCCAGAAACCGGTCCCCGGAAGCTTGTTTCCTTCCCAGTGTAAGAATTGGCTTGGTAGTTTGGTTTGCCCTGTTCCCATCATGAACTGGGACAGGAACAGACTAATTTGCATATAGCCAGGTTCTGAACTGGGATGGTGCAGTGAGCTAAAAAACTGTGTTGGATCTAGCCCTGATCTCTTGACTGGGTGAGAGTATTCTGCTTAATTCAGAAACTCTGTCCATCACCACCCCTTGTTGTTAAATATTCAACTGAGTGGCAACGTTCGCCTGTGCACCCGAGGCTGGTACGCCTCCCTGTGTCCTACGAGCTAGTTCGCCACGTTCGCCTGTGCACCCGAGGCTGGTACGCCTCCCTGTGTCCTCCGAGCTAGTTTGCCACGTACGCCTTGGCACCCGAGGCTGGTACGCCTCCTTGTGTCCCCGGAGGCTGGTACGCCTCGCACTTCACTGGGCACCTGTTTGTAGCGTATGCTGGCTCTCCTGAGGCTGGTACGCCTCGTACTGCTGAGTTCAGTGTTCGCGTCGTACGCCGTCTCACGCGAGATGCGTGAGGTTTAGCAGGGCACCTACCACGAAGCAGCACAAAGCGTACTAGAGCGCTACGAAGCGCATAGAGGGACTAAGGAGCACCAAACCGTCAGGGAAGTGGGCAGAAGGCCCTAAATATTGCCATAAAGAACTGTGGCACCACTTTATAAAGAACTGTGACATTCTAAACAAGTAACTGGAACCATTTTGAACTGAACAAAGACTGCATTTACAAGCCTGCTTTAAATCTATATAAAAGGAGATATATTTTTACAAGAATACAGTCTGGTGTCATTGTGTGGTGGGTTGATGGTTATTGTGTGTGATACTGCAAATGTTTAACCCTATAATGTTATTCTTTCTGTGCTGTGGCATTTCTGAGGTAGCGTCCAAACATGGGCCTGTGGTGTTCCTGGATCCAAAGCAAAGTGGTATGCAGTAGTGTACGAGGTTGTTATTCCTCCACTATAGTTGTACGCCGTCTTCTTCCCAGTTCAGTGGTATTTGTCCCTCGCAGTTACAATTGCAGCCTCTCTCGTGTAGTCAGGACATAATGTTTCTACTTCTGAGGTTTCATTTAGCTATTTAAGGTATTCTGGGAGTTGTTTTCGTTTGAGTGGCAGGCCGGATACCAATGGTTTGTTCAGAATAGCCAAGCACTGGAAACATGGCTGTGCTTGCTTCCCTGCCCCCTGGCTGTGCTTGCTTCCCTGCCCCCTGGCTGTGCTTGCTTCCCTGCCCCCTGGCTGTGCTTGCTCCCCCGCCCCCTGGTTCCCCTTCCCCTGGCTGTGCTTGCTCCCTGCAACCTGGCTGTGCTTGCTTGCCTGCCACCTGGCTGTGCTTGCTTGCCTGCCACCTGGCTGTGCTTGCTTCCCTGCCCCCTCGCTGTGCTTGCTTCCCTGCCCCCTCGCTGTGCTTGCTTCCTCCCTTCCCTGCCCCCTCGCTGTGCTTGCTTCCCTGCCCACTCGCTGTGCTTGCTCTCCTGAGTGTGTGTGTGGCTCTGGGTGGGTGTGTGTGGCTCTGGGTGGGTGTGTGTGGCTCTGGGTGTGTGTGTGGCTCTGGGGGTGTGTGTGTGGCTCTGGGTGTGTGTGTGTGGCTCTGGGTGTGTGCGTGTGTGGCTCTGGGTGTGTGTGTGTGGCTCTGGGTGGGTGTGTGTGGCTCTGGGTGGGTGTGTGTGGCTCTGGGTGTGTGGGTGTGTGGCTCTGGGTGTGTGTGTGTGTGGCTCTGGGTGTGTGTGTGGCTCTGGGTGGGTGTGTGTGTGGCTCTGGGTGGGTGGGTGTGGCTCTGGGTGTGTGTGGCTGGCTCTGGGGGGGTGTGGCTGGCTCTGGGTGTGTGTGTGTGGTAGTAATTGCTGTCTGCTGAGCTCGTCCGTAGGGTACAGTAGGTCTCACATTTGCGAGAGATTAAGCTAATGGCAATGTAAATGACAATGCCATTTATTTATCTGTTTTCAAAACCAACACATAAATACAAATTTTGTCATTTACAATGCCAATAGCTCTAACTTTTTCAAAGGCGAAACCATTGCATTGTAAATGCTTGTTAGTTTATGCAAACCTACTTAGTTGCATGTTTTAAGGATTTTCAACAACTCATCTCTAATCTTTTCCCATACTGAGGAATGTTGGAAATTTACTCCTGTCAATGGCCTTCTTCCAGAGTTGGGAAAAAAGTAGTTGGAGGAAAAGTAAACTTGCAAACATTCAGATTTTTGCATCAGCAAATATAAACATGCATATTTGCTCATTTTAAAACGCAGTTCACAAATATTTTCTAGGAGTACTATTTCTTGAGCTACTTCTGTAAATTCTTTTAGGAATTCATGAAAGCTGTATAGCTGCACTTAATGGAGGGACATATACCATGGGTGCACTTCTGAAACTTTCTTTAATAATTAGACCCTTAATTTGGTCTGGCGTGGACCATGACATTTTCGATTGTTACAATTCGGTCTCTCTCTCTGTATTGGCTAGCTTCACTTTGAGCGACAGCATTCTGCTCTTTCACAAGGAGCCTATCGGCACAAAGTAGTTTTCTTCAGGACCAGTAACTACTATGGCAGTGTGTGCTTTTTGAGACCAAAAACAATTTTTGCTTTGGCCCATATTTGTTATAATGCTGAGGGTCCGGTAGCTCCTAGACCGATAAGGTTTTACAAAAAGCACGTCAAAACAATTCACACATTGACAAAACTAAAAAGCTGACCACCAATTTCAGACCTACGGGCTTTGCCAATGCTTGTTTATTTTTGTTTCCCATAATCTTATTGAAACTGGTGACATGGATTTTCCATTATGAATATTTTTGGGAAATACTACATGCTTTAACAACATGTTACTAAATGACGCTGCAAAGAAATGGTACCTGAAATTTTACAGTAGTTTAGCAAAATGCTTTTTTCCAGCTTTCATTTTTAATGAACATTTTATTTTGAAAGCAAAGACTCATCAATCTTGCTTTCAAGCTTCTGCAAACATTTGCATCAAATCAGAGAGCATTCTAGGAGCATTATACATGGCTCATATTGCTAAACTTCGAAAACGTGTGTACACATTTTTATACTGGAACCACTGTCAGTAGTGCAGTCAGAGCTTACAACATTTACTTAGAGCTCTCACCCTAATAATAAAGGCTTTCAAATAATGAACTATAAATACAAGTTTGACCATCATAATCATATCGGCAAAAATATCAACTTAACTGCAGACAGTGCCCTTCACTGATCCATAATGTGGTACTAAACTGGCAGCCGAAGGGTTTGTGCTGTAGGGGGTTGGTGTGAGTCAGTCTATGGGAATTTCATATCCCTCCTCTCACCTGCGGTCAGGTATTCTGCAGCTTCATCTCTGTAGTACACTGTTCTGTCATCCGCTGACAGGTATTAAGACACTTTATTTGTCGTACAGTTTACTGTCACCTCCTTGTCTGTCTAGCACATTTTACCATCACCACCTCGAGTTTTCTGCAGCTGTTTCTGTGTGGTACATTGCACTGTCACCTCCTACAGGGTGTCCTGCAGCTTTATTTGTGTGTTAAAGTTTACTGTCACCTTCTGTCGGGTGTCAGCAGCTTTACCTGTGTGGTACATTTTACTGTTGCCTTCTGCCAGGTGTCAGCACCTTTACCTGTGTGGTACATTTTACTGTTGCCTTCTGCCAGGTGTAAGCACTTTTACCTGGTTGGTACATTTTACTGTTGCCTTCTGTCGGGTGTCAGCAGCCCTACCTGTGTGGTACATTTTACTGTTGCCTTCTGCCAGGTGTCAGCACCTTTACCTGGTTGGTACATTTTACTGTCGCCTTCTGTCGGGTGTCAGCAGCTTTACCTGGTTGGTACATTTTACTGTCGCCTTCTGTCGGGTGTCAGCAGCTTTACCTTTGTAGTACATTTTACTGTCGCGTTCCGTCGGATGTCAGCAGCTTTACCTGTGTGGTACATTTTACTGTCGCCTTCTGTCGGGTGTCAGCAGCTTTACCTGTGTGGTACATTTTACTGTCACCTTCTGTTGGGTGTCAGCAGCTTTACCTGTGTGGTACATATTACAGTCACCTTCTGTCAGGTGTCAGCAGCTTTACGTCCGTGGTACATTTTACTGTCACCTTCTGTGTGTGTCAGCAGCTTTAAGTCTGTGGTACATTTTACTGTCTCCTTCAGTCGGGTGTCAGCAGCATTACCTGTGTGGTACATTTTACTGTCACCTTCTGCCGGGTGTCAGCAGCTTTACCTGTGTGGTACATTTTACTGTCGCGTTCCGTCGGATGTCAGCAGCTTTACCTGTGTGGTACATTTTACTGTCGCGTTCCGTCGGATGTCAGCAGCTTTACCTGTGTGGTACATTTTACTGTCACCTTCTGTCGGGTGTCAGCAGCTTTACCTGTGTGGTACATATTACAGTCACCTTCTTTCAGGTGTCAGCAGCTTTACGTCCGTGGTACATTTTACTGTCACCTTCTGTCGGGTGTCAGCAGCTTTACCTGTGTGGTACATTTTACTGTCACCTTCTTCTGGGTGTCAGCAGCTGTTGGTAGATTTTACTGTCACCTTCTTCCGGGTGTCAGCAGCTTTACCTGTGTGGTACATTTTACTGTCACCTTCTGTTGGGTGTCAGCAGCTTTACCTGTGTGGTACATATTACAGTCACCTTCTGTCAGGTGTCAGCAGCTTTACGTCCGTGGTACATTTTACTGTCACCTTCTGTCGGGTGTCAGCAGCTTTACCTGTGTGGTACATTTTACTGTCACCTTCTTCTGGGTGTCAGCAGCTGTTGGTAGA
The DNA here is from genome assembly GCF_964261635.1 of Lissotriton helveticus. Classification (NCBI taxonomy): domain Eukaryota; kingdom Metazoa; phylum Chordata; class Amphibia; order Caudata; family Salamandridae; genus Lissotriton; species Lissotriton helveticus. The sequence goes on along the minus strand of NC_136073.1, from coordinate 849,845,538 downwards.
TTTTACTGTCACCTTCTTCCGGGTGTCAGCAGCTTTACATGTGTTGTAGATTTTACTGTCACCTTCTGTCGTGTCAGCAGCTGTTGGTAGATTTTACTGTCACCTTCTTCCGGGTGTCAGCAGCTTTACATGTGTTGTAGATTTTACTGTCACCTTCTGTCGTGTCAGCAGCTGTTGGTAGATTTTACTGTCACCTTCTTCTGGGTGTCAGCAGCTGTTGGTAGATTTTACTGTCACCTTCTTCCGGGTGTCAGCAGCTTTACATGTGTTGTAGATTTTACTGTCACCTTCTGTCGTGTGTCAGCAGCTGTTGGTAGATTTTACTGTCACCTTCTTCCGGGTGTCAGCAGCTTTACCTGTGTGGTACATTTTACTGTCACCTTCTGTTGGGTGTCAGCAGCTTTACCTGTGTGGTACATATTACAGTCACCTTCTGTCAGGTGTCAGCAGCTTTAGGTCCGTGGTACATTTTACTGTCACCTTCTGTCAGGTGTCAGCAGCTTTACCTGTGTGGTACATTTTACTGTCACCTTCTTCTGGGTGTCAGCAGCTGTTGGTAGATTTTACTGTCACCTTCTTCCGGGTGTCAGCAGCTTTACATGTGTTGTAGATTTTACTGTCACCTTCTGTCGTGTGTCAGCAGCTTTACTTGTGTGGTAGATTTTACTGTCACCTTCTGTCTGGTGTCAGCAGCTTTACCTGGTTGGTACATTTTACTGCCGCCTTCTGTCGGGTGTCAGCAGCTTTACCTGTGTGGTACATTTTACTGTCATCTTCTGTCTGGTGTCAGCAGCTTTACCTGGTTGGTACATTTTACTGTCGCCTTCTGTCGGGTGTCAGCAGCTTTACCTGTGTGGTACATTTTACTGTCGCCTTCTGTCGGGTATCAGCAGCTTTACCTCTGTGGCACACGTTACTGTCACCTCCTGCTGGGTGGTGAGCAGTTTCACAATTGTACCTTGTTGCTGCATGCGCTTCGGTTTTGTTCATCTCTGTTTTTACACATTTTACTAACAACTGCTTCTATTTGTTCTGCAGTTTAAGATGGTCCTTGGGTCTGGGCTCCTGAGCAGTCACCTGATGACATATTTCGGAGCTTTGCCTTTCTGCCCAATGCACACCGAATTTCTGATTCTCACTTTAATGGGTTTGCTGTTTAAATATTTTGGCTAGTTTTAATGTCACTTATTACTAGCTGCCATTTTTCAGGAGCCTCGGTTTTGACGCAGGAAAATGCACATCTTTTGTTCTTTATCAACGTTTTACAATTATATCATTTATATGTTCACCTTCTCTGTGTCCTCCTACAAATGTATTGAGCTGGACAGAGGACAATTATCTGCCAGGACTCTGTACCAAAAAAATTACGGGGTTCTGAAATTAGCAAAAACTGGAAGAGAAACTTCCCATAAGAAAACATCAGCAATAAGGTAAGTTACTAGATGACGGGGATCCTAGGACTTTCGCTGCCGAAAAGAAACAGAAGCTCTATCTGCTCGGCAACAGCGCCCTCTAGAGGAATGCTTAACTCAAAGGACGTGATTTTGTAAACTGTTTGAAAATTACACCCATGCGTTCTTGACCTAACCATGGCGTAAAAAACACCTTCTGTCCTCCTTGGAATTAACTATTTACCCTGCAACATGCCCTAAATTCTAAAGAAAAAAAAACACCCCCTCTCTCTCTCAATATATATTGTTTTTTCATTGCTTCTTTTAATGCCAAAAATGTAAATGTACTTTGAAGTCACCAATGAAGACCTGTGTGAATTTCTTTTCCATATTATATCTCCGTATTACATTATCACTAACCTTTAGAGTGGACCCACGGTGGCCTAATGCACAAGATATGTGCTTCTGAGTCCAATTGTGAGTTGGACATTCACTCATTTTTATACTTTTAGATTGTAAACAGATTTTTGTTTTACTTTTTGTATACTTTGATGGTTTTTGAACAAATTACCGAATAAAGTTATTAGATGATGACTCAACTAATATTTCAACTTAAATCTTACTCGAACCAATCAATGAAGCCATGAAATGTACAAGCAGTTGTTTATAGAGAACAATAGAGGAAAAATAAATAGTAAAGCCTTTTTTTTATACGTTCTCCCCGAAACTCAAATCCTGTTCAAGCCTCAAAACTAATCTGACCAGGACTCATGCTGGACAATGCATCAAAGTGGTCAAACAACGACTATTGAGCTAAACGCTGCACAAACATATATGCCTGTGACTGTGTGTTTGATGCATCGCAACCTCTTGGTCGGTGTGCTGCAGTTTATCTGCGTTGTACATTGCACGGTCACTTCTTGCATGTGTGCACCAGCTTTAAGCACCTGCCAACAGTGTGACCTCAACAACTAAGCTCACCACCTAATAATACATCATAAGTGCGGAATCGGAGGCGATCATGTACTCTACTATCTCACTCATAGCACATTATGTTCAAACAAAGGTTCTACAGGAGATGCCCAGAATATGTTTTCCTTCAAAAAGTCCATACAACTAATTCTCATGTGTTCTTCCCCCTAGACTAGGCGAAATACTGAAATAATTTTAGTTGCAAGTTACAGACTCATGAATACTTGCACTCACGCTACTCAATTGGATGCATGTTTATTAAAGTTCTTGCACATTTATTATGTATGTCCATTATAAACAACATTCAATATGTATTTTTACTATTGATTTTACATGTTTAAACTAATAGGGTTATGGTCTTTGACACAAACTTGATATGACTTACAGAAGTGTATTTCCCTAACTCATGTTAACTATGCCTCAATGTAGGCCACTGCCATCTTTTTAAAAATTGGATATCTTCCAGTTATTCACCGTTGATTATTTCTGCAGTGCAGAATTATTTTTATTTCCATTGACGTTGTTCCTGCTGTTCTCGATTAAATCTTTCCATTTGATCATAACTCAACATATCCAAATACCCTCCGCTGGCTTATGCTACCATATTCACTCATGATAGTTTGCTGTTGTTCATGTAACTAGTTTGTCTTGCCGGCCCCGGACAACATTAGCATGGAATGGGCAGAATAAATATTCATGTAGTGGGCTTGAGCTTAAGTGCTAAGGGAATAAGAAGTTTAACCCCTTCCTTGCTCATGAAGGAACCACGCCGCCATGAGCCACGGTAGCTGTATGCTCATGACGGCGTGGTTCCTTCATGCTGCGGCCGCTCCGCCCACATGGCACTGATTCCCCACCTGTGTGGGCGAATTAGGGAGCGGGCGAGGCCTCCGTGCTCATGACACAGTGGTTATATCACATATCCTATTTGTTATCACCACAGGCACCAACCATTAATATGAATAAAATTCCCCTTTTCAAGTCAGCCTTTTGTTTAGCATGTGTAAGTGGACAACATGTGGTTTCTTCCAGCAATCATTTACGTCAGAATGCAGAAAATGATTCTTTAGCATATTTGTATCTTACTTTTACTAACACTCAATTGCAATTCATTAGGAGTAAAAGCGGAGGGCAAATTCATGGCCTGAAAGACACTGCATAGGTCCATAATGCAAAGGGTTGCAATGCAAATGGCATTTCAGGAAATTCCTAAATGAGCCCATAGATGAGGACCATAATTTAGCTTCATAGTATAAAATTATTTCCAATCTCTCTATTTAATGTTAACAAGACTCAATCCCAGTCTCAGCGCACTATTAATTGATCCTTTTGGAAGATTCAACACATTTTTCCCATATAGCCATTTCTACTAACTACAGGTGTGATGTATGTGCCCCCCCCCACCAGTACATCATAATCGTTAATCAACAGACTCACTATTTTTCGGGTATACATTTTTTTTAATACCTCGACAGACATATGCCCTACAGCTGAGTCCAACTTCTTTTAAGACCAGATGACAGCCTTCGCGCTCTGCTCCTGGGAGGCTACACGAGCCTTAAAATTAAGATTGTATTAAAAAAGTACACCCAAATATTTATACTCCTTTACGACCTCTAATTTAATGGATCTGATCCACAAATTTGAATTCGGGCTTTTTTCTTGCTTTTGAAAATATCACAACTTTAGCTTTTACAACGTTAATCTTTAAGTCATTAGCTAAGCAATATGTTGAAAAAGCATCCAACTGCTTTTAAAGGTCTTTTGGGATACGATCCAATAGGATAATGTTGTCCTAGTATGTTTTTTTTTTGTAAACAAAGTGCATTGCATTTTCAATTTATACATTACAACCAACCCATAGCAGGGTACTTTACTCATGTTAGCATTACCACAACATTGTTTAGAATACTTTTCCCCCTACCGGGATCATGTGTTCACCGGTCAACTCCATATCCCTAAGTCTGGAAGAATTATTATTTACTCATTATTAAAATTGCATGTGACACTGCAAATTATAAATCAGATGACTCAGTCATGTTAGCTTAACCATACCCCAACTATACCCCCCCCCCATTTTGTCCTAGTATATTTCTGGATTTACACCCCCCCTCCTCCTAAATTTAGTGGGAAAGTACGACTAGGGCATAGATTTACCTAGATATCTGTTTTTAATAAGGAGAAAAGTAACTGTGCTAATATACAACCTAGGCAAAACCCAATTGGAGTGAGACGTTTCCTTGTTAATGCTCTGTCACTTCCCAGCTCTACTTAGGCCCATATCTCTATTAGTAGTAAATATTTGTTGATTAGAAAAAAACAAACTAAATTTTTAAAAAAAACCTCATTAAAAATTACAATTTAAGACACAAATAAGAAAAATTGGGAGAGGAATAATCAATCCAACGCAATCAATATACAAGTGAAATTTGGCTAATTCTAGTGTTGCCAGCATGTGCGAGATAGTGCATGAAGTGCAACCGCGTGGATCTTCTTTCTTTTTTGGTTAGTGTTCGCTAAAAGAAAAATGCTAGGGGCATATACAAAGAGCAAAATTACATAGAAAGTGCAAAAAATGGAAATATTTGATATGTAAAGCTGGCGGAGGCCTCTGCAGTTTGCAAATTTATGCAAAACATTCAAAACGCTAATAACTGAGCATAGGAACATTCGGAGGAGTGCTGAGCTGATACCCACTAAACACGCAAAAATGCTAATATTTCATCATAAGAACATTTGGAGGAGTGTTGAGGTGATACCCAACCTGGGGGTATAGGAAACAAAATAATTACTGTCCCTAGCAACCCACCATAATGTAAATGTATTTAAAAAGGTTCCGATCAGTGGCCTTCTTCTCCATCCGCCTTGAACCCTACCTCTCTATTGTTTTTGCTGCTCACTTGAGACTTGTATATTTCAGATTTTGCATTACTCTGTAATGCTTTATTTGCTGAGAGCCTTCTCGACAACTACTTTATTATAACTCTATACCACATATCTTTTGAAATCTTGTAATAAACCTTTATAGTCATTCTGCTGATCTAGAACTCAATTATTGAGTGGGCCCTTACTACACTAACTGTATTTTTGATGTTATGGGAAGTGCCTTACCTCTTGGATACCTTCCCTCATGAAACGGAGGGTTAACTCAGTCTCCAATCCATCAACCTCTGGGCATTCTGTTCAGGTAAAGTTTTGGAGTGTACATTTTCAGGCACCCACGCGCCACTTGGAACAAGCCCATTACAGCAACTCCACGTAGGTAGGCGCAACATATTTTACAACATTGCTTTTAATGTGCATAGTATACCAAGTAATCATGAAATTGAACGAATCTCACATCAACAAAAATAACTGTATCCAAAGCTAACAAGATCCCTGCGCAATCAGCCGGCAACTCACACACCAGTATTTCCACACAAAGATTGACAACTGCAGTCACCTCATTGTATCTGCATACAATCATACACTAGAGCTCAATTCCCACAAGCTGAAGACTAATTGCAAATCATCTGGAAATTCAAAAAGGACTAAAAAAAACGTTTCTTTCCATCTGCATGACAGACAAATTGGTAAAAAAGCATCTAATGGTATATGTAGCTGAATTTGTTCTAACGCTGTTCTGCAACATATCATTCTTATGCACAGCTTCCTGGTCGGCACCAGATATTTGAAGCTCATCTTTGAAATTAACGCATCTCACCCAACATCTCTTCATAGGGGAATTTATACCCTACACCCTATCAGCCACACAGTCAGTAAGGGGGTCAGGAAACAGACTAAAATTGGCGCGATGTGAATGAAATGAAGGACACGCCTGTATTTATACATTCCGAACATTTGAAACACTTCTTAAAGGGTATTAATCTTTCAAGAGCAAAGTTATTTGGTTCTGCAATCATTTCTCTTTGCAAAAGACACACAGATGATGGACAAAACGCAGAGGAAATCAAGCATTCACCCCCAATCAAGAGATGTGGGTTAAATCCATCTTTTTTGCTCACCATGCCACCCCAGTTTAGACCCAGCCATATGCACATCAGTCTTGACCCGGTACACCGTGGGAACAGTCCAGCCCGAAGTGCCAGGCCAGGTCCTCCCTAGACCGGAAACAAGCATCCGGGGACTGGTTTCAGGGCATCAACTCTCATCAGCCAGACTAGCTTGAATCCAGTGGCACAGTGAGCCTTTGGGGTGGGGGTATGATAACCCAACAGCCGTCCTCTGTTAGTGCTCCTTTTTTTTTTTAAACACCACATAGAACACAAACAAAACGCAGCAATTATCCTCATTTATTACAGTTACAGTTCTCATATAGTGAGATTGTCTCTTATAAAATATTGTTGCTATGACCTGACAAAAATTGCCCCATAGGACATTTTATTACTGCGAGTTGTCAACAATCTAGACATTTGAACTACGCGTTTGCTTTTAGGATCACAGAAAAATCACAACTGTAATAAATGAGAAACGGGCCGTTCACTTCTGATATCCGTTTCTTACATTAGCATCCGATTAGGTGAAGTGTTCCTTTTTATATGAAATATAAAAAAAGAATTAAGTTGAAATGAAGACGCCTAACGCAAAGCAATGGAAAAACACAACTACATTGTAGATACCAATGTTTTCCATCAGCTATTATATAGCAGGATGTCTGTTCCATGAACTGCTCTTGCAGGTTCTCCAAAAGATTATGAACAATCTGTCAAATACATAAAAAAGGGGATCAACTGAGAAATATGGGGAGTTAATTAATTTTTTTCTTGGCTCTGCACGTTTTAGTCTGTAGAATCTGTGGATTTGCAAATATAGTATGGAAAGCTCCTCCTGATAAAATCTGGCATACCATCAAGAGCAACGTTTAAAAGACAGAAACCCCTCTATCCAGTGCCAATGGCGTACCAAGGCTTGTCTCACGCCACAGGGCTGCCCATCAGTCGCTCATGTCGCAGAGAAACCAATCTCTTATACCACCGTTCCTCAGCTTCGGCCTTGTCAACAAACAAATTTGGATGTGCCAGCGAGTTGTCATCCTGGTATTTGATAGGAATAGTAAAGTTTCCTGGTTTTGATTCCTTGTCGTCGTCGGTGTCCGTGGCAGCTGTACCTAGAACAGGAGATTCATGCTTCACTTCTTGTGCTCCTGGGGCAGTTTTTGTTTCCCTGCTCGATCTGAAAGCCTGTGCGACAAAGGAGTCACTTTCGATGTCCTCGATTTGTTTCACTCTCCTAACTTGCTCGGACAGGGAATTCCTTTCTTCCTCCCTGCGCCTTTCTTCCTCCTCCTTCTTCTCCTTCGCCTTCAACGCTTCGTCCGCTCTTGCTGCAGCCTGAAGGACCAGCTGCAGCCTTGCTTTGACCTTTTCCGCCGGGGTCATGTTTTCTATCCCCGGAATCATGCTGCTGGGGTCCATCCTCTTGGAGCTATATTCCTTTTCTTTGCCTCGATCTCTCTCTTTCTCTCTCGCTTTCTCCTTCTCTTTGATTTTCCGCCGCTCTCTTTCCCGGGAGTGCCCCCGGGAGCCCTTGTGGTGGGATCTGTGGCTCGACACATCGCTGCCGCGGCTGGGGGAGCGCTGGCGGCGCCTCGAGCGGCTCTTGGACCTCGACCTGCGGGACCTGGAGGACTTCCCCCGGTCTCTGGAGCGGCTGCGCTTCCTCCGGGACTCGTAGGAGGAAGAGCTGCTGCTGGACTCGTGCCTGCGCCGCCGGTCGTACGAGTGGGAATTCGACGGGCGCTCTCGAGACAAGGACCGCGACCTCCTCCCCGATTTCTTACGGTTCACGGCCCTGCTGTCCGAAGAGCTGCTGGAAGACGACCGCTTGTGCTTTCTACTCTTTTTCTTTCGGCTTCTGCTCTCCTCGTCCGAGTCTGACGAGCGCCGCCCCATTGTTGCTCACGGCGGTCTCTCCATCCGTCCCGGTTTGGCACTGGCAGTAACCCGGAAGTAAACGTGAACGTTTCCGACTGTAGTCCTATTTCTCTTTTTACCAGCGTCCAATGGCTGATATGTAAAGCCGAGGAACATTGTCGCACGATGGTGTACGTAGTGACGTAATAACGCGTCGCGCAAAAAATGACGCAGCCCTCAGTAAGGGAACGACTGGGGGAAATACGGTGAAGGGCGTGGTGAACGAGGGGGGCGGAGCGATTTGTTCCAGAGGCCTGGCTTGCCGACGTCAGGGCGTGACTGTCACTGTTGAAGGGCGGGGCTTGATGACGCGCTGGGATGGCCGGCGCGGGAGCGCGCGCTGACTGACAGTCTGACAGCTAACGGTGTCGCTGCTGGACGCGGAGGCAACCGAGGGCGCGCGCGGGGACGGATGGGAGCCTGAAGCAGGGGCCCGCGTCTCCCCCACCCCCCTCCACGGATTCCCAGGGCAGGGCATGGAGGAACCCGCGCCCGAAGAGGAGGCCGCGGCCCCCTTCGCTGCTGCCACCGGTGGAAGGAGCACGGCTCGGGGTCGCGGTGTGGAGGAAGAGGAGGAGACCGTGTGGGAGGTGGTTCCACTGGGGGGCGAAGGAGGTGCCGGGGACAATTCAACAGGTGAGCGGCGGAGCAACATGGGCGCTCTGGGGGAGATGCTGTGTTGATTAGCACCCCAAGAATATAACCTGTGTTCACTCCAAGTTGTGCCTTGAGCCCCACGAACCCCACATTAATGTTTTCAGGGCTACTCTTACGCTCTTCCGTTTGGACTATCCTAAAAATATATTTAGCCCCACCCATGCATGTACTAAATAACCCCTTCCCATGCCACTTGACATTGTAGGGGACAGAAAAACAAAAATATTGCATCTGGAGAGATCCCAAGTATGTAAAGACCCCGCCCATCCAATCCCCCATGTCATTCGAAGGCCTTCCTAGGCAGTCCCAATCACCAAAGGCATGTTCCAAGAGGGATCACACATATGTACAGAGCACACCCCCATCTAAGGATGTAAACCTAGGATAGCAATATTCAACTAGATGTTTCCAAATGCTCTGTTTACAGATAAGTCCAAGGGAACCCCCCATCTTCACGTCACAGAATGTTCTCTGAGGATCACCTTGAGGTTTGATCCTTGGTTTCCTTCGCTTTGTTTTACGATGAGGTTCCTTATCTCTAATTTATCCACGAGAACCACACCTACGTGGAGGTACCCTGTTGAGCCCACCCAATACCAAGGTGCCCCTTTCTGAATCCACACATTTTATGTGTGTCCTATGGTTTAACTCCTCCACCCCGGCCTACAGGCGTCATGGATGTGTTTCAGGCCTTCAATTCTATTATATTTTAGACGGTTTCTGTTACTCCGCTAACAAATCTGAAGTGTGCATTCAAGTGGCCTGCCTAAACAAATGAACATCTAGACCCTTCTCAGAGCTTGTCTGTATAGTTCCCCTTTCATACACGTTTTTATAACCACATATATATTTTTTAATGTTATGGAAAGCAGAACTGTGTAACAATTCCCTAAACAGTCCTGCAAGTAACATCAATCTAATTACACCCCGCCCCCACCGAAATTGCATCCTATTTAATTGAAGTTGTACTGGTGTAGTTCAAGAGTATATGTATTTTCTATTGAAGGCGCCTGTTGTTTTCAGATTCATTGCTCTGTTACAGTAAAGAGTGTCAATGTTTCCTTCTTTTAGTGAAGCTTATTCAAAAAGTTAGGATCTGATCTGATGCCAAGGCATGTTTGAACCATCAAGTTTCCCTTTCCCGAAAATTCTACTCTTATAGTACCTTAAGGGCTCAGGGTGCAGATTATGAACTGCTGCTGAAATCAGACAAGAAACCATTCTGAAACGTCACGATGTAGGTCTTCAGACGTGTATTTAACAAGGACCCCCTGATTGCATTAATTTTGTAGTTCCTAGGTCAGGGAAAAAACATTCGAAAGATAACAAACTAAGCAACTAAATTCTCAAACACATTGGTGGTGAATTGAATGAACAATTGGCTGAGACTGACTGTAAAACTTAAATGTTTTTATTTAACACTTACATAGTTAATAAATCATTATTAAAACATAATCATACAAGTTAAAAATTCATACAAGATTCTTAAAAAACAAATGAAAACATAAATAAATTTATCAATAATGAATCTGTGGCGAGAAATGAGTCTCTACGCGCGTTTCGGCGTCCAGCGCCTTCTTCATGGAGTAGCCACACAATTTCTAAAGAGTGAAAATATACACAAATTATATATACATAATGACACAATATATGCAATTTATACAAGTTTAATATTATCCTCACTTATAATCTCTACAGCCATATTGTCCAGTTTATATATATCAATCTTTGCAGACAACAGTAATTTCCATTGTTCACTCTTATTTCTTGTCATTTCCTTACAAATTCTTTCTATGTCCAGAAAGGTATCTGTCTTAACGTGGGACTCGAAAGCGGAGGGATGCAGAATTATGAAATAGATTACCATATTTTAATAAAAGATTTCATGCTTCAGTGATTTGGAGAGCATTTGATTTCAGAAAACAAATACCTAACTTGGTTTGGAAAGCATTTGGTATGCTATGGTCAACGTATAGCCACTCGCTTTGTATATTTAATAATACCTGGCTAATTGTTTGGGGGCTTGTTTATGATGCTCTAATGTTGAAATTAGACAAAACAATGACAAGAGAATTGATGTAATATAACTAGTTATCGCCAAGTCAAGTTGATTGGTTCTCTTATTTGATAGGTGTTTTTCTTATACAGTGGTTTAAAATTTACATCTGTGATACTTACAAAAGAGATCACTTGTTTGGCACTGGTCTAGACGGTTCTATACTTGTTTGGTCGAATCGTTTCGGATCCAGTGTTACAGGAGCTTGGGTATAGAATTATTTCCATTATTATTTTTGATCCTATTTCTGATGAGAGCGTCAGTTTGCAGGTATTAATTAGAAATGTTTTTACCTGATTTACCGGAACCAACGTGGTGAATTCCCGCTGGCCGGAGCCCTTTCAAGTGAAGAGATGCCAGATAAAATTTTATCTGGCATCTCTTCACTTGAAAGGGCTCCGGCCAGCGGGAATAGATAACTAGTTATATTACATCAATTCTCTTGTCATTGTTTTGTCTAATTTCAACATTAGAGCATCATAAACAAGCCCCCAAACAATTAGCCAGGTATTATTAAATATACAAAGCGAGTGGCTATACGTTGACCATAGCATACCAAATGCTTTCCAAACCAAGTTAGGTATTTGTTTTCTGAAATCAAATGCTCTCCAAATCACTGAAGCATGAAATCTTTTATTAAAATATGGTAATCTATTTCATAATTCTGCATCCCTCCGCTTTCTAGTCCCACGTTAAGACAGATACCTTTCTGGACATAGAAAGAATTTGTAAGGAAATGACAAGAAATAAGAGTGAACAATGGAAATTACTGTTGTCTGCAAAGATTGTTATATATAAACTGGACAATATGGCTGTAGAGATTATAAGTGAGGATAATATTAAACTTGTATAAATTGCATATATTGTGTCATTATGTATATATAATTTGTGTATATTTTCACTCTTTAGAAATTGTGTGGCTACTCCATGAAGAAGGCGCTGGACGCCGAAACGCGCGTAGAGACTCATTTCTCGCCACAGATTCATTATTGATAAATTTATTTATGTTTTCATTTGTTTTTTAAGAATCTTGTATGAATTTTTAACTTGTATGATTATGTTTTAATAATGATTTATTAACTATGTAAGTGTTAAATAAAAACATTTAAGTTTTACAGTCAGTCTCAGCCAATTGTTCATTCAATTCACCACCAATGTGTTTGAGAATTTAGTTGCTTAGGTTGTTATCTTTCGAACGATGTAGGTCTTCACCATTTAATCTGATCAACGCCCCATTTTAAATTGCACTCAGGTTTCAACCAAAGCACCAGATTTCTCACCCATGTGCCTACTAAAAACATTTAGTATAAGGCTGTAAGTCACTTTGCCAGTATCAGCCACAAGAAGATGTGTATTTATAACCTTTCTCTTCTTCATCTTCCAAAACTTTTTTTGGAGACAAAATCATCTGTTTTGGGATATTCCCTCATCCTCATTACTGCTGCGGTGTCAACGGATAGCAAACAGTGCCTCCTGCAGTGCTATCACTCTCAACAAAGTGAATTTATAAATTGACAAATCTCTTTATTGTAACCTTTCGGCCTCTTTTTGCTCTTGCACTTATTTGACACAACCCTCTGAAGACCATGTTGTTTAATAGATTGCTACTTAATTTTCTTGCCGTAGTTGACATAGCCAGTTTTAAATATTGAACCACTCTAGCATGTGCTTTAATATTGAGACAACGATACAGGACTCTTTTGCAGCACAACTGTTGTTTTTATGAAATGTCTTTGATATTTAAGCACCCAACTCTCCAGGGCAAATGCATAACCAGTGGGTTTGGGTTATAACATCTAAACTAATTAAGCTGAACACTGTCTATGTAGACTCCAGCGGCCACACTTAACTATGTGCAGTTAGTTCCCTTGGCATAATGGAATCTGAAGTGACATTATTTCTGCCTTACTTTGTTCTCAGCACCTCCTTGAGATATAGCTGAGGCTCACCTTTCGTGTAGCTAAAATCTAACCAGATACACACTCAAGTTATCCGCAATCATCAAAAAAGCTTTTTTTAATTTTGATTTATTTTTATCCCCTTTATGCATCAAAAGTTTAAATCGGACTGGTTATTCATCAACCGCCCAAACAACATTAAACAATAGAAATACAATAAATAAGCAAGCTAACCTGAACTGTTACCTTTTTTGGAACTTCAACATTTTTTCCAAAAGTAGAGATCAAGTTTACAAAACATCACTGCGGAAAGCAAGACAAAAACCTGAGAGGTTGTTTAAAGTTAGTTTGACTTTTTCCCTGCTGCAGTTCTCCCCAGTTAAAACACAATGACACCTTGTAGCTTACAACATCTACTTTTGAATAAATTGTGCAGCTCATTGCATTCTATGAAATCTAGCCCACAGGACCATTTGCCCCTGGACACCACCAAACAGTGGTTCGTAAGTATGATACATAAAAAAACACTCCAAGGCCTGATTACAAGCAGGTGGTTAAATTATGATCCCTGTGCAAGCATGATTGTGCACACTGATCAGAATTCAAAATGTGCAACAAGTATCACATACCTTGTTCTCCACTGACAGATTTTGGTAGGTCTCATCTCCTGACATTTATTTGTCGAAAAAGCCAATAAAAAATGCAAACCACGTTTAATTGGGTGATTTAAATAGTAATTTTGCATTCTATGATTAATTACCAAGTGAAAAACCTTGGAAAAGATGTTATTGCTGCACCCAGTAAATAATAAATATTTTTTACACAGTTTGCTAAGTACACCATTCCCGCATGCCACTCTTGTAATCTGGGCCTAATAGTAATACTACTTAAACCTGCACCGTATGTACTGTGAAGTTTTTTCAGATTGGCACATTTTTCTAACCAATGACTTCATTTGGCCATGCATCTCGAAACATGGAGGATTTTAATTTAATTTACCACTTAAATCTAGCATTTACGTGCCATGAGTAATTCTCTCTGCCTTTGGTAAACAAAAAAATGAAATTTTAAGATGTGGCTGTCATTTTCAGATATATTATAATATGCAGAGACTGCAGATTGTATACCTTCTAAACATATGGAGGTTTTAATCGGCATCGCGTTGTCTTCGCCATATGATAGCAATAAACATGAGTGATTTTAAAACACTGAAACCTCTGCAGTGTACAATTTAAAAGAATTGGCGCAAAGATAAAACTTTGTTTTAACCATTATATGTGGGGAAATCATCTGAAAGGTTGCAATGCTTATTTACTTGGACTCCTACCCATTTGTGTTCATGCAAGAGTCTCTGCATCCATAAAAGGTAGGGATCAATTTCCATGTCTCTCCGGAGGGATTGATTTTGTCAGTCTGGGCAGCAGTAATACATTCTTGTGCCATCTACTAACATGTTTTTCTCACAGGCATGGTTAGAATCACAAAACTATCATGAGCTCCCAGACAAAACTTAAAGCCAGTCTTTACCATGCAAAGAACATTTTTCCAAGCCACCTAGTCTTGAAGATGATGTAGGTGCTAAGCAGAATTGTTCCCCTTTATATCAATTAGGAGAGAGGAGGTGGCCTAAGGGCTAGGGCGGTCAACCTCGAATCTGGAGAACTGGGTTCGTGTCTCAGCAATGACGCTGATCATCCTGTGATTCTGGGCAATTCACTTAATCTCCACTTGCCTAACAAAAATGAATGTGTCTTCATGTAATGCAACTGGTGCGATGTAAAGCGCTCTGCTACCTGATTCGGGTCATGTTCGTGCTATATAAAACTCTGTAAAATAAAAATATCCAGTAGGGCTGTTCCGACTGAAGTTGTGGGATCATTTTGTGCATCATTTTTGCTTATCTGGGCCAGGTTACTTCCCGGCCACTCTTCGTGGACCATATCATTCTGCAAAGCTTGGTTAAACACTGAAAAATGGCACCTCAGCCCAGAAGGACACATTGGTTTTAATACTTAATACTGGGGCTGGGAAACCTGCTTGTGACCTTTGGTTGTAGCTGTGGCCAGATTAACGTTTAGGATAACTGATATTGCCATGCAACATCAAAAGCCACATGGCACATCTTTACTACCATACATTTCTTAAATAATTTTTTTCCATTTGATCTGATTTGTAACCCCTTCTATAGAATTTCTAGCCAGAATATGATGGACAGTTTAACCTCGTACAGCCCAGTCACCGAAAGTTATGTCATTTCAGACTTTAAATACTCTGGTCAGTGTTATATCAATCACCCAAATTCTTCAAATCTAATGAAGTATGGAGGAAGAGGCCTTTTTCCTGATTCTCAGTCGCACTGATATTTTTTTACTTAACTTAAGAATTTTTGGATTGGGGCAGAGATAAGTTTTGACATGGCTTAGCAGAAGACACCCCCTCTTAAACGATGCTGTTAGCAAGTGGTTGTACAGCTTAAAGAATAGATCTGCATGTAGCAATGTACATTTACATAGATGGTGTAAAGAGCTGAATTGCTGCTGATCCTTGGTCTACACTGCCCATAATAGATGATGAGTTGAGTGTTCGGAAGGCTGGTCAACCAATCAATCAAGTCATATTTGTAGAGCGTGGCTATTCACCCCGTAGTTATCCAGGCGCTTGCTGCCGGTCTTAGTCGAACAGCCAGGTCTTGAGTCCCTTCCTGAAGTCGGTCAGCGATGACGCAGTCCAAAGGTAGAGTGGTGGCATTGCAGGCTTTGGCAGCAAGGTATCTCGGCGAAGTGTGCTGAGCGAAGGTTCCTTTCGGGCTTGTGGAAGTGTAGTCGGTGGTTCATGTAGGTAGGTCCTTGGTTGTGGAGAGCTTTGTAGGCATGGTTCAGGATTTTGAAATTTCATATTTTCTGGACTCAGAGCCAGTAGAGGTCTTTCCGGTGTTGGGTGATGTGGGCTCTCTTCGGCAGATTGAGGATCAGTCTGGCCGCTGCAATCTGTATCAGCTGTAGTCTCTGCATGAATTTGGTAGTGGTGCCGTTATAGAGTACTTTGCCGTAGTCCAATCAGGTGATGATGAGGGGCTGTGTTTCCATTTTCCTGGTGTTGATGGGGAGCCACTTAAAGTGTCCCCTGAAGCATAGAAAGCACCTCTCTCTGGCAGTGTTTCCTTACTCTTCACACTACCTCACTTCAAACTGCTCAATTGATCTGTTCAGAAGCCTCACACTTTCAACGTTAACCATGTTTATCAAGCTCCATACATGGTTTTTACCATTTGTTCTGGCCACCTCGTTTAGTCTATTCATGGACCTCAGAATTTTTTTATGGTGGGTCCTTAGATTCTTGTAAGTCCTACCCATGGCCCCCTTCTCTGCTGGCCTTGCGGCCATTCCATGGACCTGAGGGCTGGGCAGTAAATAAATGTGACAAGACTTCGGCAAACAAAGAGAATCGGAGACTAACCTGCTAAACCCTTTGCTTATAAAACTGCAAGTCACATAGCCAGGCAGTGATAGGACCCAAGCCTGTCTGGGCAATCCTCACTCTGTAGGTCTCGAAATGTAGTACATTTGAACCTGGTGGTAGTTCCAGAGTTCTGCTAGTAGGCTTAGGTCCTAGGGCTCAGGACATAGTGCCACCCTGTGGCCAGTGCTTGGTTTCTTCACCCGTGTGTGGCAAACATTTTCCCTGAATGCCCATGAGTTGATTTCTCTATATACTGGAAAGTTCCATCTTAACTTCGTTGTTGTTCTTTCATTATAGTTTCCAGCAGTAGTATTATTTATGTGCATCATGGTCATTAAGAGCATCTAGTAAGCCTGATGCCAAGACACTCCGATGTTGGCTCCTCTGAGATTTTTTTGTTGTCAGTTAAAGGAAACACTTTGGTTTAATTTTGCATCAACATTTGTAGCCATGGGTGATCCACACAGTACTTCGATTAGGACTGGAATCCACACTTGATGAATACCTGCTGCTCAGTTCAATATTTTAGTAGGGTGAACTATCGTCAGGTACTTCTTCATTGCATGAGCTACACAAATGCCGATCCACAAAAATAAGTCCATTATAGTGCCTGTTTCGGATAATATGAAAATTGTTCTTGAATTGGAATAAAAGATATACAAAGAAAAATCAACACCGCTTTATGGACTTCTTGCTTACTTAAGTGGCTAAAGCAAATTGCACTGTAATGGATTTCTTTTTGTGCCACAGCATTTGTGTAGCTTAATGTTAAACCTCAAGAGGGATTTTCCATCTTGGGAGTTGATTTGGCCTACTATGAGCAGAGGGAGGCTCTATGCCTGGAGAGCACTACAGTTCACTTACATCTGGGATAATTACTTTCCGACGGACGAATGGGATGGATGTACATGTGTAAAGTGGCATCTCTGCTTTGTTTTTTTTGTGTATTGACTTCTTCATTGCGTCTCTCACGTAATGTTACAAGACAAACCTCAGCAAGTTCTAATCACGCTCAACACCTCCATATACACCATGAGTAAACTTGAGACAACCTGAAACCGTTCAAAAGCATGTGAAAACATGTTGCCCTCAAAATCACGAGTGGCAAGTATTTTTTAGCACGTTTGGGCTGACTATAGGGTTCCACATGGACTGTATGATGGCGAGCACAGAACATTAGATAGGCATGCTGTGTGGATTGTTCAGTACCTTAGTTCGCTGTGCCTGGCATGACAGCAAACAGTGGGTATTCTGTAGTATCCATTCAGACATCATATACATGTGTGGTTTGATGAAACTACAAGCTTGTGTGATTGACCTCCTCGGAAGCGTTGCCAGAAGTTTGGTTTCTTCAACCGAGGCCTAGATGGGCTGATTGTAGAACACTAAAAGCACCTGAAGTGGATGCAAGTTTTTGTGCCTGGATAGATTTGCTTGGGCGAAATAAGAAAGTAACAGGGTTAGATTAGGAGAAGCTAGCTGGTCAAACATTGGCAGAAGGAACATCATGCTTGTGGACATTACAGGGAATAATATCCTATACATCTATCAATATATCCTCTACATCCACACTCTCGTTTATCCCAAACCACATACAACTACTATGATTGCCAAAATAACCCTTTCTAGACTCTCTCCTACTCTACCCCTCCTTGCATCATCCGACACCTCTTCTCCTATACCGATCCCCTAAAACAAACCTTTTTTAATTCTTTCCTCTGAGTCCTCCCCTCCAAAACTCCTTTTTACTCATCCAAAAGCCTCCTCCTATAGCTAAGACCTAAAAACAAAAGCAAAAAAAAGCAAAAGAAAAATCTTTCACTCTTCTATCCCTCCACTATCCTTTTCAATCGAAATTAACAGACTAACATGTTCACTTCTCAAATTCCATATTAAACTATACTAATATACTACCCAAATAACTGAATAACACATCCACTACTTAAATTACTTCATATATATATATTTTTTTACTATACTAATTTTCAACAGTAATCCTTTATGGGTTCCGGAGTAGCGTGCTGCTCGCCAGAAAAGCGCTTCAACACCCATCAGGGGTAACAAGTGCTATATGAATGCAAATCTTTCTTCCCCTTCTATCCCTCCGCTATCCTTCTCACTCCAAGTAACTGACTAATATCCACCACTGAAATTACTTCATATTTCACCACATTCATTCACCACTAATCCTTTGTAGGCTTCCTGAATAGCGTGCGTCAACAAGCGCTATATAAATACAAACCTTTGTCCTCTTCTATCCTTCTGCTATCATTCCAAATCCAAATAACCGACTAACCTATCCACCACTCAAAATGTACTTGCATGTTTCACTATACTAATACAACACTAATCCTCTATGGGTCCCGGAGTAGCGTACTACTCGCCGTTAAAGCGCTTCAACGCCTCGCCAGGGGTAGTAAGCGCTATATAAATGCAATTATAATACAATACAATACCCTTCTGATTCAGATACCCCTTTCCATGACACTGCTAGCTCATACAGACCAGCATAGATCAAATCACCCACCCACACAGACACACAAGGCATCCTCCATCGGCTCCCGTACAGCCTGGGTAGAATCCAAGCCTGTGCTTCATGTACAGACCCATTAACACCAACAAAGCCCACTACCTAGTTAAAAACACGTTCTTACATTTGAAGCCTCATTTAGCTGATTATTGAAATCCCGCAGTAATCCAAACACAAGAATACAAACCGGCAATATGAAATTTCTCTTCTACATTTTCCCCAATCCCACTAACCTGGCAGATAATCAATCCCATCTCACCAGACGGAGTAGGACCATTTTAATTTTTTTCCTGTTCATCTCCTTTTTTTTTTTAGGTCAAAATTGTGTAGTTTTCCAATGTAACTCAAGATTTGTACATTAATCCTTAAACTTTGTAGCAAAGGCCCATATATTGCTGCTGTTGTAAACATTCATTGAGACATCCATAGTCTATACCTAATGAAATCTACCTGCTTCCCATGTAGAGAGTGCTCCAATGCATTGTAGCGATCTTCTCTGGTTCCCCAAAATTGAAAAAAATGCACTTCTTCTGTGGCCTTGCAAGCCTGTTTAGGAACCATATCTTTTAACAAGTATGGCTCAGTTGTGTACTTTGTAATCTGTTGCTGTCATGTCCACACTAGTGGGTGCTGTACCATCAATTTATGCAGCTTTGGAGGTCTAGACGCCGAAGGTTCAGTGGTACTGTTTTGTGGATGTACATTTTGGTAGGGCAGTTGAAGTATTTGGGGTGTTCTTGTTGGAATAGCAACATTGAGGCATTTGATGGGGAAAGGTGATTAATGCAGTGTCCAAGTTGTAGAAGTTGGAAAGGGGTGTTGTCTAATTTTCAGGCTGTGCTTGCTCAAAGTGCACTTGGTGAGTTATTCCGGCTGTGTAGATGCTCGGGTGAACAGCTGTGTGTAGCGTCTCCAAGGTAAGGTCAGTTAGTGCATGATTCACAATGGATGTCTTTTTCAGAAGGTAGTTGATAAAAGGCAATTTGTGCTGTATTTGGTGTTTTTGATCTTAAGGGAAGTTGAGTCAGGACTCATTCATTACATGTTGGAAGGGAAGTGTGTGCTGTGTTCAGGACGTCGACGGTGAAGGCAGAGTAAGCTGGCAATTGGAGTATTCAGGCTCTGTGTTCTAGATGAACCTTTTGTGTAGTGTTGAGGTAGTTGATGCATGTATGTGATATTTGGTATTTGTTAATTGAGTGTAGCGACAGGGAGTCGAGTGCTGGCTGTATAGGGTCAAAGGCAAGGATACAGTCTACATCTGTTCGGAGCTGTAGCTGGTTTGTGGACTGTTAGTCGATTGTGTAAGAGTGGCTGTACAGGATTCTTCGAGAAGGGAGGTTGATGTAATATTAGGGTCCTTAACTCTGGCAATGCAGTTAGTATTGTATCATTCTCCATGCTCTGGGTTTGCAAGCAGCGACTGTTGATAAAAGTTCATTGTGGGTGTGGGAATAAATGTTTCTGAGTAAAGACTGCCAGTGCTGCGCTAGTACACACCCTCCATCTATTATTGCATGTGATCACACAGGTATTATTTTCATGTACACAAAATGGATGGGTGTTTTTTGTAGACTATTGCATCCCTCCTGAAGGGAAAAACCCCCACAGCCTTGTTGATTTGTGACCGTCTCACTGAAGATTTGATCCGCGGCTGATGTTGATGTCGGAGGTGTGGGGGCTATGGTTATTGAAGCTGGGGTTCGGTGATTGCCCTGCAGTGTGTGTACGTCTACAGAACAGCACTTTAGCAAGTTAATATGAAGAGGCAGAAGCTCTTTTGTCGACCTTGAGGCTAGCTGAAAGGCCAGAATCAAGCTGCTGGAACCATCAGTGTTTAGGTGCTGCACACCATTGAAACCTTTAAGGCGTGGCATTGTTATTTCAGAAAACTGAACAGGGGAAGGAAGAAGGCAGTAATAACATTTCCTATTGCTTGAGAAACAAATACTTTGGCTGCTGGTATTTTTGCTTTCACTCTGTATGGACTCTTGTGATGGTTGTGTTGTGTGTAAGGGTAGGGCTAGAATAAGGGTACTGCTAAAGATCAAACTTTGCTCGCCCAGCCTTGTAGCAGATGAGAATATTAGTATCTGCATTTTACTCCTCCCCTATAGGGTTTGTGGTCTTCTCGGTCTGTAGAAAACCCAAAGACTCCGAAGCACCTAGAGGCGATTACATTTGTCGTGAGCATATGGTTCAAATAGTAGTATCCACACACTTGTGTTTGCGAGTGATGGCCAGGGAATCTAATCTTTGCACCCAGGACCAATGGAACGGCCTGAACAAAAGACATATGCAATCTTACTATAATTGATACATTGTTACAGTCTGTCTGACACCTTTACTTCCATTAATGTGGACTGTATCAAAGCCATAATAAGAAAGCTGAGACCAGATTACTTCCGAAAGCGAATGAGATCTCCCGATCTGTCCTCATACAAGAAGATTCTTCTCGAGGTTTTGGCAGGGCTATAAATACGTTTGAGTCTGGTTACATTGCTTCTACAGAGGTGCTGGGAACATCTGGTTTATTCTGTTCATTAAAGCGCATCCAGCCTGCATCATTATTTGTTAATAAAAACCCATTCTTGGAGTAAGCCGTGACTGTTGAACCTGGTTCCACTTGGAGTGTGAGGTCTACATAGTAATAACATTGTTATTCAGTGTGTAGAGTGGTAACTGGGGCCAGAGCACTGTGATGACACACAATAGCTCGTACCACGGAGACTTTTTTAACTTCTACTAGTGGTGTAAAGGTCCTGCAGCAGAGTCAAGTATTAGACAGACCGAACTTTGAAAAATCAAACGCATCATGTAAAGATTAAGAAAAGGCGGATAAAGGAGCTCAAGGATCTGAAGTCTGGGTCAGTTTTAACGTAGGAAAAAAGTCAAGACAGAACGCAGTTCGATAAGAGGAAGATTTGAAGAATCAAAAAAAAAAGTACACAGATATTTAAAAGGTATTTTAGCCAAATTGTGCTCTGTACATGTCAGAGCAGCCTCAGGTAGATCCATAAAAGAGCCAAGATGCTCAGAGGCGACTTCCCCTGCAGAAAGATTTGCAGCACTACCAGTATTCCAAATATGACCCATTTTACCATGATTAAAAATGAATGCTTCACACGTCTGCAATAAAGCCCCGCAAAACAGTAACGGGCTCATCCATAGGAACTTATAGGCTGATCAGGGCAGGTTACCGCAGGTATATGATGAGTGAGAGCGGGAGCAAGAGCTGGCACTGAAAGACTAACACCAAGGCCTTTGGTACAGTGGGTAGCTGATCTTTTGCACTAAGTATTGATGGCTACAGTTCGGATGTGGGCTGAAGCAGGTCTGGAGCTGGTGCAAGGTCCTAAGCTTGCGAAGAAAGGATAGAGCTTCCTGTTCTTGACTTCTTCCTTGCTGCGAGGTGAGATGGCAGGTTATGCTATGACTTTGTGTGTTGTTCCAGTTGGTTCTTCTGCCTGGGAGGTGCAGGGTCGACCGCTAGGGGAGTTCCAGAGTGCTGTTGGTTGCAGTGAAGGGGCGCTGACACAGCTGTACTTTTGTGTCTTTGTTCTCAAGGGTGCTACAGATCAGTCCGCAGATACATTGACTGAGCTGTGTGTCGTCTCAGCACTGGAAAGCATGGTATTGGGGCACAGCTGTATCTACTGCCCACAGAAATAGCAAGGATACTGTTGACTGGTCCTAGTTCGGTGCTCTTATTAAATCAAAGCAATGACAAGCTTGCAGAGCTCATTTTCTCTAATTACTGTTGCAGGGCGTGTCGTAGGTTCGCTTTGCGGCGTATTGGCAAAACTCAGCATAGGTTCCAATACTGGGAAAGCAGCGGGTGTTTTGTGTACACTATCTGCGCCGCATGGGCGTCTCCGCACTGAAGCTGCTGGTCATGGTTGAGTTGAATGGATGGATGGCTGGGTTTTGGAGCCATAAGTGTATGTATAGCTCATAAATCTGCCCATGTTTTAGTTGGAGTGTTGGACCGGATACCATCAAACAATAGGTTTCAGAAATGGTGCTCCTAGTCTTTCAGAGCTTATGCTATCACAAGGGGGGTGTCTTCCAAATGAATCATTGCGCTGCTGGTGTCTAAATAGGAAGAACACACAAAGCATTGGATAAAAAGTAGTGTATTGCCGCTTCCGTTATTTCTTTGAATGAGCAATCGTGCACGCAAGAGCATCTTCGTCCAAGGATATGGCTGGTTGTCTACTCACTAGCAACCTCCAGACTAGGTAGTCTAGCACGCCTTCGAGGCCAGCGGGCAGCCATCAGACCTACTGTGCACAGTGAGGCTTCGGTAGTAGGACTCTGTGCACCTCAGTAGAGGGTCTGCCTCGCATCGAGGGTGAACTCAGTGCTCGGTGCTGTACATGCCTTTGAAACCACGCAAGGTCAAACAGATGTCTGAAGCCGAAAACATGCTTCTTGCGCCAGAGCCTCCCATTACTATGACCAATAATTACATTTTGTGTTGTTGTTTTCTTCCATCATTACTATGCTATGTTTTCGTGGCTTTTCCGGGCAGTGTGTGGGCGTGCTGTAAATAACCCTGTTCGCTGAGTCACTTGCATGTGGGCTGGGAAGCCAGGTGACGGAGCTGGCATTTCAGATTCGATTATGCCACATAGAAATCGAAAGAAGCCCTCATGATCAAGAGTTCATTGCAGAAAGACGGATCTGTGATCAGAAGGATTCCCAGCTCCTTGTAGCCTGACCTGCAATATTCTCTCCCACTGCACCCGGTTTCTGTTCTTTGACAAAAAGCTAATGAATTTTCGAATCTCTGTATCCTGCCTTCGTTCCTCCTACTTTAGACGTGAGGCTGTTTACAGGGACTTGAGAAGCCTGGAGGCTTGGGCGAAACTAGGGCAGGGATCGTGTCCATGTGACGTCCGTTCGCCATCTTTCATCTATTTTTTGCATTTACCTTCTATAGCAGTGCCTAAAGGCACCTAGTATGGATTGGTTAAAGTAGCCTCAACTATTAGTGTAAGGGACCGAATTTGAGGGGTTGGGTGTAGGCCACGATGCTGAATCCAGTGGAGTGGGAGATTGCTGCAGCATGTTTGGCACCCTTATGTGTCTCAGTATGTGTTTGCTGGGTCTCACATTTATCCGCCTGCATCATCATTGTTCAAATGAGCTCTCGGTATGGGGACCAGATTTTGAGAAGCAAAATCCCCGACTTGCCAAATATAAAAGTAGGAATAAAGCCATTAGTCTTACTTCCATATCTGGCCTGTCCCGTTTTTTTGCGTAACTTTGTATGTCTATGTATATGCATGTGTGTGTGTGTGTGTGTGTGTGTGTGTGTGTGTGTGTATATATATATATATATATCAGCTCAAAACATCTCCTTCATTGGATTCGATTAAGCAGGACACAGCGGGGCTTCATTTTTCAAAAATTTATTAAAACAGGTTCGCATGACCGGTTTGGCTGAATGCCTTTCTCAAATGCTTTCAGTCCCGACATCTCCTCTCCCACTCAAATCTCTTGTTAGCTCTGCCTTGCCTAGTGGTGGTTGGCTCCCTGCACTTTGTCATTCTTCGCGAATAACAGGGGACTACCAATCCCATAATGCCGCAGAGTAACGATTCCGTGCAGTGGGGTGGGAAACTCGGTGTAATTAATTAACGAAATGTTGATGCCCCATACTTTCATCCACCAACCTCAGTCTTTACAAACAGTCTTTCGAGGCGCTGCTTTTGCTCACAGCGTCTCCGCTCTTGATACAGGTTCGCTGTTTTAAAGTCATTCAATGACTGCAGAGGATAAGGTGGA
Source organism: Lissotriton helveticus (assembly GCF_964261635.1). Taxonomy (NCBI): domain Eukaryota; kingdom Metazoa; phylum Chordata; class Amphibia; order Caudata; family Salamandridae; genus Lissotriton; species Lissotriton helveticus. Next base: position 849,820,870 of record NC_136073.1, on the reverse strand, counting down.
GGGCCAGGAAAATGTTCCGCTACAACGGTTACCATCAGTTTGTTCCCATGTCTCGCTGGCCACTTCTCCGAAAGGGTCCTGCCTTTGCGTCATAGGAAACGCAATAACATTAGCTCAAAACATCTCCTCCATTGGATTCGATTAAGCAGGACACAGCTGGGCTTCATTTTTCAAAAATGTATTAAAACAGGTTCGCATGACCGGTTTCGGCTGAACGCCTTTCTCAAATGCTTTCAATCCCGACATCTCCTCTCCCACTCAAATCTCTTGTTAGCTCCGCCTTGCCTAGTGTTGGTTGGCTTCCTGCACTTTGTCATTCTTCGCGAATAACAGGGGACTACCAGTCCCATAATGCCGCAGAGTAATGATTCCGTGCAGTGGGGTGGGAAACTCGATATATATATATATATATATATCTATATATCTATATATCTATATATCTATATATCTATATATATATATATATATCTATATCTCGGAAACAAGAAGAAGCAAAACTGCCGTCCCGGGTCCCCAGGAAAACAGACAACTCCACGAATCCAGTATCAGGCAAGGTTTTTTATTAAGCAAAATGCCTGACTCTGTCATCCACGAAATGCAGCCTGACGCGTTTCAGAAAAATCTTCATCAGAGGCCGTTTTCATGAGTTGAATGGCAAGAAGCGCCACACCTTTAATCAACATGCTGCCTCCTGATAGGCTCCCACTCCCAGAGCAGTTTGTAGCAGTCTCCCACAGCCTTGTGGTATATGTAGGGTGGCGCAAATTAAACCTGTATAGGTGCCATCAAAAAATGTCAACAAATTCATGCCCTGGATGGGCTCCGTGAATAACAGCGTCTTGGATTCCGGCGCTGACACCCTCAGTGCAAACAGTGTTAGGATCACAGTTCGCCGACCCGCTTCTCTTCTCGCGGTGGTGCATCCCTCGCGGCAAGGCGTGCCGCGTAAGTATGAAAGCTCCAAGGTTGCCCAGCTAGTAGGGAAGCACTCAGGGAATCAAAATGCCTGACTCTGTCATCCACGAAATGCAGCCTGACGCGTTTCAGAAAAATCTTCATCAGAGGCCGTTTTCATGAGTTGAATGGCAAGAAGCGCCACACCTTTAATCAACATGCTGCCTCCTGATAGGCTCCCACTCCCAGAGCAGTTTGTAGCAGTCTCCCACAGCCTTGTGGTATATGTAGTGTGGCGCAAATTAAACCTGTATAGGTGCCATCAAAAAATGTCAACAAATTCATGCCCTGGATGGGCTCCGTGAATAACAGCGTCTTGGATTCCGGCGCTGACACCCTCAGTGCAAACAGTGTTAGGATCACAGTTCGCCGACCCGCTTCTCTTCTCGCGGTGGTGCATCCCTCGCGGCAAGGCGTGCCGCGTAAGTATGAAAGCTCCAAGGTTGCCCAGCTAGTAGGGAAGCACTCAGGGAATCAAAATGCCTGACTCTGTCATCCACGAAATGCAGCCTGACGCGTTTCAGAAAAATCTTCATCAGAGGCCGTTTTCATGAGTTGAATGGCAAGAAGCGCCACACCTTTAATCAACATGCTGCCTCCTGATAGGCTCCCACTCCCAGAGCAGTTTGTAGCAGTCTCCCACAGCCTTGTGGTATATGTAGTGTGGCGCAAATTAAACCTGTATAGGTGCCATCAAAAAATGTCAACAAATTCATGCCCTGGATGGGCTCCGTGAATAACAGCGTCTTGGATTCCGGCGCTGACACCCTCAGTGCAAACAGTGTTAGGATCACAGTTCGCCGACCCGCTTCTCTTCTCGCGGTGGTGCATTCCTCGCGGCAAGGCGTGCCGCGTAAGTATGAAAGCTCCAAGGTTGCCCAGCTAGTAGGGAAGCACTCAGGGAATCAAAATGCCTGACTCTGTCATCCACGAAATGCAGCCTGACGCGTTTCAGAAAAATCTTCATCAGAGGCCGTTTTCATGAGTTGAATGGCAAGAAGCGCCACACCTTTAATCAACATGCTGCCTCCTGATAGGCTCCCACTCCCAGAGCAGTTTGTAGCAGTCTCCCACAGCCTTGTGGTATATGTAGTGTGGCGCAAATTAAACCTGTATAGGTGCCATCAAAAAATGTCAACAAATTCATGCCCTGGATGGGCTCCGTGAATAACAGCGTCTTGGATTCCGGCGCTGACACCCTCAGTGCAAACAGTGTTAGGATCACAGTTCGCCGACCCGCTTCTCTTCTCGCGGTGGTGCATCCCTCGCGGCAAGGCGTGCCGCGTAAGTATGAAAGCTCCAAGGTTGCCCAGCTAGTAGGGAAGCACTCAGGGAATCAAAATGCCTGACTCTGTCATCCACGAAATGCAGCCTGACGCGTTTCAGAAAAATCTTCATCAGAGGCCGTTTTCATGAGTTGAATGGCAAGAAGCGCCACACCTTTAATCAACATGCTGCCTCCTGATAGGCTCCCACTCCCAGAGCAGTTTGTAGCAGTCTCCCACAGCCTTGTGGTATATGTAGTGTGGCGCAAATTAAACCTGTATAGGTGCCATCAAAAAATGTCAACAAATTCATGCCCTGGATGGGCTCCGTGAATAACAGCGTCTTGGATTCCGGCGCTGACACCCTCAGTGCAAACAGTGTTAGGATCACAGTTCGCCGACCCGCTTCTCTTCTCGCGGTGGTGCATCCCTCGCGGCAAGGCGTGCCGCGTAAGTATGAAAGCTCCAAGGTTGCCCAGCTAGTAGGGAAGCACTCAGGGAATCAAAATGCCTGACTCTGTCATCCACGAAATGCAGCCTGACGCGTTTCAGAAAAATCTTCATCAGAGGCCGTTTTCATGAGTTGAATGGCAAGAAGCGCCACACCTTTAATCAACATGCTGCCTCCTGATAGGCTCCCACTCCCAGAGCAGTTTGTAGCAGTCTCCCACAGCCTTGTGGTATATGTAGTGTGGCGCAAATTAAACCTGTATAGGTGCCATCAAAAAATGTCAACAAATTCATGCCCTGGATGGGCTCCGTGAATAACAGCGTCTTGGATTCCGGCGCTGACACCCTCAGTGCAAACAGTGTTAGGATCACAGTTCGCCGACCCGCTTCTCTTCTCGCGGTGGTGCATCCCTCGCGGCAAGGCGTGCCGCGTAAGTATGAAGCGGGTCGGCGAACTGTGATCCTAACACTGTTTGCACTGAGGGTGTCAGCGCCGGAATCCAAGACGCTGTTATTCACGGAGCCCATCCAGGGCATGAATTTGTTGACATTTTTTGATGGCACCTATACAGGTTTAATTTGCGCCACACTACATATACCACAGGCTGTGGGAGACTGCTACAAACTGCTCTGGGAGTGGGAGCCTATCAGGAGGCAGCATGTTGATTAAAGGTGTGGCGCTTCTTGCCATTCAACTCATGAAAACGGCCTCTGATGAAGATTTTTCTGAAACGCGTCAGGCTGAGGCTGCATTTCGTGGATGACAGAGTCAGGCATTTTGATTCCCTGAGTGCTTCCCTACTAGCTGGGCAACCTTGGAGCATATATATATATATATATATATATATATATATATATATATATATATATATATATATATATATATATATATATATATATATATATATATATATATATATATATATATATATAAAACCATAGGTTAGAGACCATATATAGTTAGCTGGACATTTTATTGACATAAAACCAATGAAATTCCATATATAGTTAGTTGCACTAACTATATATCGCGCACCCGCAATCCACTGCTGATGATGTCACATATTACATCATTCATGACATGGTCAGTGACATCACTGATGACATCTCAAATGACATCACTGATGACATCACTGATGACATCATCTAGTGTCTGTGTGTTTTTGTAAAGTTTAAATATGTTTTACATATTGAAGAATGAGTGGATGTATGGAAGACTGAGTGTGTGTGTGGCTGGCTGGGAGGTGTGTGACTCTGTGCATATCAATGTGTACTTGTATCAGTGATTGTATAAGAGAGTAATTATGTGTTAGTATATGTGAAAGTATGGTGTTCTGTGTTTAACTGTATAGATGAGGAAATCGAAGTGTGATTGATTCTTCACAGGACTGACTAGGTGTATGAGTGCATATGATAGTGTTGTAATAATGAGTGACTGTATGTATGAGTGATTGTATGAGTGAATGTGTGTGTAGACGTAGGAATCAGTGAGTGCGTATGTAGTAACTGGTATTGGTGTGTCATGATGTCATCAGTGATGTCATTTGTGATGTCATCAGTGATGTCATTTGAGATGTCATCAGTGATGTCTTCAGTGATGTCACTGAAGTATGGTGTTCTGTGTTTAACTGTATAGATGAGGAAATGGAAGTGTGATTGATTCTTTACAGGACTGACTAGGTGTGTGAGTAACTCCATGGATGAGTGGCAGTGTGTGAGTGTCTGCATAGGTGTATGAGTGCATATGATAGTGTTGTAATAATGAGTGACTGTATGTATGAGTGATTGTATGGGTGAATGAGTGAATGTGTGTGTAGACGTAGGAATCAGTGAGTGCGTATGTAGTAACTGGTATTGGTGTGTCATGATGTCATCAGTGATGTCATTTGAGATGTCATCAGTGATGTCATCAGTGATGTCATTTGAGATGTCATCAGTGATGTCACTGACCATGTCATGAATGATGTAATATGTGACATCATCAGCAGTGGATTGCGGGTGCGCGATATATAATTAGTGCAACTAACTATATATGGAATTTCATTGGTTTTATGTCAATAAAATGTCCAGCTAACTATATATGGTCTCTAACCTATCGTTTTTTCAGTGAATTTTCAAGGTTTTGTAAATGCAAATTCCTAACTATATATGGTCTATAACCTATGGTTTTTTCAGTGAATTTCATTGGTTTTTTAAAAGCTAATATCTATAGCTGTAAAATATATTCTTTATTACGTGACGTATCACGTAGCCACGTGAGACGCCTCATGGCGCGTCGCATAACCGTGACGTATCGGCTCTGCAGCGCAAACAAAACCAGTAACGTAAGCGTGCCGGAGCACGCTTACAGATATATATATATTTTTTAACCTTAATTAGACAAAATCCACACGTGCACATATCTTGAGGCCTTGCAAAGGCACATCAAACAAACAGTCCCTACAATTTTGCCAAGTTTGCTGGAAATCTATTCCCTTAATTTTTTTTTTACTGTTTCTCTTGGTTTTCCCCTTGTTACGCTTACCGGGACGCTACCCGGTACGCGAACCGGACGCTCCAAAAACACAAGATGGCGGACTCCCGTTACGCTGCCGGTTAGCTGCCCGGTTCGCGTACCGGGAAGCGCCTCTACCGCGAAAAATCGCGGGGGACTTTAATATCCCCCTCATCAATCCTAGGGGGTCAGGAGGGGTTTACCTTGCCCCCTTTCCTTCATTTCCCCCTTCTTTTTTCACCACATCTTGTCTCTCGAACCTACCGAGAGACAAGATGGCGGCCGCTCCGGACTGTTTACAATGTTGACAGCTACGCTGCCGGTTAGCTGCCCGGTGAGCTGCCCGGTGAGCTGCCCGGTGAGCTGCCCGGTTCGCGTACCGGGACGCGCCTCTACGGCGTAAAATCGCAAAAAAAAATTTGTTTTTATTTTTTGCCCCGCGGGGCACTTTAATATCCCCCTCATCAATCCTAGGGGGTCAGGAGTGGTCTACCTTGCCCCCTTTCCTTCATTTCCCCCTTCGTTTTTCACCACATCTTGTCTCTTGATCGTACCGAGAGACAAGATGGCGGCCGCTCCGGACTGTTTAGAATGTTGACAGACACCGGAGAGCCAATCAGCTTCGCTTCGCGAAGTTCCGTTACGCGTCAGGTACGCGAACCGGGGCGCTAACCGGAGCGCTGTCACAGATGTATATATTTTTTTAAACGTTAATTTCTCAAAATCCACTGGAGCACATATATTGAGACATAGCAAAGGCACGTCGGGCAAACCATATCTACAATTTTGCCACGTTTCATGTAAATCTATTCAGCCGTTCGAGCTAAAAGTGAGTCCAACCGCCCTATGGAAAAATGAATGGGGAAAACGCGTTTTGGGACCCCCCTTTTTTCTCGGCCCCCCTTGACAAAACCCCCCCCAAATTTTCAGGGGCTGCTCAGAAACAAAATGTGCCATTTTCCTGAAAATTTCAGCCAATTCCGTCCACAAACGCCAAAGTTATTAGACATAGAATTTTCAGAAATCCCATAGAGAAAAAATCCTAACTATATATACCCACTGGCTATCGCCAGTAGGTAATATACATATATAAACATATATAATCTGCATATCTATATAAATATAAATGCATGCATACATATACATTTATGCATACATATGCATGTTATTTACATGAAAGTTTTAAAAACACTAATAAAAGCAAAGCTAAAAAGCCACCTCATTACAAACAGAATGGCTTTAACTTAAACGAGGGCGAGATCTATTGCATTTTCAATGCTTGTTTACTTTGGTTCTACCAAGAAGGCATTCAGATGTGTCACACATTTGCCATAAATTCTGAATGTTAGCACTCTAGTTGCACATTAGATCACTGTAGTAAAGCTAGTGCTCACCAGGGAAGTCTGCTGCTAATCATGGTTTGCAGCCATTTTCCCGCATTTTTTATCCCGCAGACTTTCAGTCCGCATACCATTATCCCGCAAGGTCATTGACCTCGCATACCATTATCCCGCATTGTTTCAAAACGCATGTGCATTTATCGCGCATGCCTTTACAAAGAATTACGTTTTAAAGGCATGTATGGTAAATGCATTTGCGTTGTGAAAACCACGATGACGAGAGAGGTAAGTGGGTTTGTGTTAATTTTTTCGTGGGTTAGTGATTGTGTAGTGTAGTGTAGTGTAGTGTTGTGTAGTGTAGTGTTGTGTTAGTGTAGTGTAGAGTTGTGGTGGTTGTTTAGTGTAGGGTCATGCTGGGGGTAGTGTTTTAGGGTTTAGGGTTGTGTTGTAGTGTTTGCGTAGTGTAGGGTCATGCTGGGGGTAGTGTTTTAGGGTTTAGGGTAGTGTTGTAGTGTTTGCGTAGTGTAGGGTCATGCTGGGGGTAGTGTTTTAGGGTTTAGGGTTGTGTTGTAGTGTTTGCGTAGTGTAGGGTCATGCTGGGGGTAGTGTTTTAGGGTTTAGGGTAGTGTTGTAGTGTTTGCGTAGTGTAGGGTCATGCTGGGCGTAGTGTTTTAGGGTTTAGGATAGTGTTGTAGTGTTTGCGTAGTGTAGGGTCATGCTGGGGGTAGTGTTTTAGGGTTTTGGGTAGTGTTGTAGTGTTTGCGTAGTGTAGGGTCATGCTGGGGTGTAGTATTTTAGGGTTTAGGGTAGTGTTGTAGTGTTTGCGTAGTGTAGGGTCATGCTGGGGGTAGTGTTTTAGGGTTTTGGGTAGTGTTGTAGTGTTTGCGTAGTGTAGGGTCATGCTGGGGGTAGTGTTTTAGGGTTTTGGGTAGTGTTGTAGTGTTTGCGTAGTGTAGGGTCATGCTGGGGTGTAGTGTTTTAGGGTTTTGGGTAGTGTTGTAGTGTTTGCGTAGTGTAGGGTCATGCTGGGGTGTAGTGTTTTAGGGTTTTGGGTAGTGTAGTGTTTGCGTAGTGTAGGGTCATGCTGGGGGTAGTGTTTTAGGGTTTTGGGTAGTGTTGTAGTGTTTGCGTAGTGTAGGGTCATGCTGGGGGTAGTGTTTTAGGGTTTTGGGTAGTGTTGTAGTGTTTGCGTAGTGTAGGGTCATGCTGGGGGGGTAGTGTTTTAGGGTTTTGGGTAGTGTTGTAGTGTTTGCGTAGTGTAGGGTCATGCTGGGGGTAGTGTTTTAGGGTTTAGGGTAGTGTTGTAGTGTTTGCGTAGTGTAGATTCATGCTGTGGGTAGTGTTTTAGGGTTTAGGGTAGTGTTGTAGTGTTTGCGTAGTGTAGATTCATGCTGGGGGTAGTGTTTTAGGGTTTAGGGTAGTGTTGTAGTGTTTGCGTAGTGTAGGGTCATGCTGGGGGTAGTGGTTTAGGGTAGTGTTGTAGTGTTTGCGTAGTGTAGGGTCATGCTGGGGTGTAGTGGTTTAGGGTTTTGGGTAGTGTTGTAGTGTTTGCGTAGTGTAGGGTCATGCTGGGGGTAGTGTTTTAGGGTTTAGGGTAGTGTTGTAGTGTTTGCGTAGTGTAGGGTCATGCTGGGGTGTAGTGTTTTAGGGTTTTGGGTAGTGTTGTAGTGTTTGCGTAGTGTAGGGTCATGCTGGGGGTAGTGTTTTAGGGTTTACGGTTTTGTTGTAGTGTTTGCGTAGTGTAGGGTCATGCTGGGGGTAGTGTTTTAGGGTTTAGGGTTGTCTTGTAGTGTTTGCGTAGTGTAGGGTCATGCTGGGGGTAGTGTTTTAGGGTTTAGGGTTGTGTTGTAGTGTTTTTGTAGTGTAGGGTCATGCTGGGGGTAGTGTTTTAGGGTTTAGGGTAGTGTTGTAGTGTTTGTGTAGTGTAGGGTCATGCTGGGGGTAGTGTTTTAGGGTTTAGGGTAGTGTTGTACTGTTTGTGTAGTGTAGGGTCATGCTGGGGGTAGTGTTTTAGGGTTTAGGGTAGTTTAGTTGTTTAGTGTATGCTAAAGGCATATTTGTTCTAAAAGTTTTCGTTATTTTAATTTGCGGCCTAATAGTACATGCGGGATTTCGTCATATATTCGCTAATCATACTTTCTATGGCAAAATGAACCCCCTCATTTTGTTCCTTTTTAAATTAAATGTTTTAAGAGTTACCACTTTATTCCAATCAAGATGGCTTCAGGTGTGCCATACCTTTGTAATAAGTAGGACTGTTAGCACTCTAGTTGTTCTTTAGAACACTCTGGGACATTCTGTCATTGGGCTATAGTTGGGCTACATCTGGCTGATATTTGGGCTACATTTGTTTTTTTTGTCTCTGGTGGCCATCTACATTGGGCTACATTGGGCTACATTGGGCTACATTTGGGCTCCAACATATATATAGCCCAATGTAGCCCAATATATATTTTTCAAAGTTAATTTTCGTAAAAACCACTGGAGCCTATATCTAGAGACATAGCAAAGGCACATCGGGCTACCAGTCCCTACAATTTTGCCAAGTTTGGTGTAAATCCATTCAGCCGTTCAGGCTAAAAGTGAGGCCAACCGCCCTATGGAAAATTGCATGGGAAAAACACGTTTTGGGACCCCCCTTTTTTCTCGGCCCCCCCTTGACGAAACCCCCCCAAATTTTCAGGGGCTGCTCAGAAACAAAATGTTCCATTTTCCTGAAAATTTCAGCCAATTCTGTCCTCAAACGCCAAAGTTATTCGACATAGAATTTTCAAAAATCCCATAGGAAAAAAATCCTAACTATATATACCTACTGGCTATCGCCAGTAGGTAATATGTAATATATATATATATATATATATATATATATATATATATATATATATATATATATATATATATATATAATGCTATTGCAGGACCTCCACCCCCTGCTCTCCTCCCTGGTCAGTCTCTCCAGATACTTTAATTATTTGAGACTATAGAGACACCTGTGAAAGGAAAGGAGAGCATACCTTTCTATTCTGCTTTGCGGAATGACCTGACCCTTGTTCTAAAAACCGAGACATGCATTTAAAACTAAGTTAAGTGTTGGGACACCGGGCAGTCGTCAGAGAACTGTGGCTAGTTTTGTGCCCCAGGGGGTAACAGTAGTCTACCCCTGGCTTGTCCTTTGCTACCCCTGGCTTGTCCTTTGCTACCCCTAGTCTCACTTGTCACAAAGGCAGCAGCAGGAAGGTTAGTAAAAAGGGCTTAAGACAAATATTTACTTTGTCATTTCCAGCTCGTTCCCCTGTTCATTGCCCTTCCAAACAGATCGGACGGTGTGGGGCAGGGACCCCCCCTAATGTGTTTGGTCAAAGAAAGTGTGAAAACAATACAGCTGTACCTGGCTTTAGTGAATGGATGTCTGTGTGATAATATTAAGTAACCACTTCCACCAACAGGCGCGAAGGACGTAGACTTATTCATCCTACATTGACATAATCTTAAACTTAGGCGCTTGGTGAGCCAGATTTTTACCCATTCTGTGTCTATGGGAATAGGAGATCATACATGTGGGCCTTAATTCGTGGGATTCTCCATCTGCGTCAAGAGTGTGGCTAACATAACAATATTGACATAGCAACTTTTTTCTTTGCCCACACCACGTGGGGTGCCCAACTAACAGTCTTTACTCACCCCCTCCTCGCTTCTCCAACGTTATGACTTCCTCTTCAACGGGTCTTTACTGAAGAGCAACACCCTAGAAAGCAAATAATTTAAAATATTTATAATGGCATGTCTTAGGGGTTCGTTTATGTTGGTTTATGTCAACTGTATTATTTTTCTAAACTGCCTGCCGTGCTCCCCCCAAAGCAGTGCATCAAGACTTGCTTACGTCTTCTGTCTGCTGGGTCTCTACCTATGCCTTCTATTCGGCATTCCCTTCTGGTTGATATGCATAGAATTCAGGCCTTGGAGCCTGGAAGCACATTCAGAGACACCAGAAGCTTAACCCGCAAGAGGTCATGTATTACTTGGAAAAACAAAACACCCCAGCCATAAATGTTCTAGAACGTGGCTCTCCGGGTCTTTTATCGAGTCTACCAGGAGGAATATTAAACAATTTAAATTAGGCTCATTTCTCCGGCTTGAATATGAAACTTCATTCCTTTGGGTGGGTAACCTCCATTGTGATGTACCAGCACCGGTTTTCGGGAAATTGGGAGCTCTACTTTAGATCGGAGCCCACTACAACTGACAATATGAGGTGTAAACCTGTGCACTGCTGTTATTAGAAGCCTACACCTGCAGGATGAGCTAAAATAAAGGTTCTTGGACTAGTATGTTCTTACGCCATATAGTTCTCCTGATGGCAGTGTTTGACTGTGCTGTTGGATGCAGGTAATTGTAGTATTTATAATAAAAATGTGTATGGGAAAAAAAGTTATTTTTAAGCATTTCCAAATCAGCAGTCACATCCTTAATTTAGCAATGTCTTTGAACCAGCTTAGGGCCTTATCCGTAGAATTATATTGCTTTTTCATTGAACTTTTGCCAGATACTGAGACAAGGGCCAAACTGACTCCTCTCCAGATTGAAGTCAAATACTTGTCAGCTGTCCACCTAGTTCACAGCTACTGCTGTGATGTGGTCTATATCGCAGTAGTAGCTGTGAAACTGCTTTGCTTTTTCCTACTTTATATTTTAAATAATTGACATTTATTTTTTTGAAATTTTTGGTCAAACAACTGTCTGTTGTTGTAAATTGACTGTTGTCTTCTATCTTAATTTCAGTACTTTTTCAGCTGCAAATACAGCTTAATTGCCTTCTTCTTTACCTTTCAAAGCCTGGCTTAATTCCTTTTCCCCTATTTTGCTTCTTGGCAGTTTTACTGGTACCACATCTTTTTTTTTTTTTATAAACTTTATTTTTAGGTCATTTTGTGAACAAACAATATACACACAAATTGGCATCAAATCAGTGTATGCATGCAAATCGACAACCTCATCAGTGGCATTTGGGTCTACAACTGGTACTACGTCTTTAAGCGGTGATGGTAGGTGCAGCACACTCCATTGTGGTTCATTCTTTGAAGACGTCCAAGGGATATGTGACACAAGGTCGAATTCGGGGAGATTTGAGCACTTGACTTGGGCACAGATACAACGGTGGGGATGGGGCCCCTCCCCTCATCACCCACCCCTCGAGGTTTGTGTTTGGAGGCATCAAAATCAAACGGCTGGACAGAGGTACTGTTGTGCTGGATCGGGCTTGACCTATTCACTCCAGAACAGGACCCGCTCCCCCTGCTTGGATGGTAGCGACAGAGGGGATGAGCACCCAGGGCCTTTTGGTGGCGGCTTCCGGAGTGCTTCACCATGGTCTGCCCTAAGGTTAAGACCGCAGGGGACGGGGCTGCACGCCTGGAGGCTCAGGGAGGCGATCAACCGATCCCACTGGTAGACAGCAACCTTGAGGCGCACACAGTCACCATTCTGGTAGCAATAAAGGAGGCTATGGTGGCCTTGGAGGACAAAATTGACCCGGTTTTGCAGGAGGTGCATTTACTTCGGGCTGATCGCAATAAACTGGCGGACGGGTGGCAGAAACCCGAGAGCACTGTAGCCCAGTTCTGCTTGACATTGAGTGAGAACAGCACTTGCTTGAGGGCCCTGGAGAGAGAGGTGGCCTCATTAGCGGACAAACTGAATGACTGTGAGGGCAGATCCCATTGTAACAATATTCGAGTGGTAGAGATCCTGGAGAGGTTGGAGGCCTCAGTGCTGAACCTAGAGGAATGGCTCTCATCAGAGGTATTGCAGAAGTAAACCTCGAACTGTTTCACAGTGGAGAGACCCCATAAGGTGCCCAATAGGCTGCCTCCTTCGGGGTCCTCTCCCCCTATTCCCCCGCCCCCGTACAATGGGGGACCAGCTGCTGAACTTTCGGGATCAGGACGTCCTACTGTAGGCGGCAAGAGCACGTGGATAGCGCACTGGTGCACTTCTTCCCTGACTAAACAATGGTAGTCCAGTGTCAATGGGAATCTTTTTGGGTGGTTAAGCAACACCCCTGCAAGTTGGCTATCTGGTATGCTCTCCTATTCCCAGCGCAGTTTTGGGTCGTGGATCGAGGAGAGACTAGAATCTTCACGGTGGCGGATGCCTTATGGGACTTGTTGAAAAGGAGGGAGGTACCAGCCTCCAGTGGAGGAGGAGCGATTTCAGGTCCTGCGGTGGCAGGAACGAGAGCAACAATGAAGGGCAATGCAGCGTAGGTCGCCAACCACCCTATCAAAAGAGCAAGCACTGACTGACAGAGTGAGAGTGGTGGCGGATGTCCATCGTCAAACCTCCCAAGAATCTGCCAACCGGTGGGAGGCCCTAAAGACCGACTTGGGGGATCAGTAGGAGGAGACTCTGGTTTACGATGCAGATGGTAATCAGGGGGTCCCTCCAGGGGTCACCCCAGTGACTTTGGCGCAAATAGTGTGATGGTGTAGGTTGGGGGGGGTTAAAGGGAGATGGGAGGGTGATGGGTCCATTGGCACAGGAGAGACCCTGAACCAGGTCTTGGAGACAGTATGGGGTGGGTTGGAAAAAGAGGACCAGTTAGACTAGGTATCTTGCGGGCCAACTCAGTAACTGCAGAGCAGTGTGGGTCTGAGTATTGTAGTTAATGTGACTCTGCTTTTTTGTGTGTGTTGGGCAAGAGGCATATTGTGCATTACGGTGGCGGCCGCGTGTGAACTCAGATTTAACATTGATCAGTGGAATTTGCCCAGTCCTTTTGCTTGTACACCTGTGGGTTCTGTACCGTTCACAAATCCTGTATCCAGTTAGTCTTTGCCTCATATCCTTGCCAGTAAAGATGGGCCGCTCCTCTATTTACATGCCTTATGTAAGTAACTTTTGTAGGGTCGCTGCTAAGACCTAGGTAAATATTGAAAGCGAAAAGCGTTGATGTTTGCTTCGGTACTCTCATCATAATTGAGCGCTCTGTTTGAAGAGAGCTCAGCCAGTCTCTACTTCATCCTGCTTGCATCCCAGCGCTAAGCTTTGCAAAGGACACCTGCGCTTGGCAGCCCCGAAGGCATTCCTCAGAAGAAGTACACCCCCTGCATTTGTCAAGTCGCTGTTTGTGCAGCTGGGTTGGTTTAAGGTTTGTGGCCCTGGGGTCACTCTGCTTGTGCAAGCTGGTGACTGCAGTGCTGCTCACATCAGTGATCAGGAAGGTCTGCAAGATCCTGAAGCACATCCGTGTGTTGACTAGCCAGGATGGTAGCCCTGACTTGTCTGTAGCTTCCCTTGGTCATTGCTCTTGCTGCGTGTGTCTTGAGGCTCATAAAGGCAGAGGCGGCCACAGAAGGCATGCCTAGCTGGAAGGACCCTGTTGACGTTGGCTCTTGCTAATGCCTTCCTCCGGTGATCCCCAATCTAGGTGAGGATGATGATGTTCAGGCCAGATTTTCACTATAACAAGTTGCTGTGGAAATGATTTGCATTTGGTGCACGGAAATATATTTCATGAGGTAACGCAAAAATCTGCCATGGATCGACACTTCAGGATTCGAATAGAAGTCTGTTAGGGGTGGAGAGTGCAGGCCAAGCGGTCAGCCTTGGGATGTGATCGGGAGTCAAAGGATGCATAATGCCTCTACCCCAGGCATTCTGGTGAATGGATTCCTTGCTTGAGCAGTAAAAGCGAACCAGCACCTTGACCTAGGCTTCACATTAGTGATTGCATGGTAAGGGCATGTATGGCTAATAGCATGGTTCCTTATGGGGCATTGGGGCGCAGCATGTTTGCTGCTGTGATAACTCTTCCATTGCACCAGTCTGTATTTCCTGCTTGCATCGATATGGCAATGCCAGGCCTTCCAAAGGCGGCTAGAAGTCTGGGGTCTGTGGTGCCGGAGGGTCTCCGCCTGGCAGAAGCGCTGTAAGCCTCGTGACGCCCGCGCTCCCCTCCCACGGTCTCATTCAGAAATCCCGCTTTAGCCTCTGCAGTCCCCGTCGCCCGCCACCTCCCCTGGGGCGGCAGGACCTCAGCCGGAGGGGGATTAATCTTCAGAGGATTTCAGCAAGCCGCTTTGGCCACCAGGCCGGCCTGCAGACGTGTCTCTGTCTCTGTCGGAAATCCCAAACCCCGGGCCTCCCTAGCCGTGTGGAGGTCCGCCCTTGGAGCAGGACAGAGGGCCCCCTCGTTCATCGGCGCCTGTCCAGGCCGCTGCTGCAAACTCCGGCCCTGACAGCAGGTCGATGTTCTGTGATGCTTCAGCTGCATTCGGATACTGCATCATGCAGGAAGCCGGACATCACAATATCCTCATGCAGTATTTATGGGCAGCAGATAATACAGGCAGACATAAACACATTTACGTATAAAGCACGTGCTTCACCCTTGCACGAGCCTAACACAAGTCGGAGCGATTCACCATCCATACATAAATACATAAATCAATGGGACCACCCAGAATGTGCTTTGGGCCCCGCAGTGCCATGGGAAGCGCTATATAGTACAGAACTCTTTGTGGAACCCTTGTCTTGCTCAGTCTCGCGCACCCACCTGGCCTGTTAACAGTCTTGTTGCTCTCTCTTTGGGAGTCCCCAACAGCCAGTCGCCTCTGGCCATGTTGGTTGTGGGCCCCAGCAAGATCTGTGGCATGAACCTCGTGCGCCTTGCCTCCACAGCATCAGTGCCAGTCAATGATGGCACCGTGCCCCAGGCCTTTCCATGACGCACAAGGCTTACGGACACACAGTTGATGCTGGTGTGCAGTACCTCAGACTCCGCGAGCCACCTGCGAACCGAGACTTAACATTTACCCTATACATTGACTTCTTTTTTTAGCTTTCCAACATGAATCTTCACCGTTTATCCGATAATAAGTGGACTTGTAGCATAAAAAACTCCTATTCCGTGCCCTATAACCTACCCCCCTCCTGTCAACCCCCCCCCCCCAATCTGCTAATTACTGTGAAGTGATTGGGTTGTTATTGAGAAAGATGTTCCTACCAACTAAACAGACGCACACACTGGCATAACTCAGAAACTGACAAAGTAACATTGCCGATTATAGCCTTTTATTTGTTCCTAAGGCTAGGTAATTTTTTTGTCTCTGGTCTGGTATGCAGATGCGAATTCTGCTGAAATGCTGCAAAATCCACTTTCTTCTACCAGAGAAGGGAGGCCCACCACCCAGGAACTGAATGGGAGTGTGGCTCTCCATGGCTCTCCTTGTGCTAGGGAGTGCTGCAAATTCGGCCTGCTTCTTGGGTCTGAAGGCAAAGAGAATTTGGGTAGTTTTCTTAGTTCAGTTTTGCTCCACATGTGACATTTGTGATAGACAAAGTTAGGTTTGGAGAGGGACAGGTTTTTTCCACCATGTTGAGCCGGTCAGTGTTTCTTCAAGGCCTGTTTGCGCTCCAGATTATCACTGGCTTCCAAGCTAAGTTTACACAACAAGAACGCTTTGCTTTATCCTGCTGTTTTTCAAGTACTAGCTATTGACTGGAGTATGTGTGAAATTTGGCTTGTAATGGTCGAAACAACTTGGTATTCCCAGATTCTTAGTTGTTTCCTAACGGTAGGATTTACTGGGGGAAATGTAAACGAAATGTTTCAAACTACTTGTCGTGGCCAGATATAATTCTCTTGTGGGTCTACAGGTTGGAGTCTCCATTTTTGGGTTCAATTCTCCACAGCCAAAGCTACTTAAAACAAAGAAAAGGGGACAAGAAAGCCTCATGCATGGTGTACTCTAGTGCAGTCACTGAGCAGGGTTCTTGGAGCACCCACTGAGCTCACTGTAGGAGCAGATTTATTGCTGGCCACCTTCCTGCAGTGATGGTGGCCACAGAGGAGCTGCCGCGGAGGATTGCGTTATCCTCCTTCAGATAAATCTAGCTTCTGGCATTGGAGTTTAAAAAGTAAACCTCATCACCCCCTTGCAGTGCGAACTACAATTTTGCTCCCACAAGGTGTGTCTCGGATTGGTATTACATTTTTCATTTTCCAACATATTTTTGTTGAAATTCCTTCTTCAAAACTGTAATTGGGTGGATGGGGAGGCCGGACTGACTCACTGACTGTAGGCAGGGTGGCCAGCAAAGGATTTCAGTGCTGGAATAGGGGAGTGAAAAGGAGAGGGGTGGTTGGTGTGAGGCTAGTGTGTTCGATTCTGTATCTGTGTGGTAGTAATTCTGTGCGAAATGTGCTAGTTTGTTTAACTTCATTTGCTCTGCAGTTTTTTTTTTACAAAGTTTCTTGGGCACATTTATCACATTTTTGATGGATGGATGTTTGTTTCTTTCTGAGTCGGTGCATGATGCGTATGCATCAAATATTGTTTTAATAGTCAATTAACTTAGATGTTGGATGGATTAGCACCAAAACAGTTCTGCTGTCACTAAAATACTTTAACGGTGCCACCTTAATGGAAGGGCAGGGTTGTCTGATCTGGGAGTCCCTCAGTTATTCATTGTAATTAGTGTAATTGCTACTTGCTTCTCTCGAGAATTGTGCCACTGTTTCAGTTATTAAGAAAAATGTCACGCTGCTTGAAGGATATCAGTGGGTTCATTTGCAGGGGTGTTTCCGATTTTCCATTTGATTTTAATTTTACTGTTCTAATATATTTTGTATAGGTTTTTTTTGTCTGTGTATGCTTATACAGGATGATATTGCAACTAACCTATGGACTTCATAACCTATCACATGTATATTCTAAAACTTACTGCATATTGTTTGTGTATACTTTTGAGAGACTTTTAATCCTTTTCAAGGGCTCCCATACTCTCACTTCAATATCCTTTTAAACAATATTGTCTGTGGTTTTCGCTCTCTACACTCTTGCCATGCAATAAGCTATTGCAACATGACTCGGAGATTATGCCTTTTAGCATGCACATTTTTTTCAGTAAACCACAGTGTACTTCCACCAATGTGGAAATACTTCCTGTATATGAAACGTCTCCGGTAAACTGTTCTTTCCCTCGGTTACAGGATTTTTATCTTCATAACACGGAGTGTTGGATTTCTAGTATGTTTTAACGAGGCAGGGGAGCACTGACCTCAACGTGTACATTACTTGGTGAAATTGCTGAAGATTATATTCCTCATACGAAAATGAGTTTTCAAAAAGCCATGCCTTCATTCCACCACAAATGATCTTAAGTTTCAGTCGATGCCTAAGTGAGTTTATCATTTTTTGCTGCCCTAGCACAACATTTCTACAAACTTATTCATTAATGATGGATTTTTGGTTTCTTTTAAGAAACATTGGCCTTGTGTGGCTTGGCTAGGTAGGACTAGGGCCTCCTGTAGAAGATGTGTGCCTGTAGTAGCCTTTTCTTGAGTACATTAGCAGTTGCTAGCATTAGAGAGGGTTACTTCAGAGCCCTGTGGTTGTGCCTGAATTTTTAAGATTTTAATTCATGGAAAGAGACTGATCTAAGCCGTCACTCTTGGGTCACGAGTTGCAGCTCTGTTGGGTGTTAAGGTCTAACTTTTTCAGCTGCACGGCATATCTTGAAACGCAAGTTGTTTAATTGCATACCATTGCGCACCTTAGCGCCCCGGACTTCAGGGTCCACCCTCCATGCTTGATTCGAGGAGTGCAGATTCTTAATGTTGTGCAGTTGGGGCACGAGTTTCTGCAGGTTCCACTGACGTTTGCCTCTCTCAGGGTTGTGTACGGTATGAAGTATTTTAAAGTTAATCTACACTGGGGCTTAATGCAAGCCTTAGCTGCACCTGTCTCAGCAAAGGGGGGCACCAAGTTTTCACTGGGCACCAGTTTCAACCCAAAGCATTGAATGCCTGTGAGACGTGAGGGTCTAGGGGTGGAAAGAAGGTGTAGTGAAGCCCTCGCCACATTCTGGAGGGGGCCCCATCTTGTTTCATTATTCCACTGCTTGCACACACAGTTTGAGGACTGACTCCAAAGGGTGAGACTTCTCCAATGAAAGGTAAATATTCACCACTTTATTTTGAAGCCATTATAGTCGCTTCCAGCACCAACAATAATGAGTTTGAAATCGGCCCTTCCTTATCCGAGGTAAATCATAATACTGTCTGTGGAACTTCTAGTAAGATTTAGCCCTTCGGGCTTCTGCTGCCGTTGTGTGACGCCCTCTTCTCCTTCGGCGGAAGGTCACCTTGCCGAGTGGTGCTGCAGCCAGATGACCGAGGGCCTCCGCCCACGCCAGCGTCTTCCTTTGCACAGTCCACATGAAATTGCTGGACACATTTTTCACGGTTCAGCGCCCTGAGAGGGCCGCAGTGCTGAGGCAGCTTAGCGGGAGGTGTGAGATTGGCTACTATCAGTAATTGCGCTGAACGCCTACTGGCGGCCCCCTCCGATGCAGAGAGCTCTCTGCACAAGGGGCTGCCTTTTCTGACCTAAAATGCAGCTACTGACATTCCCTTCAGCAGTCTGCAATTTTTATTCATCAGACCGCATGAAAATCTTTTACATAAATGCTGCTGGTTAGATTTTCGTTCAGTGCACATATTGCTCGTGGCCATGGCAAGCCTGGTAATTATACGGAGCAAAAAGATTTTCATGAATTCGCATTCTTCTTTCTTCTGCTTTTAATCCTACCCATATCCAGCCTGATGACAATCTGTACTACATCTCAGCCTTGTATAATTATTATTAATCTCCCGGTATTTCCCTTGAGATTTAAACTTCTTGCTTTGACCGGACACTTTTGTGGCACCTTAAACGACATTTTGGTAATTGCTTCGGCACTTTACAAAGAAGAATGCTATTTACGACAGTAGGAAGGTGGCTCTCTGTATAATGCACCAAAAGGAAGTCCACTGTGTAGAAAGTCCAGTGGATCCCCAATTGGCTTTCAGAGGCTAAAGTAGATAATACTACTGCTCTTTTTTTGTGGTACGAGCAGTTAGGCTTATCAGAGGGCAGTGCTAAGCATTTGTTGTACTCACAGAGGCAATAAATGGGAGACACACTCAAAAAATAAATCCAAGACCAAATTAGACAAATAATACTACTTTTTAAATATGTTGTAAAACCAAGAACTTTATTCACAAGTGAGTACTGTTTTTGTTATCGATTTTTACAGGTCAGTAAACATTTCTAAGTTGTATGACTTTACGCACAATACAATCCTGTGGAAGGAAAAGTCATTTATGCATAACAGTTTCAGAGGTTCTCCTTCTGGGTTTCGGAATGTAGTGGGACAAGGTCTAAAGTACTACCAGCAGTTCTTCAGGAACTGCCGGGTTTAGCCAGAAGGGTTCTGGTGAGGTTGGTAGTTGTGCGCTACGGAGAAGGGGGACCACTTGGAAACTGGGTGCACAGGGGGAGAAGTCCAAGAGCTCCCAAATGGCGGCTTGGGTCGCAAGGGGTCTTGGAGCTAGGGGGCACAGTCGGTTCTTCGGTACCCAGGCCCCGCAGCTCTGATGCAGAGTTGTTGGGTCGGCTTGGCTGAATGCGCAAAGTTGAGCCTCATGGTTAGGGACAAATAGTAGGCAGGGGAAAAATTGGGACAGCTTCCACTCACGAAGTTGGTCTCCGTAATGCTGTCTTCTCTCAAAGGCTGCTCAGGGGTGGGCATCTCCAGTGTCTGGAGAGGCCTGGGTCGCATAAAAAAAGCAGGGAGGCCTTTAAAGCTTCCAGCCCTGGACTGCAGTTCTTGTGTGGGGGAGGTGTAAACCCCTCCCCCTGAGTAGGCTTTGTTCCTGACCTCCTAGAGTGAAGGCTCTAATCTCAGGGGTCAGTAACACATCTTGGTGGCTGGCTAGTCGAGACTAGTCAGCCAATACACTGGTAGTCGGTAGGTTTTCAGCAACAATGCCATCAGTGTGGGTTTTTTAAGACTAAATGTTATGTACCAAACATCTGGGGGTACATAGAAGCCATCATGTAGCTGAGGAACTCGTGTCACGAGTGTTCTGCCCGTGTTCTCATTATGGCTTCACTGTGCACTTGTGATATCCAAGAATGGTCCTGGATATCACAGGGACACATCCTCTCATGCATATATGCCCACACATGGGATATAGTGCACCCAGCCATAGGACTGTAAGACCTGCTTTAGGAGTGACTTACCTCTACCACTTAGTGCTCAGCAGGCATGGCACACAGGGATGTTTGCTGGGTTGGCTCTTTGTTTTTCTCTACACCAATACACGCAGGCTGCAGTGGCAGTTTGCATGAGCTTGGTGAAGGATCCCTTAGAGTGGAACAATACATGCTGCAGCCATTCGGGACGCTCTTAAGACTCAATGCCCTGGGTACCAGGGGTACCATTTACTAGGGACTTATTTGGAGCTGAAAGTGGTGCCAGTTGTAGAACAAGTGGTACAGTTTAGGGAAAGAACACTGGTGCTGGGGGACCTAGTCAGGTACCTGGCAAAAAGTGGGGGGCTAATGCAAAAAAAAAACTGTTCTCTACAATGGCATAGGGATTCAACAATTTCTTTGAAGCACCATTGTGTCAGTTATTCACCTTCTGCATCAATCGTTGAAGTGTTGTTAACCAGTCAGAATGGAGCATTTTGGGAAAAGCACAACCCGCCTGCCTCCCTTTGCATGGATAACTTCACACAGTCAAATGTTTTCAATGTGCAAAAATAAAGACTCGAGCAGTGTGGATTGTGTTAGGTTAAATAAGATATCTTGTCTAGTTCCATTCATTTTAGGTAGTTTTATGGTGTGAGGTGCATATGGTCTAAAAGTAGCTACCTTGATAATCTGGTGAAAATGGAGATCTTAACCAAAAAATCAGTGACTGCGCTCATAAAGGTGTACTGTGGAGGAACAAGCAGGGAGATAAACATAGAACATTTTACCCAAGGATGACTGGTGTAGTTGGGTTTATTCAATTCACCCTCTTTTAGTTTAATTTCTGTTCTATCCCATTTGCGTATAGACGGTGATCTGGATGTGATGCTCATAACCCTCAATTTAGGCAGCTGGACCTTAATTTTGTAAGACCCTGTGCTTATTGTCAGTCTGTCATCACACATGTAACTTTTTTTCTTCAATCCCTTGGCAGTTGTTACTCCTCAACGAATCAAACCATAGACAGCAATGTTTTTGGTCAATCAATCAATCAAAGCATTTGTATAGCACGCTACTCACCCGGAGGGTCTCAAGGCGCTTGGGGAGGGGGGGTCCGCTACTGCTCGAACAGCCAGTTCTTGAGCTGCTTCCTGAAGGCGAGGTGGTCCTGGGTCAGGCGGAGGTGGGTCGGGAGGGAGTTCCAGGTCTTGGCGGCGAGGTAGGAGAAGGACCTTCTCCCTGTGGTGGCTCTCCGGATGCCGGGGACGGCGGCGAGGGCGTGGCCGGTCGATCGAAGCTGGCGTTTGGGGGCGTAGAAGTTGAGGCGGCTGTTGAGGTATCCTGGGCCTTGGTTGTGCAGGGCTTTGTGTGCGTGGGTGAGGAGACGGAAGGTGATTCTCTTGTTGACCGGGAGCCAGTGCAGGTCTCTCAGGTGTCCGGAGATGTGGTTGCGGCGGGGGATGTCCAGGATGAGTCGTGCTGAGGCGTTCTGGATCTGCTGGAGTCTCTTCTGGAGTTTGGCGGTGGTTCCGGCGTAGAGGGAGTTGCCGTAGACCAGTCGGCTGGTGACGAGGGCCTGGGTGACCGTCTTCCTGGTCTCGGTGGGGATCCACCGGAAGATCTTGCGTAGGATGTTGTAGCACGATGAGGAGACGGCGTTGACTTGTCTGGTCATGGAGAGGGAGGAGTCCAGGATGAAGCCCAGGTTGCGTGCGTGGTCTGTTGGTTTGGGTGCGCTGCCTAGGGCGGGGGCCACCAGGAGTCGTCCCAGGCAGAGGGTGAGGATCCCAGGATGAGGACTTCCGTCTTGTCCGAGTTCAGTTTCAGGCGGCTGTTCTTTATCCATTCGGCTACCTCTTTCATCCCTTCGTGTAGGTTGGCTCTGGCGGTGGCGGGGTCGTTGGTGAGGGAGAGGATCAGCTGGGTGTCGTCGGCGTAGGAGATGATGTTGAGGTTGTGTTGGCGTGCGATGGCTGCGAGGGGACTCATGTAGACGTTGAAGAGGGTTGGGCTGAGCGAGGAGCCTTGAGGAACGCCGCAGTTGACTTCGGTGGCTTCTGATCTGAACGGGGGGAGGCGGACTCTCTGTGTCCTTCCGGCGAGGAAGGAGATGGTCCACTCCAGTGCCTTCTCCTGGATTCCGACGTTGCTGAGGCGCTGTACTAGGGTACGGTGGCAGACAGTGTCGAAGGCCGCGGAGAGGTCTAGGAGGATGAGGGCCGCTGTTTCTCCGTTGTCGAGCAGAGCTCGGATGTCATCGGTGTCTGCGATCAGGCCGGTCTCGGTGCTGTGGTTGGCCCGGAAGCCAGACTGCGAGAGGTCGAGGGATCCGTTCATCTCGAGGAAGGCGGCCAGCTGTTTGTTGACGGTCTTCTCGATTACTTTAGCAGGGAACGGGAGCAGAGAGATGGGCCGGTAGTTCTTGAGGTCGGTGGGGTCGGCTGATGGCTTCTTTAGTAGGGCGCTGAGTTCGGCATGCTTCCAGTTCTCCGGGAAGGTAGCGGTGTTGAAGGAGGTGTTGATGATGTCCCGCAGGTGGGGTGCGATGACAGCGTCGGCCTTGTTGAAGACGTGGTGAGGGCAAGGGTCGGTCGGAGATCCGGAGTGGATGGAGTTCATCCTGATGCACTTTACTGGATCCAGGAAAAATCACTACATTTAATAATCTACACACCAACAAATTTGAAAAATATAAAAGCTACATTTTATGTATCAGAAATAAAGTTAGCCACATATTAAAACGTAGCCAATTAAGGTTTAAATTAAGTTGTGGAAAGGTGGTAAACATTTTCGAAAGCTTGAATCTGCAGAATTAGTTGACATTTTTATGATTGTGTCCATGCTGTCAGTCGGTCATATGTGCAGTAGTTCAGAAATATGTTTTTTATTTTGTTGAATAGACCTTGAAATGGCTGGCCTGTGGTGTACACTGCCTTGTGACTCTGCTGCTGAACCTCGTTTTCTGAACTGACCTCCCATGATCGAGAGGGGTTATCCATTTCATCGCAAATGTCATATGTACTGTAATAACATTTTCGCAGATCCTTGTTTAGGAACGAGGTGAATGTTTGAACTAGCCCTTCAAAAACGGTTATTAACTTTTACTTAGCTATCAGGTTCTGTGACACTGCATGGAGTCTAGGGCAGAGTTTGAAGGTACCTGAAACTGCCCAATTTCTGGAGGAAATGGTAAATATAGATTATAATCAACGAGAAAAATACCCTAAACCGTTCTTTCCCTGTAATTTAGGAAATTCAGCCACCAAAACCTCCTTAGTAAGTGTTCCCTCAGACATTGGAGGATCTAAATCTAGCCCGTTGGAGGGCACAAGCAAGTGCATTGCCTCGTACAGTAATCTGCCTCGGATACACAGAATCACCTGGAATTATTCTGCTTTTAGGGAGGGGAGGAGAGGTTGCGTACTGCTGGGTTGTCTTCTTTCAGAATTCACATTAGGAGGATTTGATCTTTTCCTCTTTCACTGATTAGATGTGCCCAATCTCTTGCAATGCTGGCACTGGTAGTTGTGGCAACCTGCTATCCACACTGATCCGTCTCTTTAGCATGGTTGCTTTCTCTCCTCTTCAAAGCTGCTGAACAGAATGTGCTTGCAGAAAGAGATGTTATCTACCTCCAGTGCAGATGTCGGTGTCCTGGATTTGTGTTGACGATGCTCTCTGGTGTCCTTGAAGCATGCCCTCTGTTTTCTCCGGTTCCATGTCTATTTGGGTTCGACGGATTGTACCCGTTCCTAATGTTCATTGGTATTTGAGCTAGGCATCTCTTTCTGCTGTTGAATGCTTGTAAATCTACTTAGGAATAAATACTAGGCTGATCGAATAAGTCACTTGCTAAATAAGCCGTTCAATTTGGTCACATTTGTGTGTGATGAAATCCTTTGAGCATAACTCAGTGAGGTATAATACTTCTCTGCATGTTGGATGTATTTAAGTATATCACTATTTTCACCCAAGACCGTAGACCATCTTGTGATTGTGCAAAACTTCTTGAGTAATGTTTAAATACAAATTTTAATTCATTTTCCTTATATGTCCTTCATATTGCCTTACATATTTGCACTGACCTCCCCAGTAACAAGAGCCAGCTGTAGTGCTCTGGTTGTGTTTGTTGTGGGCATTTGTGGATGTGTGGAATTTGTTGTACGGTTGAGAAATTGCATAAAGCCAAGACTGAAGATCAGTTGTAAAACCTAACTGGGATACTCTTTGTAAAGGGGCACTCATTTGATAACATGAAGTGCACCCTCGTGCTTGTTTTTGCTGAGTTCATCTTGTGCTTTAGGAAAACTATTTTAATCTAGTTGGAAGGGACAGTGTTAATAGAATGGTGTTCATTTGTTTCTGTTGAAGACAACATTATTATTACTTGGTGAACAAAATTTTTAGTTGCATCTGGTGGGATATATATTTTGTATCAAAGGGAGTTAAAAGGACATGGTAATATGATAGTGCCACAGAATGTCTTTTTGCCGTATTATTTAGTCAACTGTCTCATAATTTGCTCCTCCACTGCTGTGTAATTCCATTGGCCCTACCTACAGGTAAAATAAATCACACTGTGAGTTTTAAGCCTACCTTACATTCGAAAAACAAGACTTGGAGACTGCATTCGAATTTCCTTATGTATGCTAGAAGGTATTGAGATGCGAAGATTAATTCCTCTTGACATTCTTTAAGCCCTGAGGAAGTCTAGGTGGTGATGCCGGATGAAACAAATGTTGGTGAGAAGCTCTTTGAAGAAAGGAGACTAAAGCCCCTTGTTGGAAGAACTCTTAACAATAATGCATTTCTGGTGCCTCTGGTGGTGTTGGGCATGGGACTCCAAAGCCCATTACCCCGTAGGACACGGTCACCTGCGTGAAGCTTTTAAATCCGTGCCAGGAGCTCGCGGTGTGGGGTGCACTGGGGACCTGCCTGGGCACCCCAGCACCGAACACCATCGCAGCCACCAGCCCCTCGGCATCCACTCAGGCCGAGACCGCCCTGGAACAATTCAGCGGCCTCCTCATCAACGCTAGATCACTGTGCAAACACGCACCCAAAGTCTGGGACACTATCTTCACCCTCGCCCCAAATAAATCTTCATTACAGAGACCTGGCTCACCCCCACATTGGCCCCCAACATCGCAACACCCATCGGCTACAAGATGAAACACCGGGAGCACAGCAACAGACACGGAGGTGGTTTTGCTATCGTACACAAAGAATCGATCATATGCACTACCTCTGATGACGAAACCACGCCTATCATAGAACATCACTGACGTTGATGGAGTTGTGCACTACTAGGATATCCAGGCGATTAATAAAGAAGCTCAATCAGTTTCTTCGTTGTAAAAGTCTTTATTTGATATAATTCCAGAATATAAAAGCAACAGCCAACGCGTTTCGTTCTTAGAACTTCGTCAGGGCTGTAGATAAAAACATAACCAAAATACATAAGGGTCCAAACTCCATATGGTACAAACCACAAGGTGAATAAAAACATTACAATCATTTAAAAAGAAGAAGGCCTACACACTTGTGTAGCAACCTATCTGGAGTAGCCACTCCTAGATCTTATACTGAGCTTACAACAGGAGAACAAACATTACATAATATACATTTATAATGAAACCAACATTTTAGTGACAAGAATCCATGACAATTCCAATTTTTGTAATTTATTGCAAATTTGAGGTTTGATGTTTTGTGAGTAACCAGCCGGTCACAACCTAATTCTATATGGATTACGTTTTTTATATTATATTTATACATACATACGAGATGGGAGAGAATCAGAAAAATATTATCGGATTGCTGGGAGATTTTATATATATTACTGATACATTAGTCTTGCGGGGACTTCATTATAGATTGTACAGAATCTGGCCCGTGCTAGAACAGAGACATAGCGTTATATCCCTTCTCTCTTACTGTACATTTCCTATTTGTAGTATTCATTAAACAAAATACAATTTGCACCCAATGGACTGAATTATACAAAGTTCATTACTATCATACTGATTCCTAAAATCCAAGACAGATCATGACGATAAGTATCAAGTTCGTACTTCCACATAGCAAGAACCGCTGAGAAAAGCATGGTCTTTTAATTATATACAATTTGAATTTTTATTTATATCTTTATATCCAGACTGGATTATATGGATCCCTTATGAGTACACTCTATCATGTGGGCGGTAATCGCAACCATAGTTTCACATAATTTACAGAATACTGATGGTTTGTGGCCATGCAATTGCAAAAATTACAAACAATAGCCTAAATGTTTTACATCACCGATCACTCATATTCACAACCTATTTCAAAACCTGTAATCAATGATGCCAAATGGTACATACCAGTCAGTAAGTTGCATAAAGATCGTCTCAATCTGTCCTGCCTGTGGAGTGTGGCAGTCTTTCAAAAACGTGTGCCACCTTGATAAGGGCCACGTTATAGAGCTAAAAGATGTAAGAATAATAATATTTAAATTTCAATAGATATAAACAGAGAAGAAATCAGTATTATAGACAAGATGTCTAATTCACAATATCGTGATATCCCGGACTGTCCCCGTAGTTTTCAAAACATCCCAAAATATGGGGGCCAAGCAGTATTATTACACTGATAACGAATTATCATGCATGGCATCCCATATGCACTGCAAGTAGCGGCCGCGGCTAAGTATCCTCAGGATTTTCATGATTTTTTATGTGTGAGCCCTTCTAAATGAAAATCAAAAGGGCAAAAGTGAAGTTTAATCGTGTTCATATACATTCACATTTGAGACCATAATGGTCCTACTTTAAATCACAGGCACAACTTGTCTGTGCCCCTAAGCTGAAATCGGCAGACGTGGAGTTAATAGTTGCCAAAGTCAGCTGGAGCCCAAATAAGTTTTATTGTTAGAGCAACTCCCAAAAGAAAATTATTTAATTCTCACAGGTGGATCGAACCAAGTCTGCGTGCTGGTTTCTATGGCAGAGACGTAACAGCCTAAGCTATCGCCTGACTCTCCTGTCCCGGGCTGAAAAATCCCCAACTTAAAACTGAGCCATACCACACTTGTTAATCTGCATGGTCATATCGAACATGTGAACTCCCAACTCTGCCTCGAAAACAAAACCACCATCAAAGGCACCCTCCGGTACTGACCCTCAGGAACACAAACTGGCCTCAGCAACGCTATAACTGAATTCATTACCCCTTTCTGCATCAACTCCGAACACTACGTCTTCCTGGGAGACCTCAACTTCCATCTGGACGACCCCCACTGACACTATTTCCACCGACTTCCTGGAACAAATGGACATTGGCTTCAAACAACTGCTCACTGACTGCACAAAACAGGACACAATGCGGACCCTATCTTCACGGCCAGCAACAGTGTTACATACAGCCACATCATAGAACTGCCCTGGTCCGACTACTGCATCATACACTTCACGAACGCCGGATCACCCTGCACCCCACCCCCCCTAACCGCCACTGCACCCCCACTTCTACAGATGGGCTAAGGTCACCCAGTAGCAATGGACCAATGCCCTCAACAGCACCCAGCCCAACATCACCACCAACCTGAACCAGGCAGTAGAGCATTTCAACACCTGGATCACTACCGCTATCAATAAAGTCACTCCTTCTATAACTGCTAAAACGCAAAGATCCACTAAACAAGCCAGTTGGTACACCCCAAAACTGAGCACGTCCACTCACAATTGCAAACAATTCAAAATGAGATGGTGCACCAGCAGAAACAACAATGACTGAGCTATCTTCAAGTCTGCCCTCAACAACTACCTCTGTCTGCTCAAAGCAGCAAAAAAAATGCCCTGACACACCGCATCGAGGCCAGCGCCAACTAGACCAAGGAACTCTTCACTATCGTCAGAGTTCACCTGCCCGTCAGCCACAGAAAACTCAATCCCCGCCTCACAGGAACGCTGCGACACCCTCGCCACCCAATTCCACAGCAAGATAGCCACTTTGATCCCCAACCCACCGACCTCCTCAGCATCCTTTCTCCCACGAGCACCACCGACGACTACCAGCTCAACAGATCTTAACAACTCAGCTCACCGAACACAACTATTTGAAAGAACTCCATCCCTTCGGGAGCACCCACCGTCCCATGCCCCCACCCATATTTTTAACCTCTGAAGAGACCAGATCTACCACCATCTCACTGCCTTCCTGAATGCCTTCATCACCACAGCCACCTTTCCCGACACCTGGAAACACGCAGAGGTCAGACTCTTCCTCAAGAAACCCTTGGCAGACACTGGCGAGCTCCAGCACTACCGCCCTATCTCGCTTCTACCATTTCTCTCCAAAGTCCTGGACAAGGCCATCAACATTCAACTCACCGAACACCTGGAAAGAAACAGCCTGCTGTACCCCTCCCAATCAGGATTCAGAGCCAGTCACAACACAGAGACAACCCTGATAGCCGCAACTGACGACATCTGCACCCTACTCGACAGAGGAGAATCCACTTCCCTAAAACTACTCCACCTCTCCGTAGCCTTTGGCACCATCTCCCATCACATACTCCTCGGTTGACTGCGGCAGATTGGAATCAGACGACGATGGATGGCCTCATGGGACGCTCCCAGAGAATCTGTCCCACCCCCTTGTTTCAACTTTCAATCCATGCTCACACCCAGTGGCATCCCTCAAGGCTCATCCCTTGTCCAACCCTCTTCAGCATCTATATGACTCCACTTGCAGACATAGTCAGAACCCACTACCTCAACATCATCTCCTACGATGACACCCAACTTGTCCTTTCGCTCTCAGCGGACCTCGCCATGACAAAGACCAGTTTTCACAACTGTATGAAAAACGTCTCGGCCTGGATGAAGAACTGTCTGGAACTCAGCATGGCTAAAAGAGAAGTCCTGGCCTTCGGCAGACACACCTCCCTCTGGATTGACTCCTGGTGGCCATCGGAACTCTGACCTACCTCCACTCCGAAAGACCACATCCACAACCTCTGTATCATCCTGGACAGCAAACTCTCCATGAAACGTCAGATCAACGCTGTTTCCTCAACCTGTTTTCAAACTCTCCTCATGCTATGCAGAATCTTCAAGTGGCTACCCACTAACACCAGCAAAACGGTGACTCAGGCCCTTATCACCAGCCGGCTGAACTACAGCAGCACACTCTATGCCGGCACCACCACCGAACTCTTGAAGACTCCAGATGATCCAGAACGCAGCAGCAAGACTGGTCCTCAACCTGCCAAAGAGAACCCACATCACCGAGCACCTGAGAGACCTCCACTGACTCCCCATCCAAAAAATATGCAAATTAACACTACTTACCCACACCTACAAAGCCCTCCACGATCAAGGACCTTCCTACTTGAACCACAGCCTTGAATTTCCACCTACCGTCCAGAAGCCTCCACTCCGCTCACTTCGCCCTCGCACAGATACCGTGCATCTGCCACTGCTGCACCGGAGGACGTTCCTTCTTCCACCTTGCCGCCAAGTTCTGGAACACCTTTTCCCTCCACCTTCCTACTTCACTGTTACTGGCGAACTTCGGGAAGGGACTCTGGGCCTGGCTCTTCGACTAAGACCCGCAGCGCCTTGATCCCCTCTTGGGTGATGAGCTTCGCTCTAAAAATACTATTTGATTGATTTATTGAAGAGCAGGCCATCCTTTGCCCAGAGGAGGGCGGGCTAGTCCACCCCTCGTTGACCTGCTACAATTTATATGATCACCTTTTTAAGGTACTGTTTATGGATGCTTGTGTATCTCAGCAATGAGCTGCTTCAACAATAGGGGGCTGGTTGACATAGTTTGGCCCTGCATAGCTGGTGTTTATCTTCTAGGGGCCATTAGAAGGGAAAGTAAGTTGAGGCTCACCATACATAAACAGAGACACTACAACTCTGGAACGTTGTTTTTGTGCGGGCAATGGTGGGTCATAGATAATAAAATACAACACTGGAAAGACTGCCTTCTCGTACTGCAGAAACCTACGTCACCTGCCAACCTTCCTACCTTCTCTACGGGCACTCAGTCCCCTGGCTCTGGGCCTGATGGGGCTACTGACACTAACACTGGCTCGTACACTCCCCCGCCACCCCACCCCCACTAGATACTGCACTTGAGGTAAACCACAAGTAGCAGCGGCCTAAGCAAAGGTACTGTGGTACGCCTAAAAAAACAGCCTATATTCAGTCTACTTATACACATACTTTTGAAATCCTTAAGGATTACATTGTTGTGCTGATGAGTGAAAAATGTAAATGCATTCTGGGCAGCCTTTTACGTCCACTACATGATCGTCTTTGCTCCATTGAAAATGCAATTGCTTTTTATGGGTCCAGGAAGGAGAAATTGCTAATCCTTTGACTGTATCTGTAACTGATAACCCAGTCTAGACTGAGATGCTCCCAACTGAATGTGAGATCACGGTTAAAGGGAAGGGGAATTCAATAGGTGCTATTTCTAATAATGAATTCAACTCTTCCGACAGACAGATGATATGAGGAACGTGCAGGCAAAAAAAATGCCTCCTTTGTCCCTTATGATGCAAGCTCTAAGTAGCACAGGCTCAGATATTACTTCTGTATGTCATTTACCTTCAGCTGCCTGTCCCTACATTTTAGTTCTGGGTTGGGTGTGACCCATTTCAAAGGTGATTGTATAATTGTCAATTTTAGAAATCTTCATGTAGCAGCTGAACTGATCTATTTGTCCTACTCCGGTTTGACTAGCCCAGGCCCAATAACGTTTTAACACCTAGGTTTCTTTTAAAGAGACTTGAGGCCACCCCTGTGGGAGTTGACATACAGGAAAAGTTACCCTGCTCATCCTTTTGTGGACACTCCAGTCCCCACTCTTAATCTGTATTCAACTCTTTCAGATATGCCTGAAAATGATTGATTTAGGGGATTGCCGGTGGCTAACGAGAGTATTGGGTCTTGTGGGGTCCCAGGGCTACTGAGTTTGCAGGGCTGGTTTAATATGGCTTAAGACAACTTTGGGCTGCACTACATGCCAAATTCCCACCAATTGTGATCTATCCCAGAACTTTCATTTGGCGTGCAATAATAATTTTATATGGTGGTGATCCTTTTTACAACAGTTTTGCAACTAGTGTCAATCCAAATTATTTCCTACTTTTTGATTTTACAGATCTGCTTGCTAATAGATATGGCAAGCTGGACAATGTGTTTAATTTGACTCGCTGGAGATTTTAATGCCAAACTAGGAATACTTAATTAGCCGGTGATGCATGTATGTTTGAAGTTTGGTATTCTGAAGAAAATTTGCTGGTTTGAAAGGGGCTTTCTGTTGTATGCTCATCTGTTGAATTGTGATCTCTGTAATTCCATAGAGTTTTTTTGACCCCTCCTATCCTGGTACTGCTACATTTTTTAATGAAAGTGGTCAGTCTGTAATTGCTTATACCTTGGTTTGAAAGCCTCTATTAAACTGAATAGTAAAGGGGTCAATTCAGTCCAATATTTGCAGTAATCACAATTCATTTATTATCTCTTTACCAATCCCTGTAGGAAGGTAAAAGAAAATTGTGGTCGGCAATAGGGACTTTGCTACCAAAGAAAATGGGCACTGATTAGTTTGGAGAACAGCAGACTTGGAGGACATTCAGTATAAGCTTTGCATTCATGGTTGGTAAAATGCCTCACTTTTGAGCCAGAACACCCTGAGCACCATTGAGGATTTTATACAACTAGGTCACGTCATTAGGGCTCTTTTAATGAAACCACAGAGGCTCCGGTTAGAAAGTCAACAATGCTCGTTTGATGGTGCCTGTAGAAAAGCGGCTACCCAATTATGCAATGCCTTTCATGCATATCGAAAAAAATATAGCCATAATTCCTAGTTGCAGCAGAGAATATGAGCAGGCACTGCATGAAAGTAAATTATATTTTCAGTATGATATCTGGAACAAACTGACTACAACTTGCAAGGCAAAAGACGCCAGGCTGTTCTGGCATACTTTTAATAATAATAAGCTATCCAATAGTGGTAACATTTGATTGAGTACGAACATAGGCTCTGACCAGTGACTGGCTCATTTTAGCAAGATCTACTATTCTGACACATCTGGTAGAGACTTCTAGCTGCAGATTCCCTACCTTTGAATTTCCCAGGCGTCATACTGAATCCGGAAGATTTTTCATGAGCAGTACCACTGCATGCTGGTAGGTGGCATAGATGGGGTCCGCGTGCGTCGTCCGTGCCGGAAGTGACGTTGTGGTACCTATATAGGCACCAAAGAGGCACGCTGACTTCAGTTCTTTTCTCCAAGGTAATAGATCAAACTTTGCTTAACTTTCCTCTTGATACTGCATTTTCACTGGAGGAGGTGATGGAAGCCATAAACCTTAGCCCCTCAAATAAAGCCCCGGATGGGGTTCTGATGGATCGTTTTAACTTAACCATGACCTGTGCCCCCCACCCTTACTAATTGTTTTGACCTGGCTTGCAAATCTGGACTTCCCCCAAACTTGGAGGACAGCAATTATTGTGTCTGTGTTCTAAAAAGGGAATCGTCAGAACCTTAATTGGTAGCGTCTGATTTTTCACTTAGATTCCACGATGACGGTCATAGGTAAGATTATTTTAACTTCATGAATTGCTGAAACTGGTGTTCTCTCCAAGTTGCAATACGAGTTCAGAGATGGGCTATGTACGATGGAATAGTGCCTTTAATTTACACCTTCTGATGGGCAAATATACCATAGTGAAACAAAGATCCATCCACCTAACCTTTATAGGACCTCTTGAGTGCCTTCAAAAGTGTGGTTAGGTGACAGATGCAACTATTTGAATCAGACAGACCGGTAGTCATTACGCCGAGATTTCTCAAGATCAACCATAATTGTCTCCAAGACGACACAAGTCTTTTAGATACTTCACTATGCCCTGAGGAAGCCCCAGGCTGGAAGGCCATCTAATGGGGCGAAACACGTGCTGGCTGTCTGTCTCTTCTTTGCACACCCACTCAGATTTTCTTTAATGAGTGACACCTATAAAAATAACTATCACAATGAATCCGGCTTATTGGAATTTTTCCTGAAATAATACGACTACTTTAACTTGCTCCTACACCCACCTTGGAAAGTGTGGTTAGGCTCTGGTCTATATTGGAGTCTGTGGGGGTCGAAAAAGGACTTGTAGGTTTCCTGCATGCCTTTCGCTTTGATCTCTTGCCCTCAGTCAGGTTGGCTTAAATGGAGAGTGTGCGCAGTTGTTCAGCCTGGCTCGGATTTCCGACAGGGCTGCGTCCTTGCTCCAATTCTCTTCTAATTATATTTTAACAGTTTACATGGAGTTTTGGCCACAAAGGGTTGTGATATGTCAATTACTAAGAACGGGCTGTCCCTGTCTAATATATGTGGACAATGCCGTTTTATTGTCTAGAACGTCCAGTGGGCTTAAAACCTTGTTGGACACCTTTACTGAATAAATAGCCATGTTGAATTTGGAAATTAACCCAGGTAAAACCTTAGTTCTTGTTTGTGAGCCCAAGAAGTCTAAAACACTAGTTTTGATTACCTAGGGCAAACCATTTGCGAAAACCAATGATTTGATATCTTTGAGTTACCTTTGATTTGCAGGACACCATGGTCCCCATGGATTGGGAAAAAAAATTACACTTTATGAATTATGTTGATTGCCTCCCTTCCGGAAGTGTACACAAGAAAATGTATACCTGTTTTAACCTATAGCTCAGGACTCTGGGGGTTTAACAAAGTTAGTGGCTTGCGGGCTGAGAAGAGTCTGCAGGTGCCTTTAAAGCCTACCACCAAGTTGTTCTACCAATGCCATCCACCAGGAGCTTGTACTTGATTATGTTGAAGACCTGATTATTCTGGCCCCCTTATTATTATTATGATACTCAATCTGGTGTAACCACCACACCTTGTTAATAAAGAGGTTATAGATGACTGCCTTGCGATTTGAGTTAGTGGATCCCTTGGTTTGATTATATTAAGCGGACGTGTATAACTGACCAGACTAACCATCTTTTCCAAGCCACAAGAGTTAACTAAAATAGATAGATTTTGAATCAGAAAGTTCTTTATGGATTTCAGACAGTGGGAAATGGAGCCGGTGGAGTTAATTAAGTTTCAAAATCGAGAATACACTTTGTTCCAAACCTTTCCAGGCCTGGAGCCGTATCTTGACCTAGTGACAAATACGTGGGATGGGAAACTTTTAACTAGATTTAGATTCAGGATAATTAGATGTCATCTTTGCTTTCCCTTAGGACCGTATGATTCTTCTAGCATTCTTTTATGTCCTTGCGATGAGAGAGCTCCACAGTCTGCTCCACTTTCCTTTTTTTTTTCTTAATTTCATTTCCGTTTCACAAAGAAATGTTTTATTCTATTCTTGCGGTATTCAGGTCTGTCAGGTGCAGATCTGCCTTGTTGTAGTTCCAAAAGCTCAATACACCTGAGGTCTGTTTTAGTGTTAGTATTTTTGTCAAACATGCCCTCCGTACTAGGAAACTTATACTTGTCTGAATCTGGGAGGTGTGCCTTATTTTTAATTTTATGTTTGCCGCTTTGTTATATACTTAGTAAATATGCTGCATTTATCATTTTAGAACAATGACGATTGCTTTGTCAGATTGTATTATTTATTATGTTTGTATAGATTGTACTAGTTTATAAGATCATTATCTAATGTTCGAATATAGCTATTGATAGTCTTAAGTCACATATATTCAGGTGTGACAAACGATGATCTGGGGTAGTTATGTGTGTTCCAAAAACGCATTTACAATATTACTAATGCCTGTAGAGTCATCCCAGAAACCATTAATGGGGAGCACAGAGAGGTACTGTGATCGTAATATATTTTTTGATGACTAAAGAGAGTAAATGCTAAGACTTACTTTCTTTTAGGTGTTTGTCTGCAATATTACCCGCTACAAAGTTTGTTGTGTCGGCTCTTGTGCAGTTTTCAATTCATGAACAAAACGGTTATATCTTAGAACAGACTCAGAGAAGAGGAGAACTGTGAACATTGTGAATTGGTTGCTTTCCAGGCCCATTTATGCCAATCTTAGGTGACTATTTCCTACTAGGTGACCCAAAGCTGCGATATAGGGAACACCAAGGATTACCCTGTTTCCTTAAACTATTTTGTACTTTTACTAATGCTCGTCTTCAGTAGGACTATGTCTGATAGGATTTTTTTAAAGTTATGCAGAAGATTACTGTGGATCCAGAAACTGATTTGTAATATTACTGATGCACATCTTCAGTAGGGCTATGTGTGTTGTGTTTTTTATAAAATATACAGGGGATTTCTCTAGTTACAGAAAATCATTTTACTATAACTGATGTGGACCTTCAGTGGGCTATGTTTGGTGTGTTTGTTCTCAGTAGCGCCGGGTATTATTCTGGTTTCAGAAATTCATTTATTATGTTCTGCTCCTGAAGTAAATCTTTGTACGATTTACATTTGGTACAATTTTTTTATGGTAACGTTGAGGGATAGCCCAGTCATGTAAATTTCACTTCTTAGATCAGTTGTAGGTCAGATAATGAACCTTGAAAAACTATTCATACACTGGCTACCTGGGTAAAAAAAATGTTTGGCATTATAACCTTAAAAGTGGAACCCAGATGTGAGATATTGGCAAGAGGGGATATATCCAAGCATTCCAACGTTTTCAGTCTGTTCACGTTAAATGCTCTCACGGGGAGGTTGTGGTAGTGTGGTGTACTCTTCCGTGGTTTAGAGCGGCCAAGTTATCTTCTCTTCGTGTCCATACTGCTGGGCAGAAAGGTCTTCACTTCGTTTTCTCATCATTGCTTTCACCCCCCATACTGGGCACTGACAGGGTGACGTTTGTAGTAGTAAGTTCATTTGAGTATAAGGTAAGCTATTTATACGAATTATGTTAAAGACGTTACACAATATTCTGCATCTTGTAATCATGTAGAAAAGAAACCATTACTTACATTTGCATATTCATAAAGTGTAAAAATACCATAGGAAATGTACAAAGACGATTGCACTTAGGATTTTTAAATAATTAATTCACTGCCCTCTGCATGTTTGACTACGAAGAGACGAGGTCTCAAATATATACTCTGATAAGGGGATCTTGTGTACTGGAGTGTTAAAACACATCACCAGAATGCCAAGTATCAGCGAGATTTCAGTTATTCGAGGATGGATGGTGATCGTGTGATCTGTAAGTCTCGTATGTAGCAACCTCTGATGTCACTTGAAGAGACATTTTATAACCTGTTTAGATCTATCTATCTTTTTTCCATGCTAAACTCTATCCTTTGCCTCCTCAGATTTGACAAGCAAGAAGTCTGCTCTTTCTGAGGTGAGTAACCCACATGATGAGAAATCCTAAAACGTTGTGAGCCATACGAAAGGTTGAAAGCCGCACAGACAAGTAGTATGACTTTGGTCAACCCTGTTGTCCTGCAGTCTGGGTATTTGTCGTTGAAAGCTTGGTTTCCTGGTCATATGTGCTAGACTTCCAATGTGTACTTGGTGGCAATGTGACTTAGCGGCAATGTGACTTAGCGGAGCATGCTTGCGAGGACTACCAGCTCTGACTATGGCGGTTTAGGTTTTTGAGTGATGGAAGAGAAGAGGGTAACTGTAAGGCAAATGTATGATTTTCAATAGTTGAATTTGGCTAATCTTGCCAAATAAGACAAAAAATCCCGTATCTGCTTCGATTATGCCTTGTGGCTCATAGATCCTCATAGATGTAGAGTTTGTGATGTCATGGCAGCCTGCTTCTTAGTGTAATATATATATATATATATATATATATATATATATATATATATATATATATATATATATATATATATATATATATATATATATATATATATATATATATATATATATATATATATATATAAAAAAATGTTTTTAATTGAAATGGATGCCTCTCACCAGTGGCTTAGCAAGGGTGCCTGGCATGGGCCCTAATGCAAGCAAGGACTCCCTGATCCTTTTGGGTGGTAAAAAACAGCCAAAATATGGGGTGCAGTGGACCACTCACAGTCTGCGCCCCAGTGCCACTGCACCTGCTGCGTTAATGACTGCTGTGCCGCCCCAGCCTTTCAGTGCCCCTCATAGTACTGACGCTCAAGCTGGCGAGAATTCATCTAGTCTGAGGCTGGGCAGGCACGACGGATTCACTGCCCCCTCCGATGACGTGGTGGAAAATGAAGCCGAAAGCAGCCCTTTTTGTAATGGACTAAATTTGACTCAATCCTACCTCTGGGCTCCAGGAGCTGCTTCTCGCCACCTGCACTCCCCTCACCCCCCTCCCCGCACCCCCGTACCCTTCCCTCCTTGTCTTTCGGTTTCCCACTTCCTCCTGTTCTGCGATGAAGAAAACTTAATTTCCTTTCAGAATTTCACAAATGCAAATCAGGTTCCTCCGTGCACATTGTGTTAATTGAGGTCTATTTTGAGCCCTGTACCAGTGCGTGCAGCTGCACATGTTCTGCTGGAGGCCTTGTTTTGTTCCTGTCCGTGCCAGGATCTTGCGCCGTAGATTTTCTTCTCTCCCCCTGGTCGGTTATTGCCTTTTCGAGCCACGGCTGTGCATATTCCGTCAGGGGCTGGTTTGGAGGAAATGGAATCGCCCTGTCTGTGACTTCCGTGGAGGACGCCCCCTCCCTGTGCATGATTAAAACCCATGAACTTTGGGAGGGGCAGGATGAGCGGAGCTTGCACTGCCCCAGCCCATCCTGTGCTCCCTGTGATGTGCTTTCGGTTACCCCTGGGCTGCACCAGGCCGCTGGCGGTTGGGTTATTTATAAGCGCAACTCAGGCGAGGGTTGCGTAAAGTTACTCCTTCCAGCCAGTGCATCGCGACATCAGAGCTCCGGTGAAGCCATTGACCCTATATGGAGTTGTATACTGGAGGTTAGCCATGCTGCAACTCCTGGTAGATAGCCGCACTAGACACACACATTAGATTTGTACAGGGTCACAGCGTGGTCAGTCGATGAAGCTAGGATCCAAAGGAAATGAGAGTGAGTGCTTGCAATTCCACCTGCTCATTGAACTCTACGGAATCTCGCTTGAGTTTTTATGTAACTCCACGGAATTCCACAAAGTGAACCTCCACGAGTTCATCCCACCCCATATACAATCCTGAACTGGGGGGAGCGCTGTGGCTGATCAGTTACGTCAATTCTAGTAGATACAGCAGCAACTCCTGCTAGATAAAAGCACGAGGTACATGCAACAAAATCGTACAAGGTCACAACAGTGTGGTTAGTTGAAAAAGCCAGGATTAAAACTCTGGTCTCACAGGATCTCATAGCAGCAGCGTACCTGATAAGCCACAGCTTTTCCCCAAATGCTGGGTTGTAGCCTAGCACCACTGGCAAACACTCCCTCCCACCTTCTCATGTTGGCTTGACTCTCTTACTGCTCAGGCTGGGCCATGCAGTGTGGTTACATCTCCCTCTCTACCCTCCTAGGTCCCATCTTTATCAGGCCAGCCTGGCTCAGGGAAGAAAATTGGGCACCGTGGTGTTGATGCCTCGGGAGAAACGACGTACAAGAAGGTACCGTTATTTCTGTGTGTTTCCCCATCCTTCATCCTTAGCAGTAGAGGGACAGCAAAGTACCAGTGAGAACTTCCTTTAATGGGAGGCCCTTTGCATGCTAGAAAGCAAATGTTAAATTTTTTTTTAATCAGAAGAAATGGCTCTTATGCATGTTGGGGAGCAATAGTACTGAGAAATGAAGGAAACACTGAACTTCACACTTAGGCTGGCTTACTCGTCATATTTGTTTACTTTTATTTCCAGGCTATTGTCAAAACAGTACATTTTTATCCTCCGAATTGGGTGCAATCCTTTGCACCATGCCCTGTCATTCAGCTAATCAGACTTTCTATACTTTTCCTTCTGGATCTTTCTGGGCAGGAAACAGAACCAGCAGTGTAGTAGTAAACGTTTGCGTGGTCGCCACTGTGTTATGGGGCATTCAGACTGAGCTGTAGGGGTTAGTCTCTCGTGGGAAAAAGATAGGAAGAGAAAGTTGCAGAGGATAGATATTCTTGCGTTTGGCCTTTCCATTTTGCAGGTTAATCAAGCTAAGGGCTCTGGACCTGCAAAGCTAATGACACAGGGGTGATTGAAACTATCATGGCCCTGGGTGAGAGTGTTCATATAAACACAAAGTCTCTTCACACCAGTTTAGTCCTACATTCTGAATTTTTTAAAAGTATTTTCTGCTTAATCTTTGCATGAAGTCCCACCTATTTTCTTTTCAGTTTCATTTACTTTTCTTTAATGTGTTTGATGCCCCATGAGGGGAGGGAAAGAAAAAGACTGTAAGCTAGTTCATCCAATTAGTTTTTTGGCTGCTGATTTCGGCCAGCTTATCCAGAACCCAGAACTTAAAGGTCATAGTCTAACTGTTGTTTTGATTCTCTGCCTTGGATGCTCGTTCAGTTTCCTGGTTTTTCCATGCCCCGTCACCTCACCATAGACTGAATTGCTCATGGGAAAATTGAAGATTTCCTGACATGCTGATTCCTCTGATGGGAAGGTTGGTCCCATGCGAGCAGTCACTTGTTATGCCTCATCTCTGTCAGTCTTTTGTGGCACTGGGCCAGGTGGAAAAATCATCTCCAATTCATGTACTAACTAGTCCTCCTTTGTTTTATAATTCCTCCTACCATTAGATCTCTGTCAGCAGCCAAAAGTCCTTAAACTGACTGCAGTAGTGATAATGTCCGATTACATCGTGAGTTCAATGACAAACTGTGATTATTATTTTCTTTTTTTGCAGACTACTTCATCCACGCTGAAAGGGGCCATCCAGTTGGGCATTGGATACACCGTTGGGAACCTGAGCTCCAAGCCTGAGAGAGATGTCTTAATGCAGGATTTCTACGTGGTGGAGAGCATTTTCTTCCCCAGGTGCGACTGTTTTGAGAATGTTAACCTATGTTGAACCTAATTTGAACTGTTTTAGAGTTTGTTTCCTCAGGGAGTTTTTTTCTTAATGCTACATCAGTACCGGAGACCTGCTTCGTTTGACCTGGATGGAGAACAGTGGAGGGGAGGCAGTTGGGAAGCAGGAGTGGGGGGGGGGAGGGAAGCTGTGTAGTAGGAATTTGTTGACTATTTTGATTCTGGTCTGATAAACTGGATTGGCATACGGGTTATTTGGTTAGTGGGCACAAAGGTCATAAGGTGTCAGCAGGAGCAGTTGTGCAAATGGAAGAGATAAGGTCACGGTTTCATCTGGATAATGTATTTTATTATCACCAAGATGGGAAATGAGTATTGCTAGCAGCCTGCTGTCAATGTAGGGTGGTTTCAAAATCATACGCACAAGCAAAGGATTAGTCTGTTCATATTGAATTTGTTCTTTGGAAGTTTAAAGAAGTGGGCAAGGTCGCTCCCTGTAGCTGAAACACAAGACCAGTTGATCACACTCACACATTTGTTGGAAGGTTGCAAAACCCAAAATACACACCCCAACCTCTGAAGTTTTACCAGTCTGCATTTTAAGACACCCTATAATACTGAGAGGAATAGGAGTTCAAACCGCTACTCTATACAAAAAAGTGTAACTGCAGAAGTGGATGCTGTGGAAACTTTTGTTGGTTTCGCCTAGACAGCGAGGCGCGTTGCTTACACACAGTACGCTTACAGCTCGCCCATAGCTTACCATTTGTTAGCTTCAGCGTTACTCTAATTTCCTTTGTATTTGTTTGTCAAGGCATGCAAGTACCGGGTCTTCTTCTTCTGTTTGGCCCTCCCCTGCCGCATGGACCTAGTAGTTGTGTCGATCCACTGCACCCATTGTTAGAGCTACCTTTTTCTTTGTGTTCAAGCACTCCATATGAATACTTATGTTTTCATTCCTTAT
This sequence comes from Lissotriton helveticus, assembly GCF_964261635.1. Classification (NCBI taxonomy): domain Eukaryota; kingdom Metazoa; phylum Chordata; class Amphibia; order Caudata; family Salamandridae; genus Lissotriton; species Lissotriton helveticus. The sequence continues at coordinate 849,779,442 of NC_136073.1, read as the reverse complement.
GCCCGTTGATGTGACTTCTTTTCCCTCCCTCCCCCCTACTTTGTACTCTGTGCCACTACACTCTACTCTGCAACACTGCATGGCACTGCATTCTACTCTGCACCAGTCTGTGAATTTACATTACACCACTCTATAATAATAATATAATCTTTATTCGGTTTTTTAGCATTTGCAAAAACCATAAAAGATGTCATGAAATACAAACATTCACAATAAAAAATGCAATAGATTATACGATTAAAAATAAGAATGAAAATGCCAACAATTTAGATAAAATATAGATAGGCCCTACATTTTAAAGGTTATTTCTGTGCCTTATGATGCACTTAAGGACATTTAGTACATAGTACACGGTGGATTCAGAGTCCAAGTATTGTAGTGCCTACATAGCTGGGCGGCATTGTCTGTGGCCCCATTTTTTTAATAGAGGAATAAGCCATGTTTTTCGGTGGGGGTGAAAAAACTTGCAGAACAGTATTGTGTGGATGGTGGACTGTTTGGAAAGGCCATCACATGGGCATGGATCCATCTGAGTGTTCCAGTTGTTTTTTTCCGGGAATGTCACTAGTCTGAAAAAAAGGTTCATTCTGAACCTGGTAAGGAGCATCTTTTCGTATGTAGAAATCTCTAAGGTCAAATATAGCTGCATCTTCAGAGACTGCTGCGTCATAATTGCATGCATGACAGATTTTTTTGCAATCGATGAAGACAATCTCAGGGAATCCAGGTGGCTCAAAGCAATTTGCTTCAGATCTTTTTTGGATATGTTTTTTAGGTTTTCTGGTTCATGGTAATATTGTGATAACCCCAAGTCGGTAAAAAAGTGTCTTACATAGGAGAGCCAAGCTATTTTGTTGGCGTGGTCCAAACCCATAATATCCTGTAAGATGCTTTTGGTCAAATTATTTTTTTCCGACAGCCAGACTCGCCTCCAAAGCATAAGTGGTTGGATTTTAATTAGATCTTCAATGTATGAGATTCCCAGTTCTATGTGTGAGGCATAGGTGGAAGTGCCTCGTGGGGTTGATAAAAGGAATCTCATGAAAATGTTTTCTTCTTTTTGTATGGAGCAGATGGATGTATAACCCCAAATCCCTGCACCATATAGTGCAATGGATTGGCATTTCGCAGCATATATCTGTAGTAGTTCTACTGGAGGTCTTTTTCCAAGCTTATTTGAAAATTTCATCAGCGCCAAGATTGCTCGTTTAAATAGATGTCTCCTGGCCTCAACCGCCGCTTTCCAATTCAGGGCGTCATCTATCATAATACCTAGATATGGGTATTGTGAGGTTTTTTCGATTTTTTGATTATTCAGAAAGATGGACTTAGATACTTTTCTTGGTCCGCCAACCACCATAACAAAAGTTTTTTTGATGTTGATGTGCAAATCCAAGGCACCCATGAAGTCTGCGTATTTAGATAAGGATTTCTGCAATTCAATGGGAGTTCGAGCTAAAATGACTGCATCGTCAGCGTAGAGTAACGCTGGGATCAATCGATCTTTTGCTCTTGGAAGGTCCTTCCCCCCCTCTCAGCATGGCCTCTTCCAGTCCGTTGGTGTAAAGAGAGAAGAGGAAGGGGGCCAGGACGCAACCTTGCCTCACTCCCCGCTCTACGCTGAATTGTGGCGTCAGTTCTCCTCTTGTCCCATACCTCACTCTCGCAGTAGCTTTACTGTAAAGCTCCCTTAAAAAATCCAAAAGGGGGGGATCGACCCCCATAGTGCCCAACAGTGACCAAAGCTTTGCATGTGAAACGCAATCGAAGACGGAAGACAAGTCCACGTATACCATATAAATGGCACCAGGTTTAGCGTGGGTGTATTTAGATGTAAGCAGGCTTAGATTTAGGGCCTGTTCGATGGTTCCAAAGCCCTCCCTGAAGCCAAACTGTAGGTGCGAAAGGATGTTTTTGTCTTCTACCCATTGTTGTAGCTTTCCGAGGAGAACTCTGCCGACTAATTTGCCTAGAGAGTCGAGAAGGGAGATTGGGCGATAGCACTTAGGGTCCTGTCGCTCCCCCTTCTTATAGATTGGGACCATGATGGAAGAAGACCATGAGTCTAGCAGGCCGAGTTTCGATGTTGCTATACAAACTCTTGTAATTATTGGTACCCAGAGGTCGGGAAGGTGTTTAAATAAGTCGACTGGGACCCCATCGGGGCCTGGGGCTTTTCCGGACTTACTTGAAGAAAGCGCCATTTCAAAGTCCTGCAGATCGACCTCCAGTTGTATGGGATAGACTACTGGATTAAAGTTGGACTCGTGATCTTCGGTGTTGGATCGCAGTTTGAAGATTTTTGAAAAATGGTTCACCCACGTTTCTTCGTCAATCGCTACGTCTATTTTTGGGGCGTTGGAGTCGGTTAGCAGAGGGGATTTGACTATTTTCCAGAATGCCTGGCTGTCTTTCTGAAGTGCACTCTTGTGTAGGGCATTCCACCAGGGAAGACTTTTGCTCGACATTAACCAACATTAAAAGCGGCTCACCATCTGATCCAGCTCCCATGCACGTTCTCAAGCAAATCGTGAACTCCATTTCCCCTCTCGCTACTGATCTATTGAATTCCTCACTCACCACTGGCATCGTCCCCCCGAGCTGGAAACAGGCAAAAATCAAAGCCCTCCTAAAAAAACCAGGACTAGATCCTGCTGACTTGGCGAATTTCCGCCCTATTTCATTGCTGCCTGGACTAGGAAAAATCGCCGAAAAGTTAGTGAATCGGCAGCTCTCTGGATTTCTCGAGAGCAACGACCTGCTGGGCCACTCCCAAACGGGATTTCGTCCCGGGCAGGGCACAGACACTGCCCTCATAGTGGTGGCAGAAGAGGCTAGGTGCATCTTAGATTCAGGGGGATCAGCAGCTCTGATCCTCCTGGATCTGAGCGCTGCATTCGATACCGTAGACCACACTACCTTGATACACCGTCTCTCTAAACTGGGTATCGTAGGGTCCGCCCTTAAGTGGCTGAAATCATTTCTCGACAATCGGTCCTTTAGGATATGGGAGAATGGCACCATGTCAAAATCCACCCCTCTTCAATGTGGGGTTCCTCAGGGATCTTCCCTGAGCCCCACATTGTTCAATGTCTATATGGCTCCGCTCGAAGATGTAGTAGCCCCCTTTGGGATTAAATCTATTAGCTATGCTGACGACACACAACTCGTCGTCTCTCTGTCTCAACAAGGGGGATGCCCTCACAACCTCTCGAGCTGCCTTTCGGCAATCTTCTCCTGGATGACAGACTCCAAGCTGAAACTTAACGGAGCTAAAACAGAGATAATGCTCCTAGGTCATCACCTCACATCTCTGCCCTCCGAGCTCTGGCCCCCCTGTATGGGGGATTTACCCCCAGCAAAGGAGAAAATCAAAAGCCTTGGGGTCTGGTTCGAACCCCAATTAACATTCAGGACCCATGCTCAGAAAGTCGCAGGCAGCTGCTTCGGTCTGTTGCGTTCAGTGCGGAAAGTGCTCCCTCTCCTGCCCTTCCAATCCAAGAAGCTCCTAATCCAAGGTCTAATACTATCAAGACTTGATTATGGTAATGCTCTCTTTCTAGCTGCACCGAAAGGAACAATTAACACCTTGCAGCGGGTACAGAATGCGGCAGCCAGAATGCTCATGGGGGCTCCCAGAAGGGCCTCGGCCAAACCACTACTCAGATCCCTGCATTGGCTCCCCATCCAGGAACGAATCGCATTCAAAACTTTGTGTATTGCTCACAGGATACTTCAAGGCAAAGGTCCTCCCGCCTTAAGAAAACTGATTTGTCCTTATAAATCCCCAAGGACCCTCCGCTCTGACGGAGAGAACCTGGTCTCCGTTCCTAGAGTGAGAAAAGCCCGGACTGGAGGACGCCGGTTTTCCCTGAATGCAGCAAAACACTGGAACGCCCTCCCTAGGGAAATCCGGATGGAAGTCTCCTATTTAAAGTTCAGAAAATCGCTAAAAAATGTTCTCTTCCCTAAAACTGAATAATCCTTGTTTCCCTTCTTTTTGCTCTCAGGGCCTTTTCTGTTTTTTCTGTTAAGGTAGCGCTGGGACGCTCAAGGGCAACCACGCGCTTTATAAATCTAATTTCATTTCATTTCATTTCATTCCACAAGGATTGTTTTAGCTCTTTTTTCCTTGTGCTTCTGGCGATATTATACTCCCGTCGAAGAGCTTGGATGGTTGTTTTATCTCTGGTTGGATTTCCGAGAGCTTTCCTCAAGTTGGTCTGCGCTTTAGTACAGTCTCGATTGAACCAACCTATAGCGGTTTTCTTATTTTGATTGGGTGTGTTGGTTAACAATTTTTTGACTTGTTCTATTATTAGGTTGAAGTTTTCCAAAATTTGGTTAGGCTCTGCATGTGGGTCGAGACAGATCAAGATGTTGTTATAAGCGGTTGCTACTAGCCGTTTTGTAAGAATGTTGGGGTCCACTTTTTCCCATTTTATCGTGAATCCGTTACTTTTACCCAGTTCGAGCCTATTCTGGGTTAGCGTATTTGCTATGGTTGCCATCAATGAACTATGTCGGGTTGTTTGAAGTTTTAGGCTTAATGCAGAATGATCACTGAGGTTGTTTTCCAAGATTAACATACTGTTAATTTGATCTTTCAAGCCTTCAGTGACAATTACATAGTCCACAGTAGTTTCGTGGCCCCTTCCTCTGTAAGTGGGTTCTAGCCTATTGTTAAACTTTTGGATGGGGTTTATAATTTGCAAATCCAGATCAGAAAGTATTCTATTCATAGCTGGCCCCACTCCTGAGTGGATAAAGTGGACAAGGGGGTTATCATGTTCGTCTACCAATCCACAATTGTCATTTTTGGAGCAGGAATGAAGGTTAAAATCTCCTCCCCAGATTACATGGGAATTTTCTTTTTTCTGTTTAGGATGACAATGTTCAACTATTTTTTCTTCAATTCGTAAAAGAACGGCTAAGAAGTTATCATCCTCTAGGTTGTTATATATGTTGATTATTGTGATAGGGAGATTTTTGCCAATTATAAGAGTGAGGATCTGGAAGTTCGATAGTAGATCTGCCTTGTGGATCTTTGTGTCAGCAATTGTATTTGCCAGGTAGATTACCAATCCCCCTTTGGGTCTGCCTGAAATGCTGGGAAGGGCAGGAGATGTAAATGTCCTGTACCCCACGAGGTGAAGGGGGGTCGTTGCCCAAGTCTCTTGTAGGCAGATAATTTGTGTGTGCTTCAAGAAGCCGGCAACCGAACCATCCTCGATTTTGTTTCTGAGGCCAGCCACATTCCAAACAAGCATTTACAATGCAATAGGTCTCCCAGCTTTAAAGTTTGAGCTATTGGCATTGTATATTACAATGTGTTACATTAACTTGTTATCAAACTCTGAATTGTTGTATAAAGATGATTTGCAAACTGTCAAATGTTGCTGAATAGTAAGCAACGTTGTGAATAATATTGTTTGCTAGTCATCCTTGGGTACCAGAGTACTTCACTTGAGGCAGCTCACTACTCTGCACTCACTACTCTGCACTCACTACTCTGCACTCACTACTCTGCACTCACTACTCTGCACTCACTACTCTGCACTCACTGCTCACTACTCTGCACTCACTACTCACTACTCTGCACTCACTACTCACTACTCTGCACTCACTACTCTGCACTCACTGCTCACTACTCTGCACTCACTGCTCACTACTCTGCACTCACTACTCACTACTCTGCACTCACTACTCTGCACTCACTACTCACTACTCTGCACTCACTACTCACTACTCTGCACTCACTACTCTGCACTCACTGCTCACTACTCTGCACTCACTACTCACTACTCTGCACTCACTACTCTGCACTCACTACTCTGCACTCACTACTCTGCACTCACTGCTCACTACTCTGCACTCACTACTCTGCACTCACTGGTCACTACTCTGCACTCACTGCTCACTACTCTGCACTCACTACTCACTACTCTGCACTCACTACTCTGCACTCACTACTCACTACTCTGCACTCACTACTCACTACTCTGCACTCACTACTCTGCACTCACTGCTCACTACTCTGCACTCACTACTCACTACTCTGCACTCACTACTCTGCACTCACTACTCTGCACTCACTACTCACTACTCTGCACTCACTGCTCACTACTCTGCACTCACTACTCACTACTCTGCACTCACTACTTTGCACTCACTACTCACTACTCACTACTCTGCACTCACTACTCACTACTCTGCACTCACTACTCACTACTCTGCACTCACTACCCGGCACTCACTACTCACTACTCTCCATTCACTACTCTGCATTCACTACTCTGCGCTCTCTGTAAGCTCACTGAAAAGTTTAGTTGTGCTATTGAATGGTTAAAGATCCTCTGTTCAATGGTACTCATTTTATCGACCTTAGAAGGATGAAAAGCCATGTAAACTCATGTGGAATCAAACAAGTGAACATGTGAGTATAGGAGAGCAAACACAGATCCTTGGAGTAGGCACATTAGCTCCTTTGGCCACCAGTGTAATACATAACTGTTACTATACCACATGACCCAGTAAGATAACGGTGTTCAGACAGTGTAGTGACACACACAGTAGTGTGTTTTACTGCTACTGCCTGTCTTCAGAGCAGCCTGTGACCGAAAAGGGGGCTCTCTGTAAGCTCACTGAAAAGTTTAGTTGTGCTATTGAATGGTCAAAGATCCTCTGTTCAATGGTAAACATTTTATCGACCTTAGAAGGATGAAAAGCCATGTAAACTCATGTGGAATCAAACAAGTGAACATGTGAGTATAGGAGAGCAAACACAGATCCTTGGAGTAGGCACATTAGCTCCTTTGGCCACCAGTGTAATACATAACAGTTACCATACCACATGACCCAGTAAGATAACGCTGTGCGGACAGTGTACTGACACACACAGTAGTGTGTTTTACTGCTACTGCCTGTCTTCAGAGCAGCCTGTGACCGAAAAGGGGGCTCTCTGTAAGCTCACTGAAAAGTTTAGTTGTGCTATTGAATGGTCAAAGATCCTTTGTTCAATGGTACTCATTTTATCGACCTTAGAAGGATGAAAAGCCATGTAAACTCATGTGAAATCAAACAAGTGAACATGTGAGTATAGGAGAGCAAACACAGATCCTTGGAGTAGGCACATTAGCTCCTTTGGCCACCAGTGTAATACATAACTGTTACCATACCACATGTCCCAGTAAGATAACGGTGTTCGGACAGTGTAGTGACACACACAGTAGTGTGTTTTACTGCTACTGCCTGTCTTCAGAGCAGCCTGTGACCGAAAAGGGGGCTCTCTGTAAGCTCACTGAAAGTTTAGTTGTGCTATTGAATGGTCAAAGATCCTCTGTTCAATGGTACTCATTTTATCGACCTTAGAAGGATGAAAAGCCATGTAAACTCATGTGGAATCAAACAAGTGAACATGTGAGTATAGGAGAGCAAACACAGATCCTTGGAGTAGGCACATTAGCTCCTTTGGCCACCAGTGTAATACATAACTGTTACCATACCACATGACCCAGTAAGATAACGGTGTTCGGACAGTGTACTGACACACACAGTAGTGTGTTTTACTGCTACTGCCTGTCTTCAGAGCAGCCTGTGACCGAAAAGGGGGCTCTCTGTAAGCTCACTGAAAGTTTAGTTGTGCTATTGAATGGTCAAAGATCCTCTGTTCAATGGTACTCATTTTATCGACCTTAGAAGGATGAAAAGCCATGTAAACTCATGTGGAATCAAACAAGTGAACATGTGAGTATAGGAGAGCAAACACAGATCCTTGGAGTAGGCACATTAGCTCCTTTGGCCACCAGTGTAATACATAACTGTTACCATACCACATGTCCCAGTAAGATAACGGTGTTCAAACAGTGTAGTGACACACACAGTGGTGTGTTTTACTGCTACTGCCTGTCTTCAGAGCAGCCTGTGACTGAAAAGGGGGCTCTCTGTAAGCTCACTGAAAAGTTTAGTTGTGCTATTGAATGGTCAAAGATCCTTTGTTCAATGGTACTCATTTTATCGACCTTAGAAGGATGAAAAGCCATGTAAACTCATGTGAAATCAAACAAGTGAACATGTGAGTATAGGAGAGCAAACACAGATCCTTGGAGTAGGCACATTAGCTCCTTTGGCCACCAGTGTAATACATAACTGTTACCATACCACATGTCCCAGTAAGATAACGGTGTTCGGACAGTGTAGTGACACACACAGTAGTGTGTTTTACTGCTACTGCCTGTCTTCAGAGCAGCCTGTGACCGAAAAGGGGGCTCTCTGTAAGCTCACTGACTCCTAGCAGTCACTGCAAACCATCCTGAGTGCTCGGTGGCAGCTATATAAGGTATATAAATATTCCATTGCCACCAGTTGACCCCGTGATACTCCGGTCCTAATGGAAGCAGCCCCTTTGAAAGTCAGCAGTATAGTATTATATTGATATAGCTCTCCCTGCCAGTGTACCTCCCTGAACCCGCGGCGCGCACCGGTATATAGGAGTGCAGCTGACCTGCTGTGGCTGCTATTAATAAATACAATTGATGCTTCATCGTTCTGAGCTGCCTGTGCCCTCTGCCTTTAGTGAGCTGTGCAGCCGCTGCCTGGCTGCTTCTGCTCTGTTTTCAGCCTTGGCTGGCAGCGATGGGGTTAACGCTGCTCAAGCAGGAGTAGTGTTCGCCGCTGGATCTGGAAAGCGCATGCGTGCAATCACACGCATGCGCGCTAAACGGCCAGAAGTGGGATCACAGACCGGCAGAGACGGGCAGCGGGCAACGAGAGGAGAAACCGGCGGAATCCAAGGACTGCACGGAAGAGAACAGGACCGGACAACTTAGTTGTAGGAGGTAGGAGGGGGTATCGGTGCACGTGTGTGTGTGTGTGTGTGTGTGTGTGTGTGTGTATGCTCGTGTGTGTATGTATGTGTGCGACGGCGGGGGGGCCTCGGCGCACTCGTGTGTGTGTGTGTGTATGCATGGGAGAGTGTGTGTCTCTGTATGTATGTATGTATGTATGTATGTGCGTGCGTGCGTGCATGGGTGCTCGTGTGTGTGTCTGTGTGAATGCGCATGCGTGTAGGAGCTTCCCAGGAGACAGCAGCTGGCCACAGCGCTCGTTCGCGTGCGCGTGGCCAGCTCTAATCGCCTCCTCGGAGAGAAAATGCGCGCGCCAGGTGCTGTCTCCTGGGAAGCAGAGTCAGCGACAAAAGATCTCCTGGCGGACACAGCGCTGACGCGCTGTTAAACGCCAGGAGACCTAAAAACTATCGAAAGCTGGGTAAATGTATTGTCTGAGGCTGTGTTTTTCGTTTGTGGAGGGGCGGGAAGGGAGGTGCGAGGATCCGGAGTTATTCGAGAGGCCTCCGGGCTTTTGATTTTTGGTCAATCGACCATTTCCAGGCCGCTGAACCTGTTCGTGGTCGATATACCTCGCCAATTTTGTCCATTAGTGTTATCTCTGTAGTTGGATCCAAATAGTTGATGAGGTGGTCTCTCCCACTGCTCCCAGGTTCTGGATCTGTTTTGTGGGCCCACAATCTGCCAAGGTACTTCTCTCTGCTGGTGATTTCGATTTACTAACCACCAGGAGTCATCCTGGTTGCTATAACGCGGTGGTAGCCTTGGCCCAGCGACCTCTAGCTCCCACGGCTGCGGAATTGGTTTCCGCCAGATGTTATCAGTATGGCGAGTATGATTGTGAGTGTTATACCTTTTTGGGTAGTAGGACAACGATCTTGTTGCGATCCCCCCCCGAGGTGCTGTTGAATTCCCAGGAGCAGATGTACTCGGCTATACTGGGTTCCTCAAACGTAATTACAATGCAATCACCCCGGATAGTTTTTTTCCTATTGCCTACCCACGGGGTCCGACATACTGACGCTATTCTGCTGTTCCAGGGAGGCGGGACGGGGCGGTTTATATTCAACCAATGCTGAACCTTGTTCTGTAGAGACCAATTGGGTTCAGTTCCCTCACCTGTGAGTTCGGTTACCCCTGTCATAACTACCACGTATGGAAATGCCTCAGGTGGCATATTTAGAGTAGGTCTTTGATCAATAGGCCTTCCTGGGGCACCTTTTGGTTTTGGTGGGTTTGTGTTTGTTGCGGCAGGGGTACTAGGAACGGGTGTGTTTATAGTTGGGGTGATTGCTGTTGGAGTTAATTGGCCACTGGGTTGTAAGGGGATGGTCAAGGGCTTGGGAACTGGTTTTTGTGCAGCAGGAGGATTAGCTACTATTCGAAGGGTTGGTGTAGATTGTGTTATGGTCTGTGGGGGAGGTAGAGTTACAGATTTCTTAACTGCAGGAAGAGTAGTCGTGGAAATTAGGGGTGGTTTTGGATGGGATTGTGGGGGAATAGATTTAAGAGAGCCTGAGATTTTTGTTAATTGGCTCTCAATATTAGTGAGTCTGGATTCTAGAGGACGAATGTAAGAATTTAGGAGAGATGCTATCTCCTTAATTAGCCTCGCTGGTTCTCTCTCTCTACCTGATTGCTGTGGGCTTGGGGGTTCTGGAGTTAAAGAATCTTGTAGGTCGTGTGGTAAGTGATGTACTATTACAACATTATTTGTTGGGGGAGCAGAGTGATGGGATAGTGTTGGAAGGTTTGTGTCATCGACCAAAATTGCATGATCGGTTGCTTTGGTATTTTCAGTGTGCTCAGAGTTTTTCCTAACGTTCCTTTTCTTTATAGCTCCCTCCCGCCTCCCTCTCATTTGCCTTGTTTCTTCAGGCGTTGGATCAGGGAAAATGTCAGGGTTTTTTTCCAGATCGCTTTCTGTAAAAGTTACTGAGATTTGTGATGCTGAAAGGTCTACATTGTTTGGAAGACTAAGCCTGTTTGGGATCACCATGGTTTGGCTAGATGCTGACTGTACTTCTGGGTTTTTTGCAGTTGCCAGTAGTCCCAGTGAGGATCGACGAGCGATTTCAAGTTCGGTTGAGACTCTCCTCTCAATTAAACTTATGCTTTGGTCGATAAATGTGTTTGCTTTAGCTAAAAAGTCATCCATTGGGCCCAATAGTATTTCTCCTATACCATTCTTTTTTGCTTTTTTCTGCTTGCTAGATCTTGTGTTCATTCTTGTGGTCATTTTCCAATAATTAAGCGTTGAGAGCTCTTTTTGTGTTAACTATCAAGTTATAAGAGTATTCAATAAAGATAATTAATACCTGTGTTGGAACGACCTGGATGTGAACTTAGGGGGGTGGGCCGGACCGGACTCTCACGTTCTCGAACGGCCTCAACGGCCCGCTCTTTGCCCGGTCTTCGCCCCGGGCTACGACCCGCGCGCATCCCGCTGCGCGGAGGAAGTAGTGTAAGTTATATGCTTGTGGGCGGTGGGCGTCTCCGCCGGGGGAAGAGGAACCAGCTGTACAACGTGGAGGTTGCTGGTCCTCGCAGTCCCCCGGCTCACTGGTGGTGATTTCAATTGCCTAGCCTCGACCCAGGGGACTCAAGCTGGGAGCGCTGTGCACGCCCTGCCGATTGCAGGGCTCGCTCACACCAGCGAGTCCTCGTAGAGGGGAGGCAGCACGCAGAGGAAACGGGAACCAAAGGCAGACGGAGCTCTGCTCTTTCCGTGGACAATGCAGGCAGCACGCTACTGGAGTTAGCTGAGTGAGTGGCACCCGCGGAGCGGGTGTCACGAAAGGTAATGGGCTGATGGGCGTGTCCGTGGGCGTCTCCGCCGGGGGAAGAGGAACCAGCTGTACAACGTGGAGGTTGCTGGTCCTCGCAGTCCCCCGGCTCACTGGTGGTGATTTCAATTACCTAGCCTCGACCCAGGGGACTCAAGCTGGGAGCGCTGTGCACGCCCTGCCGATTGCAGGGCTCGCTCACACCAGCGAGTCCTCGTAGAGGGGAGGCAGCACGCAGAGGAAACGGGAACCAAAGGCAGACGGAGCTCTGCTCTTTCCGTGGACAATGCAGGCAGCACGCTACTGGAGTTAGCTGAGTGAGTGGCCACTCTACTCTATGCTCCTGTGCTCTTCTATGCGCCACCCTATGCACTGAACTCTACACCACTGCACTCAACTCTGCGCAACTCTATGCCACTGCGCTCTACTCTGCACCACTGTTCTTTACGCCGCTGCTCTTTACACCACTGCACTCTACACCACTGTACTCTGCTCTGCGCCGCTGCTCTTTGCGCCGCTGCTCTTTGCGCCGCTGCTCTTTGCGCCGCTGCTCTTTGCGCCGCTGCTCTCTGCGCCGCTGCACTCTGCGCCGCTGCACTCTGCGCCGCTGCACTCTGCGCCGCTGCACTCTGCGCCGCTGCACTCTGCGCCGTTGCACTCTACGCCGTTGCACTCTACGCCGTTGCACTCTACGCCGTTGCACTCTACGCCGCTGCACTCTACGCCGCTGCGCTCTACGCCGCACCACTCTACTCTTTTCTGCAGCACTCTACGCCACTGCACTCCACTCCACAACCCTCTGCTCTCCTCTGCCCCACTCTGCTCCTCTGCCCCACTCTGCTCCTCTGCCCCACTCTGCTCCTCTGCCCCACTCTGCTCCTCTGCCCCACTCTACTCCTCTGCCCCACTCTGCTCCTCTGCCCCACTCTGCAACACTCTACGCCACTCTGCACCACTATACGCCACTTTGCTCTTCTCTGCACCTCTATACGCCACTTTGCTCTTCTCTGCACCTCTATACGCCACTTTGCTCTTCTCTGCACCTCTATACGCCACTTTGCTCTTCTCTGCACCTCTATACGCCACTTTGCTCTTCTCTCCACCACTATACGCCACACTGCTCTTCTCTGCACCACTATACGCCACTTTGCTCTTCTCTGCACCACTATACGCCACTTTGCTCTTCTCCGCACCACTGTACGCCACTCCGCTCTTCTCCGCACCACTGTACGCCACTCCGCTCTGTGACTGCACTCTACCCCACGCAATGTCACTACCCTCTATGCTGCTCTACCACTCTAGGCCTCTACACCACTCTACCCTGCACCACTTAATGTTTATGCCACTTCCTGCACTACTCTACGCCAGTCCAATCTTCTGTGAACCTCTCCTCTCTGCGCCACTCTTCTCTACGCCACTACACTCTACTCTGCATAGCTCTACGCCACTCTACTCTGCGCCACTGTACTCTACTTTGCGCCACTGTACTCTACGCCACTGCACTCTACTCTGCGCCAATGCACTCTACTCTGCGCCACTCTGCACCACTGCACTCTACTCTGCGCCACTCTGCACCACGGCACTCTGCAACGGTTGTTTTATGGGGGATTAAAGTACTCAGTGGGTTTTGTGTAGTGCACTGTATGCTTTCTGTGTTGTTTAAGAACTTAACAAAATGATCCTGTTTTATGGGGGATACCATGGTTTATTAGAAAAGAATGGAGAAAGTCTTATGATTCTATGTGGGGGCCAGCTGGTGTGATCAGGATAGCGGAGTGTATTCGTTTGTTTTAAGTAATGATCTCTTTATTTATTAATGGACCCTGCTTTCTTTTGAGTGCAGCGAAGGAAGTAACCTCACACCAGCACACCACTATCCAGACTTCAGATTTAAAACCTATGCACCTGTGGCTTTTCGGTACTTCCGGGAGCTCTTTGGCATCCGCCCAGATGATTATTTGGTAAGGACAATTCATATCCTGTCTTCCTACATGGCTTTTAATACTGCTATTTAAAATTGACTTTGTTGTGTAGAAGTTGCTGCTGGTGTGCAGAGTTCTTAGTTGAACTAGTTTAAAAAGCTGCAGCTAAAAACTTGTGCAGGCTTCACATCTATTTTTCCTCCCATTAGAGCTCTTCACAGTAGGAGGACTTGACAGTCTCCCGATTCATAAGCTTTGTCCACTCAGTAATTTTTGTCCTGTTTGTATTGGGCATTATTTTGTTTACCACAAACACTGGAGTTCAACTTGTTCCTGCTTCATTCGCCTCCTCTAGGTATTTGAGGGCTTCAGATAAGTCTCTGCTCCATATGAGTACCCAGTCTGAGCCAGCATGTGCCTGTCCATGATCATTTGTCCTGGATCTTACTGATGGCCACCTGTTTTGTTTCCACTATACCAGTTTTACATATAGTCGAAACATGTCTGGACTACAGCTTCTACACAGTTTTGTAGGCACTTGGCTCTTCTAAACTACTACTTCAGCTTTCCTACTTTATTCACCTGCTACTTTGACGTGGTTTCAACAGTGGCCATTTCAAACATGGTCTCAGCCATGCTAATTAATGTTATACCTGTGATTAAGCCCACTGTAAAGATTTGTGTTTTTATTACTGAGCATGATCTATGGTTTTGGTTTTTTAGCAGAGACCAACTTCTGTCTCTCGAACCTTGAAGTCATTGCAGCAGGACTATTGCCCAATGAACACTGCCATTAAACACATTTCTAACCTGAGCCTGGATCCCAGTGACTCAAAGAAACTGTCTGGATCGTAACTTGTTAAGAAGTTATTCATAAAGCTATATCTGTGGCAAAAGAAATAATGGATCTTATTTAGACATTTGGTCCCGTGTGCAAAGTACTTGTGCCATTGTCTGACCCACTGACATGCAAAATCTCCTTGTTTTAGGGAACTTCCCTTGGATCATTTGTCACTCTTTCTGAATAGTACAGCCTCTTGGACAATCAAGTGATTTTTGACTTGGAATGGTTTTGAATCTACCTACAACAGCGGCAGCTCTTCTGCAATGGCGAAGGAGCATCACCCCACTGCCTGACTCAGTCATCAAATGAAAAAAAAAAACGTGTTCTAGCCTTGTTTTATTTTTCGCTTGCCGGCTCTGAGCTAGCGTATGCAGGGAGGGGTGGAGCCTTGGCATGGGTGGGAAGAGTGCGCATATGTGTCTGGCCAACAGTCTCTGGCCGGCCAAACACACATTCGCATTTAGTTTTCTCCAGCCGGCTGCATTGAACAGCCAGGCTGGAAACCCCACAGACTCCATGGTCTAAGTGAAGCGTTTTCCAGCCCGCTCATGCCAATCCCCCGCTGCTCTCATAGCATGAGAGCAGCACAGGGATTGGATAGGAGTCTGTCCCTGGTGCTGCTGGGGCCAGGAAGAGGACAGGAGGCGCGACGCGACACGGGAGGCGGCCTGCGTCTTCAGGTAAGTATATACATATAGTAGAAGTATAAGATTTAAATATATATCCCCTCCTGCGTCCCCTCCGCCCGCATCACCACTCTTTGTTTGTGGCGGCCGCCACTGACCCACTATAGAGCCAATAACTTATTTTTGGTTTCTTCCAGAAATGTTTCTCTTGGCCATTCATTTCCTGTTACGTGGACTGATGAACTTGCTCTATCTTTTCCTGTTCAGAGTACTAATCTCATGACCCTAACATGTGAAGTGTAGATAAAACCCCAAATCCTTTTTACTGTACTAGTTCCTAAACCTGAAAAGAAGTATAAGCTGGCTAACTGGTGCCTTTTAATTGGTCACCCTATCCCAAATGCTGCAGTTCCGATGAGATTCTGGATTAGGCTTTCTTATATTTCAGCCATCCTCCACGTCCCGTAGCGGGGAACGTCACCACCTGAATGTACCAGGTAGAAAAGTTTCTGCAGTAGCTATTAAAGCTATCAACTGCTTCTTAATCATTAGACGGTAGAGTAGACAAATGTATGAAGATATATCCCCCTTCATCCAAGGAGTATAAAGATCAGGTAAAATAAATGTAACCAAAGACCACCTTGTTGGTTGTGCTGATAGACAGATCAGTGGTTGATTAATCTTAAGCACATCATTCCACCATAGGTACAGATCTAGGTCCTTAACATGCCTTACAATAGTCATACCTTTTTTGAAAAAGCATGTTAAAGATGCCATACAAAATATTACGACTTGCTCAAAACCAAGCACTTACAGATCTTGTTATAAAGAAAAGACCAGGCATCTGTCTACTTCTTGAACCAGGTATAAAAACTGCCAGAGCAGTCAGTGCGGCAGCCTCTCTGTTACCAAGAACATTATACCTATTCAGACCAGCACAATCCAGGTCAATATCAGGGTGGGGAGCATCCGGTCAAGCCAGATCACAACACTTCAAAACACAATTACTATTTTCCTTCTTGTTCCATTTTTCTAGTCCTACATTGGGCAAGATCTTACATTATGCGCAAGAACGGACAGCTATGAAGACTGAGATGGGCGATTGACAGTCCAATATGGTCACGCTCTATAATTTCCAAATTGGCTGCCTCATACCCTTCCACTAGGGTTGGTCCAGTTACATTTGTAATATGTAGAAAAGGAACGAATGCTGTTCAATTAGTGTACTTCAAAGTAACAGTAGAGAATTTGCCAGTGAGAAAAAGGAATATATTTTCTTGTACAGAAAAAAGTCAGGAAGTTGGAGACGATGTAAGAAGAGTGTACAAGTCAGGAAAACAGTTAAAATCGATGGTTATGATCAGACACCAGAGTCTGTTCAGTCTGACTTTATAAGTCCCTCCTTGGAAGTATGTTTTAGATTGTTTCCCAGAAAGCCTTATGCTGTCTTAGAACAAGACCTATAAAATAATTAGACAACAATGCTAACAGACAGTGGAGATTCTGTGGGAAAAAGTGTGCATACCCACACTTTCAAAGAGGCACTAATCTGATTGGACCTTTCCAACAAATTTGTCTGAAAGCCCCTGGTTTCACAGATTGGAGCTTTATCATGCACTTATACAGATGCATGCATGTTATGTTGGGGCTCATCTTGAACACTTTATGGTCTGACATGATCGGTCGGTTTCAGGAAGAGCCTGCCTTTCAGCATTCTACAGTTAATGGTGATTCATCTTGGGCTGTAAGCTTTTCAACTCCTATTTACGTAATCTAGACAGACAATATGGTTGGATTTTTTACATCATGAATTCGGGGTGCACATGATCTACTCAGTTGTCAGAAGTCCAACAACTGCAGTGCTGACTGTTGGTTCACCTTTACAAGTGGGCACTTGCCAGGGAAAACTAATAGTTTGAAGTTCCACCAGAGCAGGACAAAACGGGTTTGACCGGAGAGCAGTAGACTGTGGTCCCTGTTTTGCAAATTGTGCCACCCAGTAGTGGATTTATTTGCTGTGCCTCAGAATATCAGATTCCAATACTTTGAAAGCTGGCTGTTGTATCATAACCCCCAAGGTGAAGTGTTTTGATTTGCAAGAGCTGCAGTACAGTCAACTTAACAATATGTCAAAATGCGAGCCATGCAGGTTTCATCTCATTCATGGACCCAAGATGAGCACAGATTGGCATCCAATACCTGTGTTATTTAAGTTTTCTTGCTAGCTTGAATTAGGTTCAGTAGAAATGTCAAACCGATAAAGCTTCTATTGTCTATAGTCACATTTCCGTGTTGCGCCCGATTTATAGTGCTCACAGTCAGTAGGTCCCCAGAAGTCCCAATATAAAGATACAACCTTTTTGGAGAAACGGAGAACTGGCAGGTATCTCTCACTCCACAACCATTTGATTTAAGCTTGAGTGGGCAGGAATGTTTCGGGTCCGAAAAACCTGTCAGTGAAGCTCGCATAACAGGTGGTTTTTATGGAGCCTCGTCCCACATCCCCAAATCAGTATGCACGCATAATAGATGGTATTTCACTATATGATTCTTTATTATGCACAATTTGTCTGTAAATCAAGCTCATTGGAATGATTGTCAATTTTATAAATTATACAGCCAAGCAAGAATTCTGCCTATTAGGGCAAAGGGCAAATATGCCTCAATCCTATTTTATCACACATGATTAAACTACAAGTTATAAATACATTGATTGTATCCAGCCTTCCAATAGTATGGTTGCCTGTTAGTTTAGTAATATGCTGGGTCATGCAGTGCCTCTCCACATACCTCGGGTGTGTTCAGACTCGGTCAGAAGTTCCTGGTTCAGCGCTCTTTTCAGAAACCCATCTGTGTGCTTAACACTGCCCCTGTATGAAAATCGTATACACCTTTTATAGGCCTGGTGTTTACTTGAGCGAAAACAGACTGAAAATATTTAGTCGTTTCCTGTTTATTTTGTGCATCATACAAAGTTTGATGCACAATATTATCTCAGAGTGCAGACTTTCTACAAGTAAAACGTGAAAGTCTTGTATTTCGGCCAATGCATCCTGCACATGATTTTTACAACTGTTATTGGACCACCTCCTGACTAGCATGGATTAACATAATTTGTACACGCAGTATTGTACATTAGCCAGGGCCTGCAGTTTTTTTTAGTGATGTACGTTTCAAGGTTTCTTCAAACACAGTTTGTGCACATGTCAGAAAATACATGTTTTCTCAGTGTTTCTTCAAAACATGTGTTCAGTTGCTTTCTGTGTTCTTATTTGATTCATGTTTCCATTAGTATGCATGTTCAGTGATTACCTAGGACTAGCTACATGATTCATTTGTAATACATTGCAATAAATCACATTATTTAAACTTCTGTTGTAAGAAAGTGTCCTTTTCAAAATGAAATACCAAAACAGTTTTGGTCTTCCTGCAAGGAATGATCTCCTTTAGACTAACACTAAGAGAAAAGACCTAGGTATCACACATGAACTGCATGATCACATGGTTTAATCCTGGTGGGAACACCCATGATGTAATGGAGATACCTTCTCCTCAAACACATTTTCATTTCTTAGCATTGAAAATGATATGAGGCCATGTGGCTGAGTGAAGCATGTGTTGGCTGAACGTATATCCCTGTGAGACTCTGGATAGGTCTGTCTCGTGGTGTACATCTTCTCTAGGTGAGAATTTTCGTAGAATACACCATCACGGTGGAGTACCTGAATGCCATAAAGTATGGAGTATTCAAATAAGATGAGATCTGTTCAGGGAGATTCATAGTATTGGAGTCTTTTTAACTATTACTATCATTTTTGGGAAATTATAATTTTTTTGAGTAAAGGGAACCCGTGACTTTGAGGTTTATTTTCTCGGTCTACAAAGCGACGTCCAGTATTCAAGGTGACCTCTACTTAGAGGGGTTATTTAATAGATATGCCAAACATGAAGTGCATGGTGGTATTTACTGTGCTGTAGATTCTTTACACCATAAGATGAGGTGATGAGCAAGTCTGCGGTTGGCAGTCATTTTTTCACTGCATGGTAGTGGTATGCAGTAAGCACTATATTAACAGTTCCCCCTTCCCAGTTAATTATCAAGTCTGATGCTTATTTATGAAAGAGAAATAAATACATACTATGTAGCTGCTGTTCCCTGCACATACCCACATAGAATAAAAAAAAGAATGTCACTTTGTCAAAGTGTGCTGGGATTCTGTTGGTCCTCTCAAGATTTCCTGATTGAGAACTGTTGTAAGAGGTAAGTAATTTGTTCTCCTGTCTCAATTCCTTAGGCCTCATACATATCGCCTGGTGCATCTGGTGATTAATAACAGGCGGGCCATATTATTGAGTTAATTAGACCATGATTACCGAAGTGCGTGTTTATTTCAATGCATGGCGGCAAAGGGTGAGGCATAAACGCTTCAATGAGAGCTATACTCAATAGCATAGTTTGTTGATTGTTTTAAGGTGACAACTAAATAACTCCTCCATATATTTGTTAATTTTCAGTTTAGGGCAACACTGCTGCAGTGGTATTAATTATTTTATTTTTACACCAGTCAAAGAGATTTGGAAAACAGCTAAGTGGCGTTCTCAGTATTCCTTATCCAGACATTGTATTAACACCATCTTCTGGCCCAAATCCGTTTACACATTGTGTCGCAGGGCTTATTTGTTAAGCAAATAACTTTCTCCTATTGCACCTCCCTGTCGAATATAAACTAGTTTGGTGACATCTTGGGAGAGAACCAGTTACTTGCTGAAAATTAATCTTTCTCTTTAAATGTATTCTCTATTCTTTCAGGTGACTTACCACCCTCCCAATGGGCTTTCTAGTAAACTTTGATATTGTGGACATAGAAACAAGACTATCCTTGGGATTCTTTTTGTACTTTCTTTGTACTCTGGGGAAAATATTAAACAAGACTATCCTTGGGATTTTTTTTGTACTTTATGTGTACATTAGGAAAAATATTATTAACCTGCACAAAATGTAATGCATTACAGTGATGTGACACATGGCCACTATGGTTAAAGTTTCAGAATTTGCTTTGTTTTAGACATCATGTGCTCTCTGGATAATGTTGTTTTTCTCCCCTCCTAGTATTCACTCTGCAATGAACCCTTGATAGAGCTTTCGAATCCTGGTGCCAGTGGATCCCTTTTCTATGTTACAAGTGATGATGAGTTCATCATAAAAACTGTGATGCACAAGGAGGCGGAGTTCTTGCAGAAACTTCTCCCTGGCTATTATATGGTAAGTACTTGACCGAAAAGAGCCAGGGTTTGTGAAAGAGACCTCCAGGTTCTTTTGTTCCATTTCCAGTTCATTATAGATACAGTGTTCCAATGTCCGGACTTTTATGGCTTTAGAAAAAGGATTTAGATAAATGAAGGTAACTTTCAAAGGTTTGCTCAATGGTTATAGTACTTCAATTTTCAAGACCCAAGTGTTTGGATCCATACCAGAATAGGCCATGCTCTCTAAAAAGCATAGGTAAGAATCCGTCGAGGCATACCTATATAAACGGGTATTGTCAATGATAATATCTAGCTTATAATTGGAAGTGCCTCTTCAGTTCCTTATGAGTGTAGGCATTCAGTACCTAAGCATACAAGCACTGTGTTACTCATCATTGCACTCACACATCCATTAATCTACACATTAACTCATTCTTGCATCCACCCACTCGCCCATCAACAATAATACATATACAATCAGCAAGCACATGCAAGATAAATATAGAAAAAAAGAAAACGTGTTGCCTCATAAATGTGATAGACATGTGTATGCCATAAAAAAATAAGTGAAAGTATTATACGTAACAGTGGGTGGCCTTTTTGGAATGGTATTGTATATTGTATATAGTGTATAATTGCAGTAGTGAGCCAAAATTGCTGACATGTTCCTTCTAAACTTGTTTGTGATCACAGAACAATAAAGCAGAAATGTGAGATGAACAATAACATTCCTAGATGGTTGCTCACTTTAGAAGCAGTAACCATGCAATAAGTGGCATATGAGCAGCGTAGTACACTGTCTGGCGACTTTGAGGGTATTCTAAAAAAAATAATAGTAGTAAAGAAAATGAAAGTTGACCTATAAATGGAGAAAATTGAATACTAAAAGACAGGAGTCCCAGTCTGTGTATGTAAACGTATGCCTATTTTGTAATGAATTTTGTTTATTACATAAGCCTAGCAAAAAGCTTAAGTTGCCAGACCAGATCTCAAAAGTACTTTAATACAACCACAAACCATTAAGCACTCAGCAAAAACTATACAAATGACCGTCGGCAAAGCAATGTAATCCCTTCCTACGAGGGCCTGTCAAGGGTTCTCAAAGAACAAATATTCTACCACAAGGGTATATTATGTATTGTAATGGAGTAGTCAGCCGCAGAAAGCTTGCCTACTATGTTTATCTGTGAGAGTTCTTGTAACAAATTGTCTATTGGCTTTATCACAGGGTAATAACAATCCATCCTCAAAGGAATATTGGCTTTAACAAATGCTTTTAAAATAAATGAATCCGGATTGCTGACCTTTATTGCTAAACAGATAATACATATGGCATCTGACATCCCTTGCCACTGAGTCAATCAGGCTTCTAGTCTTCGTCATTGGTTAGCCTACTGTTAAGAGAATACGTCTTCTCATAAGGCATCAGTTAGACATATGTATATGTCTAACTGACCATTTACAAACCCGTCCACGGTTGGTCTAACAGGGATTCTCACAATGCAAATTTTGTACACTACCTGGGTTTGTCAGAGAGATTTACCAACATCAAAACCCTAGTCTAGCATGGTAACCTGTGAGACACTATGTAACAAAATACAAATATACAGCTTTACCAGTGTGCAATAATATTCTGCCCTTTAACATATAGCGCTCACAATAAATATGCCAGTCCTACTGCCTTCCTCATAACTTTTTATTATAAATAAGGCTACCTGTTTTCAGTTTTTACGGATTTTTAGAGATGAATATAGACATAAAACAATGTGTTTTGTCTGCATTTATTTTTAAAGGTGGATAAATACAGAAAATTGTGCTTCTTTAACTGAACCTCCATGCTGTCTTTCATGAATTATATATCCCAATAGCTGGAGAGCATGGAAAATAAAAAAACAGTATGGAATTTCTTTAAATATCTGCATATCTCAACATACGTTTGTGGTATAATGCTAATATTTACCAGTGTATTTTTTAAAATGTAATATTTGGCAGCTTAAATAGCTAAAACGCGTCAGACCTCAAAGTATGAGTGTGCGTCGATCAGTTAAATAAATTTGGAAATGTACAGTTTTACAACATCATATTTACGCAAAACACAAAAGAAAGATAGATCCAGATAAAATGGCACAAAAATAAATATGGATAAATACAGACAGAAATGCTAAAAACGAAATACCATAAAACCGGGAACCCTAATTATAAACAGATCGGACTTATGACATCTGAATAATTTTTTCCAATGAGCCAATCATGCCTATATACCTTACTAGTCGTATTCCAATTGAGTGCTGTTGTATTCAGTGTGTGCTCCCAGCCACCACGTATGTAGTCCAAACTTTATAACTATGTACAAAATTATATTTGATAAAACAATGTACAAACCCTCTTAAGGAGACTTAATAAGAAATATCTCCATGCAAATCTTCTACCGGAGTGGTTTGTCAGTGGGGGTAACCAACGCCAAAACCTATGCCTACTGTGGTAATATTTGAGATTCGCTTAGCCTCAGGATATAACATTGTGTAATGATAATCTACTCTTTAAGTCCTGTTGTCTTTAACATATGCTTTTCACAACCAATAAGTCTAGCCCTTGCCTTACTTTATGCTTTTGGCATTTGACGTATGACATGATTTGTTTACCAACATAACGAAGTCCGACTTAATGTGTTGACCATACACTTTACAACAAGGCAAAGGAAGCAGTGTAAGTATGCAATTTCTACCCAATCACATGCTGTAGTTAAGGGAATCAAGATGAACCAAAGTCCCAGCTTCAGTAATACTTCTTAAAGCTCTTGTTCTCATGATGAAATGAGGTCTTGAGACCACTGTGCTGTGAAGCTGCATCTAAAGAGTGGCTTCTGTGGATACAAACAAGGATGCAGCACATCAAACCTTTACATGATTGGCTGTATGATGTAGTGCTGTTTCGGTTTACTTCCCCAAGAAAAACAATAAAAATATTTTTCCTTAAAAAAAAAAATGATTTATAGTATACTCTCTAAACCATGTACTCTCATTCGTAGAGAAGTTTACCATGGAGACCGGAAATTGCTACAAACTAAACTATGACACATGAAAATTATATGAAGGGCCTGATTTAGCGTTTGGCGGGCAGGTTACTCCGTCACAAACGTGATGGATATGCCGTCTTCCCTATTACAAGTGCCATATGGGATAATGCACTTGTAATGAGGCTGACAGGAGAACCTCTAAATCAGGCGCTAGGTCTGTAAGCTCACACTGTTGAAATCCAAAGCCCTGGTGTTGCTGTTGAAAATTAAGATTGACTTTTTCCTATTTATAATGTTTTCCCAGACCTTTGTTTTATGTGACATCTGGTATACCAGTAAACAAAAAATACACTTCTAACTTATCTGACTAATAAGGAAGAATCGAGTTAGAAGAGGAATGAGATATAGAACAACATTGGTCTACTGGGAATAGGCTTAAAATTGTACTCTTTGAAGCCTGCCACTGGAGTGAAGCCTTTTGTTCGTGTAGTGATTTGCACTTTAACTGAATTTGAGGTCCATAAAAGGGATCTCCTTGATTTGACTTATACTGTGAGCAAAACTAATAACTTCCTTTATTCATCAGACATAAATATTGTTTGCTCTGTCTTCCCATTTAGCTATGTGAGCACAGCTAGCTCTTCGAGTGCGTAGAAACGGCAGTGACCTTCGCTTAAGTTTACAATTGATGCAGATTGTGTACTTTAACAACCTCACTAGCATTTGTTAATGACTTTTCTCCTTATTCAGGATAAAGTCCATCTTTTTCTCTATTGGCTCTCCGTTTCTTTGTGTTGCGGCTTCTGTAAGTAATACAAATATGGTGGGAGGTAGGTGTACGGGGAGTGGCATGCTCCTTACTCCCCTGTAACATTGCTTGTGTTGTGTAAGGGTGTTTCTCCTTTGGAGAGATCTAACTGTACTAAAGCCATGTGTGGAATTGCTTAACCATGTGTGAGAGTGACATTTCCCATCAATAGGCACATTAATGTTTGATCTGCCAGTTCCTTATCCGATTTACTGACATCCGAAAATGCTGATGAATTAGAATATAGAACTCAAGTTGTTAGCTTTACGTCACACAGCAGTGTCTTGAGTGCATTTATTTTCTTGGCCCCCTACCAAATTTTCAGCTAAATCCAGTTATGTGCACAGTGTCTGCTTCAGTTCTTCAGGAGAAGTGTGGCTTACTTCTACAAGAGCGCCAACACTCACCTTTTAAGTTTAGTGCATAGCAACACACTTTCATGATGTAGTTATTAAAACTACTCATTTGTACCTTTTAAGATCGAAGTCCTTGCAAGGCACAAAGAAAGTAGAATGAAAACCAGGTACATTAACCAAAACAGGTGACTTTAGTGTGTACGGAGAGTGGTTTTATGCTAAAATGTGCTCTTGGTGATATTGGCATCATTGGATACCCTGAGCAGCTGAGCACATTTTGCTGTTTAGTGGATTTGACCGCTGTTACCGCTTTGAAAACATCAGCTTCATCCAGTCCTTTAAAACAACCAGGATTGTCTGCCCTTTAAATATGAGTTTAGGTTCCACTTCATAGTGTGAATGTGATTCCCCACCCTTCTTTGCAAGTGCTGTGCTTAAAGGGTTGACAGACAATGCTCTTGCACATAGTTTAACAATATGAACCTGACAGATGGCAGCAACCTTGGGTTGGTTCAATGAGCCAGGAAGCATCATACCAGATTGCAATGGAATTCCAAGTGGCATCATTTTTTCAGTGTTTTTTTTTTTTAATAAACAGCGGAACGTTTGATATTCAGTCACTCTTCAAAGGTAGAAGGGCATGGTTGCAATCTGTTTGGAAGCAATGAGCTTACTGACTGCTCAGCACCTTGGAACTGCACTTATGTGTAGTGTGGACAGATAGTCCTGGAGTATGTCTTTGACAAAGCCATCGGCGCTGCCATTCTCCTTGTCATTATCAAAATTATCAAGATGCTTGGCTTGCTGTTTGCCTAAGTGAGACTAAATAAATGTTCACATATTTGGATTGTTCTAAAGCCTCATTTCCCACAATTTGATTGGAAAAGCTTAATACACTTTAGAAGGAATAAAACTGCAGCAATCCTTAGTTGAATAAAAAGTAATTGGTTTGGTATGGAAGAGAGGATTGTGGTTAGCAAACTTGAATGTCTTGCAGAAAATAGCCAGTGATGTAAATAAATATTTATAGGGTTGGCCCGGGAGGGCAAGTTACCAAGACTAGCATTGTTCCCAAAATAAATAAAGGGTTAAAAACAGGTACAAGTGCATCCAAGAAATGTTTAAAATGAGCAAAATAATAAAATGGTCCTGGCCGAAATCTGAGGAAATGTGCAAACAGTAGCCAGGCAATCTGAATAAAGGGATCACAAAAACAACTAATGAAAGCTCGGAGCTGGACATTTTTGGGTTGAAAAGTGAGCAACAAAATTGGTGCAGTTAGTGCACCCAAAGGCCGCAAGAAGGAAGCAGCCTGTGGCAAGGTAACGATAATGAGAGCAGTATGGGCTGTGAGAACACCGCTACAAGAACAATAGAGCAATAAGCAAGTAGAAGGTTTTAGAGATCTGAGAAGCGAGCTCTAAACTTAACATTTACAGTCTGGGTGAAAGACCAGGAGATGTAGGGAGCTGTGCATTAGCGCTATGCATAGCATCACTTTAAGCTGATTGAAGGAACCAAAAGCAGGTTCAAGGGTCGTTAATTGGTCCCTCTTCTGGTATAGGTGATCCTTTCCCATAACTTGCAACTGGTTGGAAAAGGAGACCACAAGAGATCATCTGTCCTCTTGCATGAAAGGGTTTAGATGCATGGAACAGTTCTGTTTTCTAGATTTGTGTAATTGTAGGTATTTTTTTTTCTTTTCGTATTCATTGAGCGCATATATCACCCATGGGTCTCATAGCGCTAGCTAAAAAAAACAGAAAAACTCAGGGCGGGCCAGGCAGCGAGTTAGAAGAGCCATGTTTTAAGTGCTTTGCAGTATTTTTTGTGGTCAGTTTCCAGTCGGAGCTGTAATGGCAGAGCATTCCATACCTCTGGCGCAGTTCTCGAAAAGGATCTGCAACCGTGGTGCGGCCTTTTCGAACGGATTACCCTCTTGAGTGGTGTTTGGACACCGTGAAATATTTGGGTTTCAAATTACTAATGATCAAGATGAGCTCCTGCACAGCAACTATGGGTGCGCGTTGGAACAGGTCACAACTAGTATCTCCAGGTGGATAGCCCTACCTCTCACCATTGGGGGCGCGTTTCGCTTATCAAAATAGTTATTCTTCCCAAATTCTTGTATCTCTTATTTATTTTATTTTATTTTGAAAGTTTTATATAGCGCGAACAAGATCTTTGCAGATATCAGAGCGCTTTACAATGCAGTGAATACCAACAAGAGAGTGAAAAGCAGGTCATTAGGGAGTAAAATAGTACAGGTACAACAATAATGCAAATATTACAAATACATGAGTGCATAGATAGTCAGGTAAGACAAAAATACAGGTAAAACACCTA
This sequence comes from Lissotriton helveticus, assembly GCF_964261635.1. Taxonomy (NCBI): domain Eukaryota; kingdom Metazoa; phylum Chordata; class Amphibia; order Caudata; family Salamandridae; genus Lissotriton; species Lissotriton helveticus. Next base: position 849,752,645 of record NC_136073.1, on the reverse strand, counting down.
ATCGTAGGGATCGAGCGGAATAATACAGATCAGTGCAGAGTCTTTACAGATCCACATTAATAGGTCAGATGTATTTGGCCATGAGAATAGCTTTTACTTCTTTCTTAAAGAGTGTGAAGGAGGAGATGAGCCTGGTTTCAGGAGGCAGTGAGTTCCAAATCCTGGGTGCCATTCCTGAGAAAGAGCGTTTATAAGTTTTTTCCTTCCGGAATCTTCGAGGTTTTAGCAGAAGATTGATTGTGCCTCTAGTAATTCTAGAGCCGCCAGAGATTGACAGCTTCTGAGTGAGGTATCCGGGAGAGCTCAGGTGTACAGCCTTGTATGTCATGCAGGCTATTTTCAGATGTATTCTGGCTTCAAAAGGCAGCCAGTTCAAGGATTTCAAGTCAGGGGAGATATGCGAGTGTTTTTTTTGACCCAGTGATGAGTTTCGCTGCAGCGTTTAGAGAAGCTCTTCTCTTCTTTTTTTTTTTTTTTTTTTTTTTTTTTTTTTTTTTATAAAAACAATTTTTTATCTGCGTAACAAATTTACACGTTGACATTTAAAGCGACAATAGTACTGTGAAGACATAGAAATACAGTTATATGCAGTCGGTGTTGAAATTTACAGTATCATGTACAATATATCACTGTGTACTCTACTGATGTCCTCCGCCCCCTAATTCCTTTCTTACTCCCCCTCCTCTTCGTCAGAACTGGTAACATCTTCTTGTATCTCTTTTTAAATATTCCCATATACCCGGGACGCCACTTCTTCAAAATGCTTCGGACAGAACTTATAAAATTGGTCTGGGGAGGTAAGCAACCCCGTTTGCAGTGGGAGATCCTCACACTACCGTATTCACAAGGGGGGTATGACTTGCCAAATTTTGAATTATATTATTTGTGCGCACAGGCACATTTCGTGCATTACTGGTTTCATCCCCCTAGGTACACACCACAGGGGGTCACTGAATACTGGCTGGCACACCCAATCCCACTTGAAGGGGTGATTGTAGCGGAACCGGAGCGCAGGATTGGGGGCCCTTCTTCCATCCGTTGCCACGTACTCCAGGTCCTGAAACTGTATTCTCCGCTACTCCCCTTTGCGTATCATCACGCATGCCGCTACTGTCAGAAGGCATCTTTTCCAAGACAAAATCTAAATTTCAGATTCAGACTTGGGGGGTAGGGGGGGCTGCTATCTTTATCACAATGGAATTTTTAAAGACATGGCCCTGCTTTATCAAACAGCACAGCCCACTGCCATGGATATCTTTCTCTATGCAAGGCTGAGACAGGGTATCCTAGAATATACACCATCCTACCCCAGAGAACCTCCCACAGTTACTCCGCTTCATCAAGTGCTGCGCGCCCCTGAAGCTTCCCACTTGGTTTCCACCTTATACCACAGCATACACACAGACATTGAGTATAAACAATGCTTAGCTAGATCTCGCTGGGGTGCAGACCTGGGGAATGACCTTACGGACCAGCAATGGGATTATTGTTGCAAGCACACAGAATTGGTTTCCTCCAATCACCGTCTCCGTATAACACATTATAAATTCTTACATCGCACCTATTGTACACCAGTTAGACTACATCGCTATGGTTTGCGCGAACACACGAGATGTGATCGATGCAATGTTGATAACGCAGATTTCCTTCATTTGGCTTGGTCCTGTGCAGGGGTTCAATTGTACTGGCAACAAGTCTTTGAGGCCTTAACTCACATGATTTCCTTTGGGATACAGATGTCCCCATTGTTGACTTCGTTGGGCTATACTGACATGATGCCGCTGACTCAACGCAAATTTGTTGACTTTGGTTTAGTGTTAGCTAAGCGCCGGGTGGCATGTCGGTGGGGCAGGGGAAGGGCCCCAAAATTTAAGGATTGGTTGGGAGACCTAATTTTGTTGATCAGCTGCGCGCTTATGGTGAACTACTTCCCCAGGTTTCCAGGCCGCAAGATATATGGGCCCCTTTAACAGGTTATTTGTTGGAGCATCCGCTCTCGCCACAAGCTGACAACACTCTAGAACCTAGTTCATGACCATGTGGTATCTCATGAGGAAGACGTGAACTCAAGTTTTGTACAGTGGGAATTATTGTGTATTGTATAATGAATGCCTTTTTCTGCACATCACACTTTTTAATGGCTGGGATGCAAATGATGTAAATAGTGTATCCGACCACAGATGGTCTTATTCGATGGTAGAGCGATTGACGGTTAACTGGGGAGGGGGGTGGGGGGTGGGGGCACATGGGGGAGGGAGGGAGATTTAAGACAAGTCTTGCCACGGTGTTCTGCTGTAAAACCTGGAGTTTGGACAAGAGTTTTTTATTTATGGATGTAAGCAACACGTTCCCATAGTCCAGGCAATTAATAATTAATCCCTGGACAAGTGGCCTACGGGAGCAAAGGGGAATCCATTTAAAGATTTTCCTAAGGGATCGCATTAGTCCGTAGCATGTGTGTACCGTGGAGTTTACGTGGTTGGCCATGGAGAGTTTATTGTCCATTATTACTCCTAGGTTACGGACTGTTGTCTTGGGCGGGGGGCATGGTGCCAGTGAGGGCGGCCACCAGTCGGAGGACCAGATGTGTTGAGTATCACCAAAGAGCATGATCTCGGTCTTGCTCGCATTGAGCAGCAGATGATTTTTTGACATCCAGTCATTGACAGTTAGAATACATTGTTTAAATCTGCATTGGGTGTCGGTGTGATCAGGGCAGAGAGTGATTAGTACTTGTGTGTCATCGGCGTAAGACACAGTATCGAAACCATGGGCTCTGATTATTTTAGCCAGAGGCGACACTTATAAGTTAAAAAGAGTAGGGCTTAAAATTGATCCCTGGGGAACTCCTTTGTCAATAATCTGGTTCTTGGACAAGAATCCCCCTATTTGTACCTTCGAAGACCGGTCCGTTAGGTAGCTCTTTAGCCAATGTAAGGCGGGGCCCTCGACACCACAGTCTCGTAGGCGGTCCAAAAGGATGTCATGAGAGATGGTGTCGAAAGTGGCCACCAGATCGAGTAGGATAGCAGATTGGCATCTAAAGAGAGCCTGAAGTTGTCCACTATTTCTACCAGGGCCGTTTCGGTGCTATGATGTGCCCGGAAACCCGACTGAGATAGATCTAGGAAAGTGTTACTTTCTAAATGTTTGGACAGTTGGTTGTTGATCAAAGATTCCCTTACTTTCCCAAACAGGGGTAAGAGAGATTCTGATAGATACATCTGCCGTGTGGATTCCTCACCTTGTGAATACCCCCCTTGCGTCAGCAACATTCGGAAATTCTTTTTTCGTAGCCTCGCGCCGACGTGGACTCCTGACGTCATAGAGACACGACCTCGCTCGCGACTCCGCTGACGTCACCGACGCCTATAATAGGCCCACGCCGGCGTGATGACATCAGTTCCCTTTTTTCCGCGTCGTCGACGCTAACGGTTATCGGGAATCTCTGTAGCCAACGGATACTTTGTTGCCTATATTGTTACCTTTTTCTGCTTCTCTGTATCCTGTTTCTTCGACAATGTCTTCGAAAAAGACCGGATTCAAGCCCTGCAGAGAATGCGGCAAAATGATGTCCATTACCGACCCACACAGCGACTGCATCTGGTGCTTGAGCTCGGACCATGATGTGGAGGACTGCTCTTCGTGTAAGAAGATGAACCCGAAGGCCCTGAGGGAGAGAGAGGCGAAGCTCCTAGTGGCTAAGATGAAAGCTGGAAAGGGGAGATCGTCGAAGTCTCGTTCTCGAAGGGCGAGGTCGAAGTCGAGATCGAGGTCCAGGTCTAGATCTCGAGGAAGGTCGTCTTCGAAGTCGGCTTCGGATCATGTTTCAAAAAAGAGGAAACATAAGAAGAGGAGACATGAGTCCCGACGTCGTTCTGGTAAGGAGTCGGGATCGAGGTCGAGGTCACCGAAGGTTCGTTCGAAGGTAGTGACCATTGAGGTTTCGGATCCAGAACCTGAAGGTGAGGCTTCCCCTTCTGAGTCACGGGCGCCGTCTCCGGCTCCGTCTCCGACTCCGAAGCCGGCTCCGAGTCCATCTCCGGCGCCGTCTCCGGCCCGAGATGAGGAGGAGCATCATGAGGATGAGGGTTCCGAGCCATTAGGTGAGCCGAATCCGAACGCTCCTCGGGACAGGCCTGAAGGTTTTCATCCACCATTTCCTGCCCCAGGCCAGGACCCTTCTGCGTTTCTCAACGCGATGTATGGAGTCTTTTCGAGGTCGTGGTACCCCTCTGGTGCACCTTCGGGTCCCATGGGTCCTTTGGCTTTTAGCTTAGGAGTCCCTCACTCCTACCCTCCGGCTCCGTTTATGCCTTACATGCCGGCTCCGACGCCGCCGTCGTGGCATTTTCCGGCTCCACCGAAGCCGTCGACGCCGGTTCCGGCTTCGCCTGCTCCGGGTCGACCTAGAACACATCCCTCTGAACCTGCGGATTCGATCCCGACGTCGATTCCGAATCCGTCGGAGCCGATGGTGGATCCGAGGGCAAAACGGGTCAAGATGAGATCCAGAAGAGAGGCTCAGCGCCTTCTAGAAGAAAGGAGGTTTTTGGATTCACAATCTGACCTTGAAGAGGGTGAATTGGATGAAGATACTTTTGAGGATTTGGCAGAAGCAGGAAGCCTTGATTTCTCTCCAGAGTGGGAGTTACCATCAGGTTCTAGCACTCCTTCTAAGGACATTCAACCCTATCATTTGATTATGAGAAAGGCTGCCAGTCTCCTTAAGTTGACTTTGCCTACAGCAGAATTCAAATCTAATATTCTGACTGAAGTACTCCATTCTCCGAGTTCAGTGGTGGAACCTCTTCTTCCTTTCAATGATGCTCTGACAGAGCCCATTCTAGAGGTGTGGAAAAAACCTTTGTCGGCTCCAGCTGTCTCTAAAAGTGTAGCCAGAAGATACAGGGTTGCCCCTGATGATCCTGCCTTTTTAACCTCTCACCCTTCACCGGAGAGTTTGGTCATTCAGGCTGCATGCTCCAAGAAGAACGTTAGTGCTTTCCCTCAGGTTCCTTTTGAGAAGGAGGCAAAGAAGTAGGATCAGGTGGCAAAGAAGTCCTTCTCCTCTGCCAGTATGGCATTGAAGTCATCAAATGCCACTTGCTTGATGGGGAGATATTTACACGCTCTGATGGACTCTTTGCATGTTCTTGTTCCAAAAATTCCTGATGACAGCAGGAAGGATTTTGAGGAAGTCATCTCTGACGCTCAGGCAGCGGCTCGCCAGGTCATTCAGAGCGGTTTGGATACTGTAGACTCTGTGGCGCGCATTATGGGCACTGCTGTCGCTACTAGGAGGTCTGCCTGGTTGAAATCTTCTGACTTTTCGGCTGATGTTCAGGCGACATTATTAGATCTTCCTTTCGATGGTTCAGGCCTTTTTGGGAAGAAGGCTGATGCGGCCCTTGAGAGGTTTAAAGATTGCAAGGCGACTGCTAAATCCTTGGGTCTTCAAGTGAGAGGTTCTTCAACTGGCAGAAGATTCAGAGGTTTTGGCCGCCCTGCCTTTCGGAATTTCCGGCAAGGCCAGCAGCAGCAGCAGCAACAACAGCAGCAGCAAAACTCCTTGTACAGGTCATACAGGGGAAAGCAAAGAGTGCGTCCTCGTGGACGTCAGGCCTCTTCCTCCTCCACTTCCTCCAACCCCCCTGCCCCTGAGAAGCAGCCCTAGATCCGACATTCAGGATCATGTGGGTCCGGTTGGGGGTCGGCTTACCCATTTTCTACAGGATTGGGAATCGGTTACGTCAGATCTTTGGGTTCTCAATCTTGTAGAAAATGGGTATGCCCTTCCCTTTCGGGAATTCCCTCCCAATTTCCCTCCTTGCCAAGGGTATTGCTCCGAGGAGCATCTGTCTCTTCTGCAAGAGGAAGTGTTGACTCTGATAAGAAAGGGTGCGATAGAGGTGGTCCCAGAGCAGGAAAGGGGTCAGGGATGCTACTCCCGGTATTTCCTGATTCCGAAGAAGGATGGCAGGCTTCGTCCAATCCTGGATCTCAGAATCTTGAATCTCTATCTGAAGCAGGAGAAATTCAAGATGCTCACCCTTGCTCAGGTTCTTCAAGCGCTGCAAGAAGAAGACTGGATGGTGTCGCTCGACTTGCAGGATGCTTACTTTCACATCCCAATCCTGAAGTCGCACAGGAGGTATCTCCGTTTTACGGTGGGATCGCAGCACTACCAGTTTGCGGTCCTTCCGTTTGGACTTACTACTGCGCCTCGAGTCTTCACCAAGGTGATGGCAGTGGTGGCGGCGCATCTCAGGAGATCAGGGATTCCAGTATTCCCTTATTTGGACGACTGGCTGATCAAAGCGGAGTCGTCAGAGAGAGTGCTCCATCATTTGCGAGAGACAACTCAGTTGTTGTACAGGTTGGGTTTTTCAATAAATGTACCCAAGTCTCACCTGGTGCCCTCCCAGCGCAACCTGTTCATAGGTGCGGTACTGGACACAACCGTATGTCGTGCATTCCCTCCCCCTCAAAGGATTCGCGACATACGGGAGATGATTCCTTTGTTTTACAATGGAGCGGTCGTTCCAGTCCTGAAGGTCCTTCGCCTGCTCGGTCTGATGGCTTCATGCATTCTGTTGGTCAACCATGCAGGCTGGCACATGAGGGCGCTCCAGTGGTGCCTCCGCAAGCAGTGGTATCAGCACAGCGGAGATCTCAGGGAGTCAGTGAGGATCTCCAGAGAAGCTGCAGCGGATCTGTCTTGGTGGGGCGTGGAAGGCAATCTGTCCCAAGGAAAGCCTTTTCAACTTCCCCCATCGGTGGCCACGGTGATAACGGATGCATCCACTCTCGGGTGGGGTGCTCATCTGGGGGATCTAGAGGTCAAAGGACTTTGGTCTCCAGAGGAAAGGTTGCTTCACATCAACCTTCTAGAATTGCGGGCGATACGTTTGGCGCTCAAGGCCTTCCTCCCTTCCCTTCGCGGTCAGTCTGTTCAAGTCCTGACGGACAACAGGACTGCGATGTGGTACATCAACAAGCAGGGAGGAGTAGGGTCGCAGTGTCTCTGCAGAGAGGCTCTGCGTCTCTGGTCCTGGGTTCAGGACCATCGGATTTGTCTGATGGCAAATCATCTGGCCGGGGTTCTGAACGTTCGTGCAGACAGTCTCAGTCGGCAGTTTTCTGCCGACCACGAGTGGAGGCTTCACCCGGAGGTGGTTCACGACATCTTTCAAATGTGGGGGACTCCTCGGGTGGACCTGTTCGTCACTCGCGAGAATGCGCACTGCCTGTCGTTCTGCAGTCTCCAGTATCCGATGCAAGGAGCCTTGGGGGACGCGTTTCAGTTGAGTTGGAGAGGTCAACTCCTTTACGCGTTTCCCCCCATACCCTTGATTCCTCGGGTTCTGAGGAAGATTCGCCAGGACCGGGCCCAAGTCATATTGGTCGCTCCGGATTGGCCAAGAAGGGTGTGGTATACAGATCTACTCCACCTCTCCTCTCACCCGCCGCTCCGTCTCCCTCTCAGGGCAGACCTCCTCTCTCTGATGGAGGGGCAGGTTCTACACCCCCACCTCCAGACATTGCACCTTCATGCCTGGAGATTGAACGGGGCAACCTGAATTCCTTTTCCCTCCCGCCTGACGTTGTGGATGTCATCTTGTCAGCCAGGCGTGACTCCACTAAGTCCATCTATTCTTATAGATGGTCGAAATTTGTCACGTGGTGTGGGGAAAGGTCTGTTGATCCTTTGAGGGCCCATTTGTCTAATGTTCTCCAATTTGCTCTTTCTTTGGCACGGCAGGGTCTGGCGGTTGCCACGGTAAAGGGTTACCTGTCGGCGCTGTCGGCTTTTCTCTGCTTGCCTGACCAGCCCTCTCTTTTTAAGTCTCCTGTGGTCTTAAGGTTTTTGAAGGGTCTTACTAATATGTTCCCTCCTTCACCTTTCATTGTGCCTCAGTGGGATTTGAATCTTGTATTGACCTTTTTGATGGGTGCTCCCTTTGAGCCTCTCCACAAATGTCCCATGAGGCTTCTTACCCTTAAGACAGTCTTCCTGGTTGCAATAACCTCGGCAAGGAGGGTTAGTGAGCTTCAAGCTCTTAGTTCCAAGCCCCCATTCCTGACCATTCATGCTGAACGAATGGTTCTTAGGACCAGGGCTGCTTTTCTGCCTAAGGTGGTAACTCCTTTCCATCTGGGACAGTCCATTACCCTCCCTACCTTCTATCCTCCCCCTCACCCTTCTAAGGAGGAAGAGAGACTGCACCGCCTGGACCCTAAGAGGGCGGTGTCCTTTTACTTGGACAGATCCAAGGACTTTCGTTTGGAAGACCAGCTCTTCGTTGGATTTGCTGGCTGCAAGAAAGGAAGGGCGGTCCATAAAAGAACTTTATCGAGATGGATCGTCCTCTGCATAAAGATCTGCTACTCTTTGGCCGGTAAGGAACCACCAGAGGGTATAAGGGCTCATTCAACTAGAGCTAAGTCTTCAACCTCAGCATTGGCTAGAGGTGTGCCTGTTGAGGATATTTGTAGGGCGGCAACTTGGTCTTCCCTCCACACTTTCGCGAAGCATTACTGCTTGGATTCCGAAGTGAGGAGGGACGGCCACTTTGCTCGCTCTGTCCTTCAGGATTTCCTGGTTTAGAAGAGTGGACACCCTCCTCCGGGAGTGGGGACTGCTGTGGGACTCTATTCACAAGGTGAGGAATCCACACGGCAGATGTATCTATCAGAAGAACAAGTTACTTACCTTCGGTAACGCTTTTTCTGGTAGATACTATATCTGCCTGTGGATTCCTCACTGACCCACCCGCCTCCCCGTTGTCCACTCTTCTATGCCAGAGTTACTGTAATGTAATATATATATATTTTGTTGTCAAGGAAATGTTTCAGTTGCTTTCCTGCTTTTGCTTAACACTGTGTGTTTTGCCTTGAGTACTGTGTACTGTGTATACTTGTATATTTCTACTGTCATTGGTCCGTCCGTGTGCCTCGATGGCACGGAAAAAAGGGCGGAACTGATGTCATCACGCCGGCGTGGGCCTATTATAGGCGTCGGTGACGTCAGCGGAGTCGCGAGCGAGGTCGTGTCTCTATGACGTCAGGAGTCCACGTCGGCGCGAGGCTACGAAAAAAGAATTTCCGAATGTTGCTGACGCAAGGGGGGTATTCACAAGGTGAGGAATCCACAGGCAGATATAGTATCTACCAGAAAAAGCGTTACCGAAGGTAAGTAACTTGTTCGATTGGTCTATAGTTGGATAGTACTTTGGGATTAGCTGAAGGTTTTTTTAAAAATGGGCCTAACAATGGCTTCTTTCCAGTGAAGGGGTACCGTAGATTGCGATAATGAGAGATTAAGAATTTGGGTTGGGTTAGAAATCAACACTGGTGAAACCTTTGATAAGATCTGGTTAGTTCACTTGGGCTCTGAGCTGAAGGTTGAAAGTGTTTCACAGTTTTGGGCTCTGCACGCCATCTTTGATTTTCTAGTACAAGTGTTTGATCACCTGAGAAGAAGCTCACTGGCTGGTATACAAAGGCAGCTAATTGTGTGGATATTGAGGACTTTTACTCCAGGTTGCTTTGCTTTACATTTTATTCTGGATTCCCACAGGAGCCGTGGAATACTGTCTGGGCCTGCTTGACATAGTCCGGTTGCCATAAATAAAGAACTTTTCGGTGGCCTAGTTGTTCATTCTTTGAGGCCTAGCGATAATTTGGGGGGGGAGGCTGGTAAAGACTATATTGATATAGTCTAGAATGTCATAACCAACAATGAAGTGTTAGCGCTATAAAGTGATTAGTTTGTAGAAGCAAAATATTTAGTGTCGCAAAGACAAGTGAAAAGTCACACATTTAGCAAATCTAGCCCATGCTGGAGGGTGCCTCTCTGCTTTGATAAGCTCTTCAGCTTCTGATCGCTAACCATTTCTCACTCTCCATTATCCGCAGAACTTGAACCAGAATCCTCGTACCCTCCTGCCCAAGTTTTATGGGCTCTACTGTGTCCAGTCAGGTGGCAAAAACATCCGTGTAGCTGTTATGAACAATGTACTGCCTCGGGTGGTGAAGATGCACATGAAGTATGACCTCAAGGGCTCCACTTATAAGCGTCGAGCTTCCAGAAAAGAACGTGAGAAGTCCCGACCCACTTTCAAGGACTTGGACTTCATCCAAGAAGCTCCAGAAGGACTAATGTTGGATGGGGACACCTTGAGTGCATTGGTGAAAACACTGCAGAGGGACTGCTTGGTATGCTAGCCATTGGCTTCCTTTCAAACACAACACAGTGAACTGTAAATCTGTTTGTGCCTCAAACCCAACACTACCTGTTCCCTGATTAGTATAGCCATTTCTTCCACTCAATTAACACAGCTTCAGTTCAAACACAACCTTTGCTTAGTTATGTGCAGTGCATGCAGGGCAATATATTTGTAAAACACAGCCCATTCTCTACCATCCAAGGCATTCAATTCCCATCTCATCCCAATTTTAGTACATCAAACATAACACCCTCATTCCTGAACTAATGCTTTAGTATCATCCTAGCCCATCAAGCCGACTGGCGCTTCAGCTTTGTAATTCACTGAACACTCCAGTACGCCAGGCTGGCTCCAGTGCATCAAACCCAAAGCATCCGGTTATTGGTATTTTGCACCTTACACCTGCCCAGTCTTGTTTTACTCTATCAAACTCAAAAACGTCTGTCATAATCCAGTGCATGAAACCTAAAACATCGTCTGCAATTACCCAGTGCCTCAAAGGTGTGACTGTCCAAAACGTATTTAAGTACTTTCAAAATGCACCTCTCTCCATCCTCATGCACTGCATCAACTCCAACACCGTCAGTTCATCAAACTAATAATGTTCCAAAATTTCTCTTGGGTATCAGAATTAACATCTCCACGTTTTGCCCTGTGCTTCAAACCCAAAACCATCCCAGCCTTGATAAACCAAAAACCCAATATATCACTGGTCTTGTTTTAATGCTTTAAACATAATATGGCCCAGGCTTTGTTGTAGTCCATTATACTAGACCTGTTCCTTCATCCCTGTAGTCCATCATACTCTGCAACACAGCTACCTTGAATTCAATCAAATCTAATGCCAAAAAATTAAAGCGGCCCAGGACTTGTTGAGTACATCTAACATAACATAAACATGCCCATGCCAAGCTACAGTCCATGTGGGCTACAATAGATTTAATTTCTCAGTGCTTCCAAGTTCATATGCCGGTGGCCAAGGCCTTTTGTGTTCCAGTCTTCAGCTCTCAAAAGAGTCTTTGCTTGTTTGTGTTCCTTCAATTAACAGCTGTTACTGCTTTTATTATATTGATCATGTTAATTTTGGTGACGCTGCATAACTACCCCTACTCGTTACAGTGCATCGAAGCACAAGATTAAAAATATTTAGTGCAGAAAGATGTTTGAAAATGCAGATTTGTTGAGTAAATGTTGATGACCAGTGGAACGCCGCTACAGTTTTCGCATTTGTACAGTGGTGCGCCACCCATTCTTCCTCTAACCTTATTAACTTGCAGGTGCTGGAAAGTTTCAAGATCATGGACTACAGCTTGCTCCTGGGAGTGCACAACATGGACCTGCAAGAGCGTGAGAAGCAAACCGATGGAGCACAGAGTACATCTGACGAAAAACGGCCAATTGGACAGAAGGCTCTCTACTCAACAGCTATGGAATCCATCCAAGGAGGTGCTGCAAGGGGCGAGTCTATTGACACTGATGACACGTAGGTAGAACTGAGGGAGACTCTAATATGTAACTTGGTTAAAGTCACCACGGCTCAAGTTTTAAAATTCACATTTGAGCTGGTGCTGGGTTATCTCTGCCCACTCTTTTCCAGTTACACTGAGCAGGTTGGCTCTTTACTAGGAACTTCCCACATAAGAGGTCTGTAGGGATTTGTAAGGTAGTCAGAGGTTTACTTCGAATGTGAATGGTATCAGGTTCTCAAAATCAAAAGCTGGAAGCTGGGTAAAGTTGGTTTACAATGAAAGGAAGAGGGAATACTGTGTAACTATTGTGGTAGGTTTAGACGAGCAGCAGAGTTTGCCATCAGATTAAGTATGGTAAAGAGGTAAGACCGAAACACTGGACTGGGTTTCAATCGCAAAATATTTCTTTAGGGCATAGGAAGATTATATGAACATCAATGTGTTTTTATACTGAGCAAACAAATACACTGTAACTCATTGGTCTAACAAGTACATTCTTGGAATAGTGCATCCTCTAAGTTGAGTCACAGTGAATACATTTTCAGACGGAATATACCTAGTTTCATAGATTTCCAGTTTGTGCGAAGAGTTTAGTACATATGTTACACTGGAGACCCGGTCTTTCCTGGTTTCGGAAGCACACCATTTTGCATAAAGGAAAGGTTGGGGCATGTCGCCATTCCTTTGTTGCAATTCTGCGTAATCCTTGCTGTAACTTTGTGTTATTTTGTGTGTACCATTGTAAGTAAAGTATGACTAGCGGACATCAGTACCAACGCCGATGTTCAATGATGAGGATTTTAACACTGTGTGGGCAGAATATGTGATGACTAACCTTTCCCTTCCACAATGCTTAGGTTACTGAGTATTGCAAGTTGCACAGATTATCGGGCCACTACAGTGTTTTCAATTCACCACAGACATTCTGTTAAAAGCTGGGCAGTATATAGCTAATTCTGCTTAGAAAATAATTTTCACTTGAACTATTACCTGCCGCAGAGAAATGAGTTACATTCCTGTTCTTTTTTGTTGTGTTCCTCCTGGGAGCCTCATCGCATTTGTAGTTGCAACCTAGAGACTCTTCTAGAATCGAATGGGTGCCAATGGACCCCTTGCCTTTTCAGTAACTTTTCAGTGGTTCACTAGCTTGATTTCAGTCCTAAGACATTAATTAATACGCGTGGACAGGAGTCACTATTTTGAAGGAACACCTACAGGAAGTTCCTTCCAAATAGATATTCATTTTCCGTTTCTAAATCATTTTTAGGAGTTGTAAAAAAGAAGTTAAATGCTCCTAAAATTGGTTTAGTACATTGCAAAAATCATTTTTTGCTGTCACAAACTCAGAATCTGATCGTTTACTGCCGTAAATATGCTTTGTGCGTCTGTCCCCATGTTCTTAATCATCAATTTATTAAGTCGGTTTTTTGCCTTCAGTTGTGTTTCCTTTGTTAGGGAGTTAGGTGTATGCCCAATTGGACAAGCTTGCCACATAAAACAGCCTAATTTGTGCAGACGTTCCCTTCTATATTTTCCCTTAAAATTACTTTTTCTTTCAATGACTCTGAAGTCCCCCTGGAATGTCTGTCTGAAAGCATGATCTAACAGCAAATGCATTGTTTTTTTTGTTTATTATCCCTGCCCTCTCTCCGCATCCAGAATGGGTGGTATCCCAGCCATCAACCATCGGGGAGAACGGCTCTTACTGTACATTGGAATTATTGACATCCTTCAGTCCTACAGGTGAGTGTACCACTATGAATATGTTGCTGTAATCTGATGTAGAAAATATATTTTTATTCTATAACATCACCTTGAATGGAAATTTACTGAAAGAGAATAATTGCTTGCTTTGATTGGGAATCTGACTGGTGAGTTGTGAGAGAGGGACAGGACATAAGACAGTTATTAAATCAATTTTAAAATCTTGCGTTGAGTATTTGCTTTTTCCATATAACAGCAAAAAATAAAACAGAATGCAAGATGACATGGTGTGGTTTGTTTTCCAGGTTGATTAAGAAACTGGAACATACATGGAAGGCCCTGGTTCATGATGGAGTAAGTTTCCAACAGTCAGATATCTGTTTCTTGCTGTTTAGCCAAACTTTAAACCTATCTGTTCCATGTTCTTCAGTCTCTTTTGTCTGTTGATGAACTATAAAGAGCCATTTTGTAAATTGCGTAAACCATAATAATCTGTATATGCTCTACACAACTCGATGATTGTCCCAAAAAAATAATCTAAATAAGTACTTGTGACAAGTGATGTTTGAACGAGGCATAATCTCTGTAGAAAATGTATACCATCTTTCGTGTTATGAGAGTAGCAGTACAGGACAGGGTGTCCCCCTATATTCATATGGGGAAATGCGCACAACTGTCCACATATAGTCTAGATGACTTCATGCCATTTCACTGACTGGGGTGTTGGGTTCTATCAAGAAATTAGTTAATTATATGTCCCCAGCATGAGATCCTGACCTTTACCCCTTATGATTCTACAGGACACAGTCTCTGTGCATAGGCCCAGTTTCTACGCTGAGAGATTCTTCAAATTCATGAGCAACACTGTGTTTCGGAAGACTTCATGTAAGTATATACAAGATTGCTTCTACCTCAATACAGGAATCTCTCCACCTTCACCCTTGTGTCCAGTTTTTTAGACCCACTGGTATGTCTAGCTGAGCCATGGAACAAATTCCAAGGAGGAAGTAACAATTATCTTCTTTCGGCCCTTTGAGTGTCTCTCCCATTAAACAGCAATACAAAGTTTATTTTTGGCATATGGTACCACTTTCTTTAGGCTTGACTTAATTTGACGTGTCTGTTCCAAATGTTTGAGTAGTAATGCTGAGATTCCCTGCTCCGATGTTGGTGAACTTACTGAGGGCTAATAACAGGCCTTGAACTAATCCCATTTGAATTAGTACATGAAGGCCAAACATCCATTATCCTGTGGACAGCCTCAGATCCTTTGGCACAGGAGAGCAGCTCCAGTAACCTTTTCAGGAATGGGTGTTCCTTGTTGAGTTTCAAAGTGGGCAGGTTATTAGTGCACTGACCAGCGATTATACCTTGAATATATTGATGCCCATTTTTGACTGGTTGCCTTTGTCTTTCCTGATAGCATTAAAATCTTCCCCATCGAAGAAAGGGCGTAGTGGCCTTCTGGCCCCCAAACATCAAGGCCCCACAGCAGCTTTCTCTGCCAGCCAGATTCCTACAGAGCACGAGGAGAAGACGTACGACTTGCGAGGGGCCAGAAGTTATCCTACACTGGAAGATGAAGGTTTGAGCTGTGTATTTCGTACCATTGTCTTTCCCTGCACATAGAAAGTTTTTGTCAGTCTTAATTGTATTTACACCAGCCTTTTCTGTATTAGACGGAGGAATGTGGGAAACTCTTGTGTACCTGTAGGGACCTCCATTTGAATGGTAGGAAAAGGAAGGTACAATGATTGCTCAATCATGCCAAACCACATTCCTTTTCACTTAATGCAAAGACCAATCGGCAGTAAGGAAGCTTAATTATCTTGTGTCTAAAAGATATTGGGTACAATTCTTAAGAAGTACCAACAAATGCTCTTCTGAAACTATACATTTCAACTGTTACCTCATCCATTTTCCTACACCGGATTGTCTCCAACCCTTTCAGGACGACCAGACCTACTACCCTGCACACCACCATCATTCGAAGAAGCGACCACCGCCTCAATTGCAACCACTCTGTCCTCGACCTCACTATCCATCCCAGAGCGATCACCCTCTGAGAGTTCCGAGCAGCCAAGATACAGGCAAGAAGTACTGTTACGTTCTCCAGCGTTGACCTTTGTGACAGAACAATGCAGGTGTATATGGCTGTGCATGTGCGAGTTATCCTATGGCGAAACTTGCAAGGGAGAATGGAATGGTTCTAACAGGATTATGGTCTCTAACTGAAGAATTCCTTGTTTTTTCTCATTGTCCATTTTTAGGAGGCGCACTCACTCTGCGGGGCAGGAGGGCAGGTAAGCAGTAGCTTCTCCCATGTCATGCGTTAGTGTGTATTACCATGGAAGTGTTCTACAATAACAAAATCTTGGCTTCCTAATTTCTTTTACTGTGTACAGTAGTACTGGTGTGACCATGAATGCCTCATCCTTATACAGCCTCCTCACCTAATGATAAAATGTGGTGCAGGCTTAAAGAGATGCACCTCAAAATTAATATTGGTATGTTCACCCACACTTAGAAGCCACCACATTGTAACTTCAAGCATACAGTTTTATTTTGGATTATACATAGAAACAGATTCTGAAAACAGCAAAAATTGGATAAAAGTTGCTATTAGATAGCTCCATGAATATGTAAAAAGTCATGATAACAAGGACAATCCTCTCAGCAAAGATACATGTCTTTACCCATGTTTTCCCCAAAATATAATCGTATGAACATCAAAAACAATGAACTGCTGCAGCTTGAATTCAACAGGATGCCCTAAATTCTCCCACACCAGCCAATATGTACAAGACTACCTTTATAAAAGTATTGTCAAAGGCTGGTTCGCCACTGGAGTCACCATATTCATTGTGATGATCCAAAACCTTTTGCCTCAAACATACAGCACACAGAGTTAATCCTCTACTGTACAGACCTTAGGAGATCCATTTTGCACATGAAAGCAAACTCTTTGAAAGCTCTCAGTCTCATTTAAATGGAGTCCAACCTTATTCACTATGCTGTACCAGAAATGCCTTCTGCATAAAATGCACACCAATCCACCAAACACCGTAAAGAACAAAGGGACCCAGTCGTTACAGAAATATGGTTCAAATAGAGACTTGTTAACCAAGATACTCAAGCTGGCCAGAAACCAATGTAGAACCTTATTTGATAATGCCCTTTCTCAACTTTACTTTCTTTCCTCTCTCTCTAAGGTTTTACAGATTAAAACACGGAGTTGCAGAAATACACAAAGCCTATAGAAATAAAAATCTATACCAAGTAGATGTTTGGGTATATAATTATACGTGCATAGTAAGCTCTTTATTGATAAAAAGTATACATTATTCACGCCTGTGATATGGGATCATTTGTTTTTTTTTTCCACCCTAAACTCTCAATTTAAATCGTGACAATTGGGCATTGTTAAATGCTTGTGAATAAATAAATGACTGTCTCAGACAAAATTTTTCAAAACATTTGAATAATGTAATTTTCAGGTAAAAGAAAAAATACCTAGTAAAGTAATTATTCACGAAATCTTCTTTGGGTTCACAGGATTTAAACAAATTCTGAAGATTTCTGTTTTCCTGTATCTGGAAAACTCCCAGAAAAACTGGCTCAGGGACAGCTGCAAAAGTGTGCAGAGGAAAATTATCTGATTTAGCTTTTGTAAATGGGAGTTTGTCCCTGCTACACTAATGAGCTGGTATAATAGTCCTTTAGACAACCTGCAATGGATTGTAGACAATGGAAATGTTTATATGCTAATCTGCTTGGATTGGTCGATGGCTTTCAAGACACCATCTACAACGGCATCCTGAAAAATAGTTTGACTGAAGCAGGATTCAAATGTTTGGCTGTAAAATGGATCATATCTTTTCTCTGTGGGACAGATCAATTAGTGGCTTTACATCAATGTTATTTTCAAAGCCTGGACTCTGAGCTCATGTGTCTGTAGGGGGCCACTTGCCTCTCCTTTTTGCTCACTCTGTCCACATAGCCACTCGCGATGTGTCTCCTTCAGGTCAGGCCCTTATTTACATGTTTTCAGATGACGCTCAGCTCATTTTTAGGGTCGAGCTTGTATGAGCCATGCGCTAGCGAACACGTCCTCACTTGTGAGACACTATTGTTTACCAAAAGGGCTTGGAGCCCTCTCATTGCTTACCATTCGTTGGCTTCATTGGCACTATTCTTTGCTGCCTCCTAATGGCTGGTGTGTGTCAGGCATCACTTCCTGTTACTTTTCTGGAACAAGGACCACACACAAATTGACTCTTCCTGATTAGTGTTCGTACGCTGCTCACACTGTGATTGTCGTACTAGTTATTTTTTCCCTGTGTTGTTGCTTCTCCAATTTCACAGTGTTGCTGCCCTTCCCCCTCTACGCTGTTGCTGCGGCACATACCCCCAGCTCTTCCTCTCCACCCCCTTCCTTGCTTACCCATCCTGCATAAAAACAAGCATTTTTTCCACTGCTGCAATCATAAAGATCCGAAAACCAAGCTGCCGTTTCGTGCCAGTTTCTCATTCTTCCTTTCATTCCACTTTCGAATTCAGCCGCGTTACATTTGATTTCATGAACTCAAACTGTACTTAAGTTGTCTAAACACAATGATAAGCATATTCTTTTACGGTAATATTTTTGTTTAAATTACAAGAACAGTTGAGAGAATCAAACAGCCTGCTTTGAAGGGTTCTTTTTATGGAAAGAATTTTAGTTAATGTAATATTGCTTAAACTCCCTACAGCCTCGTACACTCAAGTAGCTATTGCTCCCCCTTAATGCATAATGTAGCAAGTAAACATGTTTGAGTCAGCAGCAATCTGAAGCAGTAGAAGCGGCACAAGAGCAACAAAAATTCATTTCCTGGGTTTGTGCAGCTTCATAAGTATGAGGAAAGGGAAGGGAAGTGATGTAAATGCAATGTGAAGATGCCACATAACAAAAGTGAACGTTTATCTCTTGTGTGTATACATATCCCACAAATATTGCGTGTTACAATTCAAATGCCATTTTTTCACTTAATTGCGTTTGAACCAGGTTGCTTGTCAGATCTCTATTTGTCAACATTTGAAGAGCTTTTTGGATTTGCCAAGATTTGTTTAGCCTGCTGTGCAACATGGCAGACATTAAGGAAAATAAAAGCGATATGACATGCTGGCCTTGTTATAGTACTTTTTTTCCTTTACTTTCAGCCATTTTGCACAGTGGCTACGCTGCTGTACAACATGGCTAAAAAACATTGACTAAATCTATAGTTCTCGTATAGACAAAACCTATTGTCTTTGCCAATGCTTGTTGCCTATGTCAACAGGCTAGGAAACAAACCTCTCGGAACCACTGACCCTTGGCAAACGGCTTCACTGTCGCTCTGTGGCATATCTCCAGAGTTTTCTTTATCGAACTGCAAAGGCTGATTTCTGCATACACCACCATTCAAATAACTGACTAGTATCTACCACTCAAATTACTTTCATATTTCACTATACTAATTCACCACTAATCCTTTATGGGTTCCGAAGTAGCGTGCTAATTGCCAAAAACGCGCTTCAACACCCCATCAGGGGTAACCAGTGCTATATAAATACAGACCTTTTTTTCCCTCTTCTATCCTTCTGCTATCCTGTGAATCCAAATAACTGACTAACCTATCCACCACTCAAATTACTTTCCTATTTCACTATACTAATTCAACACTAATCCTTTATGGGTTCCGGAGTTGCGTGCTACTCGCGGAAAAAGCACTTAGACGCCAAATCAGGGGTAGTAAGCGCTATATAAATGCAATTGCAATGCAATACAATTTTGTACCCTCTCCTGACCATAAATAACAGGATCCCCACCAGTCCTTTCGGAAGTTGACTGCATTCGGGGTGTCCTTATTGACACCATGTGGCAAACGTCTACTTCAAACAACTAATGTTCCTCAAAAAGATGTACCCATTTATTGACACCAGCAGTCACATCCCAGCTGTAAATGCCGTAATTTAATCAGTGCTAGACTGTGTCAATCGTGTATATCTTGCCACCCTAAAAAACGTCTGTCTCCTCTTCAGGTGACTCCGGCTACTACTGTCTGTCTGAGTTCAGGTGGAACTAGTTGTTCAAATGCCTGAGCATTGTCCAGAAGGCAGCATATCAGAATGTCCCTATCTTATTGGCTTCAAAGTTGACTCTATTGCCCTAGCAGGTCTCTCTTCTTCAGACTGTGTCCCCCTTGTGCTACTTAAACTAAGAACAATGAGCTATGCACATCCTATCCCATGAGCTGCTGCAAGCATTGTAGTTGGCTTCCCTGCAACATACGAGCTGAACCGCAACATGTTTATTTTTCAGAAGCTCGTAAAGCCTCACTTTTTATTAGCTTGCTAACACTTTTTGCCTTACTGTTAGACCCCCCTGCCTCCATCCATAGTAGGATTTGTCTCTTGTTTATTGAGATGTTTATTCCTCACCCACCTTTTTTAAAATCTTATTATGTTCTGTCGCTCAATGCTACGAAATTCAGCTTTGGAAATAAATATGACTTAATGTAACCAGAAGTGCAGCCACATAAGTCCAAGTATATAAGAAAAGAATAGTATTGTGTGCTATTTGTACTGTGCCCCTGATAAATGATTATGAATTGGTGTTTTATAGCTATTCCTGCTCCTTTCCTAGGCACTCACGGGCACACGAGGAGGTCAGTGTGGATCAGGAAATTCAGCAGATAACCGTAGAACTGGAGACAAAGTTGGAGGTGCCATCGGGAATTCTGGAGGAGGAGAAAGGGTAACCTGAACTTACATCTCCATATGTAGTGGTGTAGAAGTGTACAAAAGTAAAAATATAATGATGCTTTTATGATTGGTTAAACTTATTGGTATAAGTTTTTGTAAACTTTGTAGTGTATTTGTCGCACTACTCATTTGGATAGTCTACTGTGATCACAGAACTGAGTATGATTTTAGACTCTTCTTAGGTTGTTCATGACCACTGTCGATAAATATTTGCATGAGGTTCGATTCTGTTACCATTTTAATACTTTTACCAATACATTTTCATGTTTTAAGTGATATCTACATCACTTCCTTGCAGTAGGAAGTGTCAAAGCAAAGGTGGTGATGGAGTATAGATTGGTTGTTTGGTATTATATATAATGCTCCACCACATAGCTCCTACCCCTGTTCTTGGTGGGCTATATGCTTACTCATTACCATGCAGTATTTCATTTACCTCTCTGGTGTGTTACTATTGTCAGAGTCTCTCTTCTCACAAATTCAGTACAGAGTAGGTCGGTAAGACCGCTTGTGCTTCTTGGAAACCCCAGATACTGGGCTTCCACCTTTTCTGACACTAGCACAATGTGCCCCTCACCCATCACACTCCCCTGATACAGAGGTTCATGGGGACCCAAGCACAGAAGCCAAATATTACAGGTCCCTGGGTACTTGCCCCAAAATTGAGCTGCAGGTTCTGGCTAGAAGATTCTGGACAGAAAACTGTGGCCGATACCACATGCTATCGGATGGCAGCTAGGACTGTGGGTCCAAGAATTCTGGAAGGGCAGAATGCCAAAGAGCTTGCACACAGAAAATGGTTTAAAAGCAGACCGGTCGGGAAACATGCTTGAATGCAATGGCGTGCTACTTTACAGTCCTCCTGCTCAAATGTATTCAGAGAGGTTGCACCTTTCATACTACCAGTAATGAAGACGCTAGGGCATGAATATTCAGGAAGTGCTATTAAAGTACAATATAATTAGTTAAGAGGGCAACATCTTACCAATTTGACAATGTGTTTAGAGAGACCAATCGCAGTTGAAAATAGGAGCAGGGATACTGGCATAAATATCAAGCTGGATAGGCTAATGGTGTAGTGAGAATTAGAATTTTAGTAATCTCTAAGAAGAGTAAAAAACAAATTTGGTGATTGCTAAAAAGTGGTAAATTGAAGCAAATCTGAATAAAGCAATTAAATGAGGAGTCAAAGATGACAGCTGAAGTTATGTACATATGAATGAAGCATTCGTAGACAGAAACTGTACAAGAGTTGTGTGTGGGATGGACATGAGTTTCTGGAGCGGGAAAGAAAAGTATATATTTTTTTTATATAAAGTGGATGAGTCAAAAAATGTATCCTATTGATTTAAGGTAGCAACAAAGATTTTTGATTTTTAATTAGTCCAAAGGCATTGCCTAGATTCAAGGAAGTAGTACCTAACAGACGTAGTGTCTTCTTTCACATATTCTTTGTTACTAATTATGGTGCTGGTGGGAAGTGCACACAGTGCAAGGCCTGTAATTTGCAGTGTCTGTCTCCTTACTGTTTGATTTTCTCTACTCCCAGAGAGGCATCTTCAGCCTGTGCCATCAAAAGGTCTGCAGCAGCCCTGCTGGAAGTGGATACTGCTAGCCAGCACTCAGAACCAGCAAGCCAGGCCTCTGAGGAAGAAGAAGAGGTGCCAGTGACAGATATTTACTTTGTAAGCCTTTTTTCTGCCCGCCCTCAGTGTGATATAACTTACCTCCTTTGTTTTAACACTCCTTGAATTGACTTTTCACCCTGATACAAATCTTATAACTCTAAAAGATATCTGTGATAGCAGGTCTTTTGTGTTACTTTAACCCCTGTATTGACAGCCAATCCTCATATTGTGGTTTATCATCTGATCTGAGGTTAAATTGTATGCTGCAGAGTGTTTTTGATTTTCTAGATCTAAGACCGTTGACTTCTAGATCTAAGACAGTTGACTTTGAAGTCTCCGGGCTGACCTAAACATAGCCCGAGTTGAATGGAATCTGGTGGAGGGGGTTGGTAGGTGAATGACATTTAAAAGTGGTATGTTTTTGCAATTTTGCTCATCATGATAAAAGTATACCCCAGCAGGCATAAGCTATGCCTAAGGTAACTTGGTTATCCGTGAAGCAATTCACAATGTGACTGCACTTGCTGCACCAATGCACCCACTTTGCTTTATAGCGAATGTGTTGCCCCAGTATTGGAACTTTCATAGATTCCCATGCTTTGTATCATTCCCCGTCGTCAACCTGGGAGCCTAGGCTCCTAGGCTGACGACGGGGAATGATACAAAGCATGAGAATCTATGAAAGTTACCAATACCGGGGAACCAAAGTTATAGGTAAGTAACTTGTTTTCTTCATACACCTGTAAGGGTCATTTTCATAGTTCAAAGCGAGTGTCCCCTAGCCTTGAGCATTATGTTTTCCCAGCAAAGCAATCTTCAGACAATGCACTTATGTACAAGGTTTAAAGAACCAACAACTAGGCCTTGTTCCTCTCTGTGGGGGACACCTCTTTTGCTGTATGGAGGAAACAAGAACTGCTTAGGGATTTTAAAAGTAGGAGACCAGCAACACCAGAGCAGATCTCGTCCACCAGACTACTGCATTATGCTAACTGCACATCTAGTCTCAAAGTCCTGTTCCATGATTAATTTCTTCTTGAATATTGCAGCAAAGTCCTTGCTGTTATTTTTCCTTTTTTTTTTAAATTAGCTTTCGTTCTTTGTCCCTGCTGTTGCTTATTGGTCTGAAAAGCATCTTGAAATCAAATGTTGTATGTGGCTCCATATATAACTTTCATATTAGTAAGACTGCTTGTGAAAGGCACAGACCGTGAAGAAAGATGATGGAAAATGTGTAACAGTAAATGGTGAACACAATATGAAATCTTCTTTTGTCTTCTAGGACTAACTTGTTTGTCAGTTAGTCACAGTTCGTCTACTACTGCATGTTTGGAGGAAAACCATGTACTTGTATCAAGACGCCATGAAAAGGACCACAGAGCACACAAATTGCTCTTATTCATTGCCACATTGAGTCTGCTCCTTGTCTTTCTGATGGATATTTCATCACAAATGTTCCTCACCTTATGAATATCCTCCACGCACTAGACTGAATCCGAGATATTTTTCCTCTACAATAGATCTCCCGTGCATCCAAGTGGTGCCATTCAGCGTAACTCATGACTCCTCTGGATCGAGCAGGCACATGCTGCGAGAAGGCTAAAAGTCCTCCAATTCCTTCTCCCGTGCTACAACAGCCAATAAAGACAACTTTAGTTTGCTCTTAGGGATGTTTGGATCAGAATTCCTCCCATGCTGGCGATCCGTCATTCCAGACACATGGGTTTTACAGATTGTTCAAAATGTCTATGCTTTACCCTTTCTTTGTGCCTCACACACTGTTCCCCCCACTAGAACACATTTCAGATGAGCACCTGCCCATTTTGTGCATTTGTTGCTCCCCAGGGGTGCTGTTGAGATGGTGCCAGGTTTGGAAAGGGAGGGGGTAGCTGCTCTCGCCATTTCTGCATTCTGAAGAAAGATGTGGACCTTAGGATAGCCCTGACCTTTGACCTCTGAATGCTGTTCTGTAAAAGGACAGATTCAAAATATTCACGTTGGCCTGTTTCCTGGTTGCTTTGGAGCTGGGTAAAACTTCATGGTGTCTTTCGATCTGCTGTATGTGTGTTTATATATTCCACTCCTACAGTCCCACAAACATTATATGATATTCAATATAGGCCAGGAGCATTTTCAGTTTCCCGTGCTCCCCCTTGTCTCATTTGCGCCTCTTTGATGTTCACAAAATTGATGGTGGTAGTTGCTGCCCATCTTCTAAGGACAGGGATACAAGTATTCCTATGTCTTGAGTAAAACTTTGGCCAAAATCACCGATTTTCCTCACATCCACTTTAAGAATACTACTGGAAAGTACGGGTAAAAATACTTGATTTCCTCATATTTGCAAAAGACCATTCTGAAACTTGAACCAGCAGCAACAGTTCTGTTTTTCTGCATTTCCACACTTATCCCAAAGAAAACAGTACTGCACATTAGTGGATGTGGGTCTATTGTATCCGGTAGAAATCAGTCAAACGTACTCCCTGTAACATCAGCGTAGCCTTCCCATGGTTTCAGTTTTGGTCCGTTCCTGTTGTGTGTGAAGCCCAGCCACACATGAGGGGTTCTGTTTTTTTCTTTGGGGAATCTGTGAGAATGCAAGGTGACACGCTTTTTGTCCTAGGCTAGAATAGCTCAAGATTTCTGTCACATAAATGTGGAAAAATTTACATTTTGTGACCCATATTCTAACCATGTCAGAACATTCTAGGTTAGTAATTGTGCAAATTGTGCATGGACCCATGCAAGCCAAACCACTCTCTAATTTTCAGAAATGCCTAGATTGTTAGAATTCCCTTGGTGCTGACTGACGTAGGGCGCCAGTTTCAACAATTTCCCCGCATGACATGGAAGTAGAGAATGTGTGTTTCTTGGCATAGTTATCCAGCATTGGATCTTTCACAGATTCACATGCAAGTCATTCCGTATCATCGAGCTGGGTGTTCCACTGTAACATTTCAATAGCAGTACAAAAAAATCACTTTATAAACAACTTGTAAACCAGGCACTGGTAAGAAAACCCCAAACTTTAGCCAGTGACGCAAGAGTGTGCCAACCTCCACTTCCATCAGAGGCTTCCCTAGTTTCGATATATTGTACGTAGTGTGAAACGGAGCCCATCTCACAGCTTTGCTCAGAGATTTTTCTAAAACAGAAACTTTACTCACAATTATGACTCTTCCTATTATTCCTCGGGTATTCTTCGGTCGCACAAGTGTATCTACAATAGACTGACAGACTCTGATAAAGGAAGCTTTTTCTTTGCTTGGTAGAGTCATTTATGTTCCTCTTCCAGGGCTTCTAGATTACCTACTGTTATTGCAGAAGTATTTTTAAAAAGATGCATCTCCTCGAACATGCTAGGTGGCATGCTTCATCATAGAGGTGCTTATTATGTAGCCTTTGTAGTTCAATTTTGGTGATTTTAAGAACATCTTTCCTTTCAGGACAGTTACTGAATCAACAAAGAAAGCCCTCTTTTATGGCATGTGCATGTATTTGGGAAGAAGCACTTATATTGTAAATTATCAGCATAATGACTGTATCTCAAACCTTCATCCACAAAACCAAAAGAATACAAAAATTGTGCTCAAAAACCTGAAATGACAAGGACGGACATTTGATTAAGTGGCTCCACAGAAAGCAAGCCAATGGCCAGATGTCAGACAAAAGGTGTTCTCAAGGAACATCGTCTGGGGTTAAGAAGACAGAAAAAGGGAATTTATCTTGCAAGACATCATCTAAGAGGAATCCTCCTTCATCCTCTGAAGAACCTCCCTGTAATGCCTCGAAAAATCTAATAGTAAGTCTGTTAGATTTTCCAGATCTTCCAGAGTGCTTATAAGAGAAAAAGGAACTATGAAACTATTGCGGACGGCCTCCATCGACCAATCCATCATTCACCATCGACCCCTTCTTCTGGACGACTGCATCTCTAGTGATAGAACTGATTGCTCGCTTCTCGCCAATATCAAAACCTCCGCTGACAACTACACCATAGCATTCCACACTGTAGCCAATCACCCCGTCAACAACCCCAAAAAGTAAGGCTTTATCCTTCCTTCTGGTTTGAGGAAAGTAGTCCTTGCTGCCGGAAGATAGTTGACCATGTAAGATTCCTTCCCAGTTACCATCAAAGTTCTTGATTAAAATGGGTGTATCAATAGATGAAGATACCTTTGGAATGCCACCAACTCTACTCGCTCCCATGTCAAGTCTCTGGACCTTTGTGATTAATATTATGTCGACTCCTCCTATCAGGAGCATCCAGTAGTCAGCGGACCTCATTTGTGATCTGTATTGCAAGATGCAGGGCTGTTATGTACGTTTTCTGCACTGTCCCTCACATGAAGGAGTTTTGTCTTAACCGCACCCCCCCACCTCCACAACCAGATACCACACACACAAATGGGCATCTGCGTTGATGAAGCCATAGAGGGAAATCTATTGGCGACACTCATGATAGATTAATGTAATGACTTTATAGCTCCATATTCCACAGTTCTTTCCAGAATCTTCTCCGATATCGCCTGTTACTGTTCTCTGGTTGAAAGGGCATATACGAGATTCCATTTATCAGTGATGATCATGGACACAGACTGGTCACTATGATTTTTAAGGAGGCACCAAGAAGAAGGATGAAGGCCATTCCAATAATGCACCATATCCGGCAAGAGGGAATTCAAATTATGCAAACCACAACATCTATCTCCAAATTAGTGTTTAATAAGAATATAGAGCCCCAGAAAGCACAAACACTGGTATTATCAGTCATCTGAAATCTAACTGATTGTAACGCAGGCTGTACAGTGAAGTTCTAGGGATCCTTTCGATTCACATACAGCACCACCTGATTGTGACTGTTGAAAGATTTATAATTTCGGAAAATGTTGCTTCTACCTTGGCTGCTATTTTGAGACCGCAAATTCTATGCTTCTCTTTGTTCATTATGACCATCAAATGTGGGCAGTCATGGCTCTATACCTAACCCTTCTACTGAAGGCAGAGAAAGAAGAGGCACTAGCCATTCTCGCATAAGGAGAGCTGGCTTCTCCGGCAGTAATTGACAGGCCTTTGCATAAATGTCCTAGAGCTCAGTACAGCAATCCTTCCTTCCAAGATTGCAAGATTAATCAGTACAGTTGAGAATGGACTGTACTTGATGATGTTTTTTATCAACAAGCATTAAGGTACAAAGTCAGAACTCTGTCGGAAGAAGCACAGAACATTGCTCAAAATGGAATACCACCAAGGAACCTTTAGCAGTGGGAGGATGCCCTCGTCAGAACGGTCAGTCTCTTTCACACACACAGGAGTTGAATCAGGATCCGATGAATGAGATCTTTTACAAGTGCGATCATCAGACACTAGGTCCTTGTGTGGCCTCATCGAACACAAATGCCTGTTCTTTTCTAACATCTGGGGCAAGGGGAGATGCATTTCCAATATGAAGACCTTTAGGTATACCCAGCCACCGCTTTTACTCTTATTTAGAGTCCCCAGCGAGACCAAGAAAGAACCATACTGGCTAATCATCATATGCCCTGATTGTGTCCATTAATATTGGTTCACAAATCTTCTCCACCTCTGAAGTTCACCTGTACCACTAGTAGCCCAACATGCCCTCCCTTTCCAGACATTATGGCAAGATTTTCTATCCTGACCTGTCCTTACTGACCTTATATGCTTGACTCCTGGACTTCTGGAATTTGCATGCTTAAATATTTCTCTTGTGAATGCCGTCACATTCTGTCCTAAATCTGAGTTTCCTCTACAACAACATTTTGCCTGGCAATATGGGAATATTTTTGTGTTTGGCGCAAGGATGACTGTTGAAAGACCACCATGGAAAATGTGAGAGAATGAGTGGGGTTTGGACTGCCCATTTTGAGCGTGGGCTGCACCCACCACAGTTGAGTATCAGGCAGTCTTCCTAGTTCCCTACGGTGGCAGATTCGCTGGTTCACCTCGAATAGACCTCACTATACAGGAAGAGCAGAAAGCCCAAAAGGCACAAGGCATTAGTGTGTAAGAAATGAACGCTGTGGGGTGCTGGTCTGGTTTAGGCATCGCGCCTCACCCTTGGATAACAGACTGCCTTATTGTCCAGAGGTGAGTGAGGGGAGTCGAATTTCCAATAGAGGGAAACTTTTTCTTCGTGTAATAGCCTTTCCTTAAAGGACCCAATGGAGTTTGGGAAAACGTCATGGGGGAGCCACAGTGGTCCCCTTGACTACTTTCTACTTCCCTATGGTTGCCAACAGCATTGAGTAAGGGGGAGGTGTATCCAGTGGGACACCTTCCCCATTGTGAATCAGTTAACACCTCCTTTGAGTTGTTGGTAACTGATCAGTGGTTTTTGTCAACGGTTGTTTGTTTACTGTAGGGCTTGGCCGTGGTTTTGTCCCCAAAGGTGTACACTTGTAGCATACAGAAAGTCTCTCAGAGATGGAACCCATCAACTCCAGCAGATTGATTTGTAGATGAGAGCCTGCTTGTAGCGAGAAGTCATGAATAAGAAACGTGCCAAAAACAGCAACATTATGCTAAATCAGTGAGACATCTGAACAGTTTAAGATGCAAAGTGGAGATGGACCGAAAAGGTTGGCTTCATTAAACCACCAGAACAAATAATGCAGAATCTTCTATAAGGCAGAAACCATGCTCGACTCCCCTTGGTCACCCGATTGTGTGAGAAATAAGATACTCTTGCATTCTACACATACAAAAAATGGGCCAGAAGCAGCAGATGGTAATTTAGCTCAGTCAGTGAAACACTGTCTTCTTATGTGGTCTTCCAAGTATTGGTTACACTCATGGCCTTCTTAGACTTTCGTACTCCGCAGGTCAATAAATGTAGGCCTATTTAATTGGGTAAAAGCCCAATTTTTTTATTTAGCAAAAGATTTGATAAGAGGTGATGCCTAAAATTTTAAAAGTGTTTAATATTATAAATACTTGGGCGTAGGCTGGCATCAGCCTGAGCGCTCCAGCAGAAACATGATGAAGTGATGGTGCGGGACCTTTTTTGACCACAAGCCTAAAACTTCTATTTATGGGGATATGTAATTCCCAACATGATGTTTAGCACTGCTCTGATGATCGTTGCTTGTATGGGGTGACTGATTTTTTGCACCTTCATATGGATAGAACGGGAATGGCAGGTGGAAAGTCAGTTTGGAGAGTACACAGCCTCCTTGCGAATAACTATTTCTTTAGCCAGTAACCTCGATAGGAGTAAATAACCATCTGCCATCACCTTGGTGACAACTAAATAGGGTTATATTTGAGCATTTTGTGCTGGTAGCTGATATTTCTCCAGCATTGCAACTTTCATAGATTGACATGCTTGAATCATTTTCAGTCGTCGAGATGGGAGTCCCCTTGTATCTTAGAGCAGCAATGTGATGTTAAACATAGCATATGAAGACTCTAGGCCTTTCAATTTTGTAACATAGCAAAGCCTATTTGAAAAAAGATGGCAAACTTAGGATTCAGCTAATCAGGGTGCTTGCCACTTAGGAAGGCTCCTGTGAGAAGGTCCAGTCCCTCAGATTTTCAACTGCAAGTCGTGCTAGGCCTTTCAATTTTGTAACATAGCAAAGCCTATTTGAAAAAAGATGGCAAACTTAGGATTCAGCTAATCAGGGTGCTTGCCACTTAGGAAGGCTCCTGTGAGAAGGTCCAGTCCCTCAGATTTTCAACTACAAGTCGTGCTAGGGAGTCTCCACTGAGCTCTGCTCAGTTATACCCATTTTGAAATATTTCAAAAGAATTTTCACAACATTTCTGTGCCATTTCTAAATGCTCCATACTGGAGCGTTTAGCTTAGCCCCTCAGTGCATTTCTACTACAAATCCAATTTCATCATGTCAGATAAGGAGAAGGAAAGTCTATTCAGGGCTTGCAGTATCTGTGGTAAGAGGAGACTTCACTCTGAGGACCTCATCAGGACTGCATCTACTTTCTTTATCTAGAACACACAGCCAAAAGTTGTAAAGTATGTCGTACCTTTCATACAAAGACACTAAAAGACAAAGAAAGAAGGCTGGCGATATGGATCCAGAATCTCAAAACTAGGAAGGAGCCAGTGTCTGATTCTGAAAGTGAGGTGTCCTCATCGTCCTCAAGAAGATCACATAAAGTGGAGAGCTCACCCCATTCTCACTCCTCCCTTGAACAGCCAAAGAAAGCCTCAAAAAAGACCATGCATTAGTCTTACAAGGGGCGCAGTCCTTCCAAATCTCTTTAGGGATCTAAGACTTCTTCCAAATAAAATGAGAAAAAGCGACCATCAATTTCCTCAGAAAAATTTAAAAAGTCATCATCTGAACTGTCTACACCACCTCCTCAGGTTCGTCATTCTTTTAAAAAAACTCCCTCTGTCAGATCATTGACGAACATTCCGCCGTCTGCGAAAAACGCGACGACGAACATTTAGACTGCAGCATCGATGACAACAGAGGCAAACTCGGTTTCCACGCTTTCCACCATTTCGTCCTTGTCGATGACTAAATCCTCATCACGACCTCTGCAGCTGGACTGTTTACACTGAAGATTACCATGATCACATCGTCAATGGCAGCAACGCCACAATTGCATTTAAACAACTGCCAGGTTCTGCCGTACTTGAGAGCTAAAGCTGGCTCAAAGCTACCTCTTTTACGCCAGAGGTACAAAACAAAATACGTGAATCTGCCATTCGGCAGAGAAGCTCTTTTCTGCACACACGCCGATGAAGCTCTACAAGCAATAAAGGCAAACACACAGCCAAACCGCGGGGAAATCCTCAGTTTAGAAAATTGACCTTTCAGGGTGCAAGAAGAGGGCTTCTATCGTATAGGGGGGTTAATCCACAATTTCGGTACCCCTCCTACTCATCTACCTCTCAGCATTTTCGTCCACAGTACTCCCAACGACAGCCGCCTCAAGCAGCTCACAACAGACCCACATCTAAGAGTAGACTGTGATGCCAAGGAAAAGCCACTGGTCACTGCCAATGGCCACTTACAAGCTCTGGCTTCTCCTCTTTCCCCTCCATCCAGGTTAGAGGGAAGAATATCCCA
Source organism: Lissotriton helveticus (assembly GCF_964261635.1). Classification (NCBI taxonomy): domain Eukaryota; kingdom Metazoa; phylum Chordata; class Amphibia; order Caudata; family Salamandridae; genus Lissotriton; species Lissotriton helveticus. The sequence continues at coordinate 849,721,764 of NC_136073.1, read as the reverse complement.
CTACATTCAGTGTTGGCAAGAGAAAACATTGGACTAATGGGTCCGAGGCCTTGTTCACCCATTTCACCATCAATATGGCTCGCCAGAATTGTCAAGCTGTTCCTTAAGTGTTTGTTTAGGGTCTTCCCACCAGTCAAACCTCCACCTCCATCCTGGCAACTGAGCACGGTGCTATCACAGCTCATGACGCACCTGTTTGAACTCATTTACAGAGCAGGTGTAAAATTCCTTTCCTGGAAGGTTGCTCTCCTTGTAGCCTTGACTTCTGCCAGGCAGTTTAGCCATATTCAAGCCCTCACCATTCAGGAACCTTCCCTGCAATTTAAGAATGATAGGGTGATCCTTCGCACAAACCCAAAGTTCATTCCGAAGGTTCCTTCAGACATCAACCTTATTGAACCGGTCATTCTAAAGACATTCTTTCCAGACCCTATAACACCAGCCGAAAAGACTCTTCATTCTTTGGACATTAACCCCTTTCGTGCTTCCGTCAGCCGTTGACCGACGGGAGCACTCCCTCCCCAGTGCTGCCAACGGCCGACGCAGCCCCGCCCACCCTTTAGAATGCCCGCACCGCGGCGGAAAAACGGCCAAGGTTAAGGCGTTACGAGATGCCTAAACTTTTACCTAGACAAATCCAAATGTTTTCCTAGGTCTAACCAGTTATTTGTGGCCTATAGCTAACCATGTAATGGCCATCCCATTTCCAAACCGAGCATTACTAGATGGATATCTAGCGCAATCACTTCTGTCACCAAGCAGCAGGAAGACCATTACAAACATCAGTGTGTACCCACTCTACAAAGGCTATGTCAATCTCAACGGCACTGTTTGCTGGTGTGCCACTTCACGATATTTGCAGAGCAGCCACCTCAAAGAGTATTCACACCTTTACACAGCACTACTGCTTCAACTCTGCACTTCAAGGTGATGTCAAGCAGCACTAGGACATCTCTTCCAGTGAAGGTGAGCCATCTCCTTCTTCCCACCATCCTCTTACTGGTTTTGCACATTATTTCGTTTTTATTTTTTATTTTTGGTTTAGATGTTTAGATATTTGCATACGTTTAAAGTACATCACTCATATGAAAACAGTTGTATTTTTTGTGGATATATGCAAGTATATTTCTGTATATTTATATCTTTATGAATGCGTACGTTTGCAATTTACATTACAGTGTGCTTCACCACTTCTATATACTGATTCAAGCATGTGAATCTATGAAAGTTCTAATACTGGATTAAGAAAATAAGTTACTTACCTGTAACTCTAGTTCTCCTGTATTGGGATCTTTTATAGATTCACATGCAACCCACCCTCCTTCCCTGGGAAGTTCACCTTTTCTTTCTTTGAGTGATTCTCCTACACTCGTGCTTTGAAAATGTGAGGGACTGGAGCTTCTCCCATGAATGTTCTAAAGGGCAAACCTGAAACCTAAGTTTGGTCTCTATTTGTTTTTTTAAATAGACTACAATATGTTACACAATTAAACGGTCTAGGGCCATCATATTCTATATTTAACATTACATTGCTGTTTTAAGGTACTGGGGGACTCCCATCTCAATGACATGAAATGATTCAAGCATGTAAACTATGAAATATTCCATTACTGGAGAACTACAATTACAGGTAAGTAACTTGTTTTCCTCCCTTTCATAAAATCTCGAACATTTTGTGGGTGAAGGTAAATAGTAAAACCTATTTACTATGAGGCCTTACTATGAGGCCTTGGCACAAATATCAATTCTCTTTTTTATGCGTTAGTGATGTACACACAGGATGACTTTGGGTATCTTTTAAAAAAAGCAATCTTCCTCCACCCGACCCTATTTGGAGGCCACACTCTTTATAAGTTGATCATTTTGCGAGAACCAATTCTACCTCTTAAACGTTTTGTACCATTAGCCACCAATGATATCCCAACTGATGACCTGGAAAAGTACTTTTGGTTGTTTTTACTTCTAGTTTTGGAATCGTTGAGCATCACATGCCTTTTATAAAACTTAAGTGGTTTTCTTAATGACTGTGTTGTTTTAGTCATTTCTTCACAAGTTCCCAACACTTGCATGTGAGTCAGGAAATTGTGCTGCTACTTTATAATCTGCCACTGATGCTGAGAGATTAGTCATTTGATTTTGGTTGTTACTTTATTTATTTTTTCTGAGCAGAATTAAAAGCATTGTTTTGCCCAATAATGTGGTGCATATAACTGCAGTTCTTGTCAAGCAGAACATCAAAACTTAAGTTATTTGCTGATTTCATGACCGAATAATAGAAGGTTGTTTGTCCTCCTCTTCCACCATGTGAGGGCCAAGGCAACACCTTGTTGATTTTCAGCTCTATATCCCCTTGCCTACTTTCTTCAAGGCAACTTGGTAGCCTGTTACGTGCATTCCATTTTAATTTCAAATTGACAAAGATCTGGTAAACACAGTTTGCCTATTCTGTAAAAATCTTTTGCAGCTTTTAGAATAAGTTTCTTTTGAGTCTGCTCTTCTGCATCAATAGGCCAGTGAGGGGTGAGTGCATGTTGGTTGTAACAAGTTACCCTAGTGGCTCTTAAACGGGTGGCCCATAGTTGCCACTCCATGCTCTTGTCCACCTTCCTCTGCCATTCGGTATGGAAGAAAACATTCCAGCGTGGTAGCCAGTGGGTTCTGTAATAAGAAGTTTGGTTCACATGGACCTGGCTCCTAATACTTAAACTCTTGCTGCACACTCTGTTTCAGTCCCTTGTTTGGAAGCGTCTGTGAATCTGTGGGAAAGTTAAAACAGATCAAACCAAAACATAGGCAAGTGGGACGTGCTGTTATCAGTTTTTTTTGTCTTTATTCATTCACTTCCTTTTGCATTTACACGGGACAATCGTCTTTAACTTTTGTATGAATTATTTTACAAATTTTCCATTTACCTTGTGTTTGTATAGTTTACTTGCAACCTTGAAAAGGTTGCAGATTTAGATACACTGACCACAGCATTGAAAGAATAAAGGACAACATAACTGATGACACTTGGCTTACTCAGCCGTTCAGATTTGAGTTGTTTAAACATGATTCACTTCTGTTGTGAGTGCTGCCCTTATTTTGAGGTTGTACGTCTGATATTCTGCCTGGCTGATGGGAGTATCAGTTGGTGGTGCCAAAGATGATCAGTTGGCTACTATTTATAATGTTACAGGTTGTTCTTCAATCTTAAAAGTGGATGATGTGGGTGACCTAACTGGCACATTCCCATGTTTTAGTTCTACACTTTCTTGTGACACTCCACTTACATCAATTGCTGAGTTGATGAGTGCTTTCTCTGTGTCGTGCTTTAAATTTGATATCTGTGGTTGTACATAATAATTCTTTCATGGAGCAATCTGTTTGTCCTGCAGTTTGCTGTCTCTCACATCTCTATCTGTTGTAACAGCAATGCAGAGGACATGTCAGCGGTATCAGCAGAACGTGTTTGTTCAGTCTCTTGTTGTTGTTTTTTTAGATAGACTTGTGCAAGGTATCAAAGTTTAAGTTACCCATCTATTGGAGCTGGGATCCCCACATCACTCCAGATAATTACGGACACTTTCTCTATTCTGGACCTTTTCACCAACAAATACTTTTTTTCAGGTGCATTAATCTCAATTAGTTCAATGGAGAGAAACATAACAACAACAACCAGAATGCATTTTATGATCACACAAATGTTCATGACTGGAAACATTGCCCGTAGTGATTTTGAATGAGGTGGGTGCCTTGATTGGAGAAGTCTTGCTAGTCTCCTCTACCTTCTGGAGCGCTAGATGTTCCCCAGCAGGTGTAGATTGGCACTGGTACATCGCTATCCTCCGGTGGCCAAGCCGACCGTTGGTTTGGCAGCAGTCCTTGGAAGTGAATTGCAGTGTCACTGCAAGCTACAGTGGTCACAGTTTCTCTGAGATTGGATAGTGGGAAAATACACTGGAAAGTGGAGTGGCCAGAAAATGGTGGTCTGTTTTATATGCCATGTCTATCCCTTCTTTGCAGGTCATCCTCATTTGTTTGTGGGTTACAAAGCAGAGCACATTTTAGCTTCTCCAAGTCAGAATGCGTAATATACTTTAAGATTTGTAAAACTGGAAAACTAAGTACAAAGGTGAAGAATTGCTTGTATTTATCTTGACCTACTGAGGACACTAGTCTCTGGAGTCTAAGGGAGTAGCAAGAGGGAGGTGTTTGTATGTGTGTTTGTATGTTGCATATGAGGAGCGCAAACAGTGCATGGTTAGCGTCTTTTGTCTTGTTATCCTTTTCATTCCATTCTTTTACCTGTGTTTCCTTTCTTTTCACACGTGCTCTGGTGTGGTTTAGTTCACTGATGGGAGGTACTGGATTTACTCCCCTCGTCTGCGCAGAATCCGAGCCTCCTCATTTTCCACTGCCTCTGTAAGTGAACTTCCATCCTCCTGAGAGAGACAGGGTGGGGCCAATCCTGAGTCAGCATTCAAGATGCAAGGTTATATATTCTTGCAGGCCCCTCTCAGGCTCTCGCTGTATGATCTAATTACCAGTAGATCCACTAGTTTCCCTTCCTTGGCTTTGTAAAAGTAGATTTCCCTAGACGAGGCGAATTTCAATGGCATTGAGTATGACTTAATTTGTGCCCACCGCCTAGCAAAAATGTCTTGAACACACACAGCATTCTGGTTTTAACAGCTCAACGATAGTCTGAGAATGGAGAGCTTCCAGAAATATTGTTCTCTTTATGCCCCAAGGACAACCCATATTTTTTATATCTTTCATTGAGAAACTGCACTTTCTCATTGTGTGACAGGCTGTCATGGATTGTGGATTCATTCCATCATTAAAGATATAGGCGTCCACAAATGGTCACCAATGCGAATTCTGCATTTTCTGGCCTGTCTGAGATGCACTAAGTATCATCTAGAGTGATTCTTCAAGAGAAAAGCAAGGATTCACTTTTCTCCACGTTTGCTCTATACTTGTAATATCAAATAATAACCATGTTTACAGGGTTCTTGCTACCAATGATTGTGCTGTTTCATGGCAGTGTAAACAAAAAGTTTTTAACTATTACAGTCCTCTGGCACTTCCATAGTAGTCCCAATTGGTGTATTTTGTATTACTTTTGGAGTCGTCGTTATGCTCCAGCGCCTTAATGCCGTTCATACTGCCATTACACCTGAAAAATATTTGTGGATGCTATATAAATTGTCCTGTAGTCAGCCTGAAGTCTGTCTTATAGTTATGTTAGTGGAGCTCATCATGGGCATTGAGGTCCTGATGCTATTTGTTACTCTGGTGTGACATATTGCAGCATTTTTCTTTTTTTATCTTTCATTTTAGTTCATAGGTGATAACCACCATTTGTGGTTTTCCAAGTCGGTTGCGTTAGAACACTAACTGCTTGAGGTGCGATTTAGTTATAGATCACTAGAGTCCAATCAGCATTTTCCTCTGTTTCCTTACATATACATTTTAAAAAACTGATCGTTTACAGTTTCCCCTCATCCTTTACAGATGGGGTTTTTGTAAGTCACAATCTGTTGACTGTCTTTCGGAATTTCTATGAGGATACCTTTAAAAGCTTTAACTATCTATTACCAGTCTCATTTTTTTTATCCCTATGGTATCATTTAGATCATATGTGGGTGTTGCTACAAGTGGTGTGGGTCAGCTCATTTCATTGTCTTTCCATTGTCTCCTTGAATCTGTTATCCATTCCGTGTTCTCCCCATATACTTTAATCCCGGCAATAGTGAGTAATCTCCATTTCCCCTAAATCAAGTGTGTAAAGAACTAGAATGAGTAAATAGTGCATAGATTTTGTCTCACATAACAGAAATCTGTTCAGAGCATGCTTGCTTGTGCACTTCCCTTTAGCAAGCCACAGATATTTGTGTCTCTCTCCAGATCCACTCTGGTTCTATTTAGTTTAATTTCTCTGCAATCTTCCTAAACAGTACAGCACCAATCCTTTTCTTTAGGTGTTCTATTGTTTCCTCTGCTTGAAGTTTCCTACTCCTTTTTTCTTTCCCTTTTCTTTTTCTTCTGTTTTTTTTCTTCTCTGCCTCGCTTACTGCTGTGCTGCCACCGCTACTGCCACTCTTCCTGAACTGCGTGCGGCCCTTACATCTTGAACAGCCCCCCGATGACCGGAGCTGGGTGTACTCTCCCCTTCACTATACTGCTCCGGTTCCCTCTGCCTCGGATGAGGAAAGCGACACAGTAAGTGGATCATAACATTTTAATCTCCCCCACTCCCTTCTGACAGCCCGGGCCACAATGCATGAGTTGTAATTGCAGTGTTATCCTTTAGCTTGCAGACCACTAAATATTTCCTTGTCCAGCATTAATCCTTTCTTTGTTTCCTACTCCTTATAATCCAGTGATTATTATTTGTTGAGTACCTGGATACTATAAACCCCTGTACATTGCTAGGAGAACCAAAAGCTACGGACAAAGTTTGCCACTTTTTTTTTACGAGAGGGTCATTAAACTGGCAGTTGTTTACCCCATGTTCTGATAATGTGCACAGTTCAAACTTGTTTTTTTTGTGGCGGTACAGAGTTAATAACAGGATGCTGTTAGAGTTGGATCTCCGCAATCCAAGTCTCTGTATGATGTTCTCGTGAGAGACATACACACCCCCATGCCCACTTCCTTTTTCCCTCAGGAGCCATAATGGGCAGAATTAAGTGGAAAAACTTGGGAACCTGTGCCCACTCTCTTCCACCAAAACACTTGTAAGGCAGTCAGTTTTAAAACACTACTATTGCGACAAACACACCATCTGAATGATTAAATTCAAAGACGCTGACAAATACAATATCACTAGTTCCGCTCAGCTAGAAGTAAAGTCACTGACAATAACCTCACTGTTTTTTATACCCAGTGGAAAGCAGTACATAGTTTTAAAAAGTAGAACCTTGTTTGCCAGCCCTGTTGCAAATGAATGGAAGACAGGAGATTCCCTGTTGGTTGCCTAGTACATAAACTTGCTTTTGGGTTTCTTAAAGGCAACAAGTGGGGTATAGTTCTTTTAAAAATGGAGATTGAGGAACATGGAACTGAATAGCAGAACCGCATGATTATGACAGATGCCTTTGGGTACTGTGATCCAAATCCAGGTAATTTTAGTTCTTCCCTCCAGAATGGACAGTGAAACAAACTTGAGGTCTTTCAGTATAGGAGTCGAATAAGACTTCAGCTCAGGCTTTGAAATACATAACTAGTCTCCCAGTGCTCTGATATGAATATTATTAAAAAACAAACGGCAGACACATTTCTGGACAGGGAAGATCCCACATTAGTAACTGCATCTAGCTGTCAATATCTTAAAGGGTAATGCTGCACTACTGCTGTTAATGACTGTAAGCATCGACACAGGGTGATGGTAGCTGTAAAGAACCCTAGGGTAAACGTTTAATTCTCCAAAACACATGCCTGGCAGTGACAATGTGGAACCATATATAGGTATCACCCCTACTGGCTGATGTTAATTCTTTTTTCCCCCATGCCTTTTGATGTGAATCCTTAGCTTCACCCTCAAACTTTGTCTGGAGTTTGAAAAATCGTCGATCAACTGTGCATAGGGAAAATGTCACCTTTGAAGATTGTACTTTGCCGCACCTGCAGAAATGGATGTTGTCACGAGTATGCACAACATGCTTTTCGATTCAATGCAATACAATGCAATGCAATGCTATGTGTCTGTGAATCAAAGGTGTACCTCACCTTATACAAGAAGTGAGGTTGTTGACTTTTGAAGTCCTGATTCGGTTCTGGCTCAGGTCGCTATCCTTTGGTAGGTCCAAGACAAAGTCAAAAGATCAGTCTCTGTGAAGTGGCCAAAAGTTTGGTGAGACTCCACTCTTTCCTGCCGCTCCTGGGAAGACTCGGCGTCCTAAAGATACGACTCCACCATCACCATCGGATTCCAATTCCATTACACAGTGGAGGCCAATGCGCTCTGAATTTTGCAGGGCATTATCGACTCTTAAGCAGGTTGAGATCTGCAAGGAGATGATGATGCGCCTTTTGTGGATGATTGAGTCCCCCGGTTAGAAGGGGACCCAACCGGACTTACCCTGGCAAGTGCCGCCCTGGTGCCAACTTTCATTACACCCTTGTCTTATCCCATACTGGCGCCCAATCTCGCCTCATCCCATATTGATGCCTAACCTTGCCTCCACGTCTTTGCCAGAGGCCAGACTAGTTTGAGCCAGTTTGGCACCAGGCTCCACTCCAGAAGTTCTGGTTCTGACTCTGATGCCGGTATCTGAAAGAAACTATTAGTTGTAGATTCCTTACCTTAGAATTTCACCCAGGCGCCAGTCTGGATCCAGAGATTTTTCAACAGTAGTACCCTTGCATCGGTAGGTGGCGTTGGTCCCCTCTGCATCAGTTGTTTGCGTCGTGGGCGCCGGGATGACTTTGCAGGACCTCTATAAACGCTGCCCTTGTACAAGGATGTCAGTTATTTCTTTTTCCGCGCCAGCCTAAGCACAGATCTGCAGAGAGCTACCCCTTGGTTATTTTTGGGATAGCCCTTTTTAACTTTTGTCTACTTCTTCCTTTTTGAGTCTTGGTCTCCTGGTGCGTTGAGGATGTCCCATCGTAGGACTGGCTTCAAGCCCTGCAGCTCCTGTCATCAGACAATATGCATAACGGATCCGCACCTCATGTGCCTCTGATGCCTGGAGCGTGACCACAAGCCAAAGTCATGCTCCCAGTGGCTGGTTTCGGGGTTTCACCCCTTATCAGCCAGGATAGCTTGACTCCAGTGGCTTGGAAAGCACGGGACCCATGTCTGGGCATACCCGTCCCACTTGGGGTGACAAATGCAAAAAGAACAATTGATGGACAGAATGCAGAACAATGTTATACATTCACCCCAGTACAGAGATCTGGGCCTAAATTTATCGTTTTTTTGCTTCCCATGCCATTACAGTTTGAACCCAGCCATATGCAAATCAGTCTCGACCCTGTACTGAATGGGAACAGTCCGCCCGAAATGCCAGGCCCTCCCTGGACTGGAAACCAGCATCCTAGGACCGTTTTCGGGGTTTCACCCCTCATCAGCCAGGATAGGTTGACTGCAGTGGCATGGAGAGCACACGACCCATGTCTGGGCATACCCGTCCCACTCTGGGTGATAAATGCAATAAAAATGTAAAGTTCTAGTGGGCACATAATCAGGGGAATCTTTCTGACTGCGTCAAGATTTCGAAGGGAACTGCACAACAACTGCAGTGGTGGCTAACTAACCAAGATTGGGTCAGAGGCAGATCCCTCACTCTTTTCCAACCAGATCTAACAGTGGTGACAGATGTCTCGCACCTGGGATGGGGCGGCCACCTCGGAGAGGCAGGGATCAGAGGCGTCTGGTCTTTGGTGGAGTCCGGTCTCCATACCAACCTTCTGCCGCTCCAGTCCCATCCTCCTTGTGTGGAGTTCGAGCTTCGGGGTCGCGTCCACATCCTGTGATTCTGGGCAAATCACTTAAACTCCCCGTGCCTGAATGTGTAATGTAAATATGGTGTTCATGTAAAGCGCTCCAATACCTTCCGGTCGAGTTCGCGCTATATAAAATATGCACAAAAACGTCATCTTGGCAGCCAGGCGTTCCTCCACTAAATTGGTATACGCCTGTAGAGGAAACAAATTTGTGGACCGCAAAGGCTGTTAATCCCCTTTCTTCCCCTCTTTACGAGGTTCTCTTGTACATACTTTCTTTGGCCCAACCGGGCTCTGCTTTGGGCTCCCTTCAGGGTTATCTTGCAGCTAGCTCTGCCTTTCTGAACTTCCAAATCAGCCTCTCTTGTTCAAGTCTCCCATTGTGAATTGGTTCCTTAGGCCTTACTCACTTGTTTCCTCCGTCCCCTTTCATAATGCCCCAGTGAGATTTGAATTTAGTGTTGACTTTTTTTTATGTGCCCTCCCTAAAGTGGCCACACCCTTTCATGCAGGACAATCCATTACTCTGCTCACATTTTACCGTCTCCGTATCCCTCCAAAGAGGATAAGAGACTCACCGCCTGGTTCTAAACAGTGCGTTGTCTTTCTATCTTGACCATACCAAAGACTTCCGGGTGGATAATCAATTCTTCGTTGGTTATAGTGGGTGTCAAAAAAGGTCAGGTTGTATGAAAACGGACTATCGATGGGTTGTCCTCTGCATTAAAATATGCTATGCATTGGCGAAGAAGGAACCTCCTGTGGGGTTGTGTGCTCACTCCACTAGAGCAACTGCTGCAACCACTGACAGAGTCCCAGTCATTAATATCTGTCTGGCAGCGACGGGGGTGTCCCTGCACATGTTTACTGGACACTACTGCCTGAATAACTAAGTCCAGTGGGGAAGGGTACTTTGCTCCTTTGGTCCTCCAGGGCTGCCTAGTGTGAACTTGATTCTCAGACCCTCCTCTGGGGTTGATATTGCTGGGGTATTTATTCTAAGGTAAACAACTAATAGTCTCTATGTGATGAACAAGTTACTTACTTTCAGTAACGATGTATCTGGTAGAGACATGTATTAGCTGTAGCTTCCTTATCAACACACCCAACCTCCCTGCTCTGCAAACTGATTTCTAGGAATAGGGACTCCCCTAAAGGGTCATAGTTTTGATGCACTAGTGGTCTGTGTCTTTCATATCTGAAAGAAACAGGTTAGTATTAGATTCCTTACCTTAGAATATCCCCAGGCGTCAGTCTGGATCCGGAAACTTTTGCGTAGCAGTACCCCTGCGCGTCGGTAGGCGTCGTCTGCAGGCGTCCCCTGCGGCTCCGCGTCGTCGGCGTCGTGCGCCGTGATGACGTCGCTGGAGTATATAGACGCCGCCTCCGCGCGCTGACGTCAGTTCTTCTTTTTTCCGCGCCAGTTAGCGCAGATCCGAAGAGCAGTACTCCGGTCTTTTGACCAAGTTTTTTGTTAACTTCTTTACGGTGCCGGTAGGATGCCCGGTTTCAAGAGTTGTGACGAGTGCGACCGCATGATGTCGGTCACCGACCACCATCGACTCTGCCTCCGGTGTCTGGGCGCGGACCACGACGTGGAGTCCTGCGTCGACTGTCGGGCCTTGACTGGAAAAGCTAGGCGGGAGCGGTCCCGCAAGCTTCTCGAACTCCGGTTGTCGGCCCCGCGTCGAGAGCGGTCCCGGTCCGGTCGGAGGTCGAGGGAGCGGTCGAGGGAGCGGTCGCGGAGCCGCCATGGGCGCTCCGGGAGTCGCCACCATTCCTCCGGCTCGTCAGGTAAGCACAAGAAGTCGGGGCGTCGCCATCGCACCCCCGACTCCCCCCGACGCCCGCGTGCTGCGGCCGGGGGCTCGGGTGACCCCACCCCCGCGGTCCCGCATGGGTCGCCGACGCCGTCTGCCCCACACCTGTCGGTCCCTGGGGCAGGCGCGTCGCGTGAGGAGATCGAGGCCTTCCTCATTGCTATGAGGGCGAGGTCTTCTCCGGCGGGGCCTTCGGCGCCTGCGGGCCCGTCGGTCCCGTCTGGGGGCCCGAGCGGTTCGGGTGCTCCTGCCCCGGCGCCGCCGGTGGCTCCGGCCCCGGCGCCGCTGGTTCCCTCTGGTTCGTCGCCGGCTGGTCTCCCGGCCTCTCCGGCGTCGGTTCCTGTGGGCCAGCCCATGGTACCGCCCCCGCGTGGTGCAGCGACTCCGCCGTCGGCTCCGGCCGGCGTCGGGTCCCCGGCACCGACGCCGCGCGGCGCCACCCCCCTTTCCTCCCCGACTCCGGACTCGGAGCCGGACCGGCGTCGGCCGACGCCGGACCCGACGCCGATGGGGCCTGTTGACCCCGATGTCTATATCGTCGACCCAGAATATGGGTATGACGAGGAGGAGTATGGAGAGGGTTGGGAGGGGTCTGAGGACCCTCTATCCCGTGCCTGCCAGTACGATGTGGACTGGGTAGGTGATCTGGGTGATGCCAGTGGCCTGGACGAGTCGCCCAACCCTGGGTTTGTCTCTCCGTCCCCGGTGGCGTCCGAGGCGGGTGCTGCCTATTCGGTGGTCCTGATGAGGGCTGCCAAGGCCTTACACCTTGAGCTCCCCGTCGCGAAGGTCAAACCGAATATCCTGACGGAAGTTTTTAAACCGCAGTCATGCCCCCAGGAGCCTCTGCTGCCGTTTAATGAGGCCCTGACGGATGTCCTTCTGGGCACCTGGTCCAGGCCCGCCTCTGGTGCGCCGGTTGACCGGAACGTTGCCAGGCGTCACCGTCCCTGCGCGGACGACCCTGCCTTCCTGTCCACCCATCCCTCCCCGGAGAGTCTGGTGATCCAGGCCTCCACTTCGCAGTCCGCATTTCCGTCGGCTCCGCCCGACCGGGAATCAAAGAGGTACGACCAATTCGGAAAGAAAGTGTTTTCCTCTTTGAGTGCTGGGCTGCGGTCTTGTAACACCGCGTGCCTCTTGGGCCGCTACACCCACTCCCTGTGGGATACGGTCGAGGAGTGTTTGCCGCAATGCCCCCAGGAAGTGCGGGACAAGCTCACCCGGGCCTTTGTTGAAGGCCGGGATGCGGCGCGGTACTCGATCCGTTGTGGTCTGGACACCACGGACTCACTGGGACGGGCCATGTCCACTACGGTGGCGATTCGTCGCCATGCCTGGCTGAGATCTGCCAACTTCTCACCAGACGTCCAAAATACGCTTATGGACATGCCATTTGATGGCAGTCGCCTATTTGGTGACAAAGCGGACCACGCGCTGGAGCGCTTCAAGGACTCCAGGGTCACGGCCAAGTCCTTGGGTCTCTCGACCCAGACCCAGCGCCAGCAGACGGGTTCGTTTCGGCCCTTTCGTGGCCAAGGGAGAGGAGGTCCCACACGTGCTGCCAGCCACGCGGCGCAGAGCGCTCCCCAGCGCGGTGGCGCCCGTGGTTTCCGCCGTGGTGGCGGTAGAGGCCAGCGTCGTGGTCAGTCCACGCCTCCCTCCGCTGCGGCATCCAAGCCTTCCTAGTCCGAGCTTTCGGGCTCACGTGACGCCAGTGGGTGGCAGGGTTCGCCATCACCACTCCCGCTGGCGCGCGATAACATCGGACAGGTGGGTGCTGCAGCTTGTCCGAAGGGGCTATGCCCTCCCCTTCGAGTCCACTCCTCCAGCCATGCCACCGCAGAACCACCGTGTGTCGGGGGACCACTTGACACTTCTGCAGGAGGAAGTTACGGCCCTCTTGGCCAAGGGGGCCATCGAGCGCGTTCCTGGGCCAGAAGTAGGGTGTGGTTGCTACTCCCACTACTTTCTGGTACCCAAGAAGGACAAGGGAGGCCTGCGTCCTATCTTGGATCTACGGAACGTCAACGGCTTCCTCCGGAAGGAGAAGTTCAAGATGTTGACTTTGGCTCAGGTCTTGGCTGCTCTAGACCCACACGACTGGATGGTAGCGTTGGACTTGCAGGATGCGTACTTTCACATCCCCGTCCTGCCGGCCCACCGGCGTTACCTGCGGTTCACGGTAGGCCACGAGCATTTTCAGTTTATCGTGCTCCCATTCGGCCTTACCAGCGCCCCACGGGTGTTCACGAAAGTGATGGCGGTGGTCGCAGCTCATCTGCGCCGGTTAGGGGTTTCAGTCTTCCCCTACCTCGACGACTGGCTGTTGAAGGCGGGCTCGCCCCAGACAGTCGTCCACCACCTTCAGATGACGGCAGACCTCCTGCACGAGTTGGGGTTTTCCATCAATGTGCCGAAATCACACCTGTGTCCCTCTCAAAAGCTCCCTTTCATCGGAGCGGTTCTCGACTCGGCGCAGTTTCGGGTTTATCCCCCGGAACGGCGGGTCCGGGATATTCAGGCTCTGATTCCCATCTTTCAGCCGTTATCCCGGGTTTCGGTCAGGTTGACGCTGCGGCTTCTGGGGCTGATGGCCTCCTGCATCCTTCTGGTGCATCACGCCAGATGGCGGATGCGGGCTCTGCAGTGGGACCTGAAGTTTCAGTGGGCCCAGCATCAGGGCAACCTATCCGACCATGTCCTGATCTCGGAGGGCACTGCGAGACAGTTGCAGTGGTGGCTTACAGACCGCGATTGGGTCAGGGGCAGATCCCTCTCCCTTCCCCAGCCGGAGCACGTGGTTGTGACGGACGCGTCCCTCCAAGGCTGGGGTGGCCACTTGGGAGAGGCGGAGATCAGAGGCCTCTGGTCTCCGGCGGAGTCCCGGCTCCATATCAACATGTTGGAGCTGCGGGCGATTCGCCTGGCACTGAAGGCGTTCCTCCCCTTTGTCAACGGGAGTGTAGTGCAGGTGTTCACGGACAACACCACCGCCATGTGGTACTGCAACAAACAGGGCGGTGTGGGGTCGTGGACCCTTTGCCAAGAGGCTCTGCGCCTCTGGCAATGGCTGGAACGTCAGGGCGTGACTCTGACGGTTCAACACCTGGCAGGTTCTCTGAACGCCAGGGCGGACGAACTCAGCCGTCGGTGCTCGGTGGATCACGAATGGCGTCTGAACTCGGATGTGGCGAGAGGCCTCTTTCAGCAATGGGGAGAGCCTTGGTTAGATCTATTCGCCACAGAAGGGAACGCGCAATGTCATCAGTTCTGCGCGTTGGAGTTTCCAAGACGGCACTCGCTCGGCGACGCCTTTCGGCGCGAGTGGAGTTGCGGTCTGTTGTACGCCTTTCCGCCTATACCACTTCTGCCCAGAGTGCTGAAGAAGATCAGGCGCGACCGGGCCCAAGTTATCCTTGTGGCTCCGGACTGGGCTCGAAGGTACTGGTATCCCGAGCTACTCAGCATGACAGTCGGTCCCTCGATCCGCCTGCCCCTTCTGGAGGACCTTCTGTCGCAGCAGCAGGGGACGGTCCTCCACCCGAACCTGTCCAGTCTCCACCTCCATGCGTGGAGATTGAGCGGCGACAGTTGAGGCCATTTGACTTGCCTCCTGAAGTCTGTGATGTCATTCTGGCAGCCAGGCGTCCCTCCACAAAGTCGGTATACGCCTGCCGGTGGAACAGATTTGTGGCATGGTGCACAGCAAAGGCTGTGGATCCCCTTTCTGCCCCTCTATCTGAGGTTCTCCTCTTCCTCCTTTCCCTTGCCCAGCAGGGCTCTGCTCTGGGCACTATCAAGGGCTATCTTTCTGCCCTTTCCGCCTTCTTGAGGCTACCTGATCAGCCATCTTTGTTCAAGTCCCCTATTGTGTTAAGATTCTTAAAGGGCATCACGCACATGTATCCTCCAGCTCCGTTCGTGATGCCTCAGTGGGACTTGAACCTGGTTTTGACTTTCCTGATGTGCGCTCCCTTTGAGCCCCTTCATTCCTGTCCTCTCCGTCTTCTCACCTTAAAGACGGCCTTCCTGGTAGCCATCACCTCTGCCAGGAGAGTGAGTGAGCTCCAGGCTCTTTCTGTTCAACCTCCTTTCTTGTCTGTTCATCCTGATAAGGTGGTTCTTCGGACCAGACCTTCTTTCCTGCCCAAGGTAGTCTCTGCTTTTCACATTGGGCAGTCCATCACCTTGCCCTCCTTCTTCCCGCCTCCGCATCCTTCAAAGGATGAAGAGCGGCTCCATCGTCTGGACCCAAAACGTGCGCTTTCATTCTATATGGATCGCACACGCCAGTTCCGGGTGGATGACCAACTGTTTGTTGGCTACGTGGGTGAGAAGAAGGGAAGGGCGGTACAGAAACGGACCATCTCTCGGTGGGTCGTCCTGTGCATCAAAGCATGCTACTCTTTGGCTCGGAAGGAGCCTCCTGTTGGGCTGAGGGCCCATTCCACTCGGGCCACGGCGGCTACTACTGCCCTGGGCCGGGGAGTCCCTTTGCAGGACATTTGCCAGGCGGCCACGTGGGCCTCGCTGCACACCTTTGCGAGGCACTACTGCCTGGACAGTCAAGTCCGGAGGGATGGCTTCTTTGGCCGTTCGGTCCTCCAGGACTTTCTGGTGTAGGTTGTATTGGTTCGCAGACCCACCACCGGGGTTGGTATTGCTGGGGTATCTATTCTAAGGTAAGGAATCTAATACTAACCTGTTTCTTTCAGATGAACAAGTTACTTACCTTCGGTAACGATATATCTGTAAGAAACAGTAGTTAGTATTAGATTCCTTACCGCCCCGCCCATCCTCCCCGTTCTGCGAACTGATACCTAGGGTTAGGGACATCCCTTTCAGGGCCCTAGTTTCAAATGGCACCAGTGTTGGTTCTCACATGGCTCTGCGTGTTCTGGCGCGGAAAAGCTGTGTGCAAAGAACTGACGTCAGCGCGCGGAGGCGGCGTCTATATACTCCAGCGACGTCATCACGGCGCACGACGCCGACGACGCGGAGCCGCAGGGGACGCCTGCAGACGACGCCTACCGACGCGCAGGGGTACTGCTACGCAAAAGTTTCCGGATCCAGACTGACGCCTGGGGATATTCTAAGGTAAGGAATCTAATACTAACTACTGTTTCTTACAGATATATCGTTACCGAAGGTAAGTAACTTGTTCGACTGCGCTTCTGGTGTTAAGAACTGACGTCAGCGCGCATGGGCGACACCTATATAGTTCATGCGACGTCATCCCAGCACCCACGACGGACGCAGAGCCTGCTGACGCCACCTACCGATGTGCAGGGGTACTGCTGTTGAAAAATCTCCAGGTCCAGACTGACACCTGGGGGATATTCTAAGTTAAGGAATCTACAACATAAATATGTCTCTACCAGATACATCGTTACCAAAGGTAAGTAACTTGTTGTTCAGGTCCAGAGCCAAGATCGACTACATCTGGGCTGATGTCTCTGTACAGAACTACTGAGGACATGCTCCTAGTCCTAGAAGAGTTCCCAATGGTGTTGTTGCCTCAACAAACTGGAACTGGGGCATCATTACACCCCAACCAATTGCACAGCTGAATTGCGCCACTTTGGCGATAATATTCCTTCATGATAATCCTAGTATTCCATGTTTTTCATCCTGTTCATCATACATTTTATAAACTTTCCTTCTAACACTTTCTGGGTCCACACACGGAGTGTAAAATGCCATTTTCGTATTTTCTAATGTTCCCACTGTGTCCATCCGGACCTCTTGAAAGAACACGGCTGAAGCAAGGATTCATCTCAGACAGCATTTTATTCAATAAAAACCCAATGCATTTCGGGCCAAACGCCCTTCATCTGGGGTCACTATAAACAATGAAAACAATAACTGATTAATATATTAGCTATGGTTTGACTACAGAAGTTCATATTAAATTCATAAACAAGTTATCATATTGCATTATTTATATCAAGCAATTTATATGTAAACAATTCCTCTTTTTTGCAGAGCCTCTATTACCACACTGTACGCATAACGTTCCAATACCACAATAACACCATTCTCCTCATTGTTTTCTACCATTCAGATGTTTATACGAATCCTATCCATCCCTGTTCACTACCGGTATACGTGTGAAACATTATGGTGCCCTCCGTTTCACCTCCCTTAACAAGCATTGATCAGCTTACTATCATAATTCTACATGTTCTTAAACCATCGTTTGTTACCCCTGGCGTTACGCTTTCTGTTTTTCCTTAATGTGCGCACGTTTATTCCTACCGCTTTTAAAATGCTCTTAAACCCTTTGGAGTAGATCTGCATGTTATTTGATCTTCAATAGTTATCTATAATACGTCTCATTGCTCTACCCTGCATTTCTCATTTAATTACGCGCGTTCGTTTCTGCAAGTCCTTAAGTATATTTTTACATTAACCTTCGTGGCTAATCCTAAATCTCATGCACTTTACTTTCCCCAATCATAATCTGGCATTTTACACTCCGTGTGTGGACCCAGAAAGTGTTAGAAGGAAAGTTTATAAAATGTATGATGAACAGGATGAAAAACATGGAATACTAGGATTATCATGAAGGAATATTATCGCCAAAGTGGCGCAATTCAGCTGTGCAATTGGTTGGGGTGTAATGACGCCCCAGTTCCAGTTTGTTGTCAATTATAGTGCCTAATGGGCATGGCACTACACCAGTTTGCACGCACTCAATGAGCAATAGTGATTAAATTCAATTATGAATTTTGGTGTGCACCCCACTCCCTTATCTGTTGTTGCCTCAACACCACATTACAAATGACTGAACAGGTTATTCAATTTGTTCCCCATAATAAAGATGACAAAGACGTGGACAATTTACTCTATCTTTACTACACTGATGCTGCTTTGTATTTACACCTACGAAGTGCTAGTGGCCTTGATACCGCTGGTGTGACTGACAGACTCTCCATTGGGCACCCCACACACCAAATAAAGCTCTTTCTATAGAGTGATTGTTCGCAGAGGCTCTAGGATTTCAATTGCCCACTGTGGATACTAAGGTGAATTTAATCAGAAACTTTGCAGCGAGGTCCTACAACTTTTGTCCCTTTGCTGTTTGTCAAAGAGGCTCTGCTGGAGGCTTTGTTGGAGGCATGGTTCAAGCCTCCCACAGAGCTTGTCTGTAAACAAACTTACTGATAATTGCTGTAGACCTGCCCCGGTGGAACCAGCCTTCTTGACTCTGCATCCGACATTGTAAAGCCTAGTCCTACAGGTTAGCAAGTAAGCAGTAAGATACTAGCTGTGCCACTGGTCTGCCGGCAGGGAGTCAGAGCACTTTGATACATTGGGAAAGAGTCGTCTTCTCCTCCATCAGGTTGGTTTTCAGGTTTAATGCACTTTACCTTTTAGAATGGTATACGTGCCCTCTAGTACGTAACAACAGAGATCTTCACCAATCTATCTGAGGATTTTTGCAACTTGTTTGCTCAGATGGTTCATCATGGACAGGATGGAGAAAACAAAAGTTTATTGGCTGTTTTAAATAACATTGACTGGTTTGACTGTGCTATAGTCGCCAGGAGATGTGCAGATGTCCCTGATGGATATTTCATTTAATGGCTCTAGGCTCTGGCTCTTTGGAGAAAAAACAGAGTTACCTTGGAGCTTTTCAAAGAAAGCTGGTTTGCATTTTAGGCTTATGTCTCCGGCCTGCCAGTTTCACCAGCTGTACTTGGAATTTTATGGATACTCTTTAGGCCTTGTCTATTGCCAGAGACAATCTTCTCAACCTGTACTTCTGGCCATGCTGCCCTTTCCCAGCTTCAGGAGATGAGGTGGTGGCAGCGGCTAGGTCATTGGGAAGAGCAGCAGTCCTTCTTCTCCTCATCTGCCCAGCTGGAATGCAGTTATCTCAAGCCCATGGGTCTTGGATGCTTTTCAAAATGGGTATGCCGTCCCTTTTCATGTTCCTGTGGTTTTTGCCCGGGCTTCAGCTGAAATATGCTTCCATGCTGTCCAAGAAAGTGACCAAAGGGCAATAGAGAGGCTGACTGAGCAGTACTTTATTGGTACTCCTGGTACTTTATTGGTGCCCAAAGAAAGGTGATGACTGAGACCGATCCTAGATCTTGGGTTCCTGAGCACCTTTCCTCAGAAGGGAAATTCAATATACTGGCCAGATTCTTTCTGCTCTAGACTTGAATTTGCAGGATGTGTATTTTATCTTGCAGTTCCAGAAGCGGTTCCTGCATTTTGCAGTTCATCATATAATCCACGTGTGGCACTCTGATGTATACTTTAATTTAAAATGTAAATTTTTTTAATGATCTCCTAAAGACAACATGCTCATAGAAGATGTAATATTTGTCTCTTTTTTTTTTTTTTTTTAAAGAAAACTATGGTTAAACAGTTACACCACGAAATGCATTTGGTTAAAATGCCCTCTTTATTTCTCCCTTATAAGGAGGAAAATGAAGCAGTATATTAATACTTACATTGTAGGACTGACTCTACTCATTTCAGGATTCAAATAACTCCACTGTGCCAGGATGGCATACATCTGTGTCAGGCATTTCATTTTTCTTCCCTTGAAGCCTTGTTCACTATTAAAAGCATTTTGAGGCAAAGATCTGACTTCACTTGTCAACTTAACATTTCCAAATTCCATTTTTTTTGCCTGAGATTAGAAAGTTTGTGTTTCTCGCATTTACCAAGAAGAATCTATCCACAGCTGTCCTCTTCAACCTTCATACCTGCTCTTTTTTCCATTGTCCCTGCTGAAGTCTCAGAAGGGCAAACACAATCTATGCGTTTACCTTCCAGATTCTCCTTCATTATAGAGTATGATATATGTCAAGAGATGCCATTGAAGAGCTGGAGGGAACAGAGAAACAGCTTACCCGAATACCAGGCTGAGCCTTTTGTGTAATAAAAAGGAACCTTCTATCACAAGTTCCTACAAGAGCAAACAGGGGTGTAGTTCCTGCACCTCATAACTTAGCAGAAATCACTAGGACCCCAGGGCATCCCACACAGAAACTATGTGTTTGATGTCCAGTGTTCACTAGGAATGAAAGAAAATGGAAGAGGAGAAAAGTCACCACATAATCTGGGCTTATAGAACTCGTAGAGGCAAAACTCTAGAACCATTGCCCCTTGTCGAAGCAAGCTTTGTCCTAAAAGGAGTAGCCTTAACCAACATGATACTCTGGATAAAACTAGTAGTCTCAAAATCGATGGCATACTCTCCTCGCTGTTCAGAATTCATCCTGTCAAATTTCTCAGTTTGACAATGTGGTGATCTTCCACAAAAGAGCATCAAAAACTGATAAAAGTGGAAGCTTAAGATCAGTTTAAGACTTTCTAGAATATACCTCACTTAAGATTGGCGAAGCCTGTATTATCAGAAATTCTGGAATCCACCATGGAAGTGTAGTGCCATCTCAGAGGGAGTGTAGGACATTCGAGTCCTCAGACCAAAATGCCATATTTTTGAGAGAGGAGCCCTCTGTGGAATCCCTATTCGTTTAGGCCATTACAAGAGGTAAATCCACTCTTCTGACAGACAACAGATGAATTAGCGCAAACAGTAGCGATGTCACTCTAAGCAGCGTTTTCCACATCCCTCCCTAGCATAACGACTGCTGTTCATTTTGGTATTTCCCTTGAGCTCCTTACCCTGATTCATAGTAAACATAACTACCGTGGCCTCTACAGGGCTGATGATTGATACTTCCCTAATGGATACATATTTATTGCATTGTTGAACTGCGACGGACTAAAGGAGTATAAACCTTGATTATCCTGCTCAGTGGTTTGTAGCCTTCAGTGTGTCTGTGATGGCACTCCAACACAATAAAGGTTTTCATCCTATAAACGAAAGTTGTCATTCTCAAAGTAAGAAAGTATGTTGTATGACAGCTGTGCTCAGGCAGTATCTCCAAGACATAGCCCCTGATTAAAAGTTGGGGAGTTAATTCCGTCCCATTCGTACACCCTGTTTACGCATAGGATGGAATATAGAGTTTGGTTTTATTTAACGCATCCAATAATTATCAGATGCATTAAATAACCCAACACTTGTTAAATTTCGGCAGGTCAGCCCTGCCGAAATTTAACAGGGGAAATGTGTACGATATTTACTGCACCATGCAGATTTAATTGTGTTAAACACCAAAATCCATCGGTTAATTACCAATAACTCGTAATAGGTGCTATTTATCGCACCTGAAAATAACAAACCCCAGGATATCGGTATTTACCAGATGCGATAAATAGTACCTGTACTTTATACAGGCCCTTAATCTGTTTAAAATGTTTGCATGTCCCTGAACTTGAATAGCTGGAGGCACTTTGGGTAGGGTAGGATTGAAACTGGGTTTCTTTATCTGTAGCCTTGCAGATTGTGTTAATTCTGCCTCTGAAATGTAGCAGTTTCCAAAGCGACAAGACTATCTGATCTATCATTTAAAACTGTCTCTTCTTTACTGGATGGAGTGTTTCTCTGATGCATCAAATCAGCTGCTCTTGCGGTCTTTTATTCAGAGGTCCGCTTCAGCTCCTTCTCAGGTGCCTTACGTTGAACAAGACCATCAAGAATGATTTACTCCTATTGCTGTTTTTCGAGGCTAATGCTTGTAACTTTATTGTGCCCGATATAACATGCAGATGTACTGATGGAAGTAACTTGAGTTAACAAAGGAAAACCTGGATTTGTGGTTTGGGTGATAGTAAACAGAACAGCTTGTAGTGATTGAGCTATAGCGCTCATCACTTGGACCATCTTTCCGCTATTGGCTAAATACACATTAAAGAGATAACTGGCTTTTTTTGAGTATCCATGTCTCTCCTTCATCCCACCCGTTATCCTTCTTCCCTTCCCATAACGTGATTGTTTTGCTATCCATTGAGGGTTTGAGTCATTTTCTGCAAATGGAGCTTTTAGCTGGCCATGGTGTACAATCATTTTTTTAATGGACAGTGGAGTTACAGTTCCACTATTACATTAATCTAGATGTTAACAAACTGTAACTTGAATATCCAATTATTAGTAATTTTGCCAAAACACGGATGAAAGTTTGTTTTGCCTAAATATGTGGGAAGCTGGTTTGGTAAATAGTGTACACTTATGTAAGTGTAGCACCCTGCACTAATCCAGACGGCCCTTCTGTTGATTTTAGTGGTCTTAAATAACTTTAGAACGCTCTCTAAGTGGTAGCTGTGGAGAGGAGCCTTCAGGCTTAGTCCTAAAGGAGTGTAAAGCAGCTTTTTTTTTTACCAGAGTGTAATATTTTGGTACAGATTAAGTGAAAAAGAACCACACAGTGTATTTATAAAATATGTATTTATTATAAGACACTCACTAACACATAGACCTGTATCTCTTACCCGGAGATACACACAATGCACACAGAACTTTGTAAAGAAAACAGGTAAGTAGCACGGAATACACAGTGGTCGCCAGAGGGAGACCCAACCATATACTAAATTAGTGGTATGCGAACCACGACCCAAGCCAAGACTATACCCAGAAGACGTAGAAGTGCTGGGGACCCAATGCACCACCCGAGGTAAGAAACCAGGAACCCCACGGAGGCCGTTGGCAGAGTGGGAATACGACTGCGTTTTCAATTCAATTTAAGTCAATGGGTAATTCGTGGTTGCAATTTCAAAGAAAATGGACTTTTCTCAGTGGACCCTGAAGGAACCCTGTGAAAGACAGAAGGTTGGAGAGCCACCCCACCTGTGGATACCCTAGTAACAAGGAAACCTACATCAGGGAAGCCTGGTGCATAGGTGTAAAGTGGTGTCGGAAACCAACGTCAAATTCAGTGGAGGACTTCAGGAAGATGCTGCTGGCGAAGAAGTGGAAAGTGTCCGGTGGAATCCAAACCTGGCTACAAGAAGAGTAGAACCTGCAAGCAGAGGGGACCGAGTCTAGGTCACTCAGCGGTGACTAGGGGGCACAGGAGTCATGTGCCCACCAGTGTCTGCTGTCGCAGGGACGTTAACGGTGCCCTTGTTTCTGCAGCTATGTGGACCAGGTGACACAGTTGACGACCAGGACAGAGTACGAGCTGTCCTACGTCGGATGTCGATTTCCAGGGCGTCGATGTCCAGTGGGAGCACCAACAGGCCTTGGCAACGGTAACACGTGGCAGAAGATGAAAAGGGTACGGTGTTGAGACCAGCAGGGTCCTAGAGACTCACTATGTGCAAGTGAATCAGAGTAGGCCCCAAGCAAGCAGGGGAGCCCACTGAAGTTGAAGAAGACCCTTTGACAGGGCCCGAAGATCTCTGGAGACGAGTCGCCCAGCCTTAGCAACGGCCGACCAACGTGGTGCACAAGGATGCAGTTCCGGTTGTGTCTATGAGGGATATTGGCTGCAGACTCTGTGGAAGGTGTAGGACCGTCCCCTGTATTATTGACCCAGTGGAAGACCAGGATCAGCAATCGGTCAGCTGTGTTGTGGTGCCTGCTGATGCAGGGAGCGACTCCTTCACTCCAAGAAAGATTCCTTTGGGTGTCTTTGGATGTCCACTGGACCTGGAAAGGGCCTGTATGGTTTACGGACACTGATGGTGCAACAGGCTTGCGGAACAAAGAGATCAGGAGGAGACAGAGTCTTCACGGTTGCAGTCTTGGTTCCAAGTCGAAGTCCGAAGCCTCAGTCAGACGAGGTCTGCACGACTCAGTCAGGATATCCAGAGGGTTGAAGAAGACTCAGAGCTTGATCTGAATCTAATCCCACAACGAATCTAGGGACCCACCTACAGGTAAGCCCTTAAATACCCTAAGGAAAGGTTTGGAACGATTCAGCGTTTACTTGCACTCCGACCCCTTCCATGGGAGGGTACTCCCATGTCCTTTGTGCAGTTTCGTGACCGAGCGGGAGCCAATGGCTCCCTGAGCTGGTCTACAGTGAACTTTGCAAGGATGGCACCAAATGTGCCCTTCAAGCGGACTGATTTGGTGCTGGCAAGCGCTCCCACCCTGCCCCAATACACTAAACCGTGTCTGGGAGGTGGTCACACCTCCCCGTAACAGGATATCTGCTGTCCTGTCTTCCCCTGCTCGAGCTTGGCTCAGCAGCAAGAGGGCAGAAACAGGTATCAGATCGGCAACAGCCCTAGCTTGCTGTACAATTCTGGAAGACTGGTACCATGAGCACTGAGGGCCTCCTCCTGGAGGAGCTTTACAGTGCATGGAATCATACCTCCCACACTGTACTTAAGGTGTGGGGTATGATTCCAACATGTTTGATACCAAACATGACAGGGGTCGTTACAGCCAGTTTAGTGATGGTCATCGCGTAATGACGCATGGCCACTCTATGTATCTTAATGGCTGATGCACTTACAACGCGGGAGAATAGACTCCGAATTCAAACAAAAACTGCAAAGTGCATGATTTATGAGCAAGTACAGCATACAGAGTTTGACACACAAGTCTTAGGTGCATACTGTTGCTGCAGAGGAGTGCCTGAAGGACTGCTTCTGCTCTTGCTGTGGCAGAACTAAGCAGATGACGTAAGCATAAGCGTAAAAAAATACCTTCACTTTGGTGTCATTATGGCAGGAAGCGCTACTAGAACAGGAACTGCTACAAATTGTGTTTGTGTGTGTGTGTGTGTGTGTGTGTGTGTATATATATATATATATATATATATATATATATATATATATATATATATATATAGTTACGGCTGATAAATTCCATTTTTAGCTTTTATCTTTTTACACTGTTTACCTATATAAGAACAGGTATGTGACCGCACTAGGATTGCATATGATTAAGAGTTGTGATGAGTCGAAACGTATTATGCATGCTGTATCTACTGCTGGGAATAAAAGACTGCCACTACGATCAGCCAGAGGGCTTGTTTTCACGCCATAGAGAGTGGAGTGCGTGTTTCTTTGGGGAGATATATATATATATATATATATATATATATATATATATATATATATATATTCACACACAAGTGCTCCAGTAGGTGAGCCTCAGACTCTGAAGGGCGGGTCAGTGTAGCGGGACCGGAGCTCACCGCGCAAAACATCCACACAACGCCTCTCTTTTTCTTAAGGGAAGGCACACTGACACCCGGTGAAACTCAGGAAAAAGGCTTTTATTCCATGTTGAAAATTGCACAGGTAAAGCACACCCAACGCGTTTCTCCTCCTGCGAGGCTTGATCACGGGTAGAAGTCTCTGCCTTTAACTGGCCGCATAGGTTAGCACTGCGGTTTAAGTTGTCTGGATATATATATATATATATATATATATATATATATATATATATATATATATATATATATATATCCTAGTAGCGGTCGCCACTGTGTAGTTATAATTAGGATCAATGCTTTTTTTGTGTTGCCAATAACATTGGCCCCATGTGACGAATTGCTGCAAAAGTTCCAAAAAAGTTCTACTTTTTAACTACTTTGCGCATGGAAAGTTTTTAGTTGGTCCGTCGGGCGGATGCAGTGTAAAAAGGTGGGGGTCCTAAAATACTTTTTCCCTATTCATTTTTTCATAGGACTTTAAACAACACTACAGCCCAAACTGCTGAACGGATTTACACCAAATTTGGTAGTAAGTTAGATTTTGATCCAGAAAGAGTACTTTGTGTGTTTTGGAGTAAATCCCATTCAGTAGTTTTGAAAAAATTAAGATAAAAAAAGTGTTCATATCTCGCCACCTAGGATTCGCATAGCTAACAGACCTCAAACTAAGACCTGATTGGATGCCACCATCTCAAACTGGAAGTGGTGGCAGCCACTTTAGAACTCTGAACGCAGTCCTTAGTCCTTGAAGAAATGTAAATAAGACATAAGTGGGGGAAAGGGTAGGTGTACCCTGACCCCCTAGACTTGTCATTGGGGTCCTACCGAAACACGCTCGGGGCCCAAAACTTTTTTTTTTTTTTTACATTTTTTACATTATGCCGGAGGATCTGCAAATCTGCAGCAACATTTTAGAGAAAGAAGCACATGCTCCCATACTTTTTATAACCCCTGACGCCCCCCCCCGGGTGGGCCAGGTCCCAGGGGGATGACACATGGTTATTTTTATTGGAAAGGGGGTGCTTGCCCCAAGCTATTTTCTTTACATTAAAAAAAAAACCTAGAAATTCACTGAAAAAAACAGATTGAAGTAATGCTGTAAGTAGGTGAAATGTTTAGTAGCACGGTAACGTTTTAAACTCTACAAAACACAGAAATTCACCAGTTATAGTTATTTCAAGTAACTAGAACTCGTGCCCTAAGGTAACTATAACTCAGGCCCTCGCCATGCATGGCTAATTACCCCTACATATTACATCACTCATGACATCTTCTATGACATCTCTGATGATATCAGTACAACATTTGCAATAAAATTCTTGATAAGCAAACTGTGCATGGTGAGGGCACAAGTTTATATTTAGTTACCTAAGGGCACGAGTTACGGTTACTTGAGATAACTATAGCTATAACTGGTGAATTTCTGTGGTCTTTAGAGTTTAAAATGTTACATTGTTCAAACATGGTGCACTTGGACTTTCATAAGAGTCCTCTGGGTCAATGGTATTGTTCGTTTCTAATTTGACTGAGCAGGCCCGGACTGGGCGTGGCGGGCACTGAGCAATCCCCCGGTGCGCCGCAAGGGTGGGGGCCGGTTTTGGGCCCTGGGGGCCGTTTTTGTTACAGGGCCGTTTTTGCAGCCTGTAACAAAATCGGCCGAAAACCGGCCCCGGCAAAGAGCTCAGTCGCACCTGGGGGCCGGCCGAGCACTTTGCCAGGGCCGGTTTTGGTTCTCAGTCCGGCCCTGTGACTGAGTAATTAAAACACAGCTCATTATTAATCTGTTGTCAGATATTTTGTTGTTTATTTTCTAGTCTGAGGCATCCGGTTATGTTTTCCAAACTATAACACAATGAAATGAAAAAGAAAAATACTGCTGAAATGAGGATAATTGGTTTCTTTGTTTAAAAAATTGTGTGACTATTGTTGCAAGCTACTATTTTAGTCGTGGCATTCTACGTTCTAATGGGTTTCTCACTTTCTCTGTCATCCCAAAGTAAATTCTATGCAGATTCCTGTTTCAAGTAACCGGAGGTGTATCTGAAGTTGCTGCATTCCACCTTGTTATCCTTGACGATGGCGGTACTGATGAGCTGTATTTGTTAAACTTTTGGATGAGGATAAATGTTGCCGAACAGGCTGGTGGCCTGCACGATAAGCTTTCACATGGAGTACAACTTTTGGGTTTGTCGACAGGAAAGTGTATGTAGACATGGATGAGCGTTGACTTTCCCAGCAGTTTGGGCCCTTTTGGGGGGCTCTACTGAACTCCAGCTCTCGCTGTGAGTTTCTCCCTGAACCCATGTCTTACTGTGAATCATTTTCTTTATTTATTTGCATTCTTGGCACATGCACAGACCTGCTTTTTTGTGTTATTTTTGTGTTATTTTTGTTTGTGTTCCGTAACTGCACTTTGCAATGGTGTTAAACCGTGCTTTGCAAGCTAAGGCAGAACCTTGCAGTTTTAGGTTTGACACTTAAGGGCGTTTTTGGGAGTGGAAAGAAGACTTTGAATGGGGACCGTGGTTGCAGGACCTTGACATTGTGGTACTGCTGTGCAGTGCGACAGGGTAAATTTATTCCAACCATCCTACCTATTTGGTCATTAAGTCACCTGCTAAAGACACATCAAGGAGCAACTGATCTTCCTACCTTAGAGACCACATACAGGCACAGAACAATGATGTATTACTTCGACCCATCAGAGACAACTATTCCTGTGTGCGACTACCACATGACAAAGAGGATGCTAGGAGTGTGGTTGCTTTACAAGCATAACTCTTCATGGGACTGTTTCCTTCAGTCAGAGGCCTGATTCCACGCATGTTACTTCGATGTGGAATTGAGGCATTGTACATCTGGTGAAATAAGAGAGGATGGAGTAAGTTCAGGGCCGAGAGGGAATGTTATTAATACTTCTGAGATATGATTGCTCACTCACCGATTTCATTTTCATTAGTGAGTTCACTTTAAATCAAACAAATTGTGTCCACCATATTTGTTTTGTCCTCAGATACATTTTTTTCATGATGCTTTTCTTCACACTCTGACCTGCTTTTGATAGTTGATTCTTCAGATCCAGGGTTGTCTGTCTACATATTGTGCCAGTGAGCCACGTTGATTTTGGTGGTAGAATATTTGGCCAGTGAATGTCTTATTATTCCTGTCGATTTGGGTTTTCAGAATTCGAAGTACAGGTTAGGTCTTTCTTGAGGCCTAGTGGGGAAGGAAGATTGGCAATGGTAAGGACAATGAAGCAGCGTGTAGGGGTATGAATCCAATATCCACACTGATGTAGGAGTGGGATTGTTCCTCAAAGGGAGACCACCTTGCTTTTCAGCAGCTAGCCACAAGGCAGTGTTCCATGTTAGCTAGAAATCATTCCCAGGCATAGTGGTGAAAGTGTCAACATAGGCACCCAGGCACAGGCCTGAAATATTATCGGTCTCAATAAGAGAACTGGCAGATTAGAAAGTAACCTATCAGTAATTTCTCCTTCCTGTGCAAAGTTTGCAGATCTTAGCCAAAATAACTTTTCATCTTCATATTTTTCATTTTCTCCTTCACATGGTTCTTCAAAGCCATATAGTGTGGAGTTTGATGGTGTATATCATACTAGCTCAGGAAGTACTCATATGAGATGTCTGTGGTATACATGCTTTTCATGTTCTAAACAGGAAGTTACAAAGCTCTGAAAATCATACGTGTACTCCTATAGTGCCATCTAGACTGTGCATGAACATGACTAACCTGAAGAGCTTTGAGGTGGATCAGCTACATGACTGGCAAGCTACATAGCTTGTGGGCTTCTGTTGATTGTTTTTGATCAAAATTTGATCGTTAATTAGCATTTTTATGTTTTGTTTATGATTCGGAATATTTCTTCTGTTTGATTTTGACTATAGTATTGGTTTGTGATTTTAAGTCCTTCATATGTAGTTTTTTGCCATTTGAACATGAAGATAGGTTTTAGTTTCAGAAACAAAGTTCTAAGACCTTGAATTAACCTTGTCTGTATTTTATGAATTTGGGTTTCATATACCCATTTTGTTTTTAAACCATTTTACATGAAACTGATACCAAGTAATATTGTAGTGCTGAATCAAGGTCTCAAGTTGCTTCTAAAGTCATTGGGTTGGCCAGTTCTTGCCAAGAAAGTTTGTGATTGATCCTAATATGTATATTGTTTTGTTCAGTAATTTTATCCAAACAAGGCAGCTTTGTCATACAAGTATGAATGGGACTTTTTCTGTATCTCATATATTTCACAGGTTGGTACTCGGTGATATGTTTCACTGTTGAGTAATTAGCAGGTTTAACAGTGAACATTATGATACATTTTTGAAGCTCTATTGTATCGTGTTTACCATCTCCAATGCCGTGTACACTCCTGAAAATCAGTTTTCAATTTCAGGCTACTTCAAAGAAACCTGAAACTAGACCATCTACATAGTCCTTTGTTAACTGCATGTGAGTAACTGGTTTAGCTGACACCGGCCATTCTTCTGTTAGAAAATGAGCAATAATGATCTCATCCAGTGTCTGACCAATCAACACTTCCCTTTTTAGTGCTTCGACAGCACTGCTAGCTTATGAAGATGAAGAGTATAGTTCAGGTGCACTCATAGTTTAATGGTGAAATACCGCATTCGGACATGTTACAGAATTGTCAACAATGAACCAAAAGACAGACAGAAAGTGAAAAATATTTTTAATGCTCTTAGGTGCAGGGTAATTTCATCCTAAGTTGCACAGAAGGCTGTGAGGTTGATCTGCAACTATTCCGTTTAGTGCCTAGAGTAGATTGTCAGACTGTCTTCTATAGAGCCTGCATGCATCTTCGGCTGGAGTTGAAGAGCCCTGCTGCTAACGTTTCTTAACTTTTCTGAAAGGTCTGAGTCATGAAAAAGCCAGTTACACCCAGACTTGATAAACCTCAATTGATCACTCCACTGCAACATTTCGACTAAGAGAATTACAGAGTCCCTGTTTCTTTTTCCAGTAAAGCATTTTCTTTCCAGAGGTGAAGCTTCACTAACACTACACATCCACATTTGATTTTTTTTCTACTCAGTCTTGATGTTTGCCAAATAAGTTCTTGGCTTGATGGCAGTTATATCCGGTACTTGTTGGTGGCAGATCGGCGAGAGTGGTTGCACTGTGAAGCTCACTACAGATTTCGTGGGCATTCAAAATGGGGGTCCTTGACAAAAGATTGGCCTTCGGTAAATAAGGTCCCCTATCTGGGTGCCTATGAATATCGTGATAATTCTGTACGGCAGGCTGAGCATGGTTTCTGTGTTTTTTAACAACCTGCTCAGCTTGCTGTACCAACAAGTGCACAAAGTGCTTTAAGCCATCATAGGCGGAGCTGAAAAGGAAATGGAAGGAAAATAATGATATTGTAGGAATGTGATAGTGTCTTTCCTCTTCACAGCATTCATGCAGCAGAATTTCAGCACCTGGGAGGTTGCAGGTGACATTACATTTTGAGAATTAACTTTTGAACTAGTCCGGAAGTTTCTCTTTATATGTTCTAGAATTTTGGGTATGTAAACATGTGGTTACTTATGTGCACCTTCCTACCCAGGATTTTTCATTTATACTGTTGTTTGTAACCAATTAAGTTGATACTTTGGGCCAGCTGTTGGGTATGGATGGTCTCAGGGGTAACTGATGCAAGCACCCATGCAATATGTCATTGAATTTTTAAATGGTTGTGTATAGCTTTCTGCTGGTCACTGACTGTTGAGTATGGTGTCTTCCGAGACACTGTCCTATTTTCTTTTGACCAGGAGGTGTCGTGCAAATATGCAGGTAGACTTCTACTGTTATGCGGGGGTTAATCTTTAACAAATTAAGTCTTGTGCCTGCAATGCAATTTAGACCATGAGTGGAAAATAACTGATCAGTTTCATATGGTGGCGATCAACAAACAAAGAGAAGCCTATCCATTGCTATGGACCACGGTTTGCCGCGGAAACGTATCCTTGGGTAAAGAGCATGTTGTTACAGCATCAGTATTACCACTTAATGGTAATGATGCGGTAGGCCTGGTCAGATTGATCATTGAGAAGAATGTTTGTTTTCATTTAAACAGTATTTTACTGCACATTGATGTATTTTATTTAAATAAAGGATACCCTTTTTCAGTGTTTTATATTATGCCTAGTTGCAAGCATTAGCTCTGGACCTCGATTTTTCTCTTTTCATGACCAAATCGCACAGTCTGAAATTGGAAGAATTCTTCAGCTTGCTTGATGAGATCAAGTTGACAGCAGTGCTTTCTTCATTGTGGTCTTGTTTAAGCTGGTAGGGTTTTATTAGTGAAACTTTGTGGTTTGCAATCTTAGTACCCTTGATTGATTGGTATATATACAATATGGCATAATCGTAGACCAATATGTATTGACTAATAAGACACAAGTTCCTTTCAAGGTTGGCTGTGTTTTAATATGTGAGCTCCTGGCGTCCAACGGGGGCTTCGATGTTAGCGGGTTAGGGCACCTCTTGTTGCGGCAAAAAGAGGATAAGATTCAGTTTGTATACTATCATGGGTAGGTCTCCAGAACTGGGAAAATCCATCTTTTAGTCTTGTTTAATTTGGATTTTTGGAATAATCATTACATAGCAAGTTCCTTCTTCCATGCTTGAAGTCGTTGCCAAGAGTTTAAAGGACAATGTCTGGTTTTCACTGCACATCCTTTGGAACCATTGCCTTGTTATTTTGAAGCATTCTGTCAAAGTGTGTTGTTTCAAACGAGGGTGTGTGAAAGGCACCCACGCATTTTATCTCCCACTAGTGAGAGATTCATCTTACTGAGTTAGTAGTTTGATCTTAGCGGCACTGGAGGAACCATATTTAAAGGTCTTGGGATGTCCAGGTATGTGGCTAGTTTATGGACACTGTGTCGACAGTCCTTGACAGTAGCTATCTAGGATGAAAAAACAATACTTTGTGTTCAGATGACCCCCACTTCACTCACAGTCAAGCACTTTATTGGAGTGGCAGGAAAGAAAAATATTTGGCCAGCCTGGATCGATTGAAAGTTCTCAGTTAGAACCACGTTACATTGTCATATGGTAGTTTAGACACTGTATTGCCTTTCTCTACCTTACCTGTGTATCATACAAAGTATTATTTAAGGAGTTTATGTTGTATTATTTTATTTCTCAGTGAAAGGAAAGGTTATTCCAATTCATAAGTATTGCTAATGTGTTCATTGTTTCTTTCCAATGACCACTTGCAGTTATTCGGAGAATGTCTGCTGTAATGTTACTCGTTCTTGAGCTGTATAGTGAGCCTACAATTGTACTTTAGTCTTCGATGTAAAAAAGACAAAAGGTTTAAATAACTATTTATAATGTTCAGTGAACTCATTGCCTTACCCGGAGTCTAAGACAATTTTCCCTCTATTCCCATGTGTAATTTTGTATATAACGTGAGCTGCTCTTTTTCCTTTATGCTTTAATTCCTCATCACCCCCATCTCGTTCAGTCGCCTCCAAGTACATTTGCTACTGTTGCAGAAAGCGTGAACCTATTCGAATTACTGTACTTGCTACATCGAAGAATTTCCTGTGAGCATTGTCATCCTATTTTACAAGCTATTGTCTCCTTAATTATTATGATGCAATACTTTCCTACAGTTAAATATCTTGTGCTAGAGTTCATGAAATGCCATTGGGTAAATCAGGATTTCATCAGAAACCTGAATTTCCATAACCATGCAGCACTTGAGAGTTCATTTACCTATCATGTCCTACATTGTGGACCTACAAACCCATGTGTGTCTTAAACTGTTTTTAAAGCGGGTTACAATTCTTTTTCCGCCATCCCAATATTTGACAATCTGAGTGTTTGATTTCTCCCACACCCCATTTTTTCTACCTAGAGAAGTGAAGTTTGTGGATCAAGAACTGTATGACTTTGGTGTACCCGTGCTGACCAGTACAATGACTTGTACTCCAAGTTTGCCTCACGCCTGTTC
Source organism: Lissotriton helveticus (assembly GCF_964261635.1). Lineage (NCBI taxonomy): Eukaryota > Metazoa > Chordata > Amphibia > Caudata > Salamandridae > Lissotriton > Lissotriton helveticus. The sequence goes on along the minus strand of NC_136073.1, from coordinate 849,688,474 downwards.
CTCATGTATATTTTGAAAATGACATGTTACATAAATAGAATAATAAAGTATTAAACACTGTCCTGTCTGTGTTTTGCCTTAATTTATAGCCTTGAAGTAAATGTGTACTGCACCAGAAAATCATTACTGAGTAAGGTGGACACCTTAAAGACTTAAATATGGTATCTAGAAGAACCACTCATTAAATGTTGATATATCTAGTCTACATCCAGAATCACAAAGTATAATATGCTATTTATTAATACTGTTGAATGTGGGTAGGGGCCAAGAGTCACAGCGGGAAAGCCTCAAGTGGGTCATTATGCCCGCCACTCAATCAACGATGGTATTAAGGCACACTGCATTCTGTGCATCTGTATGTATGGTTCATGCCATGGTGTTTTTTTTCAGGTTTATTTGAGGCTACTGAGCCAACACCTGGATGCAGTCTGTGAGGCAGTAAACTGTGTTTTTCTCATGTCCGGTATGCTAAACTAGAGTAGTTGGGGCTTCCAAGCCAAAACCAGAACGAAGTCTGTGAGTCAGTAAGCTGGGTTCTCGTGTCAGGTTTGCTAAACTGAAATTTCACCTTTGCACAGCAGTAATAAATGAGTGAATCAGTGATCATCGCGCCACTGGGCATATCATAAAATGCAATAGCAGGAGTTTCAAGACACCGGATCTGCACAGACTGTAGGCATTTTTGGTGCCTAAGAGGAGAAAATGCCCAATCTGGCCTACAGCTGGTGGAAGTAGAGGACAGCCCGCAAGGGTAGTAAGAGGCACTCCTAACATGCCAGAGCATAGACCCAGGGCAAACTCCACACCCATATTCCCTGTTTTACCTTTGCGCTTGTGGGCCAATCACACGGGTTCAAGCTTGGAAGCACTCCTAGTTAAAACCCAAGCACCACTCCCAATAGGGTTGCATTTCGAGCCCTCCAGTTCAGCCTCAAAAGGCCCCGATCTTTGGATCAGGCTCATGCGGCCTCCAACTTTTGACTCCGAGAGGCCCCCTCATACCCAAGCACGCCACTGGCCAGGGGATTTGATCTGCTCTACCCACGTACACAGCCTCCAAATTACACCACCTCAATCCCCATAACTTAAAATCGACTCTGTGCCAAAATCAACTTAGAAATGGACACCCAAGCTCGTCTCTGATTTGGCCCTTAAAGAGCCCTTGACTCCACGATTGCAATCACTGTGGTCCCAATCATCCAGCAGATTTTTGGAAGCGCCTGATTAGGAGAAAATCGTTAATCTTCCATCAGCAAGATGAAGACTCTCCTCGCAGGAGCAACCACACAGTCCTCCGATCCCTAAAAGAGAGGCCAATTTTCAAGGGGTAGCTTACCCAGGAGCCAGACACCCAACCATCTAAGAAGGTTGGTGACCGTGCCGCAAGTTCCCCATCAAAGCCCCTACACCACCTCTAGGTCATGTGCTAATCACAGAACTATGTATCACCTACATAGGTCTTCCCCACATTCTTTTTGTAAACATTATTACATTGGTTTTTGCAGTAAAGAAAAATGTACTTGTAAATGATTCTTGTATTTTAAGTTTCCTATCTATTCTTCTTCAGGAAATCCCGGTGCCGTCCTATTTTTTTCAAATACGTCTCTTGCTCTGATTGTACTTGGCAGGATAAACATGGAAACTAGGCTAGGGCGATTTGAGGCTGACTGGCCCAGCCTTCATACAAAGTGCAGACACTCATGCCGGATCTTTTTAGGAATTCAAGTGATGACTGTTTTTTAAAACATTTTTTTCTAATCTCACCTGCCTGTAACTAGGACGTTTCACCAACAGAATCAATGTATATATTTTCTGTAAATACATCATCACAGTTCACAGAAATAACCCTAGTAGGTCATTCAAGGAAGAAGGTGGCAGATGCCCCTTACGGCTGACCATAGAATAGGAATACAGAAATTTCGTGGCTCATGTCTGCGAAAGTGGCATTATGGCCTATTGCGTCAAAAACAAGAATCTATGGTTGTAAATGCCCACCAACTATATCTCAGTGGCTTAAGAAAGCTGGGCTCTTCATGTAACCCAGTGGTTAACTAGACTTATGGTGGAGCATATTATTTAATCTTACTGATCGTTCAATAGGGTCTTTCCACCTTGCAGAATTTATTTGCGAGATAAATGACCACATACAAGATAAGAGAAACTGAAATAAAACCAGATCTATAAGCATTGAAACATGATCGTTATTGAAAATTAACTTTTCTCTTTATCCAATTGTACAAAATATGAAGCAACATGCAGTCACTGTATCAGGTTTTGCCATTAATAGAACAAACTCTCCAAACTAAGGGCCTGATTTAGATTTTGGCGGACAGGTTACTCCGTCACAACGGTGAGGGATATCCCGTTTGCTGAAATATAAATCCCATTATATCCTATGGGATTTAAATTTTGTCAGGCGGGATATCCATCACCGTTGTGACAGAGTAAGCCGTCTACCAAGATCTAAATCCGGCCCAAAGTGAGGACAAAAAGAAGCTGCAGGGTACCTGTTGGACCTGGGATCTCCAGATCATATAGGGTAGCCTGGCACAGGATAGGTAGGTCAAACCAAAAGGCAAAAATGTAAAGCTTGCATCACACCCTACAGTGACTCAGCGTCCATCCATTCAAAAATAACGCTACACCAGATTAGGAAAATACGGTTCACTTTTATAAAAGATTTTTGTATACTCTCACTTATTTCATCTGTCAGTTTTGTCACTATTCAGATTAAATATTCCTCCATCAGTTTCTTTGCATCAATAAATAGAAAAAGACAATTAACAAGACATTGTATCTGATGTTACACCTTCTCCTTCAGGATAAATGACCCCAACAATTCCCTCTTAGTACTAGAGTTCCCAGGATGACACCTTGTAATTTTTACAATACTCTTTAGCCTCCCCCTTTTCAGTAGAACAGGTGGGTGCCTCTTCTCAGCGATACAATAATCTCATAAGTCCCTTTCAGAAGGTTTGGTACAAGCATTAATACAATTGAAACCAGTTTCAGTTACCCCCTGTGGATCAAAACATGTATTATTCACAGCCAGAATTCTGGAACTTGAGCAGTTTACCCTGATTCCCTGGCTTCTGTCCCGTGGTATCTAAGGTCAACAATTGCTATAAACTTAGTCAGTCTCTTGCTTCTAAAGTTTAGCGCCTTTTATTATTTATGACCCCCCTGCCCCCAACCTGGCTCCCGTTCTCTCCTCACCAGAGATCAGAGGGGTAGTTCAAAATGTGATCTGTTATTAACCTCAGCACCTTTATGTCCCGCCAGAGCCCCAACTCCCGGCTTACTTGTGGTATTTAACCATTGTCTCCAATGTCTCGTTCAATTGGGAGAGGGCCGAGGTCTTGTTTGGCCCCAACCGGTTCCCAACAGCGCCTCCCCCAGAGGCCAAGCCACCCGCTCTCGCGGCTATCACTGTGGGAAGGTCGCGTAGGAAGATGTGAAGCACCGTCCCTCGATTCGCCGAATCAGTCGTCCTCTGCGTGGGCGGCTCCAGCACACAAGCGCAGGGGATCAGTGGCTCTTCTTCCGACCCTGCTCGAACGCGGCAGGTCTCGGGTTGCCACTCCACCCCCTCTCAAGGATTAGCTTCCGCCTCACGGGCCTGCGCAGTACCGCGGCTGCCCGACTCTCTCTCGGCCACTCCACCCCCCTCTCAGGGATTATCGTCTGCCTCACGGGGCTTGCGCAGTACCGTGGCTGCCCGATTCTATGGCTTTCACGCTCCGCTCTTTCCTCAGTGCAGTCACGCTTCCTGGGGTCACTGCCACTAATTTCTTCCCCAATCTCGCTATCTTCCACCAAGTCTGAATTGCGAGGAAGCACTCCCGCGTTGGCTCACTGACCCCAGGTGAGAGGGAGACAGCTGGGGAGACGGGGAGAAATTGAGGAAATAAACGAAAGGAGAAGGGGGTGGGTATCAAATCTGCTTTTCTGTCCACTCTCCTTTCGTGGCAGTACCCTCACAGATACTAGTAAATGTACACCCTCTGGACAACAGGAGCAGTACTACCTCGCAGATCAGTCTCCTAAGGTCACTCCAATTCCCCTCAGGCTAGGGATCGACTTTCTGGAACTGGGAGGACCTTATGTCCAGGGTCAACAGGAACACAACTTGGCAGGGTCAGGTCTGCAGTAAGGGGAAAGGGTGGTGAAAGCAGTAAGGAGGCAATCCCTTAAAAGGAAGTCAACCCTCTGAATGTCCTACCCCCCACCTAGCGCCACAGCCTGTACTCCAGCTGACTCTCTCGCTGAATGACAAAATGGCCGCCTTACAGTTGGCCTTTTATACCCCTAGCCCCTAGTGTCTAGAACAGGCCAGAAGGTTCTAGATTCCCCATATGTGTCTATGGGCCAGTCCCTGAGGTAATCAGTTATGGCAGTTACTGACCACCATTTTGTGTGTCTAAACTTGCCCTAGAAAAGAAGGGATTTCATGGCCTATGAGGAACTATAGGGTCAAGGAGTACCTAACCCCTAGGACAACACCTAAAAATTTCAGTGGACATCAAAAATGAAAGGAATTGAGGGGCAAAAAGAGGACAAAAATTAAATAAATAATAGGAGGGACCACCCAATGGCCTGTCAGGTCTCACAGTACCTAATAGCTTGTAACAGAATGAGGTACTGTGTATGTCCTCCATTCGGCAATGCTTGCACATTAAGTCAAGATACATGGAGTGGCGTGGTCCAAAAATCTATACAGAGACACCGATAAGACGATACTGGTCAGGTCTTTGTTGATGAGCCGACCTCCCAGGAATATACAATGTAAGAGATGGTTTGAGTGTTATGGGAAAATGCATGAAAAAGAGAAGAATGGGCCACTCCACCAGTTATTTTATCAGTGGAGTTGCAGTGATGGATATTTTGCCAAAGAGAAATAATTGTGATTTTGCAGCTGTGTTCCAGACAGTTGGTCTCTGTCCAAAGATGCCTAAAAGAGGTGGTTGAGTGAATGGTTTTGCTCATGCTCCCCAATATCCAAATTAATTTAGAAGGTGAGTACATTCGAAATTTATTTTTTTGTCTTAGCGATGGATGAGTCAATAACTCTTCGGCCTTCTGCAGAAGTCAGTAGTTGGCCTTCTATGTCATTCTGACAAGTCAGCTTATTATATAAAGGACAATTAGGAATACATTGCATCCGTTTTTGGTTGAGGGTCTGCATGCTCCATTGTTAACGATGTCACATGTTTTGTATAATTTGTCTCAAGTAAGAGTAGTCCGTACAGTTGTCCCCTGCTGCAACAGATGCAGGTATCGTGCTGTTGTGTTTTTTTCAGCATTTGTCATTTTATGACCAAGTCTTTTTCTTGAGCTGTTATGCAACCAGAGGTTTTCAAAGCTTTTGCTCAAAGCCCAACTAAGCAAAATGTTTTGGAAGTCCGACCTCTCTCCAAAAATGTGTGGCAATGATTAGGGGAGCCGTGGGGACAGGGCTGAGTGCATAGAGCCCGGGTTATGAGGTCCTTTCAGGAGTTCTTTTTCTATAGCTTATAAACCACACGAAATGTAAGTCTTGGAAAACAGCAAATGCATCAAACAAAAAGTTATTGACCCAAAAATACTGCTCCCTATAATTGGCGTGTTGTGAGCTCCCATGCTGTTTTTAAGAGTGAGACAGTCCAAATTGTAAAGCAGTGGGGCCTTCAGACCCTCGTCCCCAGTGCTGTTGCACCATCTTTACTAATGATGGCTACTGCCTTGCAAAGGGAGCAGTCTTCTCTGCCTTTTGTGAAAAACATAAATTGCCATCTTGCCACATCCCTCTCTGAGGCCAAACAAAGGTGTCTCCTCTACCATTGCTCAGAGGCCCTAAGCAAAACTGGCACAGCAGGTTGTGGTGAGCTCTCGTGCAAGCAAGGAAGGATTGTAAAACAGCCATACTTTTTCGGGTCAAGTTTGCACTATATTAAACTCTGTAAAATAAAAGTAAATAAAATAATTTGGGTTTATTTGGCTTCTCATACCGCAAGTCCCTGGTGCTACTATACCCGCAGCACCAATTATACTTTGTGCGCCTTCATGTTAAAAAAAGCAGCAAGGGTGAACTGTGCGCCAATGTTAGCACACTAAAAAAAGCTGGCTTAGATAGGCCCCGTTCTTGGGGCATCTCTCTAAGGAAGCTGTCTCTAGCCATTTTTTTTAAAACCGAAAATCTGCCCACCACCCCATGCTACTCCCTTTTCTGGTACATTTCTTTGACAATATCTATGAATCTCGCCACTTTCCATTTTCTCCTGGACCTTTACTCTTGGGCTCTAGGTGTCGAGAGCATCGGGGCTCTGCATCTGAATGCAACCCTCCTGGCCTCCTCTCACTCCCTGCACTCACTTTTTGCAAGGAATGGTTAATGCTGACTTTGAGGTGCCCCTGCCTGAAGGCGAAGGGCGAGGTGGCAGTGCAAAGTTGAGTAAGAAACTAGCCTTCTTACCAGCCGTTAATTGATTGAGTTACTTGAAGCCAGGGGCCGTTGGAATAATGAGGTTTCTGCAGCAGCAGTGTTTTCCCGCTTAATAATGAGTTTGCTGCATTTGCTACATAATCCATCATCTACTGCAGAATTTAACAAAATAAATTTGATTCTAGCTCAAACAGACCAAAAGTTACTAAAAATGTGGTGACGTGCCCCGAAGCTGTTGAAAGCCCTTTCCAAAGGTTGACTGGTCATGCTTATTGCTGTATTTGGGTGTAAAGCTGGTACTAATATGGTGAAATATTTCCTCTGACTGTGTTACCCTGAGTAAAACTGGCAAAATAATTAATAATTAACCACAAAATGTGCTGCGTTACGCAGCATAATTTACCTTTGTTTGCGGTTACTTTAGTTCCTCCCTGATGCATAATTTGGTCCTCTCCTGTCATATAATTCCAGTGGCCCTGCGTAAAGCTTCATGGTGACAAAGATTTACTATTGTTTTTGAGAGATAATATAGGAATGTTTATCAGCTGAGTTCCGAAAATAATGGAGATGCATAAAAAAATGCTTGCATTAGGTTCATTCTTATAGCTAAAAACAATGTTTTGTAAACCACTTGTTTTATCTCAAACACTGCATCGTTTTGATGTAGACTAGCTTAGACTATTTTAAGATAGTGAGTTACATATTCACAGTGCTTTCTGTCACATGCTGGGACCGCCTAGCACTAAAAATACAAATGTCACTATTCTTTAATGCACCAACTACGGTTCACTTATGTGTCTCTCAGGTTTCACTCTCAGACTTCTGCAGTGATGATGTTTGCCAACTGAGGTTTCAAAACCTAAAAGAGGATATTTGCCACTGTTTAGTTTAACTTGCTTTTATTTTTAAGCAAAACTCGTTGAGCATCATTTTATATGCCGTTACCTGGCGGTGAAAAAACAAAATATTTTGACATCACTACCACACTCATTGGCACCCCCTCCTGGAAACCATCCACTGACCGCCAGGGCGGCACGCGCCACAGTTTGAAGACCTCTGGTTTAAACCCACCGTACGATGTGGTGTTGCTGATTCCAAAGACCATTGGAGAATGGGAAGCTAAACACTTTTTTTGCTTCAGGTAACTCCAAATGAAATTGAGGTCAAGAACAAAGGGTTGTGCGGTCTAAAGAAAACCCTCTAAGCTTATCTGTCTTCATCTTTCCACGAAAATAAAGAGAAGGTGACAAGGGCTTACGCAGACAGCTCTTCATCTTCTGAGTTTATCCCAAGCCTAGGGAAAGTTTTGTGCTAGACTGGGGTAGGTTTCTGAGCAGGTTCCGGCTTGTCAGTAGACCGTTTTCAATTTCTTGTTACAAAACAACCCTTCGGAGCTAGTGCTGTTCAGCTGGCACCTTTGAGGTCAGCTGATCTTCATACGTTGCAGGCGGCTTTGGCTAGACTGGATCCTCCCAAGATGCCACTCGGGCTCTTGGAGTTGCAATTCAAGAAAGTGAGAAGGTGATGCCGGTGGAGGAGTTGGATTGACCCCAGTTACATTCCTGGGTCGTTTTGTCTGTGTATCTATTACGAAGATAACTGACGCATCAATTAGGTAAGTTTAATAACCATGAATTAAAGGTATTTTATGTAAGGATTCATTTAGTAAAATAAAAATGTAGGATTAACTTATTTTCATTTCAGGTTATGATAAATATGACGTATCAAGAAGGACCCCTTGCTAACAAGGAAGGGTTATGGGGGGGAGGGGGGCAGGGAGACTAATTATGAGGTCCAGAAGCCTGTGCTCCTAGATAGAATCCAAATTCCATCAAGGGGCTAATATTTCTAAAAAAAAAATAGAGAGGGAGGCGCCGTCTCTTAAAAGGTGGAGAGTGCCAGGGTCAGAGTACTGAATAGGGACAGTCAGTGGGACTGTTTATGGTGCCCTCACACATCCCCTAGGGGGTGTCATGATTCATCATAGGGCAGTGCTCCTCATCGGGCCGGCAGTACAATGCTCTACGCGTCCCCGGAAGGATTACTGTGGCAGAGATCTTCTTTTAAGAGGCTGCCGTATGATGAGTGCGGGTGAAGTGGTACGTTACGTGAAGTGGTGGGGTGTGAACCGAAGGATTAAAACTGTTAAGGGAGATCCTGTACTATACTTTAATGAGGGGATTGCCCTTCTAGGGATAAAAACCTATGGCAGGTGGGTGCTACCTTAAAGTTTGAAAGGAACCCTGGTAGTCAGGGTGCTGAGATTGGATAGGGAAAGTCTCCTACTGTCTCAGGGGTGGAACCTAACTAGGATCACTCCTTCAAAAAAGTCATGTTTCGCGCCTAAACTGGTCATTGGGATCTGTGGCACATCATCAGGACAAAAAAACAACATACGGTGGACAAACCCCCACACTGTGTTGGTGCCCCTAGGTGCTAGGTACTGTGTGTGTGTGTTTTGTTCCGGGTCTGACCTAAGCTAGGACAAGTTTTTGCACCATCAGGTGACGTGAAGGAGCCACGCTAAGCGTGCTATAGTTTTGTTGTGCGAACTTCGTGTCAGCACCTACCCAGCTCCGTGTCCCTGGGATGATAAATGTGAGCTAGGTATAATTATTTCATTTCAGTTCATTTGAAAAAACAAATTAACGTTTTTGACTAGTATGAAGATTAAATTCGGACAAATGATTTTGTTAAAATAACTAATATACAATAGTAAATTATTAGGGATTGTTTAAGATAAGGATAATTTAATTAAAACATTTTAGTTAAATTAATTCACATGGGTTGGAGTTTGTATTAGGAATAGGTTCGACATAATACATCCTACATAAAGTAAGAATTAGTAACGGAGCAAAGTATAGAAAATAAATGTAATGTTACTTCAGGACTAAGTTAAGGATTATTACTGAACATTTATTAAATTCAGACATAATTAAGATTTAGGACAAGAGTCGGATACTTTTGGACAAACAAATAAGTCAATCTAAGATTAGTATTAGTGTTATGTTAGAGAACTGATTATATTTAAAATAAGTGGGGCTTCGAGTTAGTATTTGTACATGGTTAAGGTTGATTAATTATTTTTAATTCATTTATTTTGTGTTAATAAAAGGTGGGTTTTAGGCTTTGGGTCGGGGTTGGGGAAATGACAATTAGAAACATTGTAAATGTTCGTATTAGATGTAGGTTACAGATTATTATAGGAAAATAAGTGGCTGGCTTACAGTTACAGTAAGGAAAAATAATTAAAACAATGAACTATATTTTTCAAAAAGGCTTTGAGAAAAATAATATTATTGTTTTAGGATAAGGCTAGCAGTGAAATGCATATTAAATTTACCTTGTAGATGGTTGTGAATAGCTTTAAAGCATTCCAAGATTTGTTCCATTAGGTGAACATGCATGCATGGCAGCCCTGTCTCAGAATGGGCCTTCCACTCATTCCAAAATGGGCCCCCATGCATGCCATATTTCAATGGTTTTCCAGTCCACTGCAAGATGGCTGCTCATGCACACAAGCAGCCATATTTGAATGTTTTTGTAAAATGTTGTTATAGAAAAAAAAAACATTGAGAGACGACCGTCTCTGAATTGTTTAATGTTTTTGCAAAAAAAAGAAACCAGCATTGGCAAAGTCTTATAGGCTTACAGCCAACAGCAGGCATGTTGGGTTTGCCAGTGCTTGTTTTTTTAAATATTAGTTACATCTTTCTTTGAAATAGCATAAAGCAAAATGGATACGAGGATTTTTCATTGTTTTAGACTAGTGGGATTTTTTTGATATAACCCTTTGTATTAATACTGATATAAATGCCTATTTTGGGTAAAAATCCTGGCAAAAAACCTAGCAAACTTGTTTCAAAGCTGTGTGGCACCCTGCAAACAAGCAGAACAATATACCTATACCCAGGTAGGGAGAAACCAACACCAGAGAAGGAGCCACAGCAAATCCGTCACGTTAAAGAACCAGCTCTACAACCAAATTGAGAGACAAAAGTATTCTTCATCAGCCCAGATCATGAAACTAGTTAAAAACATTCCATCAGTCCTTTCTTGACAGAAAATATGCATGTAGATGAATACAGACAACAATAAAATGGCAACTGCCTGATAACAAAATAAGAGAATAGTTCTGTCTCATATTTCTCGTTTCTTAAACTCTCCTCTTGTACTCTGGCCTTCTTTTTTAGTTACTTCTATATCTTTTTCTACCTACTGTCTCTCTTTCTCAGCCCTTTCTAATTCACCTTGTCTACCTTCCCTCCTCTGTGAGTACACATCTGTTCTACTGCACTCTCATGACCTTACATCACTCCCTGCCACTCGCAGGGCCCATCTCTGCCGCTCTCTCTACTTCACTCTTTTCTAGCTCACCCCTTTGCACCTCTCTGCTGTTTCCATCTCATTTCCCTGTATCTCTCCTCAATCTACTTTCAACCATTTCGCTGTCTTTACCTCAACTCTCTCAGCATCTCTTTACTTTGCTTCTGACTGCACCCTCTCTGTATCGCAAATCTCTACCGCCATTCTCTACCTCAAATCTCTCTCATATCTCGCCACCCTCAACTTTCCACCCCATTGCTCTCTGCCGAACCTTTCAGTTTACTTCATTCATTTGCTGTTTCATCTCTCCTGACTTTCTTTCTCTGCTTTCTGTACTTCACCTCTCTCACTACCAGTCTTCTTTCTCGTTACCTTCAATTCAACCTCTTTTCCCTAACATTGTCTCTCTTTTTTCTGCACTGGCTTCTCAAAACACACCCTTGCCGCCTCACCTCTCTTTATAAATCCCTCCTCTCCGTCACGCCTATTTTCAGGTACCTCTCCCTATCCATCACCCTCGTACTTCTTTCTCTACGTCACTCTTTCTACTTTACTTATTTTTCTCTTCTCTCTACACCTCATCTCTCTGCCTACCCTTCACCCCTTTCACTCTTTCCCATTACCTAACGTGTTTTTCTATAGGCCTTCTCATTTTTAAGATCTTGCTACAATTAAATCTCTTTCTCAGCCTTAATCTCTCTAAGGCACCTTTCTCTGTACATCATCCTCCACGCCCATCCCCTTACTCCCTAAATTTACTTCTCCAAAGCTCTAGCTTTTTCCAAGTCTGTACCGGACTGTAAAACCCTATCTATGACTCGACTACTTAGTACGTCTGTGAATCTTTCTTTCTGACCACTTTCATAGGTTTCTTTACCTTAAACTCTCCCTTCCTCACCTACCAGCCTTACCTCATTTCTGTCTCTACTCCACCTATCACCATACATTCTTTTAACCTCTTTGTTCTGCTCTCTCCCATTTCTCTCACTCAGCAGTCAGAGGTCTCTATCTAGCCAGAGAGGTGTACACACAGAAAGAGACAAGGAGGGACAAGGCTCGGAAAGTAAATTAAGGACAAAATTGACAGATGACACCCAATGGAACGGTGAAAAAAGGAGAGGGTCTTGTATTTCACCTGTCGCAGCAAGAATCCAGTTGTGAAGAGTTTTTTTTTATTCTGAATGTCACACAATTTCAGCTAAAATGTAAGCATTGTGTGTGTGTTTATTTTATTGTTATGCACTAGTCATCTAAACATCCACCACTTACCCTTAATGTGTCTTTCCTACAATGGACAGAAAATGCTGATTTCTGCATACAAATGTGTTGTCCTTGACAAAATATAGATTCTAACATAAACAGAAATGTCTTTATAAAGCTCTCTTATGGTACCCTTTGTCTGGCAGACACAGGACGGACAGCTTTAGCTTTTGGCTGCATTTGTGTGCCCTTGTTTCTGAAAGTTTAACATATAATTATTGTTCAGCAACGACGGGAGCTGAATTATTTGAAAATAGGTGATAAATTCAGAGTTTCCCCAAACTGTCTGTCGCCGGGAGCTTCACAATTCCTTGTGATGGTGGTGGTAGAACCATGTAGCACAGATATGACAGTGCGTGTTGAAAAGGTCTTTGGGGGTGTGGAACTCATGAAAGCCTTCTCTGCAACCTTTGTCGCCATCAGCCCTGTGGCAAGCATCACTATGGATTTGCCTTTTTATGGTCTGTTAGCGCAGCTTTGGCCAATTATGTGAGAATTACCAAGGGTGGGGCTTTTGCTCCACCCACACGTTGGGAACAAGGAGTACATGTTTTGATTGGGCAGAAGTTTTCTGCTTCTATAAAAAGTGCTTGCCCTCCACCAGCTGTGATCATTATGTTTATGTATCCAGCTGGCTAATCTTGAACTTTAAGTGACACACACATGACATTGTAATGCTATTACAGTGTCTTAGATAACTAGATTATTTATGGTGGTTTTTCTCAGGCAACAGCACAGATGTGAGGAGGTCAGTCATTAACATACGTGGATTTTTAGGTCTGGCTTGACAGTTCAAATATCATTGACCTTTTAACCTACACCAATAATATTCTACAGTTCTTCGCTTCCACACAAATACATATCCTTTCCAATGCTATCTACTACTGGTGGCCTCTGGACCTGGGACCAGTACCCTGCCCAAAGCTGACCGTACAAAACTTGGGTGTGAAGCTAGACCAAAATCTAACCTTAAAGGAACATGCAAATTTCATCTCTGGGGCATGCTTCCGCACCATTGGCCTGTTAAGGCGAGTCTTCCCTCTTTTGCCTGATACGCATAGAAAGACCCTTGTACAGGCTCTGGTGATAAGCCGGCTGGATTACTGTAACGGGCTCCTGATACTAGCTAATGAGGATGCTTTAAACCGGTTACAGGTGGTCCAAAACACAGCGGCAAGACTAATCCTGAACGCTCCCACAAGAACCCCCTCTAAGTCCCTTTTGAGAGAACTCCACTGGCTACCGATACGGCAGCACATTAAGTTTAAAATCTGCTGCACTGTCCATTAATGCCTCTTTAGAGATGGCCCCAAATACCTGGCCCAAAAATTCCAGTTCTATAAACCTGATCGCCCTCTTCGATCAAGTAACCAACTGTTATTAAAATCCCCGCTCATTAAGAAGACCAGGCAAGGTGGCCGAGCCCTCTCGCTTATAGGGCCAACCTTGTGGAATAAACTGCCCCTCAGTCTCAGACAAAACACCAATCACATATCCTTCAGGAAAACGCTCAAAACAACCTTGTTCCTGGAAGAATAATGGCCCATAGCCCATCTACAGAGGTACAAACCTTACCATCCCGGCGTGCAAAGCGCGGAGATACCCCATTGGGGTCGATTCTGGCGCGATATAAGAAACTAAATAAAATAAATAAAATAAAAAAAATAATAATAATAATAATACTTCACATTACCCTCCAACATTTTTTAAAGCCAGACCTATTCGCGTTGCTAATGCTTGCAATTATCTTTTGACGTACCGTTCCCTACCTGACTTCTGCCTGCGTCTCACTACCTCACGCCTGTACGTCCCCCTCCACTGGCCTGTGTCGTCTTCCATCCCATTCCCCTGCCTTCACATGGCCATCTGCTGCTTTTGGCGGGATATGAGTAGGAGAGAGGTGGGGCTTGGCTCTTGGCCGTTCACATGGGCGTAAGGCACAGGGAGCAGCCTGGTTCTGCTCCCTCCTCCCACGTTCGCTCTCAGAACAGAACAAACACCCAGCCAAAGACAAGCAGGCAGTGTGTGCACAGAATGCTTCTTGTCAACAAGAGTGGCATCCGCGGCATGTGGTGCAGCTTGGGTTCACATTAGCCCCACTATTGACCAGTACTTTATTTGAGCCGGAGCTATCCGGTGCTCGGCACCGGCACTTAAATGTCAACACAGGTGCATGTGACAGTCTATCACAGGGTGGCGTTGTCTATATACATTACAAATGACTAATACCTGCCGCCTAAGCAATTCTCCTAGCTTTGGGGGGCCTGAAATAGTCGAAATTGTCACACCTGTAGGAGTGTGCGGGTTTGTAGTTGTGTTGTTACTGTTATTGGCAGCATGGTAGGAGCAGTGTGGTGCAAGCTGCTGTGGCCTCCTGACGAGAGCCCTGGTACTTATTATTATTATAATATTTTTTACAGATGAAGCCATGCTAATGAGCACACCTGAACTCATATTTAATTTATTCTACACATAAAAACTGGAGTAAATCCGTTGTATGTGTTCCTCGAGAGCACAAGACGAATCCCAGTAATAAACGGATTAACCACTAACCTTGGGTTGTAGAGTAGCATGCTACCAGCTGCAAAGAGCTTCAGTGTCTTGTTAAGGGGAGTAAGTCACAAATCAACGATTCCGCCGCCTCGCTCTGTTTAGGCTGACCCCCCTAAATACTGCATATAGACAGGATGGGTGCGCTGCAGGTTAGCTCACACTATTCCCACCACATGTTTATGCCCAACAGAGAAAGTAGTGGGAGTCTGTGGGAGCATCATGCTTAAATCCCTCATGAACTGGGGTGGGTTGCCTGAAAACCTGGTATGGAAAGCTGACCTAACTGGAATTGGTACTGGGGTACAGTGGAGGTAGTTTCACAGAATTGTTGGTGGGGGCCTGGGACACTTCACCCAATTTTGAATATGTTTTGGAAAACATTGCAAGTAAGGCTGGATTGTAGTTGGCACATCCACTGATGAAGTGCAAGCAATTTTAGCCAGTTTAAAAGTGGACAAAGGTGTTAATATTGCCAAATCTGTGCTCCTGCCACCAAAGCATCACCCTGACTCCGCACACTGCCAGCTAGGCTTTTCAACTACTTTTACTCACCAGTGGTAGCTGGTGATCTTTGAAAGTTCTGGGGATTAACTAGTGCCATGAATTTGAGCGAGCAAAGCGAATGAGGCAAACAACTAGGAGGGTTCGAGAGGTTTTCCCTTTAAAAAAAAGTTGGGAAAAGCAGTGAAATTGTCCTTCATAAAGCATAATTGCCACATACCTTTGCTAAAAAGCTGTATGCTTTGAAAGGACGTTCATGAAATATAGTACTTTTATGCTCTTTCGGGCAGGGAGCAAAGCCTGTTTTTAATTTTTCCAAACATTTGCCAGCAGTTCACCCTATAATTTCAGTAACGACCTTCTGTCTGCCTGGGCCATGTGTAATCCCATACCTCCAGTATCTTATGCAGCATTTTGTCAAGGGTGCCCCCCCATCCCATGCTAAGAATTGGATACAATATGCCAGTGTCAGAATTTTGCATGGAAGGCCCACATGTATCATGGATGGCCTCATATGTCTAATTACTTCCAGTATCCAATGAACAGCGTTTTGCCATGGGTACCCTCTCTTATACCAAGAATTACCTCCAATATGTTGGCACCAGCAGTTGGCCATGGGTGACCATTATTACCTAGAATTCCTTGTGCGTACCAGGGCCTGTACTTTGCCAATGGGGAACACCCCAACCATTATGTCATGGGTGCCCTCCCACATAAGTCAAGAATGACCTCTAGTATGCCTGGGCCAGCAGCACGGTTGTAACACACATACACACTTTCTGACACTCAACTTTCTAGTCTGCTTTTGCTGTTTCCAATACTATACCTGTCTTGCCTGTTAGTGTAGCTTGATAAAAACAGTTTCCATGTGTTACATTCGAAAAATAAAACATGGCGTTGACAGTGAATGAAATAGTGTGCTCACACAAAGTAGGTGAAACAGGTTTACTTTTGGTTTTACACTGAGAGTGAGCAGAAACAGCGCTGGAAATGGACATAATGTGCAGGTCGTTTTATAGCCTCTTCAAACAATCCTAGCTTTTCAGCCAGGAAGATGTAGCAATTTTCAGCCCCTATAAAAATGATTAGTCTCAGAATGCAGCACCGGAATTCCTGAAAAGCCAGCACTGGCTCACGGCGTCACACAAGGCAATGGGCCACTTGGCAACAATGTAAAAAGTTTTTAAAAAGCAAGTTTCAGGTTTGTGATTATCGGCTTATCCGTGGAGTGTTGAATGGCTTGGGAATTGCATTTGGGATGCAGATGTAAACATTGTAAAACTAGTGTGTACGCGTTTGCACTCCTTCGAAACAGCGAAGCCCTGTGGGGTGAGGGGCCTGTGCCCTGGCACCATGTGCAAACCCCTCCCTTCTTGTAGTGATGCTGCAAATCCTCAGCTACAATATCAAAAACTGGACATGCCTGAGTTGGGAAGCTGGGAGCAAAGCCTCACTGCTGCTGACTCCTCTGCTCCCATGCAGATGCCAGACCTTTGTGCGCTACCATGAGCCCCTTTTGTTGAACTACTACCCGAGTCTGCAGTCCCAGTGCCCCCGGGAGCTGGAACCTGTGCTGGGTTGTAGAAATGGGCAACCAGTGGGGCATTGTAGTGCTAGCATCAAGCGTGAAATTAACTGGGACATTGTGTGTCTTATATAAGTATGTGTACTTATCTGTCACAAGGTGGACATGGCAAGCAGTGTGTACTTGCAGAAGTCTGTGACAAAGCGAGCTGGAACGTGCAGTGGCTGACAGCATGTGAAGGAAGCCTGCACTGCTGCTGAACATGTGGGCCCTGTGTGTGTGAGGAAGTGTGCATCGTTGCTACCTCTGTTCTGCCTGTTCTCACTGCATTAAATGGGTAGAAAGGGCTGGTATTGAGTACCTGCACTTCTTTAATTTGAAAGGGAGAATAACTGAACTTTGCAGCACTGGTGTAGTGCATTTAATGGGCGAGTACCAGTACTTCTCAGTAGCAAACAGGTACTCTAAATAGTAAGTACCTGCATTTCTATATTTCCATTATAAGCACTGCCTGTTCTGTGTGTGTACTTCAAACGTGTACTGTTGCTGCTGCCATTCATTACTATACTTGTTGCTAAGGAACCTTGCACTGCTCCTTCCTATGATAAGCATTATCTGTTAGAAAAGCTGGGTAAAATCCTTTTCCATTTACAATAGCCAAATTGATTGGTTTTACCAATGCTTATGTCTCTCACACTTGAAGTGTTCATTGTTTTTAAATAAAAAAAACAAAAAGTGAGCCATACTATAATCGACCGGTTTCTAAGCCCCATCCGGTTTGATACCCTGATGGCATTTAGGTTGTGCCCCTTGCTCCCACAAAGAATGAAGTAACTTCAGAGGTTCAGCACAAGAGCGTGCGAGTAGCGTTGTATATACAGCTCTTGAAGATAAAAATATATATAGCCAGTGTAGGGTATTAAATGCTTGGCGGGCCGATTGGGTTCTGGGAATGTTAAGTATCAGCCGGGCTGCACAATTTTATGTTATTTGCAGTGTTCTTGTGGTTGTTTTAGGGGCTCCTAAATAGAGGGAGTTACTGTAGTCCAGGCGGGAAAGGAGCAAGGCCTGGAACATCAATCTCCTGGGCGGTGAAAGGAAGCAAAGGCAGGTTTTTCGTAACATTCTAAGCATGCTGTATCATGTGGCTGCTAATTTCACCACTTGACTGTCAAACTTGAAGAATTCGTCAAGCCACATGCCAAGACTTTTCATCCTTGTATATTGGCAGGAGGAGAGCGAATACATGTTGGCCACACTGGTTTCCACTCTTGAGTACATGTATTCACCTCGCTACTGAATTATCTGACCAGATCTGCAAGGCTACTGGAGAGAGTTTTGAGTGTTAAAGAGATACTGCATTTTGGACATCATCCAAAAGAGTGTATTTTACTGAAAGTCAAAGATAAACATACACTTTGAGCATTTTTTGTTCTCAAAATCTGGACTACTATAAAAAGGCCGTACTGCTGCCGATCTCCATAAAGACGGGGCAAGGTTGGTAGGTTTGCTGCAAGATTGACTTGACCTCGGATAAATTGGTGTATCTTGTGAGTAAGGCAAAGATTATCAATTGGTAATCTTGAATGGAGGGCGGGGCATAAATATTATGGCAAGGAAAAATAGAACTATGAGCAATGAAGATTAACTGTAAATTATCTGGGATTATCAGCATGGTCCCTAATTTTGAGCAATACCAAGCCATAAAAAAAGTTTAACAAACCTCTCCGACCAAATTATGCTGTGTCCAAAAAGCAAAGTACCATAAAATGACAAAGTTTAAAATTACTTCAAAAATACCCCTCCTCAATGGAAATCTAGAAGAGGCAGTGTTGACAGAAAATGGGAATTCTGTATCAAGGTATGAGTTGCTTGAGAAGGTCACCCCGTAGTACACGCTGAGCCACTGCTGATCTTAAGAGCTCAGTTACAGAGAGCCAAGAATAATTCCCAAGGCACAATGGGTTAATAGGGCTATCATATGAGCTTGGGATGGTGGGTGTGGCAAATACATATTTCATTAGCACCTGCATGCGCTCTTGCTTGCAAGAGATATTGTATCCAACTAGGGCTTGAAGCCTGTCCATTGTTTAACATTTGTTGTCACTCTTATTTGCTGTCTTTTAATTGGCCAGCGCATGCTGGCCTCACTTCCTCTTCTTTTGACTGGAGCATGGACCAAGTACTGTTAGCTGCCCTTCTGCAGATCGCATTATGATTGAGGTACAACATTTATTTTCCCTGTCTATGTTGAACCTATTGCAGCTACATTTGACTATGCCATACACAATGTTAAAGAGGCCCTTTTATTTTTTTTAATGGATGTTTGTGACAACAGAAGGTATCTGCTTTTGTTATGACAACTGATGTTATCTGCTACCAAATGTATTTTCACAAAGACATGGACACAATTGCTTTTTTATGAAATGCTATTTTTTGCCAAATGCCTTTTTTTTGTTGCTTTTTCACGCATGGGGAGACTAATTTTCTCAGAATCACAGGGGTGTTGTGGCGAAGACCTAACATGCATTGGCAAAGCCAATAGAGACCTTTGAGACTATGGTTTCTGCAATTGTCTTTTTTCATGCTGTGCAGCATGACAATTGCTGACTTTGGCTTTATAGCAGTGTGGCTAAAAATAATAATAAAAGTGCATTATCCCCGTGTAGTGTGGGGTCACAACAGAAATCCAGGAAGCGATTGTGAAGAAGAATGAATAGCTTATTTATTAAGCAAGTAATAAGAATATATATATATATATATATATATATATATATATATTCACTGAAAAAACCATAGGTTATAGACCATATATAGTTAGGAATTAGCATTTACAAAACCTTGAAAATTCACTGAAAAAACCATAGGTTATAGACCATATATAGTTAGGAATTAGCATTTACAAAACCTTATTTTACTCACACAAAACCATTGAAATTCCATATATAGTTAGTTGCACTAACTATATATCGCGCACCCGCAATCCACTGCTGATGATGTCACATATTACATCATTCATGACATGGTCAGTGACATCACTGATGACATCACTGATGACATCTCAAATGACATCACTGACGACATCTCAAATGACATCACTGATAACATCTCAAATGACATCACTGATGACATCACTGATGACATCTCAAATGACATCACTGATGACATCACTGATGACATCATCCAGTGACTGTGTGTTTCTGTAAAGTTAAAATGTGTCTTACATATTGAAGAATGAGTGGAAGTATAAGTGTCTGGACAAAGGATTTAGTAGGTGCATGACTGAATGTATGAGTGAGTGATTAAATGTGTCTCACTGAGTGCATGGGTTAGTGACTAAACTGTCTTAATTTGTGCATCATTATGTCTGTTGTTCTGTAAACTGCTGCATGTGTTGATCAGTAGCTATATGATTAACTATATGGGTTACTGATTGATTGTCCAAGTATTTGTATGGGAGACTGAGTGTGTGTGTGGCTGGCTGGCTGGGAGGTGTGTGACTCTGTGCAGATCAATGTGTACTTGTATCAATGATTCTATAAGAAGGTAAGTATGTGTTAGTATATGTTTGAAAATGTAAGGTGCTCTATGTTTAACTGTATAGACAAGAAAATGGAAGTGTCATTGATTCTTTAACAGGACTGACTACGTGTGTGAGTAACTCCATGGATGAGTGGCAGACTGTGAGTGTCTGTATAGGTGTATGAGTGCATATGATAGTGTTGTAAAGATGAGTGATTGTATGTATGAATGATTGTATGGGTGAATGAGTGAATGTGTGTGTAGACATAGCAATCAGTGAGTGCGTATGTAGTAACTAGTATTGGTGTGTCAATGGTTTCAAAAATTATACTCTGTATTTAACACTGGGTGAAACAGAGGTTATATTAAAATGTGAGGAGATGCATTGTATTGTCACATGAATGATATCATCAGTGATGTGGTCATTGATGTCAAATCAGATGTCATCAGTGATGTCATCAGTGATGTAATTTGAGATGTCATCAGTGATGTCATCAGTGATGTCACTGACCATGTCATGAATGATGTAATATGTGACATCATCAGCAGTGGATTGCGGGTGCGCGATATATAGTTAGTGCAACTAACTATATATGGAATTTCAATGGTTTTGTGTGAGTAAAATAAGGTTTTGTAAATGCTAATTCCTAACTATATATGGTCTATAACCTATGGTTTTTTCAGTGAATTTTCAAGGTTTTGTAAATGCTAATTCCTAACTATATATGGTCTATAACCTATGGTTTTTTCAGTGAATTTCATTGGTTTTTTAACAGCTAATATCTGTAGCTGTAAAATGTATTCTTCTTTAAATCCAAAAATATATTTGATATGTTTATGAATAATTTTTTTTTAAAATATTTTTTTTTCTTCGTTCCCGCTTCGCGAATCGGGAAGCTTCCCGTTAGCTGACCTTGATGCCGCGAAATAGACCGCGAGCCGGTAAACGTTTCTTTACCGCAACTGCCGCGTTAGAAAACAACATCGTGACGCCTCCCGTCCGCATGACGTTTCACGTTGTCGCGTGATACGTCATATGACGTGCTACGTTAGCGAACTGGTACGCGAAGCGAGTCGCAAAGCGCAGGTTTCTGGAAGCAAACCGGGAGGCCCTGCAAAGCGCTTAACGTAAACACAGCAGGTCATGTGACTTGGTAATAACACTTTTCATTGGTTCATTTCACTTTTGGTTTCCTAATGATGTAAGACTAGGTCATATAATCTAAAATGAACACTTTTCATTGGTTGAGAACTCTTGTTTTTCCCAAATGATGAAAATCCCTCCTTCTTTCCTCACTCTGACTTTCATCATTGTGAGAGAAAGACCCTTTGTGATCACTGAGCAATGGCTTCTTTAGTAGATTCAGCTGGTGCTTCCCCACCACCTCCACCACATCCAAGGAAGAGTGGACCACCTGCTCAAGTTATAATTCAACAAGAAGAGGAAGAAGAGGAACAGAACGACGAGCACGAAGAGAGGCAGTTTTTGCCTGAGGAGCCCAGGACGTCTCACCGGAAAGAAAACTTCATTTGGCAATTTTTTTAAATTCCCAAAGGTCAGAAAAAAGTAAATGCAAATACGTAACTTGCCTTATATGTCAAGATAGACTGTCCAGAGGAACCGAGAAAAAATACAGTTTCGGAAACTACACAATGCATCGCCATATGACTAGGTGGCATCCTAACAACTACAGTGCTGCACAGTTTCGGAACGACCTAGATAATCTCCCTATTATGGCCAGAAGATCTGTTGTACCGGAAGTAACGGGACCAGAGGGCAGGGAGATGGTGCCAAATATACAAATGAGATTTGGTGAAGTAAAACACATCTGCGTATATTGCGATGGATTCATTTGCTACGGAGAAAGAAGCATCACTCTGATCAACAGAGCTATTGACTATCATATGCAAGTTTGTACGAAACGCCCAAAATAATAAATACTTTTTTTTTGTTTTGTTGCTCCTGTTGAGCCCTTTACAATGAATCGTTTTCATTGCCCCCTCCAAGAAAAACCCCAAAAAATATAAAACTGTTCACAAAAATTCAAAAAAAGTAAAAAAATGTTCAGAAAAATAATAAAAAAAATATAAAACAACAAAAACAATAAAAAAAAAAGTTCTTTTCAGAACTACCTCCCCGTTATTAAAAAATTGGTACAATATTTGGAACTGTGCCAACCTCTATTTCTCTTAGTTCGCTTCCCAGTTCGCTCGCCGGTACGCGAACCGGAAGCGAACCAAAAACAGTAAGTATAAGGGAAGGAAACAGACACTTATGTTAAAAGAAAGACAGCTATAGGGGAGTAAACTAGAGATACTATTACCCGTAATCCACTGCTGATGATGTCACATATTACATCATTCATGACATGCTCAGTGACATCATCAGCAGAGGATTGCGGGTTTTTTGGCAACGTGCCTTATCCACGGTTTAATAACGCTGCCTTTTGCTTTATATAAGTTTTCAAATTGTATGAAATATATACCAATAGGTCGTTATGAACCTTTAGGTAGTGCTTTTCTTCATGAGGTCTGGTCGCTTCCATACACATACAGATGTTTCAAAGATGATCAAGAAGTTTATCTGAATGGAGAGGAATGCACTGAGACGCCAGATCATTCACTAATGTGTAGGCACATACAGTTACACGGTTCATGCAACAAACACCGACCAAATATGGCTTGCGTGTTGCAAGGCACGCCAGTTCCTGCTATCATCCCCACGTTCAAGTTGTTGGAAAATGGTAGTTATTTGATGCTCAATAATGAAGATTGTTCTGGGTTAATTAAAAGTATTCCTTTTATCGTAACAGTAAGTGAACGGGTTATTTGCTGCAGAAATGTTCTATTTCCTCCCACACATGAACATAGGGAGTTTTCAATCTCGCCACAAATACCAACCTTGGGAGCAGATTTCAACGGCATGGCAAGAATAAGAGCTCTTTTGTCTCAGAGAGAGGTGGCCTTGAGTTCGGCCCGTGAAACTTTCGTGCTTCACATAGCGAACACCCGTACAGAGGTGCAGACCCTTTTCAATTCAGATTTGCCTTTCCATTTCAGCAAGATGGTTCGGACTATCTTTAACGCATCCTCCACAAAGGCCCTGGCGCACTTTTTTAAAGTTGTTACCAGTGGTCTCGTGACTTCATTTGAGAAAATCTTTGGAGTCATCCCTGCTTTCTTTCATTCTATTTTTTCCACTCTGCTTCGTGGATTGCCATTTTTACTTGCATTACCAGCGGACGCTCTTGTGCTTTTTTACATTTTTAAATATGGATGTCCCTCCTATGCAACCTCCCGCCCTGCAGCTGCTGACACTGTTCCGCAATCGCATGCTAGAATATTATGGCACAATGCCGTTGGCGATATTAAGCACGGCATATGGATTATCTTTTCGATTCTCCTACTTCACCTGTGTCCAGCCTGTATTTCACTGCCTGACCTGTGATTTCGATTGGGCCATTGATTTGTGTCTCTGCGGACCGGTTTCTCCTGACGTCGACTTTAATCAGCTGATGACTCCTATCATTACTCACGAGTTGGTTTGTCCTGGCGAAAGGATTATGGCTGTGGCATTGATGCATGGACTAATTGGTCCCTGGAATTTACTGGCGGCAACACAGTCTTTCTTGGAACAGAGCTTTCTTGAAAACCCACCGAGCTGTCCTCTGATGGTGATAGAGGATCCGGTGCTGGGAGAGCACGTATGTTCTTTTCCGCTTTTAAATTGGATGGCTGAACTCTTTTCGGATGAAGACGGTGACTTCCTATTGGAGGCTGTTGCAGCTTATTTTGCATACACAGTTATGTCATAGACCTTTTTCATTTTTGATATGCTGAGTACTAGCATTTCATTGACAATTCATTGACTTATTTGTCAAGTTTTTATTATTTAGCTTGCCTATTGGCTTAAGACTCGATAAAGTACTTGGCTGTTTTATTTTTCTTTAGCATTAAATTTTCCTAGTTTTTAATATTTTACCTTGCGGACCGTCCACATATAAAGTTGCAATCTGCTCTCATGAGATGGCACTTCTATTATCTTATTCAGTTCGTTTCCGGATCATGGGGAGGTGTCATCTAGGTCCTGGATATCTTTACACCGTGTTAAGTTAGCATGGGCTCATTACCGGTTTAAACGCCATTTTTCCTTTTTTGCAACTTCTGCACACGACACTTAGTTGTTGCTTTAGCTTTCAACCTAATAGTTCTTCGTGATTTACATGAGAATAATATGTTATTGCTCTACTATCTGCTTTACTTGTTAAACTATATCTGTACAGCGAGTGCTGAAGTTTCAAGAACAACACGATACAGAATTGTTATGAGGTCTGATCTCCACGACTTCATACTCATAACATAAGTGCAGCTTCTGCCAATTCTGGGCATGAGGCGGGTTTTATATTGCTTTGCCGAACACACATACATAACACTTGATGCGGTTCACATGAAGAGAGAGCTGGTGTATGCTGATGTGATTCCTTCAAATCTAAGACACTAAAGTATGGGCACGCCCTAAACCAACACAAAGAGACCTTCTTAGCAAATAATATAATATGTGTATTAGGGAGGGTGAGATATAAGCAGCCGCGGGCCGTGGAGGGAGTTACGATGGGGCAGGGAGGCGGGGAGGGGGAGGGGCAGGGTGGAGCCCTCTCCACCCTGCCCCTCCCCCTCCCCGCCTCCCTGCCCCACCGTAACTCCCTCCACGGCCCGTGGCTGCTTATAAGTGTTGATAACTCTTATTCATTTACAGCATGTTAACATACTGTCACCATTCGCTTTTTATGTACTAGTAACTATGCTGGTAATTTTGCTACTGATAATATGTGTACTTGTATTATCTAAGATACTACGCCTGAGAAGACGGCATTAGTAAATGAACATTTCAAATACACATGTGTTCTTCTTAACTCCATGTTCTGGTTTCTAAGAAATATATAACGACCGACTGTTCATGAGTTCCACGTATCCTGAGGTACTATAAGTTCATATTCTGGATTGTCTAAACATTGAGAGTTTGTTATATCCAATGTGACACTGTACCTAGCTTGCTAAGGGGTTTTTGAGTACTAAGGTGAGTTTTGGGGCACCCTAATTCGCCGAGGTTCCAATCCTCTGTCCACAGTTCTGTGTGAGAACAGAAACCCTGCAACAGGGGCACCCCCGACCCTTCCTGGAGCTTCATCACACTTGCGATACAACTCCAGCAATGCGCCACCTTTACGGCACAGTTACATCACGCATCTGTGCTGTTTTTGCCCCATGATGCGCCGCATTGTAAATGCAGCACACCATAGGTGACGGAACAGCGGCACAGAATGACTAACACATCCCTGGTGATGCGCCAGTCATCATAAATCTATCCCTATGCTTCTTATCTTGTTCGAGATGAACCGCCATATGTATCATCAAAGTTTTTTGCATTTCCTAAATAGCGAACTTTAAGGAATAAATAGCGATTCTTTACCATTCCTAGTTTGCGATTAGCTATTTGCTAATTACAAATTACCCATTCATTTCCTTCATTTCCATAGGGCGGTTGGACTCACTTTTAGCTTGAACGGCTGAATGGATTTCCACGAAACTTGGCAAAATTGTAGGGACTGGTAGCCCGATGTGCCTTTGCTATGTCTCAAGATATATGCTCCAGTGGTTTTTACGAAAATTAACTTTGAAAAATATATATTGGGCTACATTGGCCTATATATATGTTGGAGCCCAAATGTAGCCCAATGTAGCCCAACGAAGCCCAATGAAGCCCAATGTAGCCCAATGATGGCCGCCAGAGACAAAAAAAACAAATGTAGCCCAAATATCAGCCAGATGTAGCCCAACTATAGCCCAGTGACAGAATGACCAATCAGCTTCGCAAACCTCCGTTACGCGAAGCGGAGCGCTGTTACAGATATATATCTTTTTTTGAACGTTAATTTCTCAAAATCCACTAGAGCACATATATTGAGACCTAGCAAAGGCACATCGGGCTACCAGTCCCTAATATTTTACCAAGTTTCGTGAAAATCCATTCAGCCGTTCGATTATTATTATTATTTATTTTTTTTGCCCCGCGGGGCCCTTTTAAAACCTCCACATCAAACCTAGGGGGTCAGCGAGGATCTACTATTCCCCCTTATGGTCATTTGCCCCTTCGCTTTGGCCTCCTCTTGTCTCTCGATCCTACCGAGAGACAAGATGGCGGCCGCTACGGACTGTTTGGAATGTTGACAGACGCCGGAGAACCAATCAGCTTCGATTCACAAAGCTCCGTTGCGCGAAAAGTACGCGTCCTGGAGCGCTGCCCGGTCCGCTGTTACAGATATATATCTTTTTTTAAACGTTAATTTCTCAAAATCCACTGTAGCACATATATTGAGACCTACAAAAGGCACATCGGGCTACCAGTCCCTACAATTTTGCCAAGTTTCGTGCAAATCCATTCAGCCGTTCGGGCTAAAAGTGAGGCCAACCGCCCTATGGAAAACTCAATGTTAAAAACACGTTTTGGGACCCCCCTTTTTTCTCGGCCCCCCCTTGACGAACCCCCCCCAAATTTTCAAGGGCTGCTCAGAAACAAAATGTGATCCTCTACTCAAAGTAACCTTATCAACGGTACAAGGGTACGATGACAGTGACACTCACAGACCAGATCACAAGATGTGAAGAACCAATAACGTGAGTCACCCCTGGTTTAGGATTCCCATCAACGGTCTTGTGATGATCAATGTTATCATTTGGTAATCCATATCGGGTATTGTGTCTCTAGATCATTGAGACCGACATACCCAGATAGCCAGATTCGGGGTAGCGACCCACAATCACTCGGTACTACCACATGATGTTGATGTGATGGGAAGTGCAGTGTAAAAATATATGTAAGTGGTGGTTTAAAAAAGGATGGGGAGCTCAACCAAGGTAAATTTAATAATTGTTGGCCCCTTCCCTAATAAAAACAAGAACAGTAAAGTATCATCATCGCAGTCCACACAAATAGCTGCGAGGAGACCAACATGTTTCAGCCACTCAAGGTTCACTCCTCTGGCTTTCGTCAGGGTCTCTGTTCAAATAATCTACTACTGCTTACAAGTGAATAAAGTGTGAAAAAATATACAAAAAAACACACACGCACGTGAAAACCAGTAAAGGATATAATGTTCCATAAACTGTGTCAACTCCTCTCTTCGGCACCTGGTTGCAATTATACTGTGTAAGGAGGACAAACGTACAGGAAAGTCACAATCAGCTACACTGGTCTGTGATAAACATAGTATTGTTTTACAAAAATGAATCTACTTGCTTACTCACCCAGGGTGTCCGGGGAGTGGACCTCACCTCTTCCTGGACCTGGCTCAGGATATGTGAGACCCTGCTCTACAATAACACAAACCGGCTGCGTAAATTACAAAGACCAGGAGGTCAAACATTAATTTACTCTGGCGGTCAAAATACTGTGTATGGAGCTCATTAACAGCCATCTAAAGATACTCCAAACCAACCTCTCTCCACTCCACCATCAACTACAGGCTGAACAACTGTTAAATACAATCAACCTTTAGTCCAGCAATTAATCTGACCAAATGATGAACAGCCTGATACATAGATAAAAAGATAAACCAGCTGTTAGACCAAGAGGCCCAATTCTCCTACCTGTCCGTCGTTGTCTCAGGCCGTGACTGAGTCAGGGGGAGGCACAGTCTCTCCTGTGCACTGACTACTTCACTGTGCTGGTTGGTATCATCCAGCCTATCAGACCCTGCAGGGGAGTGGCCTAGTCGCTGCCTACCCAGGGAACTCTTTGTTCAACATTGCCAGAATAGTTGATCTGGCACTTAGACTAGTACAAGTGCCCATCGCTATAGTCAGGACTCAACCCAAACACCCGGTGCTCAGTAATCCCACTTCCTCAATCGCCAGCTCATTCCCGGCATCCCGCTCGTATTCTCGCGAGACTCGCTGAACTACCAAATGACGTCACGTCGGCCATTTTAGTAGTTTGATAGTCCCGCATTTCGGACCATCTCAAATTTAGCCACTGAGCACCGGGTGTTTGGGTTGAGTCCTGACTATAGCGATGGGCACTTGTACTAGTCTAAGTGCCAGATCAACTATTCTGGCAATGTTGAACAAAGAGTTCCCTGGGTAGGCAGCGACTAGGCCACTCCCCTGCAGGGTCTGATAGGCTGGATGATACCAACCAGCACAGTGAAGTAGTCAGTGCACAGGAGAGACTGTGCCTCCCCCTGACTCAGTCACGGCCTGAGACAACGACGGACAGGTAGGAGAATTGGGCCTCTTGGTCTAACAGCTGGTTTATCTTTTTATCTATGTATCAGGCTGTTCATCATTTGGTCAGATTAATTGCTGGACTAAAGGTTGATTGTATTTAACAGTTGTTCAGCCTGTAGTTGATGGTGGAGTGGAGAGAGGTTGGTTTGGAGTATCTTTAGATGGCTGTTAATGAGCTCCATACACAGTATTTTGACCGCCAGAGTAAATTAATGTTTGACCTCCTGGTCTTTGTAATTTACGCAGCCGGTTTGTGTTATTGTAGAGCGGGGTCTCACATATCCTGAGCCAGGTCCAGGAAGAGGTGAGGTCCACTCCCCGGACACCCTGGGTGAGTAAGCAAGTAGATTCATTTTTGTAAAACAATACTATGTTTATCACAGACCAGTGTAGCTGATTGTGACTTTCCTGTACGTTTGTCCTCCTTACACAGTATAATTGCAACCAGGTGCCGAAGAGAGGAGTTGACACAGTTTATGGAACATTATATCCTTTACTGGTTTTCACGTGTGTGTGTGTTTTTTTGTATATTTTTTCACACTTTATTCACTTGTAAGCAGTAGTAGATTATTTGAACAGAGACCCTGACGAAAGCCAGAGGAGTGAACCTTGAGTGGCTGAAACATGTTGGTCTCCTCGCAGCTATTTGTGTGGACTGCGATGATGATACTTTACTGTTCTTGTTTTTATTAGGGAAGGGGCCAACAATTATTAAATTTACCTTGGTTGAGCTCCCCATCCTTTTTTAAACCACCACTTACATATATTTTTACACTGCACTTCCCATCACATCAACATCAACATCATGTGGTAGTACCGAGTGATTGTGGGTCGCTACCCCGAATCTGGCTATCTGGGTATGTCGGTCTCAATGATCTAGAGACACAATACCCGATATGGATTACCAAATGATAACATTGATCATCACAAGACCGTTGATGGGAATCCTAAACCAGGGGTGACTCACGTTATTGGTTCTTCACATCTTGTGATCTGGTCTGTGAGTGTCACTGTCATCGTACCCTTGTACCGTTGATAAGGTTACTTTGAGTAGAGGATCACTTTTGGATCCCTTATGAGACCCCTAAGTTTGTAGTTGTTCGTTGATTTCTACGGGGGATAATACTTAGGCATGGTCTATAAACATCCCTCTAGCCCTGCAAGATAGTGTGTTTTTTCCAGAAACAAAATGTGCCATTTTCCTGAAAATTTCAGCCAATTCCGTCCACAAACTCCAAAGTTATTAGACATAGAATTTTCAAAAATCCCATAGAGAAAAAATCCTAACTATATATACCTACTGGCGACCGCCAGTAGGTAATATATATATATATATAGCTCACAGGATGAGCGACTGACAGGAACCTAAGCCAGTATTAACTGCTACAAAACGAACTCTACTAACATGACAAAGATAGAATTCCACTACAGAACAAACTTCTTAAAGAAGCAGAAAAACGTACTTACTACACCCCGGCTGCATCATATTGTTTAAAAAAAAAAGTTTGATCCACACTACAAATCATCCGCACTGATGTACA
Source organism: Lissotriton helveticus (assembly GCF_964261635.1). Classification (NCBI taxonomy): domain Eukaryota; kingdom Metazoa; phylum Chordata; class Amphibia; order Caudata; family Salamandridae; genus Lissotriton; species Lissotriton helveticus. The sequence goes on along the minus strand of NC_136073.1, from coordinate 849,658,539 downwards.
GCATGACCACTAAACTGGCAGTTTGCTTAGAAAATGTCACTCCTAAACTAAGATATGGAAATGTCAGGAATAGGCAAACTGATTTAGTCAGGGCTGTATCTTCAGCATATGAGTTTTCACCTATACTTTCTTGATTATAATGGGCTTGTTTTGGTAGCTCTTGCTCTTGGCTCCTTTTCACGGGGAGTTGCGCTTGTTTCTTGATGCAGACCTGGCAACTTTTTCCACCAGTGGGCGGGCTTCAGCGAGATGCTGACTCTTTGCCGAGTGACAGAGTGTGCTGTGTTGAAACCCGTGCCCCCGGGGCTGCTGTGTGTCTGTCGGAGCGAGCCAGGGCCCGAGGCCAGCGGGAGGCACCGGTGACAGCGAAGAGGACCCGTGCTGGTGAGTGGACGCCTCAGCGAGGCTCTCCGTCCCGGAGTTTAACGGCTGCGCGCCCTGTCAACCGAGAGCCACCCGGCCCGTACCGCATGCGGAAGCTGCGGGTCTCGCGCCTCGGAATGTTGTGGATGGGAGTGTTCCGGGGCGACCGTTGGGATTCGGTCTTTGTCCGGTTTATGCCGTTGACGCCGAGCTGTGTAATAAAACAACTTGTGGCCTCGTACCCGGCTATTTGTCTTTGTGCGGGGGTTGTTCAAGGGGGTTCGGGCTCCCTCCAGAATACAGACACTTGACTACGAGTCCTAGCTTGGTTCTTTCCAGCTCGGGGTCTCCCCACACCTTGTTGCCTTCAGAACATCTGTGCGTGGAGGGTGTAGGTCGCCGTCCTCCCCGGGCTGTCTGTCAGAGGGACTGTCTCACCTATCCGGTCTGCTGCCTACTTTCCACAACTAGGGGGATTGTCCCTTCCTACTGCTCCCTCTTTCCCACACTAGGGATTATCCCCTCCTGCAGCCCCCTTTCCCCATACTATAGTAGGGTGACCAGGCGTACCGGCTTTTCAACAGCTGCCCCAGCAGATTTAGGGAAATTTAGCTCATGTTCTCGATTTTAAAGAGGCTCGAAAGAAAACGGAGCGAGGTGTATTTGTATGTGTTACAAAGCAGGGATAGTTAGCAGCTATCATAAGAAAGCATTTTAATTAACAATCTCTAAAAATTGCGTTTTATTTATGTTTTTACTGCCTCTTCAGAAATTCTCTGCTGAGGGGCTCCGTCATTATGTGCGCTCGTTTGAAGCAATACATTAGACCTTCTATTTCTGTATAATGTCCCTAATTTTGGCTTTACAATTCTGGCCACCCTACACTATAGAGCTTGTCCTCTCATGCTCCCCCCCCCCCTTTCCTACACTGTAGAGATTGCCCCCTCCTGCTGCCTGCTTTGTCTCCAGTGGGAGATGTTTTGGGTGAAGGGACTTTGGTCTGACGCAACTTCTGGTTGTTGCTACTGCCTCAAAGACACTCCTTAGAAACAGGATGACCAACTGCAGTGCTTAGTGGCAGGTGCTGCTGAAGCACCCACACCTCTCCCTCCCTAGACGTTTAGCTCAATGATATATCTCGCTTATCTAGCTGCGTTGTATGCCACCGATACATATTGGCTACAAAGGTTTCTTCAGCTTTCCAAATTTAAATGGAGCCGTCAACTCGGAGTGTATTGTATGTAATGCCCTTGACCCTGCGATATAATGCCTCTCTTCCAAACAATGGCGAAATTAGCTATAGCATTTTGGTCTAACCAACATCACTAGTGTCTTGATTCATGGCAGGTGTTAGCTATCTAGTACAGGTTCTAGAGCCCTCAAACAGTTCTGTACAACCTCGTTCAAGAGGGGCAATCGGAACCCGACAGACTTATATATGCTACATTTATGCCGACTGAAACGGCTCCTCGCCTACTAACGCTGTCCAAACTGCATCCACCATCCAAACTGTATATATCCTCGTTCACTAAGCACTGAAGCAGCCTAGCTCGCCGGGCAGTGTGTTTCTCAGCTGCCAGGTTTCACGGAGTTGGTGAAAAAACACTAGTGTACTTTTCTTTTTGTCTGACTCAAGTTGTTACATATGTCAGCACATTTCCCCCACCTGGAACCCACTGCCATAAATAAAGATTGTAGGAGGTTCATTAGGTGTTGTGTGTTTATCTTCAGGAAAGGGTGTGTGCCAGTTCACCTTTCACTCTTTTTCTGCGTCCAACGGTGACCACGCCATTGCGTAAAGGCCTGTCATCCCACTTCTGCCACAGATGAGTTACGGTCTGAATGGTACCGCAACAGGTATATTCATGAATGCGCCCCCAGCCCCCACACGATGTTTGCAAAGTGGAGTTTCTGTAGGGGATGATTGCAACACTCCAAGTTTCACAGAGGAAAACAAGCAATGTTTTTTCTTCTGTCTGCATTCCAAGGTGCCATAGTCAGAGTGGTGCAGTTAGACCGCAGATGATAATACCACTAGTATCCATATTTACAGGGACTGGTATTACCTCACCAAAATAACAGCCTGTTTTAATGAAGGCCTGCGTTTTTGGTGGGAGGCTTGGTCTTACCACACAATTAACTCAGTATGATGAAACGTGCAGCAGAGGTCTGTGTTATTAACTCTGGTGTAAATCTCCACAAGATCATCTCAGATTGTCACTCCTTTGACGTTGAGTACTGTTCAGTTAAGTAATTACAATGCACGTTGTGTAACAACCAAGAGTCAATGTAAATCGTTTTTTACATGCTGCATACTTAGCCTGAAGAAGTCAAAGTTTTCATTGCTTTCTTTTCACTTTTTCAAACTGGTTCTGTTAAATTTAGGTTATTCATTGCTTATCCCTTTGTAAACCCAGATACACATTGATCTAACTAAAATTTTGTGACTATAGAACATGTAGTGAGAAGGGTAAAATTATGTCTTGTAACAAAGTTTATGACGCCCCAGAAGTGGGACGGTCTGTACTATTTATCACATGATAGTGTTTTAAAGCGGAATATGCCTGACCCAATTAAATGTAAAATTTTCATTTAAATTCATTATAAGTGGCGGAGAACCAAGAAAGAACGTTTGTTGTGGTATATGAGAACCAACGATCAAAATACTGTTCTGCCTGGGTTAACCACGAAGAACCCATATCAAAGACACGCTGAGAGACCATAGAAAGCTATCAGAATTTTTACTTAAGGTAGGTCATTTTCAGTTGCTTTGCTTTCTCGCATGTGTTTGTGTCCGATTTTAGATTTATTGCAGATTAGTGTGTTTTGCTTAACTGTGGAAAGTCAGTGCGTCAAGCCTTGGCACCATGTTGGTGAAATAGAAGATGTAGAACCCACAGCAGTTTGCAGGAAATGTACAATGTGTGGCTTTTTGTACTAGGGTGTTATTTCCTATTAAATCCAGGCTGTTTAAAAATTGTATGTGATTTGTGCAGGATTTAATTTAGTAAATTAACGCCATGTGTTTCCAGCACTACTTTGTAGAGCTATATCAGACTAGATTCGTCTGTTTGTTCATGTTTCTGATTTGTATTGGCTAATTTTGAAGACAAAGTAGCGTGTTCAGCGTTTCATTTCTATGAGTTCGTTATGTTTTAAAAGGGGAGAGGACTGTGCAGAGATAAGTGAAGTTTAAAATACCAGTTTTTAGCTCAGATTGAAGCATTTGGTGTTCTTTGCATCTTGAAATCCCTTTGTATGTTTTTACCATAGTCGCCTCCTCACACAAACGCACACTGAAGCCAATTTCTTTGTAAGCAATTAATATAGAGGCAGGTGGCATTGACATTTGGGACATAGTGACAGCATCACACGTGCCACTGCAATTTTGATTCCACGACAAGTAAAGAATGGCTGTCTGACAGGAATATGTTTCAGTTGGCAGGATCACCGAGTAATTCAAATTTTCTCCTCTTAGATATGCAGTGATCTTCCAGTCACAGGTTTGAGTCTAGGCAAGCCAACTGAACCCTTCCCATTGAGTACCATCAAGCTATAGTCACATCGCTTTACTTGCAATAATTAGAAATGGCAGCAGTGTATGGTTTGAAGCGCTTTTTAAAAAGGGCTATTTAGCCTGTATCTGTATCACTAAAATGTGTTTAAGACGTTTTATGCTTTTATCGAAGTGTCAGAGTAAACACATACAGAAATTAAGAAATACAGGTAACCTGTTAAATTAAGGTGTCATCATAGAATTTACCATGGCTAGTGTTAAACAGAGCAGATGATACATGTATTTGTCCAAGGCAAGCAACCTCAGGGTGAGCCTGAGCCTCGCCTATGGCTGCTTAGGGCACTGGTGTCTGCCATAGTGAGAGGTGTAAATGCCACAAGAGATGGCTGTGGACTCTGGGTAGAAGCAGTGAAATCGGGCATTATGGTTTCAGATACCTGGTTCGTAATTGAGTCTTAGACGTTAAGTAATTTCATCAGGGAAATATTAAACCAGGTAATCGTAAAATTATGGTGGAGGAATAAAGGAGCTGTATCTGCCTAAGGGGTAGATAGTTTATTAACATTTTGAAATACATTTTTAGCAGATTGGATGGATTGTTGATTCTTAATCTTTTTACAACTCTAGAAACAATTTTTGTTTTTTCCTGCCGTTTGAGTTCCTTAATCAAGTTAGATAGACACTTGTCCACAAGCAGATATTCAGTAAGCCATTATTTCCCAGTACATAATATATTCTTGTGTGGCTAAAAGAATGCAAGGCCTTTTTGGTTCTGTCATGGTAGATGGCAAATTTGATATCACTTGATATCCACCTTCCTGTTAACCTTTATCAGACATGTTTACCTAAGGTATACGTTCATGTGTCTTATGCCAAGATCTGCTAGTGATTTTTATCTTCCTTCGCAGGCTGTCTTTGATAGCATAATTTGTGAAAAGTATTTTCAGAATGATTCATCTATTAATTACGCGGTAGGAAGGCTACCTAACCATTAACACTCTATCTGCAGAGAAGTCAAGGTGATGGCCAGATTTATGTGCTAGTCCTTTAACCTTTCAGAAGAGTTTCCTGGTTAGCATGGCTTAAAGTAGCATGTTCTCTCCCATTGTAGAGTCTGAGTGTACCCAGATAGGAATGGCCTGTAATAGTAACAGTGTAGATGGCTTAAGACTGAGGGGCATGATAGAATGGGCACTCTGCAAGTCTCTGGATGATTCTATCTAAGCGGTGATACTCTGACAACTCTTGTTAAGTCAGTGAATGAAAGCTTACCGGGTTTAATGATGCTAATGGCAAGTCACAATGTCACCACAAAACCAGAGTCTCAGAGTGGTTCTTATAGTCAGTGTTCCTAGGATATGTGTTGTGGCCACTGTCATTGTGGCAGTATTGAATGCTGTAAACCTAGAAATGGGGCCCAGGAGAATATGTAATCACGATGGTACCTAGTGAATCAACTGTTATTGAACTGAGGAGTCCCAAGTGATTCACCTCCAGCATCTAGGAAGTAAGCATTGCCTTCCCTACTTTCAAATCCATGTTCATGGAAAGTAATAATAATTGACATGGTATGGCTGAAGTGTTGTGGTTTGACATGTTGTTTATGTATATAGGATTTGTGTTGTGTAATAAATATTCAACCATAATTTACAGTCATATAATCCCTTTCTAGATGGACGGGAGTGAAGGAGGGTTTCCTCCTGGATTTCATGAGCAGACGCAGCGGAGCAGCGTTTCTTCGATTGGGACCAGATGTAGGTAACTTCTTTCATTGTAGGGATGTAGTCTAAGCTTTCGCAAACGTGGAGTAACCCATCTTTACTTGAAAACTAATTTTTCGTTCTATAAGAGCATTCAGAGCATGCCACCAAAAAGGTGCGATTCAATGGTTATTTGGGCGCTATAGCTGGTAGTAAAAGCTATTGTCCTTAAATTTCCCATTGGTACTTCACAAATAACATTGCGGGCCCAGGTTACAGTGGTCAAAAAGACTGCAGAAGGAATAGAAGGTAATCTGAGATGGAAGTGACATGTTTACTTTCTCTAGTTTCCTCTTTGTGCTGTTCCCCTAGACTCCGCAGCAAATCGGATGCTGTTGAAGGGTAAGGGGGCGAGGGAGGCGGATCATCGTGAAAGTTCACAGAGGAAGAAAAGTGAAAAGTGTTTTGGTGAATCTAAGTACATATACAATTTGCACCATTTCCCAGTACTTTTCCATTTTGTATGTTGGTTTCCTATTTCTTTGTTTTAGTATTTTTTACTCCTTGTGTTATGCTCTTAATCATTTTATTTTAGAAATTATGTACATACGATCTATACCGTCACATTTGATACATCCCGAAAGAATGCTGTTCAATACAAATCTGGTACAAACAAAAAATAGTAATTTTTGGTAATGGAATATTTGAAAAGTACTAATAAGATGCATGATCTAGATGCATTAATAGACACAGCCTATAAGTTACACTTCTCTTTGATGAACCACTTCAGTGCAGGCAGTAATTTCCTAGGCAAAAATATCTCCATATCAATCAATAAACTTGGATGTGTAGAGAGTGACTATTCGCCCGCAAATGTATCCAGGCACGGGGTTCGTGCTGGGATCAGTTGAAGATCCAGGTCTTGTTCCTAATCTGAATTCGGTGAGAGAGGGTGATGTTCAGAGGTGCAAGGAAAAGTTATTCCAGGACTTTGAAAGGAAGGAGAAGGAGCGTCCTCCACTGTTGCTTAGGTGAATGCGGGGAGTGTGAGCGAGGGACGGGGAGGTGGAGTGCAGGAGTCTGGAGGATTGGTAGCAGTTCAGGCAGTGGTTGATGTGTGTTGGTCCTTGGTTGTGGAGGGAAGGAATTCAGAAGCGGGTGAGTGGACGACTCTCTTGCTGAGTAGTTTGAGTTCAGCCTATTGAATGACTGTTTTTTTTCCCAGAGAGGCAGGCCTTGGGCATACATATAAGGTTCTGATTGATGAGAGGAATGTCATGATAAGGCAATCCTTTGCCTTTCCACGCTAAACGTTTCGGGTTAGTCGCAGGTCTTTAAGAGTGAATATTGTCTAATGAACCAGTAGAAGGTAGTCAGAGCATGACTGGATTGCTGAAAACCTAAAAATGTTATTGGTGGCATTGTAGTCGTAGGCGGTAAATAAATAGTCTTACAGACTAAGCTGTGGAATTAGTTGTAAGGAGTCGTATAATGCCCTGTTTCTTTATCCTGATATAGTGATGCTTTCTCTCTATTGCTGCTTACTCTTTCTTAGCAAGAGCCACCTACCCTGTAGATCCCGGCATCATTTTCATGCACCGAATTATAATAGCCTCTGACAGTGTACCACTAGCAGATGACAACATGCTGGGGTGTTTCTTTGTGACCTATTGCCATAGATTCATTGTTGGCTGGGACTTTGCATTTTGAGTGTGACACTTTTTCCGACTTAGCCTTTGTCCCTAATTAGCAAGGCCCAGAAAACCGGCCCAGAAAATGGATCAGTGCAGACTGTGCCATGTTTTCTTTGGTTTGAGGGAGCGAGAGAGAGATGAAGAATTGGTCCATGCTGGCAATTAAGGGCATGGTTGTAGCTTGTCACTCTCTCTTGGCCTTAGGCTCGTTCTACTGCGTGTAAGTGTGTTTTGATATGTGTCTCAATCATGGCACTTGGGTTTGGATGGTGCAGGAAACGCCAGTAATAGATTTAGAGGCAGTCTTAGTAACAGAGTGCCACTGAGGAATGTGATAATTTGAAAAGGCAGTGGATTGTAATAGTAATCTAGGAGAAGTAGCTTTATTGCTCTTAGAATTTAGGCTACGTTTAGTGTATGCATGGACGATGACTGACATTGAACTGTGATGTGGTATGTGTGTCTGACTTGAAGTCTAGAAGTTCATTTGTGTTATGATAAATCTTGGCTGGGTGGTACTTCCAGCACATTCAATGTGGCTTTCCTCTGTAAGCATATCTCCCCCTTTCACATTTTATCTCCGCAGCGCTCGATGTCTTGGTGTACCTGATCAACGATGCCGTAGTGCCCCTTACCTTGGATGGTCTGACCTCCATGACTTCCCATGAGGTGCACAGCATTGTGCGCGAAGCCCTTCAGCTTCCAGAGATCGCCCACGATGTCTTCTCACTCTGGCTGGTGTCCCCATTGCTCGGTAGGCATCCACCCTGTAATCATTCAGACTTCTGTAACTCATTTCGAAGCCTTGAGCAAAATATTCTGTTGCACCAATCCTTTTGCAATTTTGAAACCTTTCTTTATTGGTTTTTAAACTAAATGTGTGGCTTGATGTTGTAACGTTTTGGGGTTTATTGATATGCATTCATGTCTTTCTCTTGAAATGTCATTCCTTTTGTGCCAATGTTGCAGAATATTCAGGCATTTTGTTCTTTAATTTCCAATATGCCCTGGATTTTACAATTGTTTTAACAGGTTTCCTACTGTAATGGTGAGAAAAGTAATAATGTACCCCAAAATGTCCAGTACAGAAGCGTCATTCATCATAATTTGCTCTTAACATAGAAACCATTTCTTAAACCCTGTTTCAGTGTTTAACTACTACAACCAGAGACTGTATTAAAGCAAAGGTTAAGTGAGAGAGACAACTTTTTGTTGGTTTCAGTAGTTTAAAGTGGAAGCTCGGAAAAGTCTCATAATCTATTTCATGGTCAATTTTAATGTGATTATCAGTTAAATAAATATATTTTAAAGACATTGTCACAGTTCATCTGTTTGTAATATGTCAGTGTAATGTTATTTATATGTTTTGATAGTAAAGAAGCTTGAAGGGTAGAACATAATGCATCATTTTGACCTCATTTGTATATAGGAGGGTGATGGCCCTGTCTTTAGCACTGAGTTCTCTGGGCTGATGGTGTAACTCCATCTTCTGACACTGAAGTTGGGTGAACCCTTGAAGGCACCACAAGTCCTTGATCTAAATGTTTTATCTGTGGTGTCCGTTTCGGCTTTATCCTAAAGACGGCGCAACCCATGACTTTTCTGCCATCAAATGTTTGAAAAAGGGAAAATTCTTAATTTTTTAACATTGCACCTGAAGAACGTGTAGTCTTCCAAGAGTGTGTGGGTGAGGGGAAGAGAGGAAGGGCCGATTGGGAAGCTAGCCTTATACGTTGATAGCCGCAAGCACTCAAAATCACCTCTAGGCATTTCTTTTGAATGACCCAATGGAGCCAAATAAGTTGCATGCTAGGCTTTATGCTAATGACCGTGGAGGTTATACAGCCCAGCTGATGATTTCTTGCTGGCCACTACAATCCTGCCATGAGCAAAGACCACAAGGTGCAAACTAACTGGTGTACATGATTCACCTACGACTCAAATATTTTAATCTGTTGGGAACTTTAATGCCGTCAGAATGCAATGCCTCCAATGGGTGCATTGATGGGATTGGTGCTGCAGAGAAATATTATTACTACTGTATTAGATAACAAAGCACCCTTAGAAAGTTTGTCTCACTATCCGCCCTTGCTTGCTCACGGACACAGACTCTCTCACTTATTTCTTATTTTGATGAAGTGATCACCATTCTGCACCTCTGCTGTGCATCCTAGTCCACTTTCCCATAAATGTGACCCGCTTGTAATCATGATTTAAGTGTTATTGAAATATAACTAGCTCCGAGAGCTGATACAATGACTATACAACTTGCACCTGGTGTCTAGTCCAAGTAGTGTTATGGTAGTTAAAGCATTTCCCAAAGGGTTGTTCCATTCTGTCTTTCTTTTCCAGAGGTCCAGCTAAAACCAAAGCACCAGCCGTACAAAGTGTGCCGACAGTGGCAGGAGCTGCTGTTCCGGTTCACAGAGTGCTCTGAGGAGGACATCACCCAAGGTGGGTAGCAGTGGGAGTGTGTGATGATGGAACTATAGCAGTGAAGCGGCGCACAGTATCTTTGTTGTTTGGCTTCTTATTGGGTAACTTAATTCCTCGTACAGAGGATTACCCTCCACATCCAACTCAAAGGTTTCCGGGGCCCAACTGGCATCAGAGGCAGCAGTGTCTTTTTGAATTTGAGGTGCTCTACGAAGAACAGCATGGGTTGTAAGATGTTACGTTCAGAAAACAGGATGTGATGGGGAATAGAAGAGGAAACATTTAATAAAGGCATCTAGAGGTACAGCTCTCTGTGTTTATTTTCATGATGAATATTTACGGTGTGGGTTTGAGTTGCACGAAGATTGACTTTCCGCAGATCACACTTTTGGTCTGTATTGTATTGTATTTATTATTTGTATCGCGCAACTGTCACCCTACGGGTATCCTGGCGCACAAACAGGAAGTAGTCAGATGAAACAACAATACACTGGCTGTCATGACATATAAAACAGCCGCCAGATCTATTAAATAGAATCAGGGGAATTATACTTTGGCGAACAGCCATGTTTTCAGGCTCTTTCTGAATCCTAGCAGAGTGTCAATTTGCCTGATGTTCTGGGGGAGCTTGTTCCACCGCCTAGATGCGGAAGTGCAGAAAGCTCTGCCTCCCATCCTCGATCTCCTGATCCTGGTAGTTGCTGCCAAACCCAGGCTAGAGGAACGCAGGGGCCTGGTTGGCTTATACCAGTTGAGCCTTTCCTGTAGGGGAATAGGTCCCGTGTTGTGCAGGGCTCTATACACAATACATAAGGACTTAAAAGCAACTCTTCTCCCGATTGGCAGCCAGTGTAAATCTCTGAGCGCCAACGTAGTGGAGGAGCTGTGAGGTCTTTTAAGTGCCAGCTTGGCTGCTATAGACTGGACCCTCTGGAGCCCCTGTAAGATGTATAAGGGGGCCCCTAGATATAGAGAGTTGCAGTGGTCCAGTCTGGCCAGGATCACACTCCTAACCACTAGTGGTCTAGACTCATCAGGTAGAAGGGGCAAAATCTGTCTGAGTGCTTTAAGCAATCCAAAGCAGACACTGATGGTGTTATTGGTCTGAGAAGTCATTTGGAGATCTGCATCAAACATTACCCCTAGATTGCGCACGGTCTTGACTGGGATGCAAGGGTCAGCTCCCGGCGCAAGCCTGATCTCGTAGGAGGGTTGCTGACTCAATTTAGCTGATGAGCAGTAAACTACCTCTGTTTTACCCTCATTAAATTGGAGGGAGTTTGTTTTCAGCCACCTGGAGACCCTGCTCATGCAGTTCTGAAAGGTCTCCATAGTCACCGCCTGTCTTCCTTCTAGGGAGAACACCAGTTGGGTGTCATCGGCGTAGTTTATCAGATCTATTCCATAGGATTTGATCATGGGGATCAGGGGCTGCAAATAAAGATTAAAAAGAATAGGGCTGATCGAGGAGCCCTGGGGTACTTCATGACTGACTGGGGACTTGGGGGATGAAAAGGGTGCTAGGGTAACCACCTGTTGTCTACCTGTCAGGTAGGATTGAATCCACCTCAGGGCCTTGCCCTTCACGCCCAGTTTTTCCAGCCTACTTAGCAGAACTGCATGGCTAACTGTATCGAATGCGGCCGACATGTCCAACAGCACCAAGACTGAGGAGTTGCCATTGTCGGCTCGCATTCGGAGGGTGTCCAACATGGTTGCCAATGCAGTTTCTGTTCCGTGGCCTGGGCGGAAGCCAAATTGGTCCTTGTCCAGTAGACAGTTGTCTTCCAAATATCCTGACTGGGATCTACTGACCACCTTTTCCACGATTTTTATCGGGTAGGGCAGGAGGGATATGGGCCTGAAGTGCGCCGGAATAGTAGGGTCCAGTGAAGGCTTTTTAAGCAGGGGGGTAACCACTGCCTGCTTCCATGCTTCCGGAACTGTGCCTTCCTCGAGGGATTGGCGGCAAATCTGATGTAACTAATCCAAAATGAGAAACCAGGACTATTAGTTTAAACTTTTGCAGTTTAGCAAGCAGAACACTTTTTTGTTTCAATGGGAAGCTGCCTCTATGGATTTGAGGGTGTGCATTGCATAAAGAGCTCACCTTGCATCGGATGGCAGTTCATGGCCACATGAGGACGTGGCTGGGTATATGAGCCTGCACCTAGCATCAAGTGTTATGCCTTGCACACGAGGCTATGCCTAGGAGGAGATTGCTATAGCTGGGTGTGTGAGGTTGTATCTGGTAAATAAGGATTGGTCCATCATGATGGTAGCATCTTGATAGATGAGATTTCACCTGACCTATGATGGCATTACCGTGGCATGTGAGAGTGTGGCTACTAGACAGTGATTTTCCTTTGCATATGAGAATGCACATGGGAATTTAAGTCCGACCCTAACATGGTCCTACATCTAGGATGTCAATGATGTACCTGGGCATGTGCCCTATACCAGGTATATGATTGGTGTATTTGGCGTATGAGGCACCCTTATTTCTATATGTGCATGTTGCAACATAATCGCTCAACTGGAGCAGTATAGAAACCAGCATGACACTGTGCAGTTGTTCAGTGCAGTATGGAACTTGACTTGTCTATGTGGCCTTTGAGTACTAGGGCAGTGTAAAACTGCCATCATAGTACATGGTTCACTCATTGAGAAATTGTGGAAACTGTCCTGGTTGTGTGTGTCTTGCATATTGTGGCAATGTGGAAACAGGATGGTAAAAGGTGCTTCACATCCTGGGATAATGTGGAGAATGGCATTACAGTGTGTGCGTGCATATTTTCTTCAGTGTGATAGCTAGCTTTGAAATCTGTTTTGTCTATAGGAAGAAAGCAGAATATGGATTATAAATGTTGCTTCTCCTGTTTCACAAATTCTGTATTTGAAGTGCTCAGGCAAGATGGACCCCCGGCATATGGTCTGGCCGGAACCTGTTAGATCAATAACCTGAGTGCAATAAGTGTATCGGCCCTATCATCATAAACAAGAAATCTGGCATCCAGAGCACCTCTATAGCATATTTACCCACCTGACGCTGACCGGCGTTGTGAGCACTTCTTTATCGAGCAGTGGGTATTTTTGAGCAGCAATGCTGGCACCTTAAGAAGCCCTTATATATAAAGCATCCTTGCATATAATAACATCAGTGATCATTTCTTATTTCTACTATTTTCTGATGGGATTTTATTTTCTGGCACAGGGATTTCAAATTTCTGTTGACAGTCCTAGATATGGTATTGGCCACTATATCTTCTGACAAAGTATTTGAACATTTTAAAGTTAAGTTGGGTTCTCTAGGCATCTGATTTATGATGGGTATACTTTCTGACCGTAAACACTTTATTTTGATTTGCAGGTATGAATACGTAATGCTTTGGTGTACTATGGTGGGTTCTGAAGCTGCATGCTATTACATGCATTCCTTTTTACGACTATTTAAAAACGAAGCTGTTTTCCATGTGTTTTTATTTTTCAAGATGAGCCTGCGTTGCAGTTCAGGAGAAATGTGTTTTTCCCCAAAAGGCGAGAACTGCAGGTGAGTCTTGAAGCTGCAGGTGGTAAGCCTTATGGCTATTGCTGGTGAGCCTTGGGGTGATGCGGTTGCTCAGTGATTGTGATGGGATCTATCACGAGGGGGTTCTGCTCGAGACAAAGTGCAAGCACATCTTAAGACCAGGAATAAACGTTAGGGCTATGTGTTTGGTTGGCAGTTGCCTTCGAGGTGATTGGTATTGAAGTTACAATGCATTTATATAACGTGTATGTGAGGCATAGCATTACTTTACTCTGGGAAGCACTCTGCTCTGGAACCCAAGAATGGCAATTCATGCAGTGGTTATTGTTAGTTATTGGGATTAGGCTTGTGCTCTCATGAAGATTATTCGATGCATTTGCTCCACTGTCTTTTTTCCGATGGATTTATGAGTCGGAGTCATGAGGGATCATAAGTGGGTGTGAGGTATATAGACTTCTTGCTTTGCAGCTTCTGGCTGTGCATGGCCTCTCCTTTGGGGACAATGGAATATCATCCGACTTCTACTGGCTGCAGCGTGGGAGGGGAATAATTGCCAGTGGATCTGTAGTGAACTAATATTCTTCCCAATGAATCTCGCTCTCACCTTGGCAGGCAGCAGCATTTTCAACAAAGGGCAATAGACGTCCTCTGTCTGGGGCATACCAGTCCTGATGATGTAAAGTCCCGGGATGTGTCTACTGCGCTGCTAGGCTGGAGGGGGCTCAGTATTAGCGTGTCTTCTGAAGGGTGTTTGGGTTGCAACGTTGACGGCTCTGTCTGGAGAGATGTAATGCTAAACAACACAGACTATGAGTCTTTTGCAATGACTTGGCTTACTCATGACCAGGCTGAGTAGGAGGAATTTAGCAGCTTGAAAGGGGTGTAGTCTATCAGAGTTTACGGATGGTCCATCATCTGGATTCTGCAGCAGTTGAAGCATTGAAGGTTGACTGCTTCGTGTAGAGTCAAATTGCAAGGCAAAATTCTTGGCTGAGTGAGAGGGTGTTAGTATGTTAAGAGGGAAGACTGCTAGGGTAGCAGGAGCTAGAGGATCCAGATAAGTATTTTACTTCCGTCATTGAGTTTAGCATCAAAGCGCAGGGTAAACGTCCCTTTCAGGTAGCTATGACACAATAAAAGATTTGGGCTTGGAGGTTAATGTTGCGGGAAGAAGAAGAAATAAATTGGTCGTTGGTATAGTGGGGAGTCTAAATGAGAACAACTAACTAATTTGAAATGGGGGAAACTTGCACTGTCAGACAAGGGACATCAGAGCCCTATCGAACTTTGGTTCGATTCTGCCCTGACTGTGTCTGAAAAGGGACAGCAGAGCCCAGTGTACAGTCCATAAACAGAGCTCACAAGGTGCCAGATGTACAACATAAACCAGCATTGCACTGTGTTAGAGGGAGAGCTGAACTTCACCCATATGATATAACCGCATAATGATCTGTCCTTTTCCAATCTTTAATGTTTTGCAGATTGAAGACGAGCAAACGTTGAGACTTCTGTACGAGGAAGCCAAATACAATGTACTGGAAGGCCGCTATCCATGCGACATTGAGGACTGTGAAAAGCTGGGAGGCCTGGCATGTAGGTTGGAGCTTGGACCTTTTGATGAGGAGCAGCACACAGTTTCTGCCTTAAGGTAGGTTTCTTGCTCTCCCTTGGTGCAATATATATATAGGATGCAAGTAGTTGTGTTGTTGTTTTTTGTGTGTTTTTTTGTTTACTTTATAGGATGGAACTTAAGTTGTATCTTTTTGTTTTGTTTATAATTTAGAATATCTCTATATTGTATTACTTAATTTTATTTCTGTTATTTTTTATAAAGCAAAAGCACAGACCTTTCCGTTATTTATTTTACAGAGTTTTATGTAGCGCAAACATGACCCGAATCGGGTATCAGAGCGCTTTACATGAGCACCAGTTGCATTACATGAGGACACATTCATTTTTGTTATTTATAGCTTTTTATCCAAAAACACTAGTGTCAAAAATGTCTTTTTTCCCATTAAATATCATGCAGTAGTTAACGCATGGAACCCACATAAAAAATAAGTGGCACTCATTTTGTATGTTAATATTTTATATAATGTTCCTTTAAAGTCCATCCTTCTTGGGACGAAAACTATTTTCCCTAGAATTTGGGATTGAATAATCAAAACGTAATCTTCATGTTCCATGTAGCTTTATTAAATGGATTCCATACATACTAAGCGAAAAGAGAGACCAGGACGAGTGGAGAGAAAATAGAAGACCAAAACCATAGATAATTGTGCAGCTTACATTTTGTATAAGGTACCTCCTAATAATTCAGACTGATATAAACTCAATGGCAAATGGTGTCTTAAGCAGGACCATGAAACCTTGATAATGTAACATGTCACTAGTTGACTTTCAGAGGAAACATGAAGGATATGCAGCAGGTTATTAGGAGGCTCTTATGAGTCAGATAGGCTCAACATTGGTTTATCACTATCTATTAAAAAAAAGGTACCCCAAATTGCCCCAAATAGTGGTGTACTTTCTGCAAGTCTTGCTATGTATGTGGGGAGGCAGTTGACATTTAGCGGGGGTTAGGAGGGAAACTATTGAGAGGGGGTAGAAATCGGGCACTAAGAAGCTCCAACTCACTTCTCATCCCTCCCAAACTGGGGAAAAAAAATCCCAGAATCCTAGTTTACCCGTAACTCACCATGCATTTGGAACTCACTTCCTAAAGATCTCAGCTGTAATCTTCCTACACCTTTTTTCAAACGGAACTTCAAATAACTATTGCTGAATAATAACTGTAACTCAGCGTTTATTATGTCACTAATGCCTCAGATGGCTAATGCTGTATTATTTGATATTTTTTGGTATACATATATACTGTTTTACTGTTTTATATTCCCTCTGGTTATACTATGTCAACCTTGAATCCTTGTATTAACGCCATGGTCTCTGCTCACATGTCTGTAAAGTCCTCTAATACCGTCGGGTCTAGCCAGCGCTACATACGAGTCTCATAAATAATTAACTCCACTTATGCTTCTGGAGTGTTAACTTAGTCTAGGGCTTTGAGGGAACCTGCCTAGAGTAGACTCCTGAATATGGTAAATCCGATGAGATTTCCCCAGGCTTGAGATAACTACCTCGCAAGTGGTGGTTAAACAGTGAAAGGTAGATAGGGCGTCCTATTATGAACATTTGACATGTAACCTTACCAATACATTTATAAGAATTAAAATGCTCCAGAATATATAACAAACAACTGCTATATCAAATGCAAAATTAGTAATGTTGAAGGAGAAGCTGTTAAATTGGAATTGAGGGTAAACAGAACTTAAGACCGCATTCTGAAGAAACAATACAAAGAGACACAGATTAAAGTGTACAGAAACAGTCTGCAAAAATGAAGGAAAGCAACATTTGTAAATTTGAACATGTTGAAACTGATCAGATCGCCTCAATGTAGTGTGTGTCTGGTTTCCACATGTAAGCTTAATATTCCGGCCCCAATCACATTATCCTACATTAGCTCACAGAAAGTGTGCTGATGGCGGTGGCTTGCCTACTGATTCAAGTGATCCAGTACAGTGGTACAAAGTTGAAATGATGTCTATCTAGACAACAATAACAAGAAAGGCCTGATTATGCTAGTAAGGCATGTTTTGGTGTGTGAGGGCAAAATTAACCATAACGCGGAAGAACGAAAAGGCATCATATGAAGACTAGCGAATCTCCATTACTTGATCCAGTGAAAGGGCAGAAAGACGAAGCAACTAATCTTGCAGTCTACAATTGAAGCTTAGCTTGGCATAGTTGAATCACTTGACCTTTGGCTTATCTGGCAAAATGCTACGTCTTCTGGTAGCCTGAATTTTTATGTGAACTTCTTTGATCCTAGAAGAAAGGATCTTAGTCCCAGCAGAGAGACTTGAGGGACTGAGAACAGACGGAGACTGGTGGGCCGCATCGAACACCGTATTATATGAATCTGTGCACGTTTGAAGGACATAATTTTGAATCCTCTGAGTTATGTTTGTGAAAGGAAGTTTCTGTATAGAATGTTTGCATTAGAAGGCCCAAGAGCCCGAACCCCATCTCTCACAAACGGTAGGAGAACATCTGCTTGATCCTACACAGTACTCCTGTATTTAAACCAGGAAAGTCAAATTCCACTTTTGGTAGAGACACCATTTTGAATGATGGTTTTGGAAAGTTGGTAGGCGCTGCCTTCTGATTAAGTTAACCGAGATGATGAGAGGTGTAGCGTTGTTCTCTCAGCTGCATCCATTGTCCTAAACAATTTGCACATCTTTCACCTAGCGTCGGGAACATTATTTAAAAATTATGTACTTTAGTATTAATATCAGACTTTTCACATACTGCTTTATACCAGCTGCCTGTTTGCATCAGTAGTTTTTTTTATTGTTGCCAAAAAAAAATGAAATAGGAGTAGATAAATTCCTAATTTGGTGAATATAATATAAATTCTAATAATTCTGGGTACATGTATACCAATGTTTCACTCTTCACCTAAATCTGAAATATACCACACCTCTTTATATGTCACTGTTATTTGTTTAACAAATGAACAGAAGGGACTTTATAAATCTATTTTTGAATTGGGTATTTTTGTCTGTTGATTTCAAATATTTTTTCCCCTCTTAGAGAGAAGCTGGGTTTATTCCTTCCGAATTACCTTTGTAAGAAGAGAATGGGTAGTTTCCTGACCGCTTTTAAAAGCCGGAGTGGCAAGCAAGCCAGCCATGAGCAGCGATTACTTGCCACTTACAAACAGGTCCAGGAAGATGAAGCATGTGATGTCTCGGAGGCACTGAAAAAACATTACCGGGACTACCTACAGAAATGCCATGAGCTACCATACTATGGGTAAGGTGAATTCAGGGGTACTTGCGAGCAGGGGAGCCAATAGTGTGGGGGATAAAAGGTGTACTCAAAAGCCTGTGCTGCAAACACCAATTAAAATCGAGCCTTGTTTCACATCATCTTGCCATTTCCTACATTTAGCAAGGACTTCCTCACTAAAACTGTAACAGATCAGTTTCTTACTGATAGATCCCCTTCCTGTGCATTCATAAGAATCTCCTTAGTCTGGAATCCAGGTTGGGTTCCCTTCATTCAGGCCAGAACCCCGTTATTCCCCCAGTTAAGTTGAAGGCTCATCTGTCCGATGGTAGAAAGGCTTCCTAACACTATAGTTAATTTGAGGTGCAGTTCAAACAAAGCTGCCCTTGTTTCCCAGACCCATTTAAGGACTCTCTATTTTAGGAAACCTGTGCTCATTTTGTTCTAGTCGGGCTCCCTTTGTTTATGACTTTATTCAAGCAAATAACCCTTCAGTGTGGACAGGTTTTCCTGAGCCACCAGGTTTATGTCTGGAAACCCTGAATATATTACTTTTAAATCAAGGAAATTAGACCTGCTCGCTTCAGAGTTCATACAGGCAGTCCCCCTAACTTGGTTCAGTTAGAATCCACCTGATTAGGAAAGGACCAACATTTAATCCCTAAATGTATTGCTGCCCCATGGACATATGCCCTGCCAAGTAATCTCAAGAATGATTTCAATTGCACCCACCCTTAACAACAAATACATAGTAACTATACTCGCTGACACACACCCCGAGCCTGATGGTGACATCCCCAAATCAAAACCATCTTCCACCGATTCCCCTGCGGACTCAACCCTCTCTCCTAATATAGACACTACTCAGCTCGCACAAATTGTCTGCCTGTCCAACCTCCATGACACTGGCCTTCCTTTAGCGAAGCTCACCCACCCTCTTCAAACTCAAGACCTGCCACTTATCCTCCCACTTTCAGAGATGGAAGCTACCCTGACACACTTACCCAGCTCCTGAACCGAATAGAACAAAAACTTGATTTCTTAGCTAAAGACATCTAGCATGAAAAAAGGACCTCTGGATCCTGACCTAATTAACCTGCTATCACACTTATGGTATGTAGAAGATGTCTCCTCTTCTAGGTTCTCCAAATGTCAGCCGACACTCCCATAGGTCCTCGATTCCCGTCCCACAGACCCCACGAAGCTCTGAGCCCCATATCCGCTCTGGAAGCTGATGCTCCTAGCAACTCTTGCATCACAATGAACTAGAAAATGGTCTACAAGCCTCCATCCACAATCCCAGTAATCGTGGTCACAAATCGAATCCCTCATATGATCTCCTCTCCTAGACCGCCTGCTCAACACACCACCATTCAGACACAACATACCACGAACAATAGTCCTTTCACTCTAACATGCATGCTCCTCAACTCCAGATCGGCAGATAAACATGCCACAGATATTGCCGAAGCTATACTTGAGGATGAAATTGATATCTAATTCCTCACCGAAACCTTGCTTAATGCACTCTCTACCCCCATACTAGACCTGCGCACACCACCTGGCTATGCCATCATTAGACGGGACAGCCCAAGGAGAGTTGGTGGCTGACTAGCAATCATCCACGAAGAAAGTATCCATCTTTCCACCTTAAGGACCTCAAAATACTCAACTTTCCAGTACCTCCGAGTAGAACTTACTGCCAAATGCACCACTCCGATCAAACTTCACACCATCTGCCACCCTCCTGGTGGTCGACTTCAATATACACTGTAACAAGGCAGAAGACAACACAGTCCTTAACCTTACAAACGTCCTTGAAATAAATGACCTCAAACAACTCTGCAACGAGCGGACTCGTATTAAAGGCTTATCTCATTTTGATAA
Organism: Lissotriton helveticus; assembly: GCF_964261635.1. Classification (NCBI taxonomy): domain Eukaryota; kingdom Metazoa; phylum Chordata; class Amphibia; order Caudata; family Salamandridae; genus Lissotriton; species Lissotriton helveticus. The sequence continues at coordinate 849,638,556 of NC_136073.1, read as the reverse complement.
AGCACACCCATGACCTGGTCAGATCACCATCTCGTACTGTTTATTATCAAGATCCACTCCAAGCCCATCCAACAAATATATATATATGCACTAGACTAGGAACTTCAAACAAACCCAATAGTGAAATTGGAATGTAGGATCTGTGCCCAACTACAATATCAACCCCTCACTCACACCTTTGATGACCTCACCGCCCCCTATAATACAGTGATGACTGATGTTCTTGACCAACTGGCACTGCTCAAATTAAAACCATCTTGAAAAATGCAATCAAAATCCTGGTACAACTTAGTTCTTAACAGTGCGAGGAGACAACTCAGACCTGCAGAAAGGATATGGAAACGGAACCCCTCTACAGTGCACCTGTCACTCCTAAGAACTGCATGACTTTCCTATAAGAAGCACATCTTAAAAAAAAAAAGCTACTTTCTTTTGCAACCAACTTGACAGCGCTAAGAACTGATCCAGGGAGCTCTTCAACATCATTAAACAGCCGACCACCCTTACCTCCCCACACAAAATAACAGCCACCAATGAACTCTTTGAAGATATTGCCAACTTCTTCACAGATAAAGTCGAGAAAATTGAGCAATCGTCCTCCAGGTCACAAATCTGACTTCCCCCCCAACCTCTCCCTCTGTCTAGCGTCCTTCCACAGTAGCCCTCCCTCCAGATTTAACCAATGTCTGATTGACCCCAAGAGAAACTGTGAACTAGGATCTCCTTCAATTGAAAAACAATGCAAATTAGTTTGATTTCAAACCCATGACAGAAAATGAAGTCTCCAATATAATTGCGAACTTGAAACCCACATCCCACACTACTGACCCCCTCCCATCCACAATAGTTCAAAATCTCAGCCATGTCATCGCCCGTTCTGGACAAAAATCAACACATCTCTCTCCTCAGGCCATGTACCTAGCTCCCTCCAACGTGGCCATCAAACCCATACTCAAAAAACTAGGTGCAGACCCTAATGACCTCAGTAACCTCAGACCTATCACCAACCTCCTGTTCCTAGCTAAAACAATGGAGAAGTGTGTACTACTATACCTTAGCCAACATATAGACGAATTCAACCTCCATGACACCTTCCAATCAGGATTCAGGAAGGGCTGTAGCACAGAAACCGCTGTGCTCAATATCTCGAATGACATTCACAGATCCTTAGATAAAGGTGACAGGAAACATCGTTTACAACGCACGTGTTAAAACACGTGTCATTACAACGCATTTTTACATTGCAAAATCCATTCCAACGCATGTCATTACATCGCATAATCCATTGCAACGCATTCCCTAAGGTAACGCCTCAGTGGAGTTATAATAGTAATTGCGTTGTAACGGCATGCGTTGTAATGGATTTTGCTATGTAAAAAATGTGTTGTAATGACACGCGTTGTAAAGTGTCATATTCAAAGGTGACACATGCCTCCTCATCCTACTTGCCTTATCTGCGGCTTTTGATACCGTAAATCACCCTGCCTTACTCAAGGCACTCAAGAACCCCACTGGTATCAATGCCACAGTCCTAAGACAGTTCACATCATACCTGCAACATCGCTTGCAACAAATGAAAATCAACTGTCTCTCAAAACCTACACTAGTTCCTCATGGTGTACCCCAAGGCACAATTCTCTCCCTTCTCTTTTCAATCTCTTCATGGAACCCATTACTGGTATCTAGAATTAAGCAGGGGCCAAATATCACCTATATGCCAATGACACCCAACTCTGCTACATGACACCCAACTCTACTACAAAATTCAACCACCCAGTGACATCCTACATCTGAACACCATACTAAACAAAATACAAACTTGGCTGAACAACCACTAAAGTTGAACCCCATCAAAACTAAAGTAATACTTTTCTGCCCTGTAAACAACCCTCTACCAATCCAAGGTTGGCTCAAGAACTTGGGCGCCCTAAATTTTTCTCTCACGCAGTCCAACTCTGTAAAGTCCCTGGGCTTCACCCTGGACAAAAACATGTCAATGAAGGACCACATCAACAATTCAACTAACGTAGCGCTTTACACACTAAAATACCGCAAGAAAACTAAACCATTCATTTCCCCGATCATTTTAAGATGGTAGGGCAATCCCTAGTAGTCTTAAAACTGGATTACGGCAGCGCCATCCTCACAGGTACTCCGAAAAGTCACCTTGCCCCCCTAAAAACAGTTCTCAACATGACAGCCCGGCTCCTAATAGGTTTTAAACGGTTTGAACACATTTCATCGGCGCTCAAGGACCTCCATTGGCTTCCCATCGAAGAAAATATATCTACAAGACCCACAAAGCCCTTCACACTCATAACCCCAACTATCTAGATACCAAATTCTTGAAAGCAGGAAGAGCCAGGACTCTGAAAAGCTCCAACTCCCTTCTTATCATATTTCCCAAACTGAAAAAGAAATCCTCCCAGACACGTTCATTCTCTGGAAATGCGCCTAGGATCTGGAACTCGCTCGCTAGAGATCTTGGCTGCAACTCCTCCTTTTCCTGTTTCAAAAGCTACCAAACCCTACTGCTCAACAAATTCTTTAAGATGCACACTATCTGAGCTATGCCCCAAAGCTCCCATCCAATCTGACTTGATCTGTTGTGTCGTTCGATTGATTGTCTCAGATGTCTACTATTTCATTTACCCCCTGAATTTGTTGTTCTAATATCCACATATTGTAGCTACCTTGAGTGCCTAACAGTTTTCTTTGTTTGTATATGTGCATGTACTTCAATTCAAACGATCTCACATTATATGTAAAGCGCTCTGATACCTTTGGTCTAGCTAGCGCTTTATAAAACCTACAGATAAATAAAACGGCTTGAATTGTGACATTGTAAATAAATTCACTAATCCAAATATGCCATAGGATTTGTTACACAACACGAGAGGTAGTAGTGTTCCCTTATACAAAGATAAGGGATGGAATTGCACATCAAACAAACAGTTTACAGTGTATATGGAAGTGGTGCTAGTCAATCAAACAATCAATCACTGTTGTCGGGGTGGTATTATAATCCTTCCGGTACCCACTACTTGAATCACAGGAGACATGGCGCGCTGAAGGACAGGATTTCAGTCGCTCCGCCAACATTATTGATTTCAACTTATCAAGGTGTAAATGTCGTCAGCCCACAAATATTAGTGGAGCTTTGTGTACATAGGTTTACCAGATTATTCAGATCCCTTGAGTTGGGCACGTTGTCCATGGCTCCAGGAAACCTAACATTTTACAGTGCATAAAAACATCGAAACTTTATAAATTGACCGTAGCTACAAAGACAAGTCGTAGCAACTCACCACGCTTGAGCTGCGGGGCCTCAATCTACTTTTTCAATCTACTTAACACTACATCGTATGCCTTGACAAAGTCTATGGGTAGACGAAACACGTGTTGGCAGTTTTGTCTGAATTGGAAATATTATTTTGTCTGGATTAAATACCAAAAAAAGAAAAGAAACAAGAACAATAAAGAAAAAAATATAATTTGAAGATATCCATTGATGTAGACTCTGCTTTTCTATTTGAACTTTCCAAACATTGGAAAGGAACTGTGAAAATTGAAATGAATACATTGAGAATCAAGGTCATATATCGAAGGTCTTAACCCTTTAGGTGCTGCCGTCGGCCAACGGTCGTCACGGGCACTACCTCCCCAGTGCTGCGTGCGACCGCTGGACGTCCAGTTCAGCACTGGATAATGGACAGCGCAGCACTGGGGAGGTTTGTTTACGAGCTCCTAAGGTGTTAACATTGACCGTGTTTACAAATATAAGGGTGTGCTGCACATTTCTTCCTAATTGTCTTAATCATGCCATAGGATTTAGCAACAATATTCCAGCTGCAGCATTTATAACTCAGTGCAAAAGTGTATCACAACCTCACTTAATCAACATGTCCTTGTGAACCCTCTAGTCTAGGACTTCCCGGCTCCTCCACAACTTCTCGCAATACCTCGTCTTTTTCTGGTAATGAGGCATGGTGGCATTCCACGTTCCAACCTTCTCCAACCCTATAGTGATCCTCAGAAATGTGTAGCCCAAGTTCATTGGAAGTTACTTGTGACCTCCCAAAACACTTGTTCAACATTTTTCTTTTTTACCGTTTTTTATCATTAATGCAGAAGAGGTTGGTTTCAAGAACTGACAAAAGGTCAAGTTGTGGAACATCTGTTTTCCACTGCACTTTTCTTATAACCCACTTTATTCACCATGACTCTTTTAACATTTTGTCGACAGTTTATTGAATGGGTAAGGTTTAGTTTGTTTGATATATCAGTGCAGTTTATATATCAGGGCATTCCTATCTGTCTGCTCTATCATACTGTTTCTGTTCAGAGTGCTGGATGTTTGTTACTGCGCTTTTTTATTGCAGAAGCCTGTGTAGTTTGTGTTGTGCTAGATTCCAAAGTATTCTTTCTTATATGTGCTCTCTGTCCTTCAGGTGTGCCTTCTTTGTGGGCTCCATTGACAAGCCATCGCAAGGTTTCCTGCAGAGGGCCGGACGCAGGCCAGTGTCCGTGGCCATCAGCATGGACGGGGTGTATGTGATTGACAGCAAAGAAAAGGTAGTGTATCAACACTGGCCTGGTCACGTTCTGTGGAGCAGTAATAGGGAGCAGAGAGAGAAGGAAGCTGCACACAATGCAACAGCCCTGCCAGTCGTAGTAATTCAGCACACCCAGCCCTCTGATGCTGCGCTAAAATCAGAACTTGTAGTGCTTGCCTTTCAACTTACGTGATGTTTAATTTCTCTGTCCTTGACTACCATTACAGTATCCAGTCGTCTTGTTGGATATCATTAAGGCAGAAAAGTGAGTATTCCCTAATAGTTTTGCTCACCCGCTGCTTTATACTTCTATCTCAGTTGTGGGGTGAAAACCTTTAATGATGATCTGTGATGTGGACATTTTCATAGAAAATGTCTTTCTTTGGAAGAACGTTCTGGCCACAAGCTTTAAATCTGTGCTTGATTAGAGGTTTAGCTGCAGATTCATCAAGACTGAAACCAAACTGGATATCACAGCTGCCCGCTCCTTAGGTGTTGGAAGGAGATCGATTGCTCTATACAGGCCTGATATGTATTGGAGAGATGGGCCCGACTCCTTCTGTGTTTCACTTCAACCTGCAATGTGCCTACTTATTTTAGGATTCCAATTTTGCCATCACATTGGGTGTTACAACGATTCTCAATCAAACTCAGTCTTACTGTGCAAGGTACTGCTATACCACCTGAAGTGGCTTCCAGTAGTCTTTATCTAACTGTGTATCAGGTACTGCTTGTTTTCTGTCCATATAGGGCATTTAACTCTTTCTCATAGTTGAACAATTTTCTCAGACGCTCTGTTAGCGAGAACAACCAGCTCCCATCTTAGAGCATCAATTCCAGGTTTCCTGTGGTGGGGGATTTTTATCTTCCCCTCAGAAGAGACTGATACCCAATGTTGGCATTCTAACTGTGAGGGCTTACAGCCAAAGTGAGCGTCAACATGGCTTGCAGTTTTTTTTTTTTTTAAATCTATCCCACCGGCCAGACTTTATGGAAACCGACTTAACAAATGTCTAATGATCCATGGCATGATACCATAGGGATTAGGGAAAAACTAGTTGTCCATGGTGGCTCAGAAAAATCACCATCATGGTGTTAGATGCCTTTTCAAGAAAACATACTGAATGGTATGATAATCTCTGAAGCATCCCTTAGAAGTCAGCCTGGTTTAAACTACAGCCAATGATCTTTGGGCTAGATGTACTATTGCTCTTTTCAAAACATGGAGGTGCAATTTGCACATCAAATGGTTTATGAATGGGAATGCAATGTGACCTATGTGTAAGTCTCATGAAAAATTTTACTTTTACATGAGAGGTCCAGAATGACTTTGTTAATGAATATTAATAAGACAGGTTTGAATTTGCGACACCCTCTGATTGGTAGCCAATGTGCGCATTTAGGCATTGAAGGAACAGTAGACCTCCACTCTTGTATTTGCTCTCCCAAAAAAGAAACCTGTTCTTAATGGCAGCCAAGGCCTACTAGAAGGACAGGTGCTAAGTTTAAAAAAAAAAAGAAAAAAAAAATGTTTCCGCTTTGAAAAGACTACTCTGCTCCACTTGTGGCTGCCAGCAGGATTTCCAAAAGGTAAGTATCTGATCAGTGTTTTGAAACCAGAATTGCAGTCACCAGCCACTGATACGTTTTGTTGCAAATCTCAAATTGGGTGGGGACCCCTCTTTCACACACCCCTCGTATGTGCAATTCGTAATAGATCACAAAATTCCTCTTAAGGTTCAGAAAGAATATCCAACCCTCATATGATCTTTGATACATTTCCAAAAGGCGTTTTGCGGTCGCAAACCCTGTTTTTCTCGAAAATCAGTATTTGTAAATTGCAATACATCTGTACATGTGACCCTTTGCTGCCAGAATGCACATCTTAAACGTGTTGAAATTGTAGCGCAATATATTGCTTTAGTAGGCCTTGCTTCCATTGATTGATGAGACATGTTGATTACTACTTACTAAAACACATTTGAAGCAGTGAGGAGGAATACATTGCTCTCATATGCGAGGAATGCCCAAGCTCTCTGACACTAGCCTTGAAGCAGTGACTATTCCTGATTGTGACCAATGCCTCAGTGGAAACACTATAACAGACCCTATAATCTGAGTGCTCTGAGAGAAGCAGGAATGTGTTAATTCCATCTTCCAAGAAAGGGGGCTTAGTCCAACACTTGTGCATCATTGTCCCACTTTCCTTAGAGTGACCGTGTTTACCAATAAAGGCTGGGAAGATGACTCTGACACCTGTTGTCATATATTCGAATTTTAGCGAGGTCACCTCAGCCTTACATAATATTAAGGCCTGTAATTAAAGTAACTTTAAATTAGGTAATAACACCTGCTACTTACGCTGCATAGATATAGTAAAACTACATTGTGAAGCGCTGCACAAACCGAGAGATGTTATTAAACAGGTGGGCAATTACCAGCTTGCCTGTCTTTCTTGTTACAGTCCTACCTCCATTAGCGTGCTGTCCTGCCCTGACCCTCTAGTGTATCCAGGAGAACGAAAGACCAGCTGCAAAACTGTTGTCACTTGCTACTGTTCACACGGTAAAAGATCTTTCTTCTTTCTTAGAACAGTTCAGAATACTCAGTCCAAACATGTCAAAGAATGCAACCATCGCTAGCACCTGGCAGTGGACCACAGGCGTGAAAGCTCCAAAGCCTGCTTCGAAAGGATGGGTTCAGCGCTCTGACTTGGCATAGTCATACCTTGTAGAGTTGTTGGAAAGCTGCTAATGGTGGAAAGGTTTTATCTGACAAAGCTACCCCACCTCAAGCTTCTCCTCAAATGGAAGCCATGACGTAGTTAAATCACAGACTGCCTTCTATCCCCGTTAGGGTCAAGCCGGTCACTCTTTCCTCCTTCTCGCACACTGTATGAATGATGGAAACGCACTCCCGGGAAATCTGCAGCAATTAATGTTATTGTGCAAAGAGCAGTTGCAGTTACAATGCCAAACGCATTTCAGTGCTCTCCTCGGTCCTTGATCACAGGATCAAGTGCGTTACCATCATTCGCCCTCAGTGCTAGAAGGATGAAATACATATACACACACACACACACACTCACACTCACTCACCCACCCACCCACCCACCAGTGCTGGTTAGGGAATAGGGCTGTCACGGGCGGTCCTGTTGCAGCTACCAGCAAGCTTACAATTCGCTCCACGAAACTTCAAAACTCTTGAAGAAAACAGGACACCCAGAGCTCCAGTTTAAGAATTTATTAGGCAGATGAAAAAATCTCCACGACGCGTTTCGCCAATACGGCGTGGTCACGCTCGTCTAGTGGTATTAACAGCCATTTTTAAATACCAAACACCCACAGTGTGATTCGTGCACTTGTGTAAACAAGGAAAAGTGGGAGACATGTTGTCATAGGTTAAAATTCAAGGCATAACAAGAATTCTTACATGTTTCTGGTGTAATACTTCTCAGTAACTCTTAATTTCATCATCTTATATTTTTCATGAAATATTGATGGTAAATTCCACCAAAGTTCAACATTACACGTGAATTCATAAATCATGTCGTAAATTACATAGATTTATACCTTATCATTGTGGGAACATAGAGAATGCACTAGCATGTTATTTTAATTTTTAACCATGATACCACCAACGCTCGAACATTACTTCGTTTATCGAGCATAATGTTTTTTTAGAAAGCATGGATTCCATTGGCTCATTAAACATACTCTTGCGCTATTGGTTAAGGTCGTTGTTGCCAAGTAACCGAAAGAGTTTCAATAGACCAGCATTATAATACGTGTAAAGCACTGTGATCATGTTCATCTTATTGCACAACAGATCGCATTGATGTGTGCTCGCGCCTGTTCAAACGTGATGATTAAGTACCAACAGGATTATGTCTCATTGCTGCGCAACCAACAAAAAAGTATTTTGTCAAAACGACCTTAACCTCCAAGCCCCAGTGGGCAACAGTAAAATTATACGTGCATAGAACCCATCACAGATATCAAGCCCCAGTGGGCATTATAATCACAAAATCTCTGAAATTTGTGCATGTAGTTCCGCATTCTGATCCACATTCGTCCGCTACCAAGTAATACGTGAAATCTAAAAATAATGAAAAATAATATTTAAAATCAAGAAGACTGCAGACAATATTCACAATAAGTATTCTCATCAGAATTGTCATTCATGTAAATGTACAGATAATACTTCACTGATATTAAATCCATTTAGAGTTAAACATTCAAAATCCACAATGTATTTGGATTCAAGTTTTCTGAGGGACAGTTCACGATTGCCGCCTCTAACCCCCAAATCAACATTGTCAATCACCACTAACCGGACAAGTTTATCATCCTGCATGTGTTCCGCAAAGCAATGCCTCGCTATAGGGTATTGTCTGTTGTTACCACGTATGGCACGTAGATGTTCTAGCACCCTTTTCTTAGCCTCATGCTTCGTGCTGCCCACGTACCATTTATTGCAAGGACACATCAGAATATACACACTAAATGGTGTGTTACAAGTGAACCGTTTATGTATAGTAAATTCTCTACTCGTATTTGGAACAATGAGTGTCTTGCAGTCCTGGCTGTACTTACATGCTTTGCATTTGCGGCAACATTTAAAGCCCACGTTTCCCATGTTTTTAGAAACTGCTGATGAGGTGACGTAGTTCTGGCTTAACTCATCTCTGAGTGACCTCCCTTTACGAAATGTAATTTGGGGATTGTCATCAAGATATTTGTTCAGAAGGATGTCTGTCTGCAAGACGTGCCAATGTTTTTTGAAAATCTTACGCACCTCATGTGCTTGTCCGGAAAAGGTGGTAATGAATCTTACTCTTTCTGTAGTAGGGGATCTCTGTGTATAGTCATAATCTAGTGAATAGTCCCGCCCATGTGCGTGGACCCCGGAGCAATCAAAAATAATCTCTTACAGTGTCAAAAAATGCAGAAATGCATAGACACTTAAGAGAAAATTTTAAAGACAGATAATGCAGCCTAAAAAAGGCTACACTGTCCAGTACTTCAACTAGAAATTCCACCATAAAATCCACAAAACAGCAAAAAGCCTGTACAGATTTCCATTGCTTTAATAGCAAAACTCCCTCAGGAATGATAGAGAGAAGAACCTGGACAGACAAGCCCCATAGGCTGCCATTATGTAGCTCAAAACAGGATACTGTGCCTTTAAGAGAATCTTCCAGAACCTTCTCCCAGTATCCCAGAATGCATAGCAGGTCCAACTTACTTTCAGTTCTTTTTTCCGGCTCCTGCAAGCAGGACCCTGGAGCATTGAGCTCTCCCTTTTCAAGGGTTTTTGTTGGTGTTTTTCACTAATTTCGATTTTGTGTACTTTTAAAGTACTTTGGTGACTTTCTTCTTGGATTTCTGCTCTCTTTGGCTGTTCATAATGCCTGCATTATTTGATAAATGCCCAGAGTGCTCCAGGAAGAAGGCCAAGTCTGACCCCCACGAGGTGTGTATCCTCTGCCTTCCCTCTTCCCACATCCCAGAGGAGTGTGTGATCTGTAGAGGCTTCTCTGGCAGGACCCTGAAGGACAGGAGAAAAATCAGACTTCAGGGACTTGAAGAAAGAAGACTGAAGGCTCAAGGTGGGTCTGGAGGGGCTTCTGCTGCCCATGCTGAGGCCTCTGGGGGGCTCCCCAGGGGCAGGAAGTCCAGCAAACATCCGAGGTCTCCGTCTGGTTCAGTTGCTATGACCACGACGTCGAGAGGAAGGTCCACGGCCAGTTCCCGGTCTCCCCAGGGCTCTGGGTCGAGAAAACGTCGCCCGTCGACGTCGAGGGACGTTTACAGGCCGCCGTCGAACCCGGTGTCGATCTCCTCGTCGTCGGCGTCGAGTGGACGGCATCGGAGGGCCCGCGTCGGCGCTCGCCGTCGAGGCGACACCGCCGTTCGCCGTCGAAGACAAGGACATCGTCGTCGTCGAGGGGATCCTCGTCGTCACGGTCGCCGTCGAGACGGAGGAAGTCTCCGGCGCCGAAGAGGTCGACGTCGAGGCGTTCGAAGAGGTCGACGTCGAGGCGGTCGAAGAGGTCGACGTCGAGGCGTTCGAAGAGGTCGACGTCGAGGCGTTCGAAGAGGTCGACGTCGAGGCGTTCGAAGAGGTCGACGTCGAGGTGTTCGAAGAGGTCGAGGCGGTCGAGGTCGCCGTCGAGGCGTCATCGCCCGTCGTCGAGATTTAGAGGTTCGTCCATCTGGTCGGGGTCGACGTCGAGGCGGAGAAGCCGGTCGACGCCGAGGAGTGTGAAACGGTCGACGCCGAAGGGCCGCTCACCGTCAAGGGAACCACGATCGACGTCGGAGCACCGATCGTCGACGTCAGGAGGCCGTAAGGACAGGCCCAGGACTGTGGGGGGCTCCCCACAGTCAGGACAGGATGGTGGCTCGCCGGGTACGGCGTATTCCGAGGTGTATACCCCGAAGGAGCCTACTGCACCGCCTTCTTTGCCTCCTTTGCCTAAGAGCCCACCTCCGAGGGTTTCGACCCTTCCTCAGTTGCCTCCTCTACCGGCGCCTCAGGCCCCGGTTCCAACTGTTCCTCCTCCCCCGGTTCCACCGCGATCGGTGTCGATGCCCCAACTCCCGACACCTCCGAAGAAGACTCCTAAGTCGAAGGTTCCTCCTAAACCCAAGACGTCCGATCCGGGGAGGCCGGCGGAGCGTCCCAGACCCAAGAGATCGAGGTCACGCTCAGGTAGACGGGACAGGTCGAGGAGCGGACGCGGATCCTCCTCGAGATCCAGGCATCGACATAGGAGGCATAGGTCCAGGTCTCGTTCTGCCTCGGGGACCCGTTCCTACTCACCTACGTTGTCAGATTCACCGGAGACGAGGGTGTCCCCGATTGTTGATATTGGCACGTTCCAGGAGGTTCTCCTGCGCGGGGCGGCGAAGTTGGGGATCGAGGTTACGGCCCCTACGCCCTCAACTTCTGTGATCTTTGAGACATTACATAAGAAACACCTGTCTCGCCCCCTGCTACCTTTGGTGCCAGGACTGCTTGAGCCGGCGGAACAACTCTTCCTTACGCCGGCGGTGGTGAAAGCTGCGCCTTCAAGGCTCATGATGAAATACATGGCTCCTGAGGCGGACCCGGCTTTCTTGCGGAAGGACCCGACACCGGATTCGGTGATTGTGACGGCGGCTCGGAAGCTCCATGCCACCTCTCCTGCCTCCACCGTGCCTCCCGATAAGGAGAGCCGCTGGATTGACTCTGCTGGACGAAAGGCGTGTGGGACGTCCTCTACAACGATGAAGGCCTCCAGTGACTCGGCGTTGTTGGGACGATACGACCGTGCACTGTGGGACTCCATGGAACGGTTTGCGGACCTTGTTCCGCGCGACCGGAGAGAGGATTTCATGGAGATCGTCCAGGAAGGGATGCTGGTGTCTAACCAGGCCATTAGCGCCGCGGCGGATATCTCCCTGCTGGCCGCGCATGGATACTGCCACGGTATCAATCAGAGGCGCCATGCTTGGCTTCGGTTGACGTCGCTTAAACCTGAGGCACAACAGCGTGTGGCGAATCTGCCGTTTTCCGGGGATACCCTTTTCGGGAAACACGCAGATGACGAGATGGCCAGGATGAAGGCCGAGGCGGAAACCCTGACGGCGGTGGGCTTGGAGAAGCCCAAAGATAAGAAACCATTCCGCCAATTCCAACGGCGTTTTGGATCGCAGGGTCGAGGAAGGGGACAGTCTTCTGGGCAACATCAGCAGCAACAACAACAGCAGCAGTACAGAAGACCCTTCCAAAAACGTCCGAGGGGTAGAGGTGCACAGCAGTCCTCTACCGCGACCAAGGGCCCGGCTGGGTCTCGACCCTGAGCAGTTACTTCCCCCTCGTCCGTTACCCGCTCCGGTGGGGGGTAGCATTCAATTTTTCCTGGCAGAGTGGAGAAAAATTACTCAGGACAAGTGGGTGCTGAATATTGTTTGCAATGGATACAGTCTTCGTTTCACCAGCCCTCCTCCGTCGATTCCTCCGATCGGCTCGCAGTATCAACTGCGCGAGCTTCAGGCGGAGGCCGACGTCCTGTTAAGGAAAAGGGCGATAGAGGATGTACCTCTGTCTCAAAGAGGACTAGGTCTGTACTCTCGGTTCTTTCTGGTCCGCAAGAAGGACAAGAACGAGTTCAGGCCCATTCTGGACTTGCGACAGGCAAACAAATGGATTTGCAGAGAAAAGTTTCGCATGCTGTCGTTGCATCAGATTTATCCTCAGCTGCAACGGGGAGACTGGCTTTGTGCCATAGACCTACAGGATGCGTACTTCCATGTGCCCATTGCACACAAACACAGGAAGTTCCTGCGATTTCAAGTCGGCACCAATCACTATCAGTACACGGTACTTCCGTTCGGGCTGAAGTCTGCGCCCAGGACATTCTCGAAGTGCATGGCAGTGGTAGCGGCGCACCTGAGGAAGAACAAGGTGTTTGTCTACCCGTACCTGGACGATTGGTTGATCAAGGCCTCCTCCTTCTCGGAAGCTCAAGCGCACTTCCAGAAGACGTGCGTTCTCTTGAACAAGCTGGGGTTGCACATCAACATGTCCAAGTCTGTTCCAACTCCGGTCCAGTGCATCCAGTACTTGGCAGCCTCCATCAATACGCTGTCGGCAAGCGTGTCTCCTTCGGAAGAGCGACGTTTATCACTCCTTCGGAAGGCTCAGGCTCTCATGTCTACTCCGTCCACGACAGTGAGGACGGTGTCTTCTCTGCTGGGATCGATGGCCTCTTGCATCTTCCTCACGCCACATGCGCGGCTGCACATGAGACCGCTGCAGGAGTGCCTGGAAGATCAGTGGGACCAGAGGAGAGGATCTTGGGACGACAGGATACGACTGTCTCTACATGCTCTTCAGTCTCTGAAGTGGTGGTGTTCAGCGGAAAATCTCCTCAAAGGGGTTCCCTTCCACAAGGACATTCCCACACAGACGATCGTGACGGATGCTTCTCTCCTGGGATGGGGAGCGCACTCCGGAGACCTGCAGATTCAAGGGATGTGGTCCCCTTCGGAGTCCACGTACCACATCAATTTCCTGGAACTCAGGGCTGTTCACTTGGCGCTGAAGGCTTTTCATCCGTCCTTCCGGACCAACTCGCTGCTTGTGCAAACGGACAATACGACCACGATGTATTACCTCAACAAGCAGGGGGGCTCGAGATCGCGCACTCTGTCTCAGGAGGCGCAGGCGATCTGGCGTTGGCTTCTGGCTCGAGGACTCTCGATAACAGCCACTCATCTGCCAGGTGTGCAGAATGTTCAGGCAGACGAGCTGAGCAGACTGATTCAGGAAAACCACGAATGGGTCATAAACGACGAAGTACTAGGAGAAGTCTTCGCAAGGTGGGGAACTCCAGACGTAGATCTGTTCGCCACCGCCGAAAACAGCAAATGCCGAGACTTCGCCTCCAGGTACTACCAGCCGGGGACGCTGGGGAACGCGTTATGGATCAACTGGTCGAACAGCTTTCTGTACGCTTTTCCACCCATTCCCCTGATTCCAGCGGTTCTCATCAAGCTCTCCCAATCCAGGGCGAATATGATTCTGATTGCCCCGGAATGGCCCAGACAGTGGTGGTTCACGGACCTGCTTCACCGGTCTCTCCTTCCTCACAGGAAGCTGCCGTGCAGGCCGGACCTTCTCACGAAGTTCGGGGGGGCGGATGGTGCACCCCAACCTCTCGTCTTTGAGTTTGGCGGCATGGCTCCTGAAATAGTGCAATATGGCCATTTGAATCTCCCAGAGGATTGTATGGACATACTGAAGGAGGCTAAGCGACCTTCCACTAGGACTTCTTATGCTTACAAGTGGAAGAGGTTTTGCATTTGGTGCAAGTCTAAGAACTTCGACCCTACGACATGCAAGGAAGATGTCATCCTTCCATATCTGCTACATCTGGCGCAGTCTGGCCTTAATGTCCATTCCATTAAGGTTCATCTGGCTGCTTTGACTGCCTACAGGAAATGCCCTTCACAGACTTCCTTCTTCCAGATCCCTGTGATCAAAGATTTTCTGGAAGGCTTGAAGAAAGTGTTCCCTCCTGTCAGGCTTCCTTCGCCTTCATGGGACTTGAATGTGGTGCTGTCCAGATTGATGAAGGAGCCTTTTGAACCTATTCATAAGGCTTCGTTGCAGCACCTGTCCTGGAAGGCGGCGTTCCTCGTGGCCATTACATCGGCCCGCAGGGTGAGTGAAATTCAGGCGTTGTGTTGCCAAGAACCTTATACTGTATTTCATGCTGCTAAGGTTGTTATGCGTACTCACCCTAAGTTTCTTCCCAAGGTTGTTTCTGATTTTCATATCAATCAGACTATCACTTTACCTACGTTCTTTCAGAATCCTCCGTCTCCAGCGGAAAGGTTTTTGCATTCCCTGGATGTTAGGAGGGTGCTGAAATTCTATCTGGATAAAACCAGAGATATTCGTAGGTCAGACCAATTGTTCATCAATTATGGTTCAGTCAGGACGGGTCTTGCGACCTCTAAGCAGTTTGTCCGCAGTCTTCTTTCGACGAGCATCTAATTCGCCTGCCATGATGGTACAATATCTTCTAGGAGCTCTGTGCAAATCCCCGACTTATTGTTAGTCGGTAATATGCTTTGGCATGTCATAAATATAATATATTTGTTTGGTCGGTGTCCTTAAAGTCTGGCCTGTGGGATAGATAAAAAAAAAAACTGCAAGCCATTTTGATGCAAATATAAAATGTATATAAAATATGATAAGGAATCATGTAAACACTTTGCGAAACGTTAACCTTGAGTCATTATGTGGTGTAGCTCGATCCAATCAAACTGTTAATATGACATGCCAATGGTAAACATATGTGATTCTCATAATGTTGTGACATTCTAAGATGGCGGTCACGTTTACAAGCTTTCACGTTGTTTTGGACTAGTAGTCCTACTTCACTTTGTATGGTTTGAACACTTTAAGTATACTGACAAACAAAACTGCTTTACTCGTGAGCAAGGTGCGGCTGCACCGAAACTCGTCGGGCGTTGTGACAATTTTGTTGTAAATAAAGAATCTTCACGCACTACGAAATTGGGCTCGAGTTTGCTAATTTTTGGATTGAAAGGTTGGCGTTTGAATAATATATATATATATATATATATATATATATATATATATATATATATATATATATATATATATATATATATATATATATATATATACACACACATAAAGAGTGTTTGCGAATCTTATCCCTCCACTTATTTTGATGGCACATTACCATTTCTGTTTTCATGTCAAGACCGCACAGAAAGTGCTAGTAAGCTTGAGATACATGCCTGTTTTTGGAATACATACCAAAGAGCTACCTCTGCATTGATCATGGTAGACCGATTTTACCATTGCACAGTAGTAACAGTGGAAAAAATTAAAAATTACTTAATGTATGTCAATGTGTTTATTGTCCTCTTTATTTATTTAACGGGTTCCTTCAGATTGGTTCACATCTTAGACTTTAATGCTGTGGTGTTAAAGCTATTTCCTGCCTCGCCTGGTATCCCGGACATTGCAATTGCCACCTTACCTTTAATTACAAAATCTGAAGGTCTTTTTTTGCTTCCAGCATGTCCTGCTCGGCCTGCAGTACCAGGAGCTGTCATGGGATCACACCTACCCTGATGAGGAGGATCATATTCTTTGGCTGGAGTTTGATGGTGACAACGAGGGAACACCAGTAAACAAGCTGCTTAAAATATATTCCAAACAGGTAACTCCTGTTTCATTAATATGTCCTTCAAAAAAAGCTGCTTTTGTGGAAAGTTCTCTGATGCAAGTTTCGAAGTTGGATTAAGATAGCATGTCCCCAGACGGAACCCTAAATAAGTAAAGGACTTTGGTGGCAATTCGTAAGCAACACTTTACTTTGAGAATTGGGATGGGCCTCTTTGGTGATGTTTCATACGTTATGATGTTTTGAGTTTGCCAGTGTAACTTTGTAGCAAGGCAAATTTCTCTGGAACAAACTGGAAGTATTTCATGAAGCAAACTACCTCTAAGCATTCCCTTTGTCAGGCATGAAAACCTCAAACAAAATCTTCATAAAATGAATAAACTGGATCAGCTTGTTTTCACTACAGCTCACCTCTTCAAAAAGTAAATTCTTATCCTCTTCTCCAAAGAATTGCAATCACCGTCCAAAAAGGGCTAGAATCCCTTTTATACTTCAGCATTTTGTCTCTACTTGCACTGGTTCACCTAACCTTCATTAGGTTTCACCTTTAACCAAAATCTGACAGTGTTGCACACACATCCTAACTCCCCCCCCTCCGCCCCCCAAAGACATCCTTTCTACTGCTCCTACGAAGAAACCATAAACCCCAATATGTAATACCTGTAATTGAAACTGTGTAGCTTTCACATGTCTCGGTGTCTATGAAGTGCATGATGGAGATAGACTGTTGATGAGTCCTGCCATCTGGGCGGTGGAAACATTTGCCAGTTACGCAGCAGAGAAACTAATGTGGACTGTGAAGGTCCTCCCATGAATAAGTGGTAGGCATGCTTCTCCAACCGTGAAACACGGGTTGTGGTCTATGTGGTAGACCACCTCTCCAACCATGACACACAGGGGATGTGCCACTCTGTCCGACACTGCTTATATGAAGATTTGTGTTAACAAGGGGTGGCCATATTGAGTGTGGACCATCATACTTCTCTGGACTGACCAGCTTCTGTCCTATATCTGAGATGGTAAGAAATGTCCAAACAACATAGTCAGTACTGATCAGTGCTAGGACTGCCAAATCTATAATATTGTGTGTCTGTGGACCCCCAACACAGGCTGAGTTATCTTTAATCCCTTATCCACAAAGCCACTGTTTAGGTTTATTGTCCACATTGGTAGCCACGCTGTCTCTATATTTATGAGAAATGGAATTTTGAGAGTATTTGAAGGCAGACTGTAATAGTGCGTAGATCTACATGAGTAGTAGTTCATTTGATGGAGACCGTGGAACTGAAACAAAACAAATATGTTTGAAAGACCAGGACTGCTCTTAAATTAGCTGGATATTTGGAGGTGAGATCGCAATTCCACTTGTATCGCTTCTAATGAGTGCAAACAACTCGTTCATGATTCTCTCGAGTTATGGATCATGTTCAGAACTCCTGTGGGAATAGCAGATCAAAAGCGATGATCAGGATCATTAGCAGTGGCGCTCAACATGCACTACACTTCGCTGAAACAGAGGATCCTGCATCCCAATGGCACTTAAATTATGGCCTAACCAGTGGGGGTTTGATCTGTCTAGACCACAGGTCTACAAACTGTTTCCATGACTTAGGGGGGCGCATATGCCTCAACAAGTGCTTGTAAATGAAGATGGCCTGGAAGACCAACTTTAATTATTTGTCGCGTTTACAGGCTGTCTTCATTTACACGCAGCATTTAAAGTATTTAAACACGTATGCAAACTGTGATCCAGAGTTCTTTGGTGGCGGTGTTGAAGAGGTGGCTAAAATGAACAAAATATTCTAAAGTGTTTTTTTTTTCTTCACCTTTAGACGACTGCATATAAAATAATGCACACACATTAGATGAAAAACGAATACATAAACACAAATTAAACAATTCAATGGGGGAGGCACTTTTTATGTTAAGAAACCTCAATTGTTTGTTGCCATCTCTCCAGACGTCTGTTTGTGAAACTAGAGAATCACAAAGTGTAATCCTGGTTGGCGCAGTTCCGAAGAGTGACTGGTGTCTATATAGTGTTGTTAAGTCCCAAGCAGTAACAAAGTACTATGAATACGTCATCATTCTAAAATTGCATGTCGCAGTATCACTAGAATTATGTGACAGTGTAGGGCTAAATTATGCAGCAGGGTTGACTAAATGCAGCAAGAAAATGCAAATTACATGGCGTAATGCGCCATATTTTGTGATAGTAATATTTTAATTTCTTGTCATTTTTACACATGGTAGCACTGTCTGGGCAAAAGTTTGTTTCACCCCAATTATTGGGAGTAGGGTTTTCAGGTCTGTTTCTGTTTGATGCATTAATTCTTTTAAAGATCTAAAATTTTGGGGGATTATGACCTAAAGAAAAAGTACCCCAGAAAATGACCTTATTAGCCATGCCTCACCCGCTCCTCAAAATCTTGCTGTAAAGTTTTGGTGGGGGCCCAAAGACAAAAGATTTTGTTTATGGGGGCTTCGAGCAAACAAGTTTGAAAGCCTCTGCACTATACCCTCTCACATGCTCCGGAGTAATACAGCAACAAAGCAGGTTGTGTACTTTATTGTCCTCCGGGTATCTCTTGCTCGGAATGAACCGCAACTTGCTTATATGTAACCTGCAATGGCTTCTGTGCTACTTGTAACCTAACTAAACTGTTCTTATTTAAAGAAAGTAACTGTGCTTATGGAAAGTGCTCTGACACCCATTGGCCTTGTCCAAAATCTTTTCTATACATAAAAGCTATTCTTCATGCATCTGAGTGCCTCGTGCGTAAGTAAGATCACTGCACCAACATTCGGAGAGACCAGTGGGACAACTTGAAGCCTTAATTAGCATCAGTATCTTATGCATCATAAAACTATACACTTCAGTCTGCACAGTTACCTGAAGAACAGACTTTGCGCCGCAGACAGATTGGGAAACATTTGGAACAAATTCACCCATTTACCCAATACTCATAGCTAAAAACTGGAAAGCCTTGAAGCAACCATTGTAAGATATAGATATATATTTAATTTGCATGTTCTTGTTACATGTCGAGGCATCTGCTCTGCTCGCAGATAGGTCTGTGCTACACAAATACTATTAAATACATTAAAAAAATATATATTTTCAAGTTCGACAGAATATATGAAATTGTTGGGTTATGTTAAGGCCAGGAGCATAATTCTTCAGAAATAAAGATTTTTGTATTTTGTTATGATGTGAAATACATGCTCCTCCTTTCTCTATAGGCTGCACTAATGAGCGGGCTAATAGAATTTTGCATTGAACTGAACTCCGCCATGGAAGCTCCGGGCCAAGAAACTGCTGATGCCTCTACTGTGGCCCCTGCACCCCAGTCCCGGGCAGCTGAGAGGCGCTCCAAGCTCCAACGTCAGTGCAGTGCTGTCTGTAACCGTCTTCAACACCTCTCCACCATCGACTATGTTGACGATGGTAAGCTTGGGGCCCTGGTCTGTCCTATCCTTAGCAGTTCAAACATCATATGCTCATGGTTCTGATGATCTAAACATGGCGATGAAGCATTGTGTACCCCCGTTCCTCCTCCTTTCAGTGCTTTACGCAGTGAGTGTGTGGTCTCTGCTCATTCTTATTTGTTTTGTGCTGTTGTGGCAGTACAACTCCTTCTTTGTTCATGTTTGATATCTTGAAACATGCTGTCAAATACCTGGTCATCTACTGGTTGGATATGGTATCATGTGAGACTATTCGCTTCTGTACATAGCCATCCATATTTTCCCTAAGTTGATTAAAAAATGCAGCTTATAAGACAAAGATGGGCTTCTCCATTGGAACTGTGCTGCTAGAGGGTACCAATGAGTTGGATTGGTTATGGGTAAAATGTAGCTCCATTCATGAATTGCTTAAAACAATTAATGCTGTGAGCCTTAACTGATGGTTGAGAGGGCCCCTTTATTTTTTGCCAAGGATGCCGGAGTTGGTTCGCTGTAAATGAAATGCCCTTATGACTGTCTTTCTGTTGAACCTGAGGAGCTACTTTTTGTGTCACTTTTATTCCAAAAGTGTTTCAGTTCTAATGGGAAAAACGTTTGGCCCATGGATAGGAGAAGCCCAAGTCAAGCTCTCAGTATAGTCTGACCGCTTGCAAATTGAGGAAGTCTTTGAGGAACTGATGTACGCTGCTTGATTCCTAAAGAAAGAGTGGGTACCCAGTAGCTTGAGCCCCAAGTGAACAAAGAGCTGTGCCTAGAAAAATCATCATCCGCCCTAAAAGGCATCTCTATAGAGACTAGGACTCTCTGTCTTTGGCCCCTAAATGGTTTATATGTGCACTTTGCTCAGCTACCCTTCCGGTCAGACAAGGCTTTCCACTACTACTCAGTCTTGGAGACCATAAGGTTTCCATAAACAACCCTCTTGCCTTTAGGATGATATGGTAGCTTTGTAAGTAGTCGCAGGCATAAATGGATGAAACTGAGAACGTTGCTAGACTCTAGTTTGGTTTTGCGTTGAATACCGTAGTTGTGGAACGTGGTGGATATGCTAATTGGTCTAGTGAGACAGAAAAGAGTATTGCCTTTGCCTGAGGGGGAGTGTTTATGGCCTGTCCCAGTCTCCGTGCAGACCTCTTCTGATAGATACATCTGCCGTGTGGATTCCTCACTTTGTGAATATCCCCCTTGCGTCAGCAACGTTCGGAAATTTTCTTCGTAGTACGCCGACGTCACAGGAGCACGGCATCGCGCGCGACTCCGTCTGACGTCACCGACCCCATATCAGGCCCACGCCGGCGTGATGACGTCAGTTCCCTTTTTTCCGCGTCTTCGACGCTAACGGTTTTCGGGATTGTTGGAAATTGGGGGTTGCCCAAGTCTCAAAGGGGGTAGCATGGCATCAAGCGGGCAGGCCAAACTTCGAGGACATGTGAAGCACTCACGCAGTACCCTCAGTCAACACACCAGGCACACCACAAAAGAAGCAGGACACCAGTTTGAGTTGGAAAAAGATACGTCGTTTAGTAGGGTTTCCAACCTGCAAGGCAAAAGAATGCAAAACAGTAGTGTCACACAGGACGCCAAATGGCGCCAGAGCCAAGTGAATAAAGGGGGGAATTATTTACATAGGAAGTAGTCCATGCTGAAAGAGAAAAATTGTGATTAAATAACAGTAGACCTGGGGCCAACTCAGGCTCTCATCCTTAGGGGGTTGTAATTGCAAAATTCTACGTTAGCATAGAAATACATCATGCACATTAGCACCAACCCACCCCTGTTAGGGAAAAACAACAGCAGAGCATTACAGCACATACTAGTCAGGAGCACCTGTAAGAAATCAGTACGGCAGGCTCATTAACCAGGGGCATAACAGGGGCCTGGAATAACTCATCAGGCCAGCATAGGGGCACCACGGCACTAACAGGGCGCAAAAGCATACAATCACCCATCGGGTGTAAAACCACAGTATACCTAGGCCTCCATAACCTTAGTGTAGGCATAACATTTGCATAACCACATTAGCAGGGTAATCAGCAGACCATAAACACTAGGCGCAGTGGCGCATCACACCTGGACAGGTAACATGAAACGCTGCGTTACCCTAGGCAACCAGCATCCTGATCAGAAATGAACATGGCAAATAACCATTGCAGGGCTCAGGGGTCAACAAGCCATTAACAACCAGGCGGAGTTACCCAGCCCTTCACTCTGCAGGGCCTGACACCTAGCTAGGGGTTAACTTGTCCCTCTACCAATCCCGGGGGGGGGGGTCTCAGTAATGTCCCAGCCCAGTCTAGAGGCTTAAAAAGGAGATCAATAGGGCCAATGAAGATCAGTACAGTTTCCAGGGGCTAGCACAAGTCCTGGGGCGAGCACCGACCCTGTGCCCCGACCTCCACACAGATTAATCCAAGCCCCACTCACCAGGCTCAATAGGTTCTGCGGGGCGTTCTTTGGGGTCTCCTCTGCAGGGGGAACCAGGCACCGACAATATGCCTCGAGGCCCCCCTTTCCGCGGCGTCACCCGGGGCCCAGGGGTTCCAAAACGGCCTCTGGACGGCCACTCTCTCCTCACCCGGGCCTCCTTCTCTCAGAGGGGCCTGGGGCTCCAACACGGTGTCTGGGCACCCGTGGGGGAAGCCTGCCTGGCTTTCCTCCCACGTTATAAGGCTCCTGCAGACGGCTTCGTTGGAGGGGGCGGGGCTGGCACCGACAATGTGCCCCGGCCCCTCACTTAGGACCGCAGACCGGCGGGGTGGCCTCCCGCTCCGGTCGCTCCAATTCGGGGCTCCCTCCTCGGCACGGGGGCCCCGCACCAACACTTCACCTGGGTCTCCTTCCCTCACGGGGACCCAGGGCTTGGCGACGCTCTCCTCGCTCTGGCGGGCCGGCACCGACAGCGTGCCCCGGCCCCGCCTTCTCCACCGGCCCCTCGCATGGGGCACAGACCGGCGGGGTGGCCTCCCGCTCCGGTCGCTTCTCTCGGGGCTCCCTCTTCGTCACGGGGGCCCCGCAACGGAGCTTCACCCGGGTCCCCCTCCTACCTCACAGGGACCCGGGGCTTCGATTTCCCTTCTCCCGGCCTTCTCGGCCGATAACCAATCCCTGCGCGGCCTTCAGGGGTCACGGCCGCGCAGGCCAATCAGTGCGTGGCGGGGGCGGGCCGATGACGCGGTCAGGCCCCCGTCACGTGACGAGGTAGACGGCGGCTTCAGGGCCCAGCGCGGCCCTCACTCCACTTCGGCGGCCCTCTCCTGGCACCGGGGGCCGCCGCAACGAGGCCCTCAGCAGTGGGGGGGTCCCACACACGCCGGACCGCGGCAGTGAATCCCAGCGGCGATAAGGGGTAGGCTCCCTTGTAATTAATTAATTAATTATATAGCGGACAGCGCGCTGGAACGAGGGTAGGCTCCTCAGCGCTATTCCTCCTCACAGTTTCCTCAGCGCATGCACAGCGCGATTCTCCTCAGCAGATGGCGCTATTTACAGCGCACTACTCCTCAGACCACAGCGCTATTTCTCCTCACAATCTTCTCAGCACTATGGCGCTATTCACAGCGCACTGCTTGTTCAGCAGTCCAGGGGCAGGTTGACTGAGGCAGATTAGTGAGGCACAGTTCCTCGGGGGCAGCTCCTCCCAGTCCAGCGCTTCCACAGGGGCCGCAACTTCCCAAAACAGCGCTTCCAGGGCACAGCGTCCAGCAGGTACACCTCACAGGGGCTCAATCCTCCCCAGGCGGCTCCACACGGCCCAGCACTTCAAAGGGGGGTAGACAGTCCCACTGCAGTTCCTCAGGGGGGCAAACTCCTCACCTCCTGGGGGGAATCCAATTAGCTCCTTCCCTTCCCAGTGCTCTTTCAGTGCGCCGCTGGCCTGGTTCAAGATCCCAACTATGACAGGGACCTAGTCAGGGGCCCTCCCTTGTCAGGGGCCCATAGGGGACAGCAGAGAGGGGGTTCTAGGGGTGCAGGGCCCAGCTCACAGGCCCATGTGGCGGTAGCACCTCACAGCAGGTCCCCTCGCTTCTTTGTCCCTGCGCTGACTGACTCTCTGGTGACACTTCACCCTATTTATACCCTCCTCCCAGGCAGTGCCAGGACCTTCTAGAATGTTGGCACATCTAGCCTAAACTGGTTCTAGGGGAGGGGGTGAGCACCCTGGGTGCCAGGCTTTCCCTCCAAAAGCTAGGGGTAGCTGGGTAATATTATCTAGACCGCTGACCTATGTCAGTCCAGTGGCAAAACCCATGGCCATGGCATCCATTTTAAAAGCAATACATTTCAATCAGGTGCAGTTTTAAAATGGGGGTGCAGTTTTAAAATGGGGGATTTTACAAGTGCTCACATTATGTCAGGTAATTACATTTTCACAAGGTGTCTCACACCACTCATGGCCTATACAGGTTTAATCCCATGGGGGAGACAATCTAGATGAGGGGGTCAAAAGCGAAAAAATTTTGGGGGAAAAGGCCAAGTCCAACACGACTCCCCCCCCCAGCCAAAAGCCAGGGTAGACATATCAATGCCTTGATGGGCTTCCCTGCTTGGGGCGGAAAAAGGTGGACGCAGGCCTGCAACTACAGGAGCACCTGCAGTCTCTCCTCCACTCTGGAACCCGATGGTTCTCTTTCGCAACCCTCCCTTCACCAACAAAACCACCCCACTGGTGTTCCCTAGTGGGATGTTTCTCCTTCCTAGAGTGGGAGGCTCTAGCCTCAGGCTTGTAATTCTCCTGGACCACTCTTCTCTCTCCAAATTGCCACTGGTCCACCCATCTGGGGTCTACACCCTCAGACTGACCAGCCCTTAGGGGCGAGGCTCTCCTCCCCCTACTTCTCCTCCTAGGGTTCCTCCGTCTCCTACGCTGGGGGACACCCTCACACAACTCTCTCCCCAGCCTGGAGCCGAAACCCACAGGCTGAACCGGTGACAGGGGCGAGTCCTCCCTCTCCCTGCACCCCCTCCCAGAGTTCCGCACCCTCCTACCCGGAGAAGTACCCCTGGGAGTCACGTCCGGGGGGACTCTGGTTACAGAGGTCCCTCCCACCAGGGCAGGCAAACCCTGTCCCTGGCCACCCAACCCAGGATCTGCGCCCTGTGGCTGAGCCGGTGACAGAGAAGAGACCTTCCTCTCTCTGCACCCCCTCCCAGAGTTCCGCACCCTCCCACTGGGAGTAGTACCCCTGGGAGTCAAATTGGTAGGGACCTGAATTACAGGTACCCCACCCTCCAGGTCAGGCAACCCCTTAACCTGGAACCCCAGTCCAGGATCTAAACCCTGTGACTGGTCAGACCCCCGAACCACTAGAGCTCCAATTATTGATGCTCCGGGTCCTCCTGACATGAGGGGATCCCTTCCTTTGGATGACGCATCGGGACAGCCTAGTCTCCCAACCGGAGGTTCTCTTAAAGAACACTCCAGGCCCGGTGACCACAGCTGGGGCACCTTGGGACACCCCCCCGTCTCACTCCCTTCAGGATCACTCCCCTCAGCCTTCCCAGACGCTCTGGCACTTACCCAGAGGTCTGCCTCCTGTGCAAGTTCTCTGGGGTCTGAGAACCCGCACCGCACCAGATGGTGACGCAGTCTTGGGACACAACTCCTTAGCATGTGCTCCCGGATAACGGCATGGCACAGCCCTTCCCAATCCTCCACTGCTCTCCTCACCACCCAATCCTCCAGTACAGTCCAACACTCCTCCTCAAACTCTCCCCAGGACTGATGGAACAGCTTTCCCCTTCCCCTAAACACTAACCCGTCCTCCTCTTCCGGGGAATCAGGCACAGTCTCTTGGGCTTCGGGAGTGGGACTCCTTGCACTGGACCTACACTCGCTGCCACCACTGGTTCTCTTCCAGGGGATCCTCATCAATAGTCATAAGCATTAGAATATTCCCGCCCATGCGCGGGACCCCGGAAACAATATATTATATGTGCCCCACATATATTATAGACATATATATAAATATATATATATATAAAAATAAGCAATTGCAGCCAAATAAACAATAGAGCTGGAATATGCAGTGAAGAATTTCCACAATACAGTGAATTCTGTATTAGAAACATGAGAAACAACACCAATGCTTGTTTAGAAACTGTTTTAATGTACAGAAAACAGTAGAAATTCTCATAACACACTGTAAGCATATACAGCTCCCAGGCTGCATTGCAAAATCCCAGTCTAAAAAGACTGAAAAGCTAACCTGTAGCTGAATGCACTAAAACTGACGCTGTGCCTTTAAGGCACCTCTGCCCCTAGCTTCCCATCATGCCTCAGGGGTTACAGTTAGGTCAGTTGTTCTTTCCGGCTCCTTCAGGAAGGACCCTGGATACACAGCTCCACACTTTTCTGCCTTTTTCAGTCAGAAAATCTTCTAAAGAACAATTTTTTTGATTTACTTTGACTTTTCACATCATAGTCAAGTAAATAACTGCTTAGCAGTCAATTTTTTGTGAGGTTTTTCCTTTCAGGATGCCCTCACTTTTTGATGATTGCCCTTCTTGTGGCCACAAGAAGGCAAAAACAGACTCTCATGAGGTCTGTATTTTATGCTTGCCAGAGGATCATGATCCTAAAGACTGTTCTCATTGTAAAAAGCTGTCTGACAGAACACTTAAAGACAGAGAGAGGAACAGACTCTATAGTCTGGCCCAGAAATCCATGAGAGGAAGATCTGCGGAGAGAAAGAGTTCAAAGAGACCCAGAACTCCCTCCAAAGGCAAGTCAGAACGTCCATCAACCTCAGCACCGGGCTCGGCGCTGAAAAAACGACATCTGATGGACAGTTCAAGAGAAAAAGCTCCGTCGGCGTCGAGATCGGCGTCGATGAGGAAATCGTCGTCGAAAAGAGGTTCGCTGTCGTCGAGGAAAGCTCCGCCGTCGTCAACTAGGCGACGATCGGCGTCGAGAGAAGCCACGAGATCGCCGTCGACGAGAGGTTCGGCTTCAAGACATGAGTCAACTCCGCCGCCGTCAACCAGGCGACGGTCGGCGTCGAGAGACAGATCACACTCGCCGTCGTCTCGACGTCGACAGGCTTCGAAGAGTGTAACACCTCCGTCGACGTCTCCACGGAGGCGCTCGGCGTCGAGGAGCAAAAGCCCCCTCGGACGATCGTCGTCGAGGAAGGGATCATCTAAGGCACGTCGGCGCTCGTCGTCGAGGATGTCCGATCCTCCGCCGTCGCCACATGCCAGGTCGATGACCTCTCCGTCGCCGACAGATCAACCTCCGTCGACGGCAGGACTAGGCCGTTCGACGTCGAGACCTCCGTCGACGGCAGGACAACACCGTTCGACGTCGAGACCTCCGTCGACGGCAGGACAACGCCGTTCGACGTCGAAGGAGATGACTCTGTCGTCGGCACATCATCACCGATCGACGTCGAGGGACCACAGATCATCGTCGAGGCATTCGACGCCGAAAGTTATCGCCCCGTCGACGCCACAGAGGCGTTCGACGTCGAGGGAAAGGCTTTTGAGACGTCCTCCAACACCGGTGAGACGGAGATCACCTTCAGTGCCTTCGACAGTCCTGGTGACACAATCTGCTTCACTCCATTCCTCCTCAAGTGCCTCGGGGTCAACCAGGTCATCTTCGAGGAGTAGGAGTCCGGTTCAGAAGATTCCCCATCGGGGTTACACTTCACATATAAGACTTTCGCCAAGATGGTACGCTCCTTTGAGTAATTGGAAGGATTCTAAGGCACCAGAGAGACTTCAAAGGTACTTGAGTCCAATCCACAGGTCTCCTCTTCAGCAAGCAGAAGAGACAGAGCGATCACGCTCACGAGAGAGAAGAGTGGACAGGTCACATACCCCTAGGGTCTCCCGATCACCAAGGAGGGAGCAACCCAAATCTCGAACACCGAGAAAGGAGGTACGAGATGTGAGATCGAGATCTCCAGTACATCAGAGGGTATCACGTTCTCCTCGAAGGGAGGAACGACCTAGGAGATCTCCGGTGAGGAAGGAGCATTCTCACCAAAGGAGAAGAACTCCTTCATCCTCTCCTCCAGCTTCGCCTAGATCTTCTAAAGGGGACTACTCTCCGACGCTGGCAGACAGCCCTCGCTCAAGAGCTTCCCCTCTGGACGACGTCAACACGTATTTGGACGTTTTGCAAAGGGGTGCTCACAAGCTGAATATAGAAATGACCACTCCAGAGGTGTCCACTACTGTGATTTTTGAGACTCTTCATCACAAATCATATGCACGGCCGTTGCTTCCATTAGTCCCAGGAATAATGGACCCAATCAAAGAGGTTTTCCTCACGCCAGCAACGATCAGAGCAGTTCCGGCACGTATCCAGAAAAAATATAGGCCGGCTGACTCAGATCCTATCTTCGTTAAAGGTGAGCCTGCAGCGGACTCAGTTATTGTAGCCTCAGCTAGGAAGAATCACACGGTCGCTCCTTCTTCGTCAGTTCCTCCTGACAAAGACAGCAAGACGCAAGATTCTTGGGGACGCAAGGTGTGCAACACAGCAGCTTCATCCCTAAAAGTCTCTAGTGCATCAGCCCTTCTGGGAAGGTACGATAGAGCCCTATGGGACTCCATGGAACGATTCAAAGAGAAATTGCCCAAGGAGGACCAGAAGGACTTTGAGGAGACCGTGACGGAGGGCTGTTTGGTGGCAAACCAAATGATTAGTTCATCAGCAGATAACGCCCTTCTAGCTGGACATAACTACTCACATGGAGTATGTGCGAGGAGATCCTCTTGGCTGCGTTTAACTGGGCTCAAACCAGATGCCCAGCAGCGCATACTCAATCTGCCTTTTTCTGGATCTTCACTCTTCGGGGAGCATGCCGATCAGGAAATGGCCCGGATGAAGACAGAGTTAGACACAGTAAAGGCAGTAGGTCTGGAGAAACAGAAAGCACCGTTCAAACGACGCTTCAAGACCAACAAGAACCGGGGAGGCCAACAGAGGGTTCAAACCCCTCAATGGTCTCAAAACAAGCCGCAAGGAAAGCCACAATACAGAGGAGGAAGGTCAAGCAGAGGTAGAGGCGGACATAATCAATCCTCTACCACACCTAGAGGAGGCAAGGCCTGAGCAGTGGCTTCCTCTGTCGCCGTTACCCACTCCAGTGGGAGGAAGTGCTGCACAACATCTGGCAGAGTGGGTCAGCATCACGAAAGATCGGTGGGTGCTGAATATACTGCGCAATGGATATGCGCTACGTTTCAGGAAGAAACCACAACCGGCTCCTCCAAAAAAGTCTCGCTCGTACCAACTGGAGCTCCTCAAAAAGGAGGTGAGCGTCCTCTTAAAGAAAAACGCAATCGAAGTGGTACCCCTCTCCCAAAGGGGGAAAGGAGTGTACTCAAGATATTTCCTTGTTCCCAAAAAGGACCAAGAAGGCAAATTCAGACCAATTTTGGATCTTCGACTCCTCAACAAAGTGGTGGTCAAAGAGAAGTTTCGCATGTTGGCACTCCATCAAATATGTCCTCATCTACAGATCGGAGATTGGATGTGTTCGGTGGATTTACAAGACGCGTACTTCCACATTCCTATTACACCAGGTCATCGAAAGTACTTGAGGTTCCTGGTAGGGTCCAGGCATTACCAGTTCAAAGTGCTCCCTTTCGGACTCAAATCCGCACCAAGGGTCTTCACCAAGTGCATGGCAGTGGTAGCGGCGTGTCTACACAAAAAAGGTCTCTTTGTGTACCCATATCTAGACGACTGGCTCCTGAAGAGTCCGTCGCCTCGGCAAGCCACCAAAGACTGTCACCTGTGTCTCCAACAGCTACACAGGCTCGGCCTCCATGTAAACTCAGAAAAATCGATCCTGCAGCCCACACAAACTATCCACTATCTGGGAGCAGTTCTAGACACAAAGTTAGGAAGAGCGTTTCCTTCGCAAGAGAGACTTTCTTCCATGGGACAAAAATGCAAAAAGTTACTTCAGATTCCTCGTCCAAAGGTGCGAGACGTAGCGTCTCTGTTGGGCTCCATGGCGTCCTGCATCTTCCTAATACCGAACGCCAGGTTGAGAATGCGGCCTCTTCAAGAGTCGGTGGAGGATCAGTGGGACCAAGCGTCTGGAGATTGGGAGGATCGAATCATCCTGTCTCAAGCAGCGCTGACCTCAATACAGTGGTGGACTCGCCCTCGGAATGTCCTGCAGGGAGTCCCTTTTCAGCAACCTCTGCCTTCTCTGTCTGTGGTAACGGACGCATCTCTAGAAGGCTGGGGTGCTCACATGGGTCATCTTCAGATTCAGGGTCGCTGGTCGACCAACCTTCAGACATACCACATCAACATGCTGCTTCGAGCGGTTCATCTGGCGCTCAAAGCGTTCCTTCCAGCAATAACAACGGACAAAGTCCTGGTTCAGACGGACAACACTACAACTATGTTCTATCTGAACAAGCAGGGAGGAACTCGATCTCGCCCTCTGTCTCTGGAAGCCCAGGCGATCTGGCACTGGCTTCTGGCTCGGGGACTGTCGGTGGTGGCAGTGCACCTTCCAGGCGAGTTAAACACAAAAGCAGACGCACTCAGCAGGCACTTCGAAGATCAGCCAGACTGGGTGCTAAACGACGAAGTGGTCGAAGAACTCTTCCGTTGCTGGGGTCGTCCAGACATAGACTTATTTGCGGACGACGAAAACGCCAAATGCCACGCCTTCGCGTCCAGGTTCCACCGGCCAGGGACGCAAGGGAACGCTCTCCTGCTGGAGTGGACAGGAATGTTCGCTTATGCTTTTCCCCCTCTGGCACTGATTCCGAAGGTGGTGGCCAAGCTCATCAGATCGAGCATGGACATGATCCTAATTGCTCCGGATTGGCCGCGACAATGGTGGTATCCAGATCTGTTACATCTGTCGCGGTGTCCACACAGACGGCTGCCGTGCAAGCCAGACCTGCTAAGCAAAATGGACGGGAGGATCCTGCATCCCAACCTCCAGTCGCTGAACCTGACTGCATGGCTCCTGAGGTCTTGCAATATGGACACTTAAATCTGCCTCCGGAATGTATGAATATTTTAAGAGAGGCGAAGAGACCTTCCACAAGGACGTCTTATGCGTTCAAGTGGAAAAGATTTTTCATTTGGTGTAAGGACCATGGCTTTGATCCCACCAAAGGGCAAGAAGAGGTAGTCCTACCATACCTCCTATACTTAGCGACATCAGGGTTGAAATACCCTTCTATTAGGGTTCATCTATCTGCCATAGTAGCGTACAGAAAATCACCTACACAAACATCGTTTTTTCAGGTCCCGGTGGTGAAAGATTTCCTTCAGGGATTAAAGAAGGTCTATCCCCCTGTGAGAAATCCTTCTCCTCCCTGGGAGTTGAACCTGGTTCTCTCCAGACTGATGTCTACACCGTTTGAGCCTATACACAAGGCCTCCTTGCAGCATCTCACTTGGAAGGCGGCCTTCTTGGTGGCAATAACCTCTGCGCGCAGGGTTAGCGAGATTCAAGCACTCTGCACCAAGGAACCTTACACTGTGTTTCACCACAACAGAGTAGTAATGAGGGCTCACCCTTCTTTTCTTCCAAAAGTGGTATCGGATTTTCATATAAATCAAACGATTACCCTTCCTTCGTTCTTTCCTAATCCATCGACCCCAGCTGAGAGGTCGTTGCACTCGTTAGATCTTAAACGGGTGCTAAAGTTTTACCTAGAAAGAACAAAGGACACCAGAAAGACAGACCAACTCTTTGTCAATTATGGTGCAATGAGGTCCGGGTTTGCAGCAGCCAAAAGATCCATCTCCAGATGGATTGTCTCTTGTATCAAACTAGCATACCAGCTGGCTGACAAACCTTTGTTGCAATCACCCAAAGCTCATTCCACTAGAGGGAAAGCAGCCACAATAGCTTTTTTGCATGACATTCCTATGTCAGAAATATGCAAGGCTGCGACATGGAAATCAGTCCATACTTTTACAAGGCATTATTGCCTAGAGTCTGATTCCAGAGCGGATTCTCAAGTAGGGCAAGCCTCCTTGAGAAACCTTTTTGGGTAGAGTAAGGCCTATTCTTGGGCCTACGGATATGAATGTTATCTGTTGATTCCTTTGCCCGCAGGGATGAGGTGAGGCTCGCTACTCTATTCTAATGCTTATGACTATTGATGAGGATCCCCTGGAAGAGAAGGATTAGTTACTTACCTGTAATCCTAGTTCTCTTCCAGGGGTATCCTCATCAAAGTCATAAGCACCCCTCCCGCCTCCCCGGGCAAAGGACTTTGTTTATTTAATAGGAGATGTTTTTTAACCTGTTATTACCATGGTTTGGTTTTCAGTCTCCGAAAAGAACAACTGACCTAACTGTAACCCCTGAGGCATGATGGGAAGCTAGGGGCAGAGGTGCCTTAAAGGCACAGCGTCAGTTTTAGTGCATTCAGCTACAGGTTAGCTTTTCAGTCTTTTTAGACTGGGATTTTGCAATGCAGCCTGGGAGCTGTATATGCTTACAGTGTGTTATGAGAATTTCTACTGTTTTCTGTACATTAAAACAGTTTCTAAACAAGCATTGGTGTTGTTTCTCATGTTTCTAATACAGAATTCACTGTATTGTGGAAATTCTTCACTGCATATTCCAGCTCTATTGTTTATTTGGCTGCAATTGCTTATTTTTATATATATATATATATTTATATATATGTCTATAATATATGTGGGGCACATATAATATATTGTTTCCGGGGTCCCGCGCATGGGCGGGAATATTCTAATGCTTATGACTTTGATGAGGATACCCCTGGAAGAGAACTAGGATTACAGGTAAGTAACTAATCCATCCATCCCTCTTCGGTGAATCCAGACTCCTAAAACCACTCTCAGGGGACAACCTACCCACCTGAGCTGATCTCTCCCTGGCGAAGGCCCTCTCCGCCTCCGCCATCCTCTCTAGCGCTAGGACTTTTTCAGTCTCTAGTCGCTGCTCTTCTACCCTCAGCTGCGCTAAGCCCTCGGCATGCCTGAGCTTTGCCAGCGCCAGCTGATACTCCCTCTCTTCTCTCCTATCTACCCATTCTTCTGGGGACAGGGAAAGGGATGGGGCAGTGCCCCCGGGACTGGAGCCAGTGCGAGACTCCCTATCTTCGGTGTCCTCCACAGCTACTGGCGTCTCTGCCCTGCTAGACTCTTCCTCCTCCTCATCGGAGCAATTACCTCCCAGGGTTCTGGATGGGGAGCCCTCTCTCTGGTCTCTAACCCACTGACCCTTCAAAACTTCGGGGGGGTAGTCAGACAAGTCCCCACTAATCTCTAAGGGCTCTCCCCTCTTGAGGGCCTCATAGAGAAACAAATTCCTCCTAATGTTCCCTACTGGGGGTATCCCTCTCTCCAGGAGGAAGTCTATCACCTCCTGTTCGGTGTATTCCATCAGTTCCACTTCCTGGTAAATCAACCCCATCGTGGCGAGGTACACCCGGGACACACCCTCCCAGTGGAACAAGGGGACAATTCAGAATACTCTTCAGGAGGAAGCAATCAAAAACAATATTCAAACAATAATCCCCACCACAAGGCTCTACTTGTGGTGTAACCTGTGGCCGCTGTGGTACTGCGCAAACACAAGTCCTATCCCACCGCTCTGCCACCAAATGTTGGAAATTGGGGGTTGCCCAAGTCTCAAAGGGGGTAGCATGGCATCAAGCGGGCAGGCCAAACTTCGAGGACATGTGAAGCACTCACGCAGTACCCTCAGTCAACACACCAGGCACACCACAAAAGAAGCAGGACACCAGTTTGAGTTGGAAAAAGATACGTCGTTTAGTAGGGTTTCCAACCTGCAAGGCAAAAGAATGCAAAACAGTAGTGTCACACAGGACGCCAAATGGCGCCAGAGCCAAGTGAATAAAGGGGGGAATTATTTACATAGGAAGTAGTCCATGCTGAAAGAGAAAAATTGTGATTAAATAACAGTAGACCTGGGGCCAACTCAGGCTCTCATCCTTAGGGGGTTGTAATTGCAAAATTCTACGTTAGCATAGAAATACATCATGCACATTAGCACCAACCCACCCCTGTTAGGGAAAAACAACAGCAGAGCATTACAGCACATACTAGTCAGGAGCACCTGTAAGAAATCCGTACGGCAGGCTCATTAACCAGGGGCATAACAGGGGCCTGGAATAACTCATCAGGCCAGCATAGGGGCACCACGGCACTAACAGGGCGCAAAAGCATACAATCACCCATCAGGTGTAAAACCACAGTATACCTAGGCCTCCATAACCTTAGTGTAGGCATAACATTTGCATAACCACATTAGCAGGGTAATCAGCAGACCATAAACACTAGGCGCAGTGGCGCATCACACCTGGACAGGTAACATGAAACGCTGCGTTACCCTAGGCAACCAGCATCCTGATCAGAAATGAACATGGCAAATAACCATTGCAGGGCTCAGGGGTCAACAAGCCATTAACAACCAGGCGGAGTTACCCAGCCCTTCACTCTGCAGGGCCTGACACCTAGCTAGGGGTTAACTTGTCCCTCTACCAATCCCGGGGGGGGGGTCTCAGTAATGTCCCAGCCCAGTCTAGAGGCTTAAAAAGGAGATCAATAGGGCCAATGAAGATCAGTACAGTTTCCAGGGGCTAGCACAAGTCCTGGGGCGAGCACCGACCCTGTGCCCCGACCTCCACACAGATTAATCCAAGCCCCACTCACCAGGCTCAATAGGTTCTGCGGGGCGTCCTTTGGGGTCTCCTCTGCAGGGGGGAACCAGGCACCGACAATATGCCTCGAGGCCCCCCTTTCCGCGGCGTCACCCGGGGCCCAGGGGTTCCAAAACGGCCTCTGGACGGCCACTCTCTCCTCACCCGGGCCTCCTTCTCTCAGAGGGGCCTGGGGCTCCAACACGGTGTCTGGGCACCCGTGGGGGAAGCCTGCCTGGCTTTCCTCCCACGTTATAAGGCTCCTGCAGACGGCTTCGTTGGAGGGGGCGGGGCTGGCACCGACAATGTGCCCCGGCCCCTCACTTAGGACCGCAGACCGGCGGGGTGGCCTCCCGCTCCGGTCGCTCCAATTCGGGGCTCCCTCCTCGGCACGGGGGCCCTGCACCAACACTTCACCTGGGTCTCCTTCCCTCACGGGGACCCAGGGCTTGGCGACGCTCTCCTCGCTCTGGCGGGCCGGCACCGACAGCGTGCCCCGGCCCCGCCTTCTCCACCGGCCCCTCGCGTGGGGCACAGACCGGCGGGGTGGCCTCCCGCTCCGGTCGCTTCTCTCGGGGCTCCCTCTTCGTCACGGGGGCCCCGCAACGGAGCTTCACCCGGGTCCCCCTCCTACCTCACGGGGACCCGGGGCTTCGATTTCCCTTCTCCCGGCCTTCTCGGCCGATAACCAATCCCTGCGCGGCCTTCAGGGGTCACGGCCGCGCAGGCCAATCAGTGCGTGGCGGGGGCGGGCCGATGACGCGGTCAGGCCCCCGTCACGTGACGAGGTAGACGGCGGCTTCAGGGCCCAGCGCGGCCCTCACTCCACTTCGGCGGCCCTCTCCTGGCACCGGGGGCCGCCGCAACGAGGCCCTCAGCAGTGGGGGGGTCCCACACACGCCGGACCGCGGCGGTGAATCCCAGCGGCGATAAGGGGTAGGCTCCCTTGTAATTAATTAATTAATTATATAGCGGACAGCGCGCTGGAACGAGGGTAGGCTCCTCAGCGCTATTCCTCCTCACAGTTTCCTCAGCGCATGCACAGCGCGATTCTCCTCAGCAGATGGCGCTATTTACAGCGCACTACTCCTCAGACCACAGCGCTATTTCTCCTCACAATCTTCTCAGCACTATGGCGCTATTCACAGCGCACTGCTTGTTCAGCAGTCCAGGGGCAGGTTGACTGAGGCAGATTAGTGAGGCACAGTTCCTCGGGGGCAGCTCCTCCCAGTCCAGCGCTTCCACAGGGGCCGCAACTTCCCAAAACAGCGCTTCCAGGGCACAGCGTCCAGCAGGTACACCTCACAGGGGCTCAATCCTCCCCAGGCGGCTCCACACGGCCCAGCACTTCAAAGGGGGGTAGACAGTCCCACTGCAGTTCCTCAGGGGGGCAAACTCCTCACCTCCTGGGGGGAATCCAATTAGCTCCTTCCCTTCCCAGTGCTCTTTCAGTGCGCCGCTGGCCTGGTTCAAGATCCCAACTATGACAGGGACCTAGTCAGGGGCCCTCCCTTGTCAGGGGCCCATAGGGGACAGCAGAGAGGGGGTTCTAGGGGTGCAGGGCCCAGCTCACAGGCCCATGTGGCGGTAGCACCTCACAGCAGGTCCCCTCGCTTCTTTGTCCCTGCGCTGACTGACTCTCTGGTGACACTTCACCCTATTTATACCCTCCTCCCAGGCAGTGCCAGGACCTTCTAGAATGTTGGCACATCTAGCCTAAACTGGTTCTAGGGGAGGGGGTGAGCACCCTGGGTGCCAGGCTTTCCCTCCAAAAGCTAGGGGTAGCTGGGTAATATTATCTAGACCGCTGACCTATGTCAGTCCAGTGGCAAAACCCATGGCCATGGCATCCATTTTAAAAGCAATACATTTCAATCAGGTGCAGTTTTAAAATGGGGGTGCAGTTTTAAAATGGGGGATTTTACAAGTGCTCACATTATGTCATGTAATTACATTTTCACAAGGTGTCTCACACCACTCATGGCCTATACAGGTTTAATCACATGGGGGAGACAATCTAGATGAGGGGGTCAAAAGCGAAACATTTTGGGGGGAAAAGGCCAAGTCCAACAGGGATCTTCTGCGATACTTAGTATCTAGCTGTTAATTATTTATCACTGTTTCTCTTTTGCGACTTGATTCTTCACCGAAGATGTCGTCGAGAAAAACAGGCTTTAAGCAATGTAGGTCTTGTGCCCGCATGATGTCTATCACTGACACATAAGGATTGTTTGTGGTGTCTTGGTTCGGGTCACGACGTCAAAAACTGCAATTCCTGTTTTAAAATGAATCCAAAGGCGCTTCGGGAGCGTGAAGCTAAATTACTTTTGGCGAAAGTAAAACAGGATACTGGAAGGTATTCGAGATCGACGTCACGAAGATCGAAGTCGAAGCAAAGGTCTCGATCGAAGTCGGGATCGGCGTCGAGATCCAGAGCGGGTTCGAGATCTGGAGAGGAGTCGAGATCTAAGGCGAAGTCAAGATCCAGGGAAAGATCTAAGTCGGCTTCAGGTCACGCTTCGAGCTCCTCGAGGAGAAAGCATAAGAGGAGGAAGCGCAGTTCAAGGCATCATTCAGGGAAGGAATCCTCTGACTCGAAGAAAAAGTCTCACAAACACCGTAAAGACTTTGTCTCTCCTTCGCCTGCCTTGTCAAAAGAAGGTTCTCCGACTCCGGAGCCGGTATCCTCGCATCCTTCGGAGCATGAAGAGGAAGAAGAGGTGATTCCTCAAGATCCGGCTCCAATGGAGACTCCTGTGGACCCAGAAGGTCAGAGTGAGAATGTGTCGGAACGGCCTCCATTGGAACATCCGGTAGGTCCGTACCCTCCCTTTCCTGGTCCCGGTCAGGATCCCTCGCATTTTCTCAATGCGATGTTTGGAGTATATTCTAGGGCAATGTACCCCGCTGGAGCGCCTGTTGGTCCCATGGGTCCATTATCGTACAATCTGGGTATTCCTCAGTCGTACGCCCCAGCTCCATTAATGCCTTTCATGCCGGCGCCTCTTCCACCTTGGCTCGGTACGGCTCCACCGAGGTCTTCGACTCCGCATGCGGCTTCGCCGACTCCGGATCGACCTCGTAGTCGAGATCGAGGTACCACACCTGTTCATGATTCTCGTCCTACTGCTCCGGCTCCTCGATCGACGTCGGAACCGGCTCCGTCGGAGTCGTTACCGGATCCGTCGACTTCGATTGGAGTGGTCGAGGCGAAGAGCTCAGCGTCTTCTTGAGCAAAGAGATGATGAAAGTTCTGATGTGGAAGAAGGCGAGCTTCCTGATCATGATGATGATTTCGAAGAACTTCGGGATGCTAGTGGTCTGGAACTCTCTCCCGAGTGGGGTCTACCTTCGACTTCTGATGCTCCGTCTAGGGATGTGGCACCCTATCACGTGGTTATTAGGAAGGCTGCTGATCTTCTTAACTTAAAGCTGCCCACAGTGGAATACAAGCCCAACATCCTCACTGAAGTCTTGCACTCTCCCTCTTCAATTGTTGAGCCTACACTGCCATTTACTGATGCCTTGACGGATCCAATAAAGGAGATTTGGAAGAGGCCATTATCTGCTCCTGCAGTTTCAAGAGTTATTGCGAGGCGCTATAGGGTGGCTCCTAATGACCCTGCATTTCTTTCTACACATCCATCTCCAGAAAGTCTTGTGGTGCAGGCGGCTTGTTCTAATAGGGCTGCAGGCTCTTTCCCTCAAGTGCCAGCTGACAAAGAGTCTAAGAAATTAGATCAGTCTGCGAAGAGAACTTTCTCTTCTGGGAGCATGGCTCTTAAGTCATCAAATGCTACTTGCCTTTTAGGTAGGTATGTGCATGCACTAATGGACTCAGTGAAGCAATTGTCATCAAAACTTCCTGAGGAGGATAGGAAGAACTTTAATGAAGTGATCTCTGACACTCAGGCTGCTGCCCGCATGGTCATTCAGAGCGGCATGGACACTGTGGATTCTGTTGCTAGAATTATGGGTTCATCTATTGCGACCAGGAGAGCCGCATGGTTAAAGTCCTCGGATTTCTCTGCGGATGTGCAGTCTACATTGCTGGACTTACCTTTTGAAGGAACTGGCCTTTTTGGTAAGAAGGCTGATGTAGCCTTGGAGAGGTTTAAGGACAGCCGTGCCACCGCAAGATCTTTGGGTCTGCAGATGAGAGGGTCTACGACTAGAAAATTCAGAGGATTCGGTAGATCTTCTTTTCGTCCCTTCAAGCAGGGCCAACAGCAACAGCAGCAGCAGCAGAACCCTCTATATAAGTCCCAAAGAGGTAGACAGAAGGGTCGTGGACGTGGACGTCAAGTCTCCTCTTCCTCCACTTCCTCCACTTCCTCCAATAATGCCCAACCCCCGCCCGCATCAGCAAAGCAGCCCTAGATCCACCATTCTGGATCATGTAGGGCCGGTAGGGGGTCGGCTTACTCATTTTCTACGAGATTGGGAATCGGTTACATCAGATCTTTGGGTTCTCAATCTCGTAGAGAATGGGTATGCACTTCCTTTTCAGGAGTTCCCTCCCAATTACCCTCCTTGCCAAGGTTATTGTTCGGAGGACCACCTGCTTCTCCTGCAGGAGGAAGTCCTGGCTCTATTTCGAAAGGGTGCAATAGAGGTGGTTCCAGAGCAGGAGAGGGGTCAAGGGTGCTACTCCCGGTATTTCTTGATTCCCAAGAAGGATGGCAGGCTTCGGCCGATCCTGGATCTCAGGATTTTGAACCTCTATCTCAAACAGGAGAAGTTCAAAATGCTCACCCTTGCTCAGGTTCTTCTGGCGCTGATGGAAGAAGACTGGATGGTGTCAATCGACTTGCAGGATGCGTATTTTCACATCCCAATCCTGAAGTCGCACAGGAAGTATCTCCGTTTTACGGTGGGATCGCAGCACTACCAGTTTGCGGTCCTTCCCTTTGGACTTACTACTGCGCCTCGAGTTTTCACCAAAGTGATGGCAGTGGTGGCTGCGCATCTCAGAAGGTCAGGGATTCCTGTATTCCCTTATCTAGACGACTGGCTGATCAAAGCAGAGTCGCCGTAGAAGGTGCTCCATCATCTGCAAGAGACAACTCAGTTGTTACACAGGTTGGGTTTTTCGATAAACGTACCCAAATCTCACCTGGTGCCCTCCCAGTGCAACCTGTTCATAGGTGCGGTACTGGACACTACTGTATGTCGTGCATTCCCTCCACCTCAAAGGATTCACGACATTCAGGAGATGATTCCTTTATTCTACAATGGAGCGGTTGTTCCGGTCCTGAAGGTCCTTCGTCTGCTCGGTCTGATGGTTTCTTGCATTCTGTTGGTCAGTCATGCACGCTGGCACATGAGGGCACTCCAGTGGTGCCTCCGCAGGCAGTGGTATCAGCACAACGGAGATCTCAAGGAGTCAGTGAAGATCTCCAGAGAAGCTGCAGCGGATCTGTCTTGGTGGGGCGTGGAAGGCAATCTGTCGCAAGGAAAGCCTTTTCAACTGCCTCCATCAGTGGCCACAGTGATAACGGATGCATCCACTCTCGGGTGGGGTGCTCATCTGGGAGACCTGGCGGTCAAAGGTCTTTGGTCTCCGGAAGAAAGGTTGCTTCACATCAACCTTCTGGAATTGAGGGCGATACGTTTGGCGCTCAAGGCCTTCCTCCCTTCCCTTCGCGGTCGTTCGGTTCAAGTCCTGACGGACAACACGACTGCGATGTGGTACATCAACAAGCAGGGAGGAGTAGGGTCACAGTGTCTCTGCAGAGAGGCTCTGCGTCTCTGGTCCTGGGTCCAGGACCATCAGATTTGTCTGGTGGCAAATCATCTGGCCGGAGTTCTGAACGTTCGTGCAGACAGTCTCAGTCGGCAGTTCTCTGCCGACCACGAGTGGAGGCTTCACCCGGAGGTTGTTCACGACATCTTTCAGATGTGGGGGACTCCTCGGGTGGATCTATTCGCCACTCGCGAGAATGCGCACTGCCTTTCATTCTGCAGTCTCCAGTATCCGATGCAAGGAGCATTGGGGGACGCGTTTCAGTTGAGTTGGGGAGATCAACTCCTTTACGCGTTTCCTCCCATACCTTTGATTCCTCGGGTTCTGAGGAAGATTCGTCAAGACCGGGCCCAAGTCATATTGGTCGCTCCGGATTGGCCAAGAAGGGTGTGGTATTCGGACCTACTCCACCTCTCCTCTCACCCGCCGCTCCGTCTCCCTCACAGGGCAGACCTCCTCTCTCAGATGGAGGGGCAGGTTTTACACCCCCACCTCCAGACATTACACCTTCATGCCTGGAGATTGAACGGGGCAACTTGAGTTCTTTTTCTCTCCCTCACGAGGTAGTGGATGTCATTCTCTCTGCCAGGCGTGACACCACTAAGTCCATTTACTCCTACAGGTGGTCAAAATTTGTTTCTTGGTGCAGGGAGAGAGATATTGACCCTTTGAAGGCTCATTTGTCTAATATTTTACAATTTGCCCTTTATCTGGCGCAGCAAGGTTTGGCTGTGGCCACGGTCAAGGGGTATCTTTCAGCCTTATCGGCGTTTCTATGTTTGCCGGATCAGCCATCTCTC
Organism: Lissotriton helveticus; assembly: GCF_964261635.1. Lineage (NCBI taxonomy): Eukaryota > Metazoa > Chordata > Amphibia > Caudata > Salamandridae > Lissotriton > Lissotriton helveticus. The sequence goes on along the minus strand of NC_136073.1, from coordinate 849,597,630 downwards.
TTTAAATCTTCGGTGGTTTTGAGATTCTTGAGGGGTCTCATAAATATGTTCCCTCCTACTCCTTTTGTTGTTCCTCATTGGGATTTGAATCTTGTGCTGACCTTCTTAATGGGTTCTCCCTTCGAACCCTTGCACAAGTGTCCATTGAGGCTTCTCTCTTTTAAAACTATCTTCCTCGTTGCAATCACCTCGGCAAGGAGGGTAAGTGAGCTTCAAGCTCTAAGTTCCAAACCCCCATTCCTGACCATTCATGCTGAAAGGATGGTTCTTAGGACCAGGGCTGCTTTTCTGCCTATGGTGGTGACTCCTTTCCATCTTGGGCAGTCCATTACCCTTCCTACCTTCTATCCTCCCCCTCACCCGTCTAAGGAGGAAGAGAGACTGCATCGCCTGGACCCTAAGAGGGCGGTGTCTTTCTATCTGGACAGGACTAAGGACTTCCGGATGGACGACCAGCTGTTTGTTGGCTTTGCTGGCTGCAAGAAGGGCAGAGCGGTGCACAAGCGCACTCTTTCCAGGTGGATAATCCTGTGCATAAAAATCTGCTACTCACTTGCGGGTAAGGACCCTCCTGAGGGTATTAGAGCTCATTCAACTAGAGCAAAGTCTGCAACATCTGCTTTGTCTAGGGGTGTACCTGTTGAGGATATTTGCAAGGCCGCGACTTGGGCCTCCCTCCACACTTTCGCGAAGCATTACTGCTTGGATACCGAGGTGAGGAGGGATGGCCACTTTGCGCGCTCTGTCCTCCAAGATTTCCTGGTGTAGCAGAGTGGACACCCTCCTCCGGGAGTGGGGACTGCTGTGGGAATCTATTCACAAGGTGAGGAATCCACACGGCAGATGTATCTATCAGAAGAACAAGTTACTTACCTTCGGTAACGCTTTTTCTGGTAGATACTATATCTGCCTGTGGATTCCTCACTGACCCACCCGCCTCCCCGTTGTCCACTCTGCTATACCTGGTCTTTCTGTATATATGGTTTATACTATTGTATTGATTTTGTTCTATATGTACTGTGTACATTGTATATTTGCATATTTGCGATCGTTGGTCCGTCCGTGTGCCTCGAAGGCACGGAAAAAAGGGCGGAACTGACGTCATCACGCCGGCGTGGGCCTGATATGGGGTCGGTGACGTCAGACGGAGTCGCGCGCGATGACGTGCTCCTGTGACGTCGCCCACGACGGCGTACTACGAAGAAAATTTCCGAACGTTGCTGACGCAAGGGGGATATTCACAAGGTGAGGAATCCACAGGCAGATATAGTATCTACCAGAAAAAGCGTTACCGAAGGTAAGTAACTTGTTCTTCTGTCCCATTGTTTTAGTCTTGCTGTATGTGTGATGTGTGTAATCTATGTGCCAGTGTCTGTGATATTCCTTCTCGGACACACACTAATTCTATCCATATTAATCACTTCCTATCCCAGAGTTGGTGTCTGTTTCTCCCCATCTCAGGGTCCTTGTTTCCCTGCCCTCATATTGATGTCTTTATAAGTTGGGTAGATGTCTTCTTGTTCAATTCTTACTTTGTCTCTCACTCTGAGTGCCACTTCTCTGTCCCAATGTTTTTACTTATTTGTGTTGCTGTAGCTGAGTATCACTGCTCCCATGTTTGGAGGGTTCCCTTTTCATTGTTTCACTGTCCTATTGTTTATTTTGTTCAGCTCTGTTTTGTGTCTGTCACGTTGTCTGTTTCTAACTTTCTCATTGTACATGTCTTTGTGGCTCATATCTGTGCCACTTTGTCTTAAAATTCAGGTCTCTGCAGATGCAGTGACCAACATGGGTGTAAGTATGGCTGTCGAACAGTGTGTCACTGTGTGTAGGTGTTAAGAGGCGAGGCGTGTGTGCTGTGCAGGCACACGTGGGTGCAGACCCATGATCCGTTGTATGTGAAGGAGGCTGTTCAGAGAGTGATCCGGGTAGCAGTACTGGTAGGTGCTCCTGTGCAAGCGATGATTGCACCTATGCTGGTGAAGCAGCATTAATGATGAAGTTGTTACTCCTCACTGAGTGAAAGGAGGTAAGGTTGGCTCAGTAACTGCAGGTGGATGGTCTGTATAGCCTAAGTATCTCCTTCCCTGAGCACACATTGCAGCAAGCCTCCTCTCTAAGGATACCCCATGAGTTGGGTATGTTGAGGCCTATTAGTGATTTGCCTCTGAAGATAGTAAGGGACCCAAGCCCCGGCTGTCTTGATTTCCTGTTGCAACAGTGCTTGGGCCCAGATTTCCCAGATGGTGTCCCCTCTTGATGGTTGCCATTGGCTACAGAGCCAATGGAGAAGGCCATTGGTGAACCCTCATATGGTGGCTCCAGTGCAGGTGTGCAAGAGTATGGGCTGTGAATGCGAATTAGAAAGGGCTGCTGGAGATGAACGAAGGGGAGCAGTGTATGGTGGGAGGAGGGGGAATTCGAGGGGAGGAGGAGGTGGTCAGCTTCCTCTTTTCATGTCTGTCTTCTCCTTTGCTTCTTTTGCCCTCCCCCCCCTATTTCTCTAATCTCAATTTGCTGCCTTTTTAACATTTGCACTTTCTTCTACAATAGCTGCAAATTTTCTCTTCTGCCTACTGACTTCACTATTTTTCAGTCTGCTATGCTTCTCCATTTTGAATCACCCACACTTCTCCCATTTTAATCTCTAATTGCCTTCCATTTTTAGTCTCCCACTCTTCTTTTTTCAATTTCCAACTCCTGCTGTATTTTTATCTCTGACTCCCCCCTCCCCATTTAATCTCAGACTCTCACCCCTCTTTAATCTACTCCTGCCCTCCCCATTTAATCTCCTCTCCTCCATTTAATCTCCTCCTCTTCTTCCGTTTAATAGTTTTCTCTTCTCCCTTTTTCATCTCCCACCCTTCTCCCTTTTTCATCTCCCACCCTTCTCCCTTTTTCATCTCCCACCCTTTCCCTTTTTCATCTCCCACCCTTTCCCTTTTTCATCTCCCACCCTTTCCCTTTTTCATCTTCCACCCTTTCCCTTTTTCATCTCCCACCCTTTCCCTTTTTCATCTCCCACCCTTTCCCTTTTTCATCTCCCACCCTTTCCCTTTTTCATCTCCCACCCTTTCCCTTTTTCATCTCCCACCCTTCTGCCTTTTTAACCTCCCACCCTTCTGCCTTTTTAACCTCCCACCCTTCTGCCTTTTTAACCTCCCACCCTTCTGCCTTTTTAACCTCCCACCCTTCTGCCTTTTTAACCTCCCACCCTTCTGCCTTTTTAACCTCCCACCCTTCTGCCTTTTTAACCTCCCACCCTTCTGCCTTTTTAACCTCCCACCCTTCTGCCTTTTTAACCTCCCACCCTTTTGCCTTTTTAACCTCCCACTCTTTTGCCTTTTTAACCTCCCACTCTTCTCCCTTTTTAGTCTCCCACTCTTCCTCTGTTTTAGTCTCCCACTCTTCCTCTGTTTTAGTCGTCCACTCCTCCTTTTTTAATCTCATCTTCCCCCTTTTTAATCGTCTTCATGCTTTTTCATGTCCCGCACTTCCCCCTTTTTAATCTCCTCTCTTCTCCTGATTTAATATACTGTTTTTTGTTGTCCACTGCCCTTAAATGCAAGCTGTCCTCCTCCCCTTCAGACAACTCCTCTGTTAATTATTCCCATTTCTCTTTACTTGTCTACTTTTTTTCTGCCTGCATTCCTCTCTTGGTGAAACTCTCCATTCTATGTGCCCACCCACCTCATGGCTCGCTCCCCTGTCTGCTTTTCGCTGCACCCTCCACTGATCCTCCTTGTCTCCTGCCCAATCTCTTTTCCCTCCATAACTGCATTTCTCCCCTCTTTCACCCCCAGGCACGAAGATCAAGCGTGTGAAGCCTAAGCGCGCAGCATCCTTCTTCTCCCGCCAGGCATCTCATAGTAATGCCTCCTACTCAGAGGTGCAGACGTCCGAGAACCTGGAGCAGGGGTGACTGAGGCACTCAATGTTGACCAAAGACAATCATCTGTGATTTAGGGAGCGGACCAATCCAAGACCTTCAACCACGAAGAAACAATATATTGATTGCGCACACCGTTTTAACACCTGCTGAATCCCACACAAAAAAATCTACTGATGTTTCTTGACCACAACCTCTGATTTATGAGCTGCTCATTCTCATTAATTGTGCCAGGTGATGTTAACCAATTTTATTTACAGTGAGGCCTCTCTTCTAGATGGGCCTCCTCCACTTTAAACATATTGATGTATTTATCTGTTGACAATGGGGGTGGTTGTTTCTAATTTTCCTCCCACCATGTAGCTACTACTGCCAAGTCTAACACATTTCCTTCTCTCAGGCGGATTTACTTAAACCAACCATTATTCATGTTCAAAGTACCAGCGATGCTGGTGACCAGCTTTGCGGCATGTGAAATTTAAGATTTGTGGCCTTGTCTGGTGAATTTGCCCAGAAAACTGCTGCTAACTGTGTGTGATTGATCTGACGATATGGGGATGTATTTATCAAACTTTTTTCAGCACATCAGTGGGACTTGCATGCCATTTTACAAGTAGGTACAAGTAGTTGTGTTGAATGCCAATAATCATAATGTATAAATGTGCCATGGTCTCCGCTATTCTGTGCCTTACAAGTGACCATTTTGTTTTGAAGAAAATGGCACTTTGTTATCCATGCAGGAAATACAGCCATAAGGAAACCATGGTTACTGACGATGTACTGATTGATGATGAATACTGCTGTATGTGCTAGTGCCTCATTTTTGTAAAACCCATCATTTTGTAAAATTACGGTGCTAAATTTCTTCAATCTCAAATATTCCAAGAGCTCTCTAGCTCTGTTTTTACCTGCTATCGTATTTCATTCACAATTGCTAAACTTTTCCAACTGTTTCAACTTCTAGTGGTGTATATTTTGTTATGGTTTATTTCTAACCCTGATAAAAATGTTTGAGATTATGTGGTCGAGTACTTCTTTGTATTTCTTGAAGCCCCAAGGCTACTGTAGTGTAGCCTGTGGGAGATGGAGGAGGGATAGCATCTTTGGAAAGGCAATGTGTAAGGGAATTTTGCTTTCCCTGGGTTCCTGACCAGAAAACAGCCAGGCAACCATGTGTGATCAAGACTGCTTATCTGCTTAATCTCCCTTCTTCTGAAAGTGTGGGGTGCCCATTCTGCAGGGCTTCGGGACGCTGGTTTTTTTTTAATATAGTGCCAAACGTGAATGCAATCCAGTGGACAGGCCTCACTGTGTCTAGCTGCTGCCAGGATGTGTCCCTCATTTCACCCCATTACTTCTACTCGGGAGATGGGGATGTGAGGGGTGGCTGCATACCGGTGGAGAATGTGCTTCTTTCCGCATGCTCTCCTCCCAACATCTCTGGTTTTTGTTTGGTCCCACATCTCCAGCAGGTCCGCTGTTTCTTTGACTGCAATGGGCTTCCGCTTAAACACCGAACGGATTTCAAGAGAATGCTGTGTGTACAGCAAGAGCTTACTTGACACTAGTCCAGTCACAGAGCCAAAAAACAAAATCTGTTTATCATATTTTTCAATATCTGTTTTTTTTTTTAATGAGCGTTTGAACCATGTGCCACTTCTGTTTTTCCTCCTTCTGTACAGAACCTATCCCTAGTCCTTGCATCTACCCCGTTCCTATTTTCTTGGGGCTGAGAAAATTCCTGCTTCAGGATTGAGGTGATTAATGTTTCCAGTGTTGATATGCGTCCTTGTGGTCTCGCAACTTCCTTTCGCACTCCACTTTGTGTCTCCAAGATGTGTTTCCAGGGTTTTCACAAATAGGCATATTGCATTTCTATTTGTCTGTCTGTCTGCCATAAACCTTCTAGCATCCCATTCTCCTTCCAAAGCCAACCCTTTTTTGTTTCTGGGTAGATGATTACCCCTAGTGGGGGGCTACTTTAGTCCCAATTTTCATCCCTGTGCTTTCTCAAACTACTGATCCTAATATACTTTTAAGGCTTTTTGCATTTTAACCTATTGTAATCTGCGAGGGGATTAAAAGACATGGGTTGCATTGTCGCTGCATTTGTTTTGGACACTATTTTTCCCAGTCCTGGGCTTTTCTTTTGTGGTTCATTACCTGGACCTGTATTTTGTAAAACTACGTGCTGTCTTTTGTGCCTGGCGCATAAAGGGACAGCGCACCGTATTACATACAATGCAGTCTCTTGAGCGTAGGTGCTTTTTCGCACCTGCATTGGCGCGGCAGAATTGAAAGATCAGTTGGTGGTTTTTTTAATCACTTGTCTTGTCATTCTGTATAGAAGAAAGGATGGCAAAACTTTAGGTATAGGCATGGAATCCACCCCCACGCTGATGCAACGTGTGCCTGCACTCATCTGCAGGGTCAATGGGACTGCTGTGCCCTCCTAGAAAATGAGGTCCTCGGGTTTCACTGGCTTCCTGCCATGTCATATGTGGTGCACTGTCAGTGAGCCTCCTGACGCTGTGCTTGCCGCTGTAAATTAGGGAACACATCCTTTTTGATCAATTGGACATAAAACTTTCACTGGTGAGATCCTTATTTCATATGAGACTGCATAAGTGTCTGTGGCCATTGTGCAGCCCCTTGTGTAATACCAAAGTGCACTACCTGCAACAAATCCCAAGGTGGATTGGAGCAAATGTTTTGCATGAGAGCAATCCAAGCTTATAACTCCCAGGATGCATTGCGTTGTCAAATGAAATGGAGAACTAGAGGCACAGAGTGACAGTGGCAACCTTGAAGCAGACCCTGTTGGGGTAGAGAAAACGGCAGACACATTTCTACTCGACTACCTGCAGAGTCCAGAGTGAAAAGGATACACAGGAGGAAGCACCAAAAATGAGTAGAGGTGCACAGAAGCAATGCACCTCTGAAGAGAGAAGAATTCAATAGGGCTAAATCCTTGAGGCGAAATAGAGAAATGTGTGCCTTTAAAAAGGTAATTAAGTCCATACAGTAAACCAGACAAGCACAAGGGGCACTAAATACCAAATGTCAACAACACTAAAAGGTCCTCTTAACTTTTTGTCGAAGTAGAAAGTCTCCTTTGGATAAGTATTACACTAGCATCCTTTGCTGGTAAACAGTTTCAAAACATAAATGTCTACCAACACAACAAAGAAAAACCAAAGGTGGTGATGGACGGAGCGTTGACAATACAAACACTCACCCCCAGTCAACTGATCTGGGTTTAATCCATCACCGTTCTTTAGCTCACTCCGCCACCCCAGTTCAGACATGGCCATATGCAAATCAGTCTGACCCTGTGCCTCATGGGAACAGTCCAGCCCGAACTGCCAAGCCATGTCTTCCCTGGACCGGAATCAAGCTTCCCAGGACCGGTTTCTGGCATTGCAGCCGTCTTCAGCCGGGCTTGCTTGACTCCAGTGGCAAAGTGAGCAAGGGACTCACGTCTGAGCATACCCTGCCAACTTAGGGCGAACAAAGAAAAACCAAAGGTGGTGATGGACGGAGCGTTGACAATACAAACACTCACCCCCAGTCAACTGATCTGGGATTAATCCATCACCGTTCTTTAGCTCACTCCGCCACCCCAGTTCAGACATGGCCATATGCAAATCAGTCTGACCCTGTGCCTCATGGGAACAGTCCAGCCCGAACTGCCAAGCCATGTCTTCCCTGGACCGGAATCAAGCTTCCCAGGACCGGTTTCTGGCATTGCAGCCGTCTTCAGCCGGGCTTGCTTGACTCCAGTGGCAAAGTGAGCAAGGGACTCACGTCTGAGCATACCCTGCCAACTTAGGGCGAACAAAGAAAAACCAAAGGTGGTGATGGACGGAGCGTTGACAATACAAACACTCACCCCCAGTCAACTGATCTGGGTTTAATCCATCACCGTTCTTTAGCTCACTCCGCCACCCCAGTTCAGACATCAATGATGATTACTGTATCAAGTATTTTTAATGCTTAATGTTTTTTATTGAAATAAATTGTATACTTTTTAATGCACTTTTTATTGTTATCTTTATATGTTCACTTTATGCTCTACTTCCTGATTTAAGTTGAATGTTGTGTTGGTAGACATTTATGTTTTGAAACTGTTTACCAGCAAAGGATGCTAGTGTAATACTTATCCAAAGGGGAATGTTTACTTCGACTAATAGTCTTTTGGTACCCCACCCCTTTGGTCTGTGGGTCCCTCTCTTTAATTAGAGACCTCTTAACTTTTTGCCAAGACTGCTCAGAAGGTCAAACGATCTTGTTTAGCGAGAGGCTCCAAAGAACCACAGGACTGTACCTCTGGTAACCTTCACACGGCATCCCCATGGCATGAGCTGGGGTTGCAGGAGGATGATGTCAGATACTGTGTGAAGAGATAGACCTTGAATATCTAACGTAGGTCTAGAAAGGCTAAGTCCATGGCAGATTTTCAGCAGTACCGAGTATTTAAATTATCTTTGCTGGGTTGGCAAATGTAAATACAACCTATGTGGGTATTCCAAAGCCCTCTTGGACAAATGTTGGATAACCCCGGAGAAGTGGTGATCTGTGCTAACCTAAATTCAGGAGGAGGGAGCTGGGTTCAACATTCCTTCGTGAAGCTCACTCTACACCCAAGAAGGTACGGATATGGGTAGGAACTGCCTACTGCTGTGGCGGTACACTGGGGCCTGCCCAAGAAATTGTGCACCCTAAAACTAGTTTGTGGGAAATGCTATTCCTGAGCCTTCATAACCCACCGTCTTTATGTTCCTGTTCATGATGGCTTAGGGCCCCCTCCCTTTAAGTCAAGAATACAGTCACAGTCACGTTGTAGCCAGTTTTACAGTGTATATTGGTGTCTGGATATTACAATTGCCAATAAAGTTACATTAAGCACCAAAGACTCATACAAAAAAGCCAGGCATTTAAGTCACTTTATAACTGTATATGCTCCAGGCCATGAGGAGGGAAATGTAGCATGTGAATTATTTTGCAGAAACGTTTTCCTCGCGTACTGGAAGTGGATAACGTTAAGTGGAAGTACCCCACATGAATGAAAAAAGCAGCAACCAGTGGAATTAGTCTAGAAAAATGCCTAGCAGAGGAATTCCAAGCACCAAAAAGTACACTTAATTTTTTGTATCCTTTGCTTCTCTCCACGCCGGTTGCATTGGGAGCCAAGTGTTGGGCTAGTGGTTTTGTTCTACTAATATGTTGCTGGCATTCCAGTGGACTGGGTGTCAAAGTGAAAGATATTCATAACATCAATCAATCTGGCTGTGATGGATAAATCTTCCATCAAATAATAACAACAAAAAAATAACTTCCATCAAATATAGTAAGACCAAAGGTCTGTGAAGGAGGGACCATCTCCGTGACGTCCTGCTTGCAGATTTTGTTTGAACCCAAAGCTCTGTTAGAAGCACTCATGGAGCATTTATCAGATTTCACTTTTTTTTTGCTTTGTGTCGTGGAAATCTGTTTATTTTTTTGTCAGATTTCACTTTTGAGAGACCCACCACTGAAGTAGACCAAGCATCACAAAAGCGCTGGAAACTTTTCTAGCCTTTTTTAGATTATGCTTACATCCACCCTTGTCCACTCCCAAGTGGACCAGCCATGGGTGTCCATGGTCAGCTGAAAAAGCCCATCAGGAGACTTGTTCGCTTCTGTGTTTTATCAACTCCCTCAAAGATATGTATGTGCTTCCATAGACGCCCATGTTAGCAGCTGCAGACATCACCTTTCCTTCAGATTTTTGAAGTTTGCTTTTCCCTATTTCGTCCTTTAATAGTTGTTGTTGACATAAGACCAGTGGCTGAGCTCACTTTGCCTTTGATTTTCTATTCTTGAAGCCAAATAATAATCCAGCTTCAAAAATCAGGTGCAAATTGTTCACCTGTTAATATGAGATTGCGCACACTTTTCATATTTAGTAGTGTAATTGCCATTCCATTGCGCTGGAAAAGAGGAATAATGCACTAAACGTGCTGTCATTCCCCATTTGCAAACAGCTTCTTTGTGTATCTGTAATGTATGCAATCACAAATTGCAGAAATGAACACCTATGATTTGTGCACTCACTTTATTACAGTTTTTGGAGAAAAACATGATTTTACACAGAATTTGGGCTTGTTCACAACTAGACCCTTAATCTTGTAACTTGATGGTGACAATCAATCAATCAATCAGAGTACTTGTAGAGCGCGCTACTTACCCGTGAGGGTCCCAAGGCGCTGAGGGGAGCGGGGGTGCTGCTACTGCTCGAAGAGCCAGGTCTTGAGGAGTCTTCTGAAGGCGAGTAGGTCTTGGGTCTGTCGTATGTGGGTAGGGAGGGTGTTCCAGGTCTTGGCGGCGAGGTAGGAGAAGGATCTGCCGCCGGAGGTCGTTCGTTGGATGTGGGGGACAGCGGCGAGTGCGAGGCTGGCGGAGCTGGCGGGTGGAGGTGTAGAAGCTGAGTCTGCTGTTCAGGTAGGCTGGTCCGGCGTTGTGGAGTGCTTTGTCTGCGTGCGTGAGGAGCTTGAAGGTGATCCTCTTGTCGACGGGGAGCCAGTGTAGGTCTCTCAGGTGGGGGGTGATATGGATGCGGTGGGGGACGTTGACGATCAGTCGGGCGGAGGTGTTTTGGATGCGTTGTAGTAGTCGTAGGTGTTTGTCTGGGATTCTTGCGTAGAGTGCGTTGCCGTAGTCCAGTCTGCTGCTGACGAGGGCCTGTGTAACCATTTTTCTTGTTTCGGTTGGGATCCACTTGTAGATCATGCGGAGGGTGTTGTAGCAGGAGGAGGAGACGCCGTTGACCTGCTTAGACATAGAGAGGGAGGGGTCGAGGATGACTCCTAGGTTGCGTGCATGGTCGGTGGGTGTTGGTGCTGTTCCCTGTGTGGTCGACCACGAGGAGTCGTCCCAGGCTGAGGGGGTGGGTCCGAGGATCTCTGTCTTATCCGACAGTGCTTAATGATCTGCCCCTCCTTCACCCGCCACGCTTATGTCCGATTTAAGCCCAAGTGTTCAGCCTCCACCGCTGTTGTTAAACATTTCAAGCATGAATGGTCACTTTCCTCTGCCTGAATGTCTCTGGAGTATGTTTTTGGGAAATTCTGTTCAAGTATATGAGACCTCTGGCTCCTCTTCCACAACTGCTTGCTGGTTTTTAGGTCGAGCCTGGGCAGCGCATGCGCTGTTCTTAAGCATGCTGTATTGTAGTATGGAAGAGAAGCCATGCCCACTCTCCTGCTATATTTGTCATTGTCCTTTGTAAATGCTACTTTCTGATTCATTAATAGGCTTGTTAGTCCCTCTTTAGTACTGCTGTGTCTTCATTTGTAACCTCCCATGAGGATTTGCCCTTTTACTTAGGTTGTTACACGGTTCCTCTTTTTTTAGTCTATAAGCACTATTTTCTTTGAGTTTCTCCTACTGCAGGCACAACATGCTTTCCTGCAACATTAAGCGCCATGCACGCTTTCACTTTCAGAGCAGCCTGGGACAATGGCAGCCGCTTCTTTGACTATGTCTCGCATTTACAAGAGTATTAGCTATTGGCATTGTATTTGTGTTAATTAGCAAAACATATAAATATAAGTCAGTCATTTATAGTGCCAACAGTTTAAACTCTCACAAATGCAAGACCTATTGCTTTGCAAATGCTTGTTCACGTGTTTGTGACCGGTTGCACTGCGGATGGTAATGTGATGTAATGCTGAACCGCTTTATGCCCGATGATGGATAGGAGGATGTGCAAGTTTGTCTTTCTCGCCCCCTCCACTTAAAGCTGAAGTGCTGCTACCCACGAAATAGGGGTACACGTGTAGACATCAGACACTGCCCAAAACATTTCTTACGTGGGCCACATAAATCCACACTTTACCAACCGAGCACAGCCAGTGGTGCCCATCCACCAAAATGCACTTTATTTCTCGAGTTACTATACATATGCAAATACAAGCCATTGCCAAGACTTAAGCTAGCTGCCATGAGAAATTATGGATCTTGTAGACCTAATAACAGTTAAATTGCACGACAACTGAGGCACAACTCAGCTCTTTGCATGTTGCTGGTAGAACTACATTTGGGAGGAAGAGAAGATCCTGCATTCTGAAAATTATAGGGTCCTTTCCTATAATGCAATCTGAGGTACAACTATATGGTTGTTCCCAAAACAGAATGATGAAAGTCTATGCTGAAAGGAGCAGTTTCATTTCATCTGGGTGAACAAGATCTGTTTTAGCCATAAAACAAATGATTAGAAAACATGACGCAACATTTGACTTTTTGCTTAATACTGTCACTGGCTTCAAAAGCAGTATGGAGAGATGGACAACCTCTCACCAGAAATACTTCTACCTACAGGGTGCTCAGTGGAATGCCATATAATGCCAGTGGGTTCACACGTGTTGAAGAACTATCAGAGAAAGACCAACCTGATAATGACTTTGTGCCTGATACCTCCATGACCTGAACAGTCGGGCTCGAAAATTCCACTCGACCACTCGCATAGTCGAGCTAAATTTAACTAGGTCGAGCTGTTTTTAGGTCCTACTCGCCCTTTCTGGCGAGCAGGAAAGCAAACCAACTTTTGTCCTATATCTGTGAAAACGGAGCAAATGTGACAAGATAACAAGATTTAAAGGCATTTTTATTGCTCACAAAGTTAATGAGCAATAAAGATGGCTTTAAATCTTAGGATCTTATCACTTTTGCTCCGCTTTCAGAGACGGAGGTCAAGTAGGTTGCAGTTAGGTCGAGGACATTTTTTAAGGTACTAGTCCTGCAGGACTAGTACCATTTGTTTTGGATTTTTCGAGCCCCTAACCGCCCCCTCCCTGTTGTAATAGAATTCTCGAACCACTCCTCACTATCATGGACTTGAAGGCCATACTAAGTCATGTAATAAGGTTGGGTAAGGCATAACATTGTCACTAACAATCTGTGTAGATATAAGCAGGGAGGTCTAACCTGGCAAACCTAGGCAGTTGGCTGGAGAGTGCAGACAAAACTTTGTATTGCTTCACTATTAACTTTTGCCTGCCACTGCATTGTTTAATTTCTGCTGATGTCACGTGGGATTTAAATAAAACCTTTTGATGCATTTCTAGTATTCTTGTGCCTAATAAGGAATTTACTCTTCCAAGGAATAATTCTGCTCTGTTTTGACCAACGGCGGGTGACTAGAGTATAATACAACATTTTAAGCATGCATTCACAACAAGACCCTCCTTTTCAGTTGACAGGATTTGCCAGGTGACAATTTAGCCTCAGTGTAGATGTGATACTGGACCTTGTTTTACCATCATAGGCCAAGATATTGATGTTAGAATGAAACATAACTGGAAAAGTCATAAATGTTCAACCCAATCACTTCAGATGCTCCCTCTGTATGACCTCTTTTACTTGAACAAAGTTTGCCAGGCATTACCTGTTGACATCCGCTCAAGGGAAAATCTCATTTGTGGGGTAATTCCACCCCAGATATCGAAATCACATGTGCACAGCTGCAAACTGTAGTGAGGATCCTAGCAAAAGTTTAGTCATCTGGGGAAAAAAAACTAGGGTTCACGTGCATCAGACATTGAAATGCATACTTAACTGAGGCATTGTGATAATGGACTGACAAAGTACACTTAACCCCTTCGACGCTGATGACGAGCTGGGCTCGTCATGAGGTAGCCTCCTCGCAAGCTCATGACGAGCCCAGCTCGTCATGAAACATGGGAATCATCAAATCTCAGCACAGGAGGGGAATACCATCAGCATTGATGTGGTTAAATAGGCATTTGTCATAACTCTCAGCCCGCCTTCATGTGTTGCCCCCTTATTTAATAATAGGTGCCCTCCTATTTGTAGTGTCCACAGGACACGTTCTAGTGTTTGTACATGTAATGTTTCCACCAGCCACTCCTTGAGGGCTGGCTTCCACACTCAACCCCACACGGGCGCCTGTGCCCTGGGCAAGTTACCAGTACTATACCACGGTGTGTGAGCATCATTCACAAGTATGTTGTCCTAGAGCCCACTACGTTACAATGGCTACCAACTGGTCTGCCACGCGTGTAGGCTGGCTGCAGCTCTGATGCTCTGTGTGGGGAGAGAGAGGATTCTGAGCGTAAGGCACTCCTGCCATCATGCTGTCACCGAGAAACAAGGATGATGGTGGCTGCAAGTTGATGGCCTGCGGCAGCAATATTAGCTGGCCTTGCAGCTTCAGAGAAGTAAAAGGGATTGGAGCATTGCAGCCACCGCTGCTCTCAAGGCGCTTCCACACTGCCGATCTTCATTGCTAAAGGCCAGGAGAATGCACCCAAGTGCCTGCAGTACAGTAGAAAGGAGCAAACAGCTTTACGGCCTGCTCGCATGCCACCCTACCTGTTGAGGCGCCCCAAAGCTGCAAATACACAAATCCTGATTATTCACAAACACAAAAAAAAAATCACAGCCACCAAGAGCAGTTTTAACAATATCTATGGCTTTTAAAATTATTTTTGCCTGTCCCCTCCAGATCCAAGTGTTCAATTTTCACTGTGTGTCAATACACCAGGCGGCATTTCATCTTATAAATATAGCCAAGAAGAAAAAAATGTGTGAAAGGTCATAAAGTATCTCACATAAGCATCACAAGGGAGCCGCTGGTTGGTACTCACCAATTTGCCCACACTGTCATCATTGCTAACTTTCATTACCATAAAGGAGGAGGAAGAGTGTCCTAAATCTATGAGGTGAAGAAAAGAAGGAAGTGATGTGTATAAGAATGCACTATAAGTGCTCATGTCATTCTATGCCAACTGGCCCCTGCTGTGAAAAAAGAAATATGCTTCTCCAAGCTAAAATGAGGTGTGACTCACTTGCAAATGGATGCCGTGAGTACCCTCAGATTACAAGAACGGCATGTAGTTGACCCTTTCAATTAGGAAAGGCTGGCATGTTTTGTTGCCAATCTACTTGCGGCAACTTCATCAGGGCTCGAGGACCAGTCTTCACCTCACTGGTACTTCAAGCATAGCCAGGTGGTTGCTGTCAGCTTTTATACCCGCAACACACCATTGAGAGGTGCCCACAAGTTCTAGCCACGCATCACCATCAACTGCGATCACGGACGTTCTGTCTTGTGCTCAGGCCCAAACGCTGCCCTGCCTGCTGACCGCTATCCTGACAAAGAGGTGTCGTGAGTGGAAGCAGCCGCAGAGAGGAACCAGCATCCCCAGTCGACCCCGAGGCCCGCAGCATCATGAATGCTACTGTGGCTTCTTAAGGTAACTCTAGCACCACCCAGTGGTCGCCCGTGTGCACTGTATCCCGATAGTGACATGTGAGTCAGTTTGCACAAATCAGACCCCACACAGTTATGCTAATGTAAAGCATGTGTTCGTGCTCCGGTAGAGCCATCTACCTGGCCTGAGGCGCTCTACGTGGTGTGTTGGATCTGATGCGGCCCCCAAAGGGCAAAACAACTTTGAGAGCGCACAAGCAGCCCAGCAAGAATTTAACAGAGCCTTCTGTAACCCCATTTTCAATGCTGCTGCATCATGTGAACTGCTGTTGCCGGAAAGTATAAGTGGTTGCAGCGTCACCTAGTGCCTGCCCATTGCACTGTGAACACCCCCAGAAAAAAGCCACAGCTCCAAGGGAAGAGACTGCTAACCCCTGCTCAGAGCCCCTGCCAAGAGAGCTGCCAGGAGTACAGCAAAAGCCAAGGCCGTGAAGCCACATGCAGCCACGAAAAGTCCAGTGTGAAAACTTCAGCACAGTTCCAAGAGACTGAAATCCCCAAGCAACCCATCCAAAGGGCAGCAAGCCTCATGAAAAATGTGCGCTGTGCGCGCACCCCTTAGTGGCTGTCTGAGGCCATTGCAAGAAGAAATTGAGCGACATGCCCCCAGAGGTGAATGGATACGCCACCGCAAGCCAGAAGAACGGGCACAAAAAGCACAGGAAGAGGGCGCTTATGAAGAACGACCAAGAGTGCGGAGTCAGAGGTGCGCTGAAGCCTGCACCTGGAAAGGAGCCAGGAGAGAGAGCGCTGGAAGGAAGAGGCCGTGTCAGACGGCCGCCTCCACACCAAATGGCCACCCTTGGCCCGGCATTGAACTTTGTCATATGAAGTGACCGACCCTGCCAAGCATGACTGAATGGAGGCAGGAGCAAGTGCCATGGCGATGCAGGCTCAAGGCGCAAGCACTACGCTCTCGAGAGAAGAAGAGGGAAGAAAGGTGACCCTCCATCTAGAGAGTGGAGCACCGAGAAAGATCCCTGAAGAATGGATGGGGCCTGCAAGAGGTCCACAATGAGGCGAAGTATGTCCTACCGACAGGACAAGAGCCAAGTCCTAAGAACCGGATGCGACCAGCGGGATAACCATGTGGCACGAGAATGAGACACGTGGCATGGCGCCACACCACGGTGAGGAACCTGGTTGTAAGTAGGAATGAGTATGGCATGATGCCACATCGTGAAGGAGTTAAAGAGGCACAGAGTGGCACGATGCCACAGTGTGAATGACCACCACAGGTGCATAAGAGAATAAGGTGAAGAGTGATAAGTCTGAGGACTCATGCCACTACCAGAGAGGGCATGAATCAACACAAGCCTGCCATCGGGTGCAGACGTCACTGGAGACAGCTCTAAGGATGGTCCAACCGTAAGTCGCCAGCAAGCACGCACCGCGTCCAGGCCCAATGCTTAACAGTGCGACCATCCAGTCACCTGTCACCGGCTGCTTGGTATAGATGGCATCTCGGCTAGCAATTGCACAGACCGAAGAAGAACTGCAAGTGGATACGAAGTTCCTCCAGTACTCCTCATTCCCAGTAAAACATTGCTTCCTGTAGCCCAAGTGTACAAAGGTAATTGGAATAATTATCAGGTGCATCACCAGAACCATCTAAGGGGCATCGCACCACCAGAGTGGATCCAAACACATAAAACATCCATAGACCAACAAGGCATGCCTGCTGCTGTTGGAGTCTGGCCACCCAGAAATCTGTGAATCCCCATGAACATGGGACCTGCCGGAAAAAGCATACTCTGCCATTGAACCATCCACCTTTGGGTTTGCATGAGGCTTGACCATGGCCCTGTTGGGAGTTCCTCAGCAACCCCTTTGTACAGCCTCAGTGAGGCCCCGTACAGCCCAGGCAGTTCTGTCACAAGCCAGGGGCAAGGGCCTCAAGGGAATTCTAGTGAGAGGGGAATCCCGACTCGAGAGATGCATCTGCAGCTGCTCCAGGACAGGCACTAGGAAGCACTGAGGGCTGGGACAGAAACTGGTCACCCAAAGACTATCTGATGAAGGCCTGTGCACCTGAGTCCTGACGGCTGGAGCGCACAGACCCTGAGACTTTCAGCTGCAAGTGCGACTTCGTTGTGGTCTTGTTGGCAGTTCCTCAGTGATGCCTTTGTTCAGCCTAAGAGAGGCCCTGCAAAGTCCACACTGTCCTGTCACAGCCCGGCAAAAAGAGCCTGAAGAAAATTTCTCTGAGAGGGGAGTCCTGGCATGAGAGGGAAGTCTGAAGCTGCTCTACCAGCAGGTACTTGAAAGCATCATGGCTTTCAAGGAAGAGTTCCATTCATCAATGTTGTCCTCTGTCTTTGCAGCTTTTCCATCCATTGGAGCCTGAGTGCCTTCAAGGAGCTCTCCACTGTGGGCTCCACCTCCTGATGCACCCTCAAATTGAACTGTGTAAGTAGACACCAAAACTGTGAGACCAGGCGGAACAGAGCAACAGTGCCGTGGTGGACTGTTGCCCCACAGACAGGTGATCAATAGATTCGGACTGTTCACACTGCATTCCTTGACGAAAGTCCCCTGGTTAAACTACGGATGCATGCTGTGAAGCCGGGTGTTCCCAGCTGCACCTGTCCACTCATTCTGTCCTGGGGACAACCTGAAGAGACTTAGTGGTGGTTTGTTGTTTTATTCCTTCCCACAGGTTGTACTTGTTTCTTTTCAATAAAGTTTTGGAGGGATGTAGTGTCTTGCAGGATACAGTCTAATGTTTGTACATGTAGTGTTTCCATCAGCCACTCCTTGAAGGGATGGCTTCCACACCCATCCATCACCGGACAGGTGACCCAGCTAATAAAAGGGGCTGAATACATGTGCCCTGGGCCAGTTACCAGTACTATTCCACGGTGTCCGTGTCCATCATTCACAAGTATTTGGGCTTTGAGCCCGCTATGTTACACTATCAACCAACATGGCCCCATTAAGTTAAAGTTACTTTATTCTTAGAAAACTTGCTTTACTCTCTAAAAAGGATTTTCTTCCATTCTTTTTAATGGGATTCCCCATTTTAACCATTTGGCCTCACTCATTCAAGAGGCTCCATGTGGATACTGTGATTCTGCGCAAATCCCTTCATCTCCCTGTGAAAAATAAAACAAATGTGACCTTGTGTAATATAACTGCTATTCGATGAGATACTGTGGGGCGCACAAGCTGGGCATGTTTCAGTAGAAACAGCACCCTTGCAAGCTGACATGTCAAGCACATCTTGGATGATTGAACACAAGACACCGTTTTGCCGTTTGTCTAGCTTATTTTGCAGAATATTTTCTGTACTGTTTAGAGCCGTTGTATGATATTGCGGTCCCAGAATGCTTGTTTCTGATCCAGGGAAGACATGGCTTGGCAGTTCGGGCTGGACTGTTCCCATGAGGCACAGGGTCAGACTGATTTGCATATGCCCATGTCCAGGGGCGCAACTAGGTCTTCATTTCGGGGGGGGGCTAACATGGCAAAAGAAGGGGCGTGGCTAATGTTAATCAATGGGGCGGAGCTAAAATGCCAGATAATCAGGATCGGTTAATGCCCCCTCACACCTTAAAACCCATACCCGCCCTGAACTCTAAAATTACCCCCGGCACCCCAAAACCCATACCCATCCTGATCCCTAAAATTATCCCCCCCTGGCACCCCAAAACCCATACTCACCCCACACCCTAAAATTACCCCCTGGCACCCCAAAACCCATTACCACCCTGAACCCTAAAATCACCCCCCTGGAGCCACAAAGCCCATACCCACCCTGAACCCTTAAATTACCCCTGGCACCCCAAAACCCATACCCACCCTGAACCCTAAAATGACCCCTGGCACCCCAAAACCCATACCCGCAGTGATCCCTAAAATTACACCCTTTCCCCCCAAAACCCATACTCACCCTGAATCTTAAAATTACCCCTGACACACCAAAACACATACCCACGCTGAACCCTAACATTAACCCCCTCACACCCTAAAACCCATACCTGCCCTGAACCCTAAAATTACCCCTGGCACCCCAAAACCCATACCGATCCCTAAAATTATCCACCCGGCACCCCAAGACCCATACCCACCCCACACCCTAAAATTACCCCCTGGCACCCCAAAACCCATTACCATCCTGAACCCTAAAATCACCCCCCTGGCACCCCAAAACCCATACCCACCCTGAACCCTAAAATGACCTCTGGCACCCCAAAACCCATACCCGCAGTGATCCCTAAAATTACACCCTTGCCCCCCAAAACCCATACTCACCCTGAATCTTAAAATTACCCCTGACACACCAAAACACATACCCACGCTGAACCCGAACATTAACCCCCTCACACCCTAAAACCCATACCCGCCCTGAACCCTAAAATTACCCCAGGCACCCCAAAACCCATACCGATCCCTAAAATTATCCCCCCGGGACCCCAAGACCCATACCCACCCCACACCCTAAAATTATCCCCTGGCACCCCAAAACCCATTACCACCCTGAACCCTAAAATCATCCCCTGGAGCCCCAAAGCCCATACCCGCCCTGAACCCTTAAATTACCCCTGGCACCCCAAAACCCATACCCACCCTGAACCCTAAAATGACCCCTGGCACCCCAAAACCCGTACCCGCAGTGATCCCTAAAATTACACCCTTGCCCCCCAAAACCCATACTCACCCTGAATCTTAAAATTACCCCTGACACACCAAAACACATACCCACGCTGAACCCTAACATTAACCCCCTCACACCCTAAAACCCATACCCGCCCTGAACCCTAAAATTACCCGTGGCACCCCAAAACCCATACCGATCCCTAAAATTATCCCCCCGGCACCCCAAGACCCATACCCACCCCACACCCTAAAATTACCCCCTGGCACCCCAAAACCCATTACCACCCTGAATCCTAAAATCACCCCCCTGAAGCCCCAAAACCCATACCCGCCCTGAACCCTAAATTTACCCCTGGCACCCCAAAACCCATTCCCATGCTGAACCATAAATTCCCTCATTGCCCTCCAAAACCCATACCCACCCTGAACCTTAAAATTACCCCAGGCACCCCAAAACCCATACCCATGCAGAACCATAAATTCCCCTCTGGCACCCCATACCCAACCTGAACCCTAAAATTGCCCCTTGACACTCCAAAACCCATTACCACCCTGAACCCTAAAATCACCCCCCTGGAGCCCCAAAACCCATACCCACGCTGAACCCTAAAATTAAATCCCATGGCACCCCAAAACCCACACCCACCCTGAACCCTAAAAGTATCCCCCCCTGGCACCCCAAAACCCATACCCACCCCACACCCTAAAATTACCCCCTGGCACCCCAAAACCCATACCCATGCTGAACCATAAATACCCCCGGCACCCCATAATCCATACCCACCCTGAACCCTAAAATTGCCCCCTGACACCCCAAAACCCATTACCACCCTGAACCCTAAAATCACCCCCCTGGAGCCCCAAAACCCATACCCGCCCTGAACCCTAAATTTACCCCTGGCACTCCAAAACCCATACCCACCCTGAACCCTAAAAGTATCCGCCCCCCTGGCACTCCAAAACCCATACCCACCCTGAACCCTAAAAGTATCCGCCCCCCTGGCACCCCAAAACCCATACCCATCCTGATCCCTAAAATTATCCCCCCCCCCCCCCTCGGCACCCCAAAACCCATACCCACCCTACACCCTAAAATTACCCCCTGGCACCCCAAAACCCATTACCACCCTGAACCTTAAATTACCCCTGGCACCCCAAAAACCATACCCATGCTGAACCATAAATTCCCTCATTGCCCTCCAAAACCCATACCCACCCTGAACCTTAAAATTACCCCAGGCACCCCAAAACCCATACCCATGCAGAACCATAAATTCCCCTCTGGCACCCCATAACCACCCTGAACCCTAAAATAGCCCCCTAACATCCCAAAACCCACACCTGCCCTAAACCCTAAAATTACCCCTGGCACTATAAAACACATACCCACGCTGAACCCTAAAATTAATCCCATGGCACCCCAAAACCCACACCCACCCTGAACCCTAAAAGTATCCCCCCCCCCACCCCTGGCACCCCAAAACCCATACCCACCCCACACCCTAAAATTACCCTCTGGCACCCAAAAACCCATACCCATGCTGAACCATAAATTCCCCCGGCACCCCATAACCCATACCCACCCTGAACCCTAAAATTGCCCGCTGACACCCCAAAACCCACACCTTCCCTGAACCCTAAAATTACCCCTGGCACACCAAAACACATACCCACGCTGAACCCTAAAATGACCCCTGGCACCCCAAAACCCATACCCACCCTAAACCCTAAAATTGCCCCCTGGAACCCCAAAACCCATACCCGCTCAGAACCCTAAAATTAAACCCTGGCACCCCAATTTGTAACCCACCATGAACCATAAAATTACTCACTGGCTCCCTAAAACCCACACCCACTCTGAACTCTAAAGTTACCCACTAGCACCCCCAAAAGGTAATGATGTGCTGAAAAATGCATTAAAGTTACTGGAACTTACATAAAAAACTTCTGACTGCTCCTCTGATACTATACTGTGGAGTCGGGCTGATCAGCAGCACTGCGTCCTGGCATCCAGCCCCTCGAAGGTCTCAGAGTAGATAGGTCTCCTGGATTCTCCTTGCCCGGGTCCCCTCTGCTTCTTCGCCTCTGCCCTTGGATGCGAAAATAGAAAGATCCATGGCCCCGTTCACCATTTATCTGGTGAGCAGTGCGGTGGATGTGAATTCCATCCAAGTGCACAGACAGCAGGGTGAAAGGGATGGCAGTGCAGGTGATGCTTTTCCTTTGAAAATTAATTTCTGCTGGTGTCTTAGCCCAGGGTTTGCTGTCTGTGCACTTGTATGGAATACACATCCTTACAAGTGCACAGACAGCACACCCTGGGCTATGACGCCAGCAGAAATTCCCATACAAAAGAAAAGCGTCACCTGCACTGGCCATGCCTTCCTCCCTGCTGTGCACTTCACACCCCATGCTTATAACCCATCAAGTGCTTAGGTGAATCCCTGCCTTCAGGCAAGGATTTCACCTCTGCGCCACTCTAAAGGAAAACAAGAGGTCAGGGCAGGGGGGTTCACTCGAGGAAACTGTTCAGAGGCTGGCTGTCTGCTTGGGCTGCTGGGCCTCTCAGAATGCATAATAAAAATCACATTCTCGGCTCCGATGCGCAGCGTTAGTTAATGATTTCAGTGCGTGTCATCTTAGCCCGGGCAGAGGAGGCGACGGGGGGGGGGGGGGGGGGGGGGGGGGCTGAAGCCCGGTGAGCCCAATGGGTGTTGTGTGCCTGCCCATGTCTGAACTGGGGTGGTGGAGTGAGCTAAAGAATGATGATGGATTCAACCCAGATCAGTTGACTGGGGGTGAGTGTTTGATTTGCTCACACGCTCCGTCCATCATCCCCTTTGATATCGCGTTGTATGATATTGATCAATAACAGTAGGACACTTCTTAATTCTCAAGGAGATTTTTCGTTATTCTTTTGCTTTAGCAAACACCAGTTATCACTTTATAAGGAGGAAAAACAAAACTGACATGAATGTGGTTAAACCATTGCAATATGGCCGACGAACCTGCAAACAGCGGGACACTGTAGGCCTTCGTTTGTGTCAATGCCCTTACCGGTCTACGCGGGGTCTTTCCTGGCCCTCGTCGCAGGTTTAGGTGTCCGCGGCGACGCCTGATGGAGAAAGCCCCATCCATGAACCAGTGACCGGGCGGCTCCTGCCATGGGCTCCCGGGAGCGGACCGGGAAGCGCAGGAAGAGGAAGCGGGGCTCGGAGTCAGACTCGGGCGCGGAGAGCCAGCGGCGGCGCAGGCCGCAGTCCTCGGACTCTGAGAGCGGCAGTGACCGGGGCTGGAGGAGGGAGAGGCGGCGTGCGGAGCCGGAGAGAGGCCGCGGGAGGGAGCTGGGCCGCTTCGGGCCGGGTATCCCCGCGGAGGGACGGCCCAGGCCCGGCAGCTCCTGTGACAGCGAGAAGGCGCGCAGGAGGAGCCCCCCTACGACCCATCTGAAAGAAAGAGAGCGCCCGGTGGAGAGGAGGGACCGGGGAAAGACCCTCAGGAGCAGCCGCCCATCCTCAGCCGAAGCCAGGGGGAAGAAAGGGAAGCAGGGCCGCGCTGGGTCCAGCAGCTCCAGTGACCGGGGCAAGAAGGCCCCCAAGAGGAGCCGGCCTGGGTCCAGCAGCCCTGGGGACCGAGGGAAGCAGAAGGCCCTGGGCAGGAGGAGCCGGTCTAGCTCCACTGACAGGGGCAAGAAGGCCCTGGGCAGGAGGAGCCGGTCTGGGTCCAGCAGCTCCAGTGACAGGGGCAGGAAGGCACTGGGCAGAAGGAGTCCATTTGGGCCCAGCAACCCTGGGGACCGAGGGAAGCAGAAGGCCCTGGGCAGGAGGAGCCGGTCTAGCTCCAGTGACAGGGGCAAGAAGGCACTGGGTAAGAGAAGCCCATTTAGGCCCAGCAGCACTGGGGACCGTGGGAAGCAGAAGGCCCTGGGCAGGAGGAGCCGGTCTAGCTCCAGTGACAGGGGCAAGAAGGCACTGGGTAAGAGAAGCCCATTTAGGCCCAGCAGCACTGGGGACCGTGGGAAGCAGAAGGCCCTGGGCAGGAGGAGCCTGTCTGTGCCCAGCAGCCCTGGGGACATAGGGAATCAGAAGCCCCGCAGGAGGAGCCGGTCTGGGTCCAGCAGCTCCAGTGACCGGAGTAAGAAGGCCCTGGGCAGGAGGAGCCCGTCTGGGCCCAGCAACCCGGGGGACCGTGGGAAGCAGAAGGCCCTGGGCAGGAGGAGCCTGTCTGGGTCCAGCAGCCCTGGGGACATAGGGAAGCAGAAGCCCCGCAGGAGGAGCCGGTCTGGTTCCAGCAGCTCCAGTGACCGGGGCAAGAAGGCCCTGGGTAGGAGGAGCCCATTTGGGCACAGCAACCCTGGGGACCGAGGGAAGCAGAAGGTCCTGGGCAGGAGGAGCCTGTCTGGGTCCAGCAGCTCCAGTGACAGGGGCAATAAGGCCCTGGGCAGGAGGAGCCCGTCTGGGCCCAGCAACCCTGGGGACCGTGGGAAGCAGAAGGCCCTGGGCAGGAGGAGCCCGTCTGGGTCCAGCAGCTCCAGTGACCGGGGCAAGAAGGCCCTGGGTAGGAGGAGCCCATTTGGGCCCAGCAACCCTGGGGACCGAGGGAAGCAGAAGGCCCTGGGCAGGAGGAGCCGGTCTGGGTCCAGTAGCTCTGGTGACCGTGGGAAGCAGAAGCCCCGGGCCAGGAGTAGCTCCAGGGAACGGGGGAGGCAGAAGCCCTTCAGAAAGAGCCGCTCAAGTTCCAACGACAATGGGAAGCAGAAGCCCCGCAGGAGAATCCGCTCAGGATCCAGCAGTCCGGAGGGCCGGGATAAGGCTCGACCTGGTACCAGGGACAAACGACCAGGACGCCCAGGAGGT
This sequence comes from Lissotriton helveticus, assembly GCF_964261635.1. Classification (NCBI taxonomy): domain Eukaryota; kingdom Metazoa; phylum Chordata; class Amphibia; order Caudata; family Salamandridae; genus Lissotriton; species Lissotriton helveticus. The sequence goes on along the minus strand of NC_136073.1, from coordinate 849,573,011 downwards.
AGGAGTCGCAGTGGCTCCAGAGGTAGGATGAAGTGTGTCCGCGGTGCCTCCCCGTCAAGAGGTAGAGAGAAAAAGCATCCGAGGACAGGCAGGTCGTCAAGCTCTTCTGGATCCAGTGCCTCAGGGGAGAGAAAGAAGCACAGGCCCCGCAAAGAGAACAGCTCGGCCTCCAGACATGGTAGCCCTGCCGAGGGCAGGCAGGCCCGGTCTGTGGGGAGCGGAGCCAAGCACAGGAGACGCAGTGGGTCGTCTGGTTCAAGGGACGGAGAGGCATCGAAAGAGAAGAGGAAGCGTGTCCGGGACTCGCCGCAGAACTCCCATCCACGGAGGAAGAGGGATAACTCCCGGGGGAAAGAAGAACGGCGCCAGCGAAAGAGGGAACACAGTGGCAGGTGAGCAAGAAATCTGTTTACTCCCTGACCCTGCTCCCGTATCCAATAGGTCAAAATGTCCACTTTTCTATCATATCTGACAGTCCTAGGACTGTATTAATTATAAAGTTGTGATTTAAAGTGGTAAACATTTTAAAATGGTTACTTAGCAGTGGGAGTAGTTTTGCTAAAATTCAATACAACCATTAGATGACAGAATAATCAGACCCCCCAGGATATAGCGGCATAGATTTGCTAATTTAGCGGCACAAAAATTGGAATTTAGCGGCACAAAAATGGAAATTTAGCGGCATTATTGCGGCACTTTATTTTACTCTTAATCACTCCTTTTCCAGCCTTAAATCTATGCAAACTGATTTAGCAGAGTATTTAACTATGCAATAGGCATTATATACTTTATTTGAGTTTTTTTGCTATATTCTCCTTTGTGGTAACATTCCAGGAGCATAGGCTCAGTCAAGCACAATAGACCCCAGAGACGCCCCTGACCATGGAGACGTCAGAGACCCCACTGACCATAAAGACGTCAGAGACACCCCGGACCATGGAGATGTTGGAGACACCCTGGCCATGGAGACATCATGTCCTCACCCTCTCTTCAGACAACAATGCTGTTACAGGAAAGAGTTTAAAACGACAGCGCTATTAACTGGCCCACTCTGTAAAGTCGCGCTAATGTCTTTGCATGTGACAGAAAAAACTTTGCAAGCACTATGTCTAGTTGCATGTAGTTATTTCCCATGTATTGTATTGTATCTTTTATTTATTTACCCTGCCGTCCCGAAGCTGCAGCTCGAACAGAATATACCAGAGAAAGAGAACATTTCCAACAAAATGCTTCTTTCTTTTTTCTTTTTTGGATCCATTTCACAAGGCAACGAATGAAGGAGAGATGAGAACCGCTTGCTGAAGTCACGGGCTTCCTTCAGCAAGCTTGGATGCGGGAGGGCATAGGGCTCCTGAACCACTGACCAACAATGCTCTACCCCCCCTCCCCGTCCCCTTCCTTCCCGAGGCTGCCGTCGGAACAGAAAATGCCCGATAAAGATGACCTTCCCGACAAAATGTTCCTTTCCTATTTTTTTGTATCCATTTAACGTGGAAACGAATGAAGGAAAGTTAAGAGAAGGCAAGACCCGCTTGCTGAGGTCACGGTTTTCTTTCAGCAAGATTGGACGAGGGGAGAGCAGTGTCGCAGGGAGCTGGGTGGAGGGTGGGTAAGAGAAATCCCCGCTCCTCCGCAGAACTTTAAAGTACTCAGCTTCCTGGGGGAGGAAGGGTTGTAATTCTACCAGTACCGAGCCCTGCGCTCTCCGTAATAATTCCGAAATGTGGCTTCATTTAAACATATGGAAAGAGCACTTTCGCTGAAAATTCAAACACCGCCCGGCTTACTCGGAGACTTGCCTCATCTTCCAAAACGCATGGACATAAATCCCTACAGGCGGCTATTACGGCTGTACAGCGCCACGTAGTGACGTGTGCGCGTACAGCCAATAAGATGTCACCATCTTTTTTGCTGCCTGCCAGAGTCCATTTTCGCGGCCATAATGTTCAATATCGCGGCCATCGCGTTCTTCGGCTGATTTCGCGATTATTTTGCAAATCGCGAAATCGCGAAATGCTGGAGGGTCTGAATAATGCACAGCATGTGAATCCAGAAAAGATTAATGCTACAAAACGTTTTCTGCAATCAGTATGACCTTGCATCAATTGTGAGTTAAGGTACCTTCTTGACCTTAGTTCGAGGATTGTGGCATGGTCCCAAGTCTGTTTTGGTTGGTGAGCTGCAATGTCAGTTGTGTATTTCTGGTGTTAAAGGTTACTTGCAATACGTTTTTTTAATGATGATAAACTGAGTTCCAGATATGTCAACACACACTTTTTTTTTTTTGGTCTTCTGTCAGATGGTATTAGCTCTTTTCATACAGTTTATCATTTAAGAGCCCTTATCACACAGAGAAGATGATCTAAAAAAAAAACACAGTTTCCAGCGCCTTTGAGCAGGCTCTTTATGGCTGATGACCATTATGCTTTAAAAAAATATTTCATGGACATAGACTTCAGTGTCAGAAGCTTTTTAGTGTTATTTGCAACAAGGTGGAAGTAGATGCTCAAGTAAGAACGGGACTCCTAAGCCCTGTCCCCTTCACTGCACTTTAATGGCTGGTAAGGCAGTGACTGGCTCTGTGCCCACCCCTGGTGGCAGAAGATCTTTTGTGGGCCATACCAAGAACTTACAGTGGGTTTAGAGACTACCAAATGCTTCCATTGATTGGCATTATCGTACACATTTGCTTGCTTCATACTTAATGACAATTGTTCCTCTTACTTCCTCTTCTTGTTTTTTTTCCCTCCCCGATCATTGGTCTCTTTGCTATCCTTTCGATTGGCTGACTTGTATTCTTCGAATCCTCACTTTTGGGTAACTATTTTTCTTTTTTGTCAAGCACTTCATGAGCATACATGTTTTTTAGGTCTCGCCTATTCCATTCCGCAAGGAATGAATATGCGAGTCTAATGCAGCTAAACCACTACTTAAACCCAAGGCTCTCAAAAGGCTCTCCAAAAGCGGATTTTCAACAGTATACGAGAATCACATGACCACAAGCTCCTCGTGCACGAGCTTGCATTCCATCATCAAAGGCAGCCCAGCCTCCCTCACACAAGCTTCTCCCAGCAGGCAGCCCACCCCCCTCCCTCTCCATATGGTCGCTCGAGTTGCCCACCTCCTCCCTCTCCAGCGCCTGCCTTCTCTCTGCCCACGCATCGCAACTTGTTTAAATTTCAGCTCCTTGAGATTTTTCGCCTTAAAGTGCTTTGGGTCCAAACTACCCACTCACCCTCTTTGTCATTCACATTACTTGCGGGCTACTCTTTTATTTAATACAGACTTGCTCTTCACTTCACCTTTCACGGCTGCAGGCCGTGACTTGCATTTCTACTCTCCTCAGCCCATGTAGCCACCACACCATGACTCGCATTCTTGAAGGCAATCTCCGCCCTGCTGGTGTTTCTGGCTTTTCTCGAGAGCTTCAAAGGCTTCACAGCCGCCAGGCCGTGCAAATCACTTCATCTCAATGTGCTTGTTCATCTATGTGCACTGAATTGTGGCTTCATTCATACTAGTCATGCCTTACTCCCCAGTTACGAGAGTAATTCACCCAAACTTTACTCATTCAGCCGTTATCCCGTAACAGCAGTCAACCTGTGTCTGGCCTCCATTAGGATTCCAATCTTTCGGCCAGTGTCCCTCATCAGCAAATTAACTGTGCCAAGCCCCCATTATCCTCTCCCCGCCCTTGACAAGCTTACTTCTTCAAGGGTCGGTGTTGCCTTATCACGTGGGGTTTATAAATGACCCTCGCCGCATTAAGAACCAATCCAGAAACTCTACATTTCTTTAAAAATGTATAAATAAATCAAAACAAAAGATAACCCTTTATAATGCCGATAGCTCATATCGTCATCTCCTATTTCCTTCTGACTATTTTCCCCCGTGGATGCGCCCGAGCCGCATGGGGAGCAGCAGCCTTTGATGTGCCGGCCGGCCATGCAGTGAATAATTAGGGGAGGAGAAATGCCATCTGTTGCTTTGCGCTCGGCCTCAGGCCCGCATTTCTCCTCCCCTAATTATTCACTGCATGGCCGGCCGGCACATCAAAGGCTGCTGCTCCCCAAGCTATGTCCTCAGTTTCCTCTGCCTTTAACTGTGCTAGCAAAGATGTCAGCATACAGCCTCTGAGGCTGGCTGCTTCACCCCGTTGGGTTCCCCAGAAGTATCAGACTGTCTCACAAGTGACTGACTCTGTCCCAGCCTTATTCTGCCCATGTCACTCACTCTGCCCGAATATTACCAGCCCTTCAGGAGCACCAAATTGTCTCACGAGTTACCGCCTCTGTCCCAGCCCTTTAGAAACACCCTCTTGCCCAAGTCACTGACTCTGCCCCAATATTTCCGGCTCATTTGAAGAATCAAGCTGTCTCATGAATGACCAACTCTGTCCCAGCCCTATCTGCCCTTCAGAAGCATCGCGCTTTGTTTACTTTTGAACAGCCGGCAGAACAATAATTAGCTACGCGCTGCTCATGTAATCTTTCGCAAATCAATCAGGCTGACAGTTTACTTCCATATGAGACATCAATTCCACCGTAGATGCATTGTTTTGATCTTTTCACAAATGAATATTGCTTTAGTAATTTATGCCAACACTTCCTCACTTTTCTTGTAATCTTTAAACTCTTTTGTAAACACTTTCACGTTGTCTCTGCTCCTTCGCGCTCAGTTTATTTTTAAAGTATGCAGATTACAACAGCTGATAAAATAAACAGTTCTCTATAATTCAAGCTGTTATCACATTCTAGTCATCTTGCGCGCATTAGAGGCTAATAATTTTGTAACACAGCTTTCTTAAATTGTATTAATATCTGTAACATGACTTTCTCCAGTTCTAAAATGTCGTGGCTGACTAAAATAAATCTCTTTACTTTAACTTCCAGAAGATATTCTCCTCCACAATGCCAGAGCTTCCCCCGCCCCCCCCCCTCCGCGCAATGCCAGAGCTTTTCACTCCAAAACATCACACTAAGCTTGCCCGCATTGGCTCCTCCGCCCTCAGCAGACAGACCGCAATAAAAGATCCAAAGATAGTGCTTTTGTGTTTGGGCTGGCGAGGGATTTCACAAACAGACTCTCTCTTTTCCACCACAGACTCATATGTTGTTACGAAAAGGAAATGTAATGTTTTCGTTCTTCCTTCCACTCTTTTGTCCCTAGTGAACTTCTCCTGTTTTTGCGCCTACTGCCTTCCCTATGAGTATTTAATTAAATGGTGCTGTTATTGTGCTAGGGTGTGAGTGTACCCCCCCAACCGAGCCTATCTGGCACTTGTCTGTCTACCAATGACATCAGGCAGACGCTTGACTGTGCTAGCAAAGATATCAGCATACGGCCTCTGAGGCTGGCTGCTTCACCCCGTTGGGTTCCCCAGAAGTATCAGACTGTCTCACAAGTGACTGAGTCTGTCCCAGCCTTATTCTGCCCATGTCATTCACTCTGCCTGAATATTACCAGCCCTTCAGGAGCACCAAATTGTCTCACGAGTTACCGACTCTGTCCCAGCCATACCAGCCCTTTAGAAACACTCTCGCCCAAGTCCCCCCACACCCGCCTCGCACACCACATCAAAGGCTGCTGTTCCCTCGCCCCCCCACACAGCAATGCCGAGAGATTCTTTTGCTTTAAAGGGAAAACCAAAACGAGACAAGGTTTGAAGGTGTCCTTCACTTTCAACAATTAATCCCACATAATGTTCTTTTCTTAGCACGCATTGTCAACATTTTTAAGAGCTATGTTATCTAGTAGGTTTTAGTGTGTAATAACTACTTTTTAGTAATGTGACCGTAAATGATTCAAAACGTCACAAAATATATTTTGTAGACTTTCTCCCACAGCGAATGCACATATTTGCAGCGTGCTACGACAGATTTATTTATTACGTTTCTCCGACGGCTTATTTTAGAAAAAAATCTGTCTTCGATTTCACCACACTCCTTTCAAGTAATCTTAGTGTGTTTTCTTGTTTGTGCCTTTCTGCCCTCTGCATTACCACATCATCACTCAGCGCTACCCCAGCATCACTCAGCACCACCACATTATCACTCAGCACCACCGCATTATCACCCAGCACCACCACAGCACCACTCGGCACCACCACAACATCACTCAGCAGCACCACTCAGCACCACCACATTATCATTCAGCACCACCACATTATCACTCAGCACCACCACATTATCACTCAGCAGCACCACTCAGCCCCACTACAGTACCACCACAGCACCACTCCGCACCACCACAGCACCACTCCGCACCACCACAGCACCACTCAGCACCACCACAGTATCACTCAGCACCACTCAGCACCACCACAACACCACTCAGCACCACCACAGCAGCAGCACCACCACCACAGCAGCAGCACCACTCAGCACCACTCAGCACCACCACAGCATCACTCAGCAGCACCACTCAGCAACACCACAGCACCACTCAGCGCAACCACAGCACCACTCAGCGCAACCACAGCACCACTCAGCGCAACCACAGCACCACTCGGCGCAACCATAGCACCACTCGGCGCAACCACAGCACCACTCGGCGCAACCACAGCACCACTCGGCGCAACCACAGCACCACTCGGCGCAACCACAGCACCACTCGGCGCAACCACAGCACCACTCGGCGCAACCACAGCACCACTCGGCGCAACCACAGCACCACTCGGCGCAACCACAGCGTCACTCGGCGCAACCACAGCGTCACTCGGCGCAACCACAGCGTCACTCAGCGCAACCACAGCGTCACTCAGCGCAACCACAGCGTCACTCAGCACCACCACGGCATCACTGGTTCAAATATGTTCTCTCAGTGTTTCAAGCTTTATTACAAATGTCACAAAAAGATGTTAATATTTCACTTCTGTTCTTGGATTTTCGTCACAATAAAATACACTGAACATAATCTTCACAAAAGTTATTTACAAAAGTTTAAGCTATTGCCATTATAAATTACAATCACTTTTATTTCATCTAAATCACGTAAATACAAAACATGTTGCATTACAAATGCTATATGTGTCACATTTGCGAAAGTTATAACTATTGGCATTGTAAATGACAAAGCTATTAATTTAGCTATTTTAAAAAACACATATATTAAAATTGTCATTTTACAAGACCAATAGCTTAAACTTTCCTAATGCGAGACCTATTGCATTGCAAATGCTTGTCTTTCTTCCTTGTATGTTTTTTCCCCTTCGGTACCCACCCAAAAATTCTTGTTGTTCTCTCTTCTCCAATGTGCTTCTGCTTCTCCCCTGCCTTCACACTCCTTTTTGTTCTGTCCCTAGTTTATTCGGTGCCCTCCCCACCATCCACCCAGCTTTTTAGGTCTCGCCTGTCGATGCGCATGCGCATCGAGCAAGCGAGACTATAGGGGCTCATCCAGACTTTATCTAACTTGCAAGGAATCGTGGCGATTCCTTGCAGTGCCCGTGACTTTTAAGCTCAATGCGCATGTGCATTGAGCTTAAAAGCGCGTGCACAGCCGCCCGCATTCCTCCGACACCTTTGAAGTGAAGCTTAGCTTCACTTCAAAGGCCCGGTTCTTCACACCCACATGCCGCTCTGCCCTGCTCCGCCCCCTCCCCTGAGTCATCCTGCCTGCCCCTTCCCGCCGTGTCGCATTTCTCCTCCCCCCTCCCCTCTCTTCCCTCCGTCTTGTTCTTCTTGCTCACTTGTCACTCTTTGCCCCTTACTTCTATCCCTTCCTTTCTATTCCCTCTCTGAACCTCCTTCTATGCCCATCTCCTGTTCCTTTCTTTTCTCCAACATTTGCCACGTCTGCTTTCCTCGTCTCCCCACACGTTTGCCTCCCTTTACCTCTGTTTCCTTAGCTCCTCGTTTCTCCCGCCTACTCTCACATCTTTCTCTTTTCTTTCTACCCTCTCGCCCCCACTTCTCTTCGTGCTCATCTGTTCTCCACACATTTCTCTCACTTAATTCATCAGTCATTCTCTCTTTGTTTCTGCTTACTGCCTCAATCCAATCGCTTTACTTTTTCTTCTCAATTCCGCCCACACCTCTTTGCATACACATTTTCCTAGTACTTTCCTCGTTACTTCAACCCCGTTCTGCGCGCACTTTCGCTCTGTCCATTTCTCTACTATTCCTTATCTCCGAACTCCGCTTCAGGGTCCTGCTCCGCCATCTCGCCTGCTCTTACCCTTGCATTTTTTCTGCGATTCATCGTCTCTTCTCTCTCTTTTAGTTTTATTCCTGTACACTTTGTATATTCTCCCTTCTTGGTGCTCGGCTCAGGTTTTACCAGACTCTCCCGCGTCACCCCCTGTCCTCCTGTTTTCCTACGGCCTCTTTCATTCCCCATTCTCCCCGATTTTCTTCTCGTAGACAACTGTCTGCCTTTCTCCGCGTGCGCTCCTTTCTTCCCTCCCACGTCCCCAGAGGAGCTCCCAAGGTGAAGCCCGGCCACGCTCACCTCACTGCGGCCCATTAAGTGCTGTATTTGTTCTGGTCACTGGTCAAGGGCTGGGCCGTGCCGCTACCCCTGGCAGCTCCCGCTGGGGCCGCATTATCACGCACTGACGCCCAGCCATTTGTCACCACTTCCTTAGCGGATGAAGAGGGGCTTCTGGGTTTAGGCGGGGATGGGGGGAGGACGCCAGTCAGCTATTATTATGAAGACCACCTATAGAAACCAATTCAGCATGCCGCAGGCTCTTTTATTGAAACACACTGCTAGTCTGGGCGCCCGCACGTGACGTGACTTCATAAATCCTTTAATATTTATATATTTATTTTTTTAGCATCAGAGCCCTAAAGTCCCCAAGCATGATGTCCAGGGGAGACAGCATGGGTTGAAGACCCTTCTGGCCCTGGGGACACTACCAGACTGAGAGAGGCTCTGTTTGGGTGTGGTGCTATTGTATATGTGTATGGTGTTTACTGATGCGCACAGCAACTCTGAGTGCAGTCTCTTTCAATCGCTGACACACACAGCACGTTCCCATCTAATTGTGTGTATACAGTACAACATATTATATCCTATGTCTTCATTAACAATATAGTGTATCTGTACTGAATATATATCCAGCATTTCAGACTGCATTTCAGAGCTTTTAAAAATGTTTATGGCTTTTTTTTTTTGAAATTCTTTAGCATTGGCTACAGGAAACAAAAATGCTAAAGATTTACAAAAAAACCCCATAAACAATTCTAAAAGCACTAACTCTAATGCTGCGAGACCTATTGCATTTTCAATGCTTGTTAGGTTGAAGCCTGCCGGGAGGCTACGATCAGCCTTTGCTGCTGGTGTGAGCATCAACTCTCTGCTTAATTTATTTTTTTTTTTTAAGTATTTCCTAGAACAAAGACACATTTCAGTTTTCTGTTTGGAATGTTCTCATTGGTGCAGAAAACTGCTGAATAGCCAGCTTCATTTAATGCATGTTGATAGTATAACGGTGTGAGGAAGGGTGGGTTGAACTTGTTAAGTGAAATATAGCTAGGATTCCGGTATGGAATGTGGTGTGCCGCTGTAGAAGGTATGAAGAGATACCTATGGAACCCCCTGCAAAGATTGAAGGCTGGCAAGTTAGTAAACTAACAATTCAAAAATTTTCAACATTCCTGACAGTTTTTCAATTCTGTTAAGGACACGGGGTGAGGATTATGCTTCTCTTCCTTTTACTGCTTCAAAACAAAAGCTAATTGTAAACTTTTTTGAAACACTACATTTCCCATGACTCCATACAGTCACCTGACCAACCATAGAGACCCAACCCTATATAACTCCTCAACATCCCATGCACTTTCTCTTTCTTTGCTCACTTCAATGAAACAAAGGCAGTCTGAAAACCTAGCAATGCCGGGTACAATCAAAGTTTAGGCCCCTGCAACAAGGCATCAACTTAACAGTACTTGAGACCCAACAGGGTTCGGAATCGGGACTCGTTTCAATGATCCTTCGATGAGCATCTCCGTCGTAAACTAGCTCCTCACCAACCAGGGTATCTCCATTTCTGCGGAACGGTGGATAATCAGACATTCAAATCAGGAGTTTAAGCACGACTACCCACCTGTAAGGGTCTCATGACGATGGGGGTTCGCAGGTTCCAGTCCATTAAGGAGGGGGTTTGTCGAAGAGCCAGGTTTTGAGGTTTCTTGCAAAGATGGGGAGCGATGTTATCTGTTGATGTGGAGCGGAAGGCTTTGGCCGCACGGAAGGAGGAGCAGCCTCCCAATCTGGTCTTTCTGGTGCAGGCTACCACAGCGTAGGAGAGCTGGGCTGATCTTAGGGTCCTTTGGGGTGCGTGGAATTTGAGTCGGCTGTTAAGGTATGCTGGTCCGGTGACGTGGAGGGCCTTGTGAGCGTGGGTTAGCTTCTTGAAGGTGACTCTAGCTTTGATTGGGAGCCAGTAGAGTGTGCGCAGGTGCTGGGAGATGTGGCAGTGTCTTGGCAGGTTGAGGACCAGTCTTGCGGCGGCGTTGTGGATGTTCTGTAAATTGAGGGTGAGGTTTTTGTTTATTCCGGCATAGCGCGTTGCCGTAGTCAAGCCTGCTGGTGACCAGGGTGTGAGTGACAGTCTTACTGTGCTCGAAGGGAATCCATTTGAAGGTCTTACGTAGGAGGCCCAGGGTGTGGAAGCAGGAGGATGAGACGGAGTTGATCTGGTGGTCCATTTTGAGCTCTGAGTCAAGGATGATTCCCAGGTTGCGTACGTGGTCCGTGGGGGAGGGCGGGTGGCCACCAGGTGTCGTTCTAGGCGTCTGGGTTTGGGCCCATGATGAAATACAACATCGTGGTTGGGATAATCCTCGCCTCTGTGTCCTTAATAGAATTGGAAATTCTTGTCCGGAATGTTGGAAAATTTTAATTCTATGTCTGAGGTTCCCATTATGCTTGTTTTAAAGCTGCGCCACCATGGCAGAAGCAACAACCACAATAGGTTTACAGTAGAATGAATTGAACGTTGATTCCGCTGATCAATCTGTCGCTTTCAGAATGTCAGACAAACTAGAACCCAAAGCAAATGATTTAGAGGCCATTGCGCCACAAGTTGAGTGGGCACCAAACATGGAAATATGAATCCCAGCTTCACTCATAAGCCAGTGCATCCATCTCTCAAGAGTGGCAGAGGCCACTGGGCGAAAGGATTTCTGTAAAGCAATCGGCCTCTCATATCAGTACGAAATTCATCAGTACTTAACCTGTATTCTTTCAAACACTGCACCACATGAAGTTTGGGGTTCTCCAGAAAAGCAGGATATGAAACCGATGATAAATTACATTTGGTGCGATGAGAAATGGGGAAAGTAACCCCTTCTGAGGAAAAAAACACATCCTGCAAGATCTCTCTCTCTTGCGTCTCACACCCTCTTACAAGATATGAGGCCCAATAGCATAGATAGTTTGGGCAACAATTTCTCTCAGGACATATATTTATTGTGAGACCAGGAGTCTAAAAACCGCACGACAAGACACATCCCACAAAATAGAATACTTAAGAAGAGGAGGATGGACCATGCGGATGCCTCTCAGTAACTTACAGACAATGGAGTGTTTGCCTACCGGTTTACCATCAACAGATAAATGACCTGCAAAAAATGGCAGACCTAAAATTGTTAACAGGTCTGTATGCAGTACTCTCAGATGCCAGGAATGACAAACGAGTAACTCTATATAAGGGGAAGTCACGCATGTGCTTGGAGCCTTTTACATACATCTAATGTGCTGCTCCACTTTTGCAAGTTCTTACTTTTTGACATATCTGGCAGATTTGCATGTACTGCAATTATTTTGTTAGTTAAAAATGTGTTCTACTCGACACTGGAAGGCATCTATTCGATTTTTGGAGGGTACGAGCTGAAAGGGAATAATAAGGGTTAAATATTCACAGGCCTGCAAAACCTTCACAGGCCTGCAAAACCTACTAAAACAAGCATTTACAATGCAACGGTCTCACCCTTTGCAAAAGTTGGATCTATTGGCATTGTAAATGACAAACTTTTTATTTATGTGTTGGTTTTGAAAACAGATAAATAAATGGCATTGTCATTTACAATGCCAATAGCTTAATCTCTCGCAAATGCGAGACCTATTGCATTTGCAATGCAATAGGTTTTAGCAGGCTGGCACACACACACACCACACCTTCCACACATGCTGACTCGTGCTTACACACACACACTGACACACACACAACTTGCACACACGCTGACACTCTCCCACACACAACATGCTGACATACACAGACCAGAACTTGCACACACACTGACACACATGAAAACACTCGTACTTCCACGCACACACAACTTGCACAATCAGGAAGATGTAGCTGAGAAATCGTGTGGGTGAGAGGCCGAGGCTATTAAAATCTTTTGAAGAAGGGTATGAACTTCAGAGGAGATGGAAATCATGCTCTCGTTGGGAGAAATACATCATTGGAGGGGAAATGGATATCCTCAGGGAACTGTAGAGTTTGTTTGTAACCCTGAACAACCTCCAGATCCCAAGCATCTTTAGTAAGTGTCTGCCAAACGTGATGGAAAGACTGAATCACATCTGAAAAAAGAATGAATTCTACCTGCAGTACCAGAGTCCTGGGAGGAGCCTTGAGAGTCTCCATAGTGCCCTTTTAGGAAACTATTCTTGTTGGAGCGGGGACAAGAGGGGTAGAGGGTGGGGTTGTTTGGGTCTTGTTAGCCACCTCTGTTCTGTTGGTAATAACCTCTCTGTCGGCCTTGTTGGTTTCCACGGCCGAACATGCACCCTCTAAAACGTCCAGTCCTGCAAAAGACCTTGCAGAAGGGCCCTTGCGCCTTATCTAAATTGCTAAATGTTGCCACGCATTTGAAAAGCTTTTTTAGGAAAGGTTGGTCAAACGGCAGACCCTGTGCCACTGGGCCTGATTCTGACTATGCAAGTTCGGTGAGCTTGGGTTCGAGCTTGGGCAGGATGGACCTGCACCTCTTGCTGGAAATGGCGCAGTTTACGCTGCCTACTTAACAAATAGCTTGTTGCACCCAACCTACCAACTCAACCGGGTCGATGGACTTGTCTGACTCCTTGACTCGGCAGCCCAGTTCCAGGATCTTTGTTAAACGACCGGACAAGCCCAGCAGCTTATCCTGACCGTACGGCCAGGCTCGATCAATCCCTTTTTTCGGATCTTTAGAATACTTTTTCGGTACCTGACAAGGGTAGGATCAACCTCGAGCGTGTCTGAGACCTTGCCCGGAAGATCAGGTCTAGGGCACTCTGACCATAGCCGAGTTCGCACATCTTTATCAAAAGCCAGTCAGATATGTGTCTGAACGTAGTCCGCCACTTCTTGCGGAGGGAGCCATGCAGTAGATTTTGGATGGACAGTTTTAAGTGGGCTCAAATGTAAGCTGTGTGGCCTGAGGAGTGGGATTTACGTGACGCTCCTTGTGTTTGTTATGGACACATCTTCGTGGTCTGAGATTTGGTAAGAGGAAGAGCCGAAATCATCATCCTGAAATGGAGCGGGTGCCTGAACAGAGGATGCAGCACTATAGTCCTGATCTGCAGTGAGAGAGTTGGCCAACCTCTCATAGACAGCAGCGTGCACCCTCTAGGGACCTTCCCACTGGTCTTGGAACGTAAGTGACGGTTAGGCAGCCAGCACTGCTGCTTAGCTTACCCACAGAGGTGGTGGTTCAAGGGCTCAGTGGCCCTTACCAGGGCTTTGTTGACTAAATGCTGCTCCCCAACATCCAAAGCTTCCACTGCGTCTTCTCCCAGAGGTCCAGCAGGGCCCTCATAATAATGCCCTCTTCATAATATTCAGCCAAAAATAAGTTTTCTGCACAGCAGAGGCCAAGATGTCCCAGGAGGGCAAGAGACAAAAGAGTATCAGAGGCATAAGCAAGTCTCAATAAGGAGCAGTCGGGGGGGTAGCGGTAATCCAAACTCCAAGTCAGGCAAAGTATTCAAAGTAATGAAGTCAAAGAGTGGAGGGAGTGTCTGCACCATGAACTCTAAGCAGAATCTAAATTTTCCAACCCTGTACAGTAGCAGAGGCAACAGGGCGTAAATTGGGAGCTGCACACGAGGGCCGGGACAGTGAAGAAGTTTAACTTGTCTTCGCACGTTCAGTTGAACCCCCCCCGCCCCAGTTTTTGGAAGGCAAAAAATGGCCTCCGCGCATGAGCAGGGCCACCCAGTGTGTAAAGTGAAAGTGGACAGTGCCGCATGCAGACGTGTGTCCTCGCTCCCTTCTCATGCTGCAGTTAAAACGAGACACGGACAGCAAATGCCCCGTTAGTAGGCAACGTGCTTCCAAGGCGTAGAAAAAATAAACAAAAGTGAAACGTGAGTGGTGTGGCAGGAACACGCTATAAAAATACCTTAACAGTTGGCAATAACACATTAAGAGCGCCTGAAGTGCCAAAAACTGCAAGCAAGTAAGACCATTAATCAACAGACAATAGCACAAACTTTCATAAAGACATAATGAAGAGTGTACTTAACTGGCTGCAAAGCAGGAGGAAGTGCATGGGATGTGAGGAGTTCTATAGGACTGGGTCTCTATGGTTAGTCAGGTGACTGTATGGAGGCATGGGAAATGTAGTGTTTCAAAAACTTTGTGATGCTGCTGTTTTGAAGTAGTAAAAGAAAGAGGAGCATAATCGAAGCCTTCGGTCCTGAAATAGAATTGAAATGCTTGCTGTCCTGCTGGTAGAGCAGTAAGAAAGATTGTACTCTTGGGGGACATGTATATAAAAAAATATATGAAGAAACCTAATGTTTGGTGATTGACACTGATATCCAGACTCATTCTGTTGTAATGATTCACTTTACTTTCTTGCGAACCAACCATGGGGATCCACCTTTCCACTACTTAGATTGCTCATCATCTCTCTAGTTGACCGGTCTCTCTTGGATCATTAAATATAAAATCATGTTTTTTTTAGATCGGATTCTTCGGAGGAGCAGAAGAAACAAAAAGATCAGACGATCCGAAGTGCAGACCTCAACAAACCAAGCCAACAGCATAGACTTTCCCCATCCAGGGACCCCTCTTCTAGTTCAGACTCCAGTGTGCCACGCAAAGACAAGAAAAGGGGCAGAGGCAGCCGCGAAAGGAATAGCAGGCAGAGGTCCCATTGCTCTGTGTCCTCTGTCAGCTCAATATCGCCGGCTCGCTCTCAGAGTCCAAAGGGGGACTTGGAGATCCAGCTGACTCTTCAGGAGCGGCTTCGACTCAAGGAGGACAAAAAACGTCAACAGGAGATGCTGAAGGCCATGGAGACTCCTGAGGACAAGAGGGCCCGGCGCCTAGCCAAAAAGGAGGCCAAGGAAAGGAAGAAGCGGGAGAAGATGGGCTGGGGTGAGGAGTACATGGGCTACACCAATACAGACAATCCTTTTGGGGACAACAACTTGCTGGGGTCCTTCATTTGGAACAAGGTGAGTGAAGCTTTATCCGTATAAAGGTGGTGATATGTAATTTGTTGTGTAGCTTAAGTCCATTAAACTTGACCGTATGTCTGGTTTGTGTTTTTCAGAGCGAAGCTAAATATACAACTAGGGTTGACTATCATTTCCTTTTAGGACCAAGAAATATGGGAAGCTTAAGATTTGTTGCTGGGACGGGAACTAGGTGGACTCTAAGGTATTGAAGTTGAAGTGGTCGGGAAGGAACACTCTACTTAACACCCTAACACCAAACGGATGTGTAACTGGCTGAACGTTTGGCTGTAAAAACTACTGATTATGAAGATATAAACCAGAGCAGGCATGAGGAGGTACACCATATACAAATACCACGCAGGTTTCTTTTTGCAGCTCATGGCCTTAGGTTCAGTTGGTTTTGCAATACATACTACAAGTTCCACCGACCCTTGAAATAAAGAGGTATGATCACATTGGATCATACTCTGGAATAGTGCAAAATCATATGGAGAAGTACCATCCGAAACGCTAGAAAAATCACCAGAGAAAGAGTCAAAAGGCGGGGGTGGATTGACAACTCTGTCCCAGTAACCGGGGCCATAAACAAGTAGTTAGAACGGCACAGGCTGTACTGAAACTTTGCTCAGGGGCCAACAGCACATACCAGAATCGCAAAAACGACGCTGCAACCCCCGTGAGGTGCACCCACATGTCCTTTGAGGAGCCCTCATTCAGCATTGAAATCACAACCTGGAAAGTCCACGTTTAACTCTTAGGTTAGAAGGGTACATTAATCCACCTACCCTTCGTGCACCAGAGTTCTGTTTTCAAATGCAAATTAACTCGCTCCCATGAATGGGCTTAAATAGTTGTTAGGTGAACTTAAAATCACAGACCGCTGTCTACCTAAAGTGCCAAGAGGCCAAAGAACAGGAGCTTGGTGCTCTGTTCAAAAATAAACGTCTAACATAGCGTACGTGACAGATCAACTGATCAATTGTCTTTGTGAATCTGGTCATAGAATGAATATGCAGAGTTTGTGAAGAGCCTGAAGCTACTTTTGAGAAGCTAGGGGTAACTAGAGAGTAATGCTCGAGAGTCACTCTAAAACGAATGCACTAGTGGGATCAAGGGAAGAAATGCACGAGAGACTAGTACATGAATGTGCATGAGACCTGAGGGAGTTGGTGGCAAGAGACGAGAGAACGTGGACTCTACAAGCCTGAATGGAATTTCACAAACCAGCTTGCGAACCGAGATCCCATAGTTTGACTTTAGCCAAAATGAAATGAATAAGGAAGGCCAAATCTGGAGCCTGCTCCTTCTCTTATTTGGCTGCTGTCCAATGGAACTCTTTACCGTTGGACATTTGTTTAATTGATAATCATACTAGCTTTAGGAAAGAATTGAAAACTTGGGTCTTTCCTAGTTAAGAGGTTCCTGTCTTGGTTTAGTGAATCTCGCTCAGAGGATGGGCGTCTACCTAGTACTGTGACATCCCTTAGGAGATAAGTGTTGCGCTCTACAAATTGGAAAAATAAAATAAATTAATAAATGCACAAAATAGAACATTAAATGAATGACCACAGTAGACCAGGGAATGAATGCACCAGTGGGAACAGGGATTGAATTGGGCCAGGGGCACTCACAAATATTTACTGAGGGGCCACAGGTAAAGTTTTAGAGTTTGACCGGGGCCACATTGTTGGGGAGGAGGTTGGTTAAGCAATCATAGATGTAACAAGTAAGATCAAAAACTGCAAATTTATGCTTTCTTCTGAAATCTACTAAAAGCATGCATTTCTGTATATTTTATTTCCTCCTCTTTGTGTGTTTTACAAACCAGAGAAAATAAGTTAAGAAAAGTTCACTTAGAAAAGTAATCCGGAAATAAATGATTTACATTTTAAAATGCTAACATGGTATGCTAAACTGTCTTCGAAATGTGTCAATTTACTCTTCTGTATGTTTCTGCAGTGCCCCTAGTGTGTAACGAATTGCATGTTTACATTTCGATAATTAAACAGGGAGTCACACATGAAAGTGGCTGCTTTCACTGGTTCGGGCTTCAAATAGCAATGGAATGCTCACAAGGAGGGCCTGGCGGGCTGCATGTGGCCCCCGGGCAGTACAATGAGTCTCAGTGGAGTAAATAGGCAGAAAAGACGAGGGCATGTATATGTAAAAGACCACATGGCATGGAAGAGTGAAATAGACACGGGAATGAGTGAACTAAAGAGACCTAGGAAATGTATAAGCCAAAGGACAGAGGAATGACTGAGCAGTTGAGACAATGCAACGACTGAGCTAGCAGGCCCAGTGAATGAATGTGGGACCAGTGAATGAATGACCCAAAGGTGGGCATTGAATTAATAAGCCAGAGGAGACCAGGGAACAAATGAGTCAGAAGAAAGCAGGATGCATATGAGCAAGCGGGACCATTGACTGAATGAGTCAGTAAGTAAGGAACAAATGAGCCATACTGATCAATGAATAAATGAGCTATGCAGAGCCACAAACAAATGAGCCTTGGGCACTATGGAATGAATAAGTCAGGTGGGCCAGGGATTTAATTAATACATTTTTTTATTTTTATTTTATTTTAAAAAGTTTTATATAGCGCTGGCTAGACCCGGAGGTATCGGAGCGCTTTACATGAGCATCAGATCATAGTTACAGGTTACATCGTTACAAAGGTTACACAGTTCTAAGAGAATGGCAACATAGTTACTTGTAAGGTCGAGAAAAACAATACGCACAAGATATGTAAGGGGAAAAGAAGGCAAGGTGAGAGATTCAGGGGGGGTTGGAGTAGGGGAAGTAGACAGATAAAGAAGGTGGGAAAGAGCAGGGGAGGGGAGGGTGAGAGACATAACCTGGGGAGAAGAGGGGAAGGGTGACGGGGACACAAACCGGTAGACGAGTCAAGGCAACGTCCAAAGTCCAGTAAGCTGTGATCCCAAGGGAAGTGGTATCCCTTCCCTATCTCTATTGCGAGAGGCTCCCTTTACGCAGTGGACTCTCTCAGAGAGGTCTCTGAGACTCCAAGGCCTACAAACTGGATCCTTCCCCAACAAGGGGAGAGGGAGTGCTTTGGCAAGGGGTGCCATACCATACCTCAAGTGTGAGTGGCTCCCTTTGCACAGTGGACTCACTCAGCGGGTTCGCTGAGACTCCAGAGTATAAATATTGGATCTTTCCCCAACAAGGGGAGAAGGAGTGCTTAGTCAAAGGGCACAACGGACAGGGGGTAGGCAGAGTAGCAGGCAAGGGGGAGAGATTCAGGGGAGAGAGGATAGGGGCTAGGGAAGAGACAAATAAGGAGATACGAAAAGAAGTCTGCCTAAAGACCGACTGGGTAGGTGACGACCAAGGAGGGATTCCAAGGCCCATCTCCCCTATAGCTAAACCAAGTAGCTCCATCGGGCATCAGACAAAATAGTTCAGTCTCAAAACATTGAGAGAGGAGGGAGGGAAAGACATAAATAGAGGGAGGATGCGGTAGGAGACAAATAGAACCAGAGCTTGAATGAGAGATGACGAAGGGAATTAATAAGCCGGAGGAATTGGGGATTTAATGAACGAGTAGAACCAGAGCTGGAATGAGAGAGGGAATGAATAAGCAAGTGGAACCATCATGTGAATGAGCCAGAAGGACCTCTGAATGAATGACCTACTGGAACCACCAGAGTGATTGAGCAGAAGGACTGGAGAATGAATGTGCAATTAGGACCGGGGTGTGAGTATTGGAGCCAGGCGACTTTACCCTGTAGAGATGTTCAACTGGTGTGCCAGAAAGCAATGCTGCGTGCTCAAACCTAGAGGGAGAACACAAGAGTTTACTAGAAGTAAAGGTACACAGAGAATGAGCTCCTCAACACGCCCACCAGGGAAGAGCGTGATTAGCCGAGGAATTAATGTACTAGTACACTATAGACCTGAGAACTGTTTTCCAAACACCATCTGCTTGTGTCAAAGGTATTTTTTTGGACTTTATTTCTCTTTTATAGTATCTCAAAATCGTGGCCCACACTGGTTGTCCGGTTTGCCGCCTTAATGCAGAAAATAAAATGTGGCGGTGTGAAGCTCATGGGCAAATTGACACTGTTTTTGTATTTTAGGGTGCCTTGATAAGAAAGTATTGTGTGAAGACATTTTAACACATCCTGTGAAGCGCTTCAGAATTTGTATGCTTTTAGAAGGGTCTCTATTAAATGGGTGTGAAACCTCTGGTAGCTAAGTTTGAGGAGCTCCCAGACACAGAAAGATGTCTACTCAGACGTAGGGTAACGGAGAGGCGAGCAGTTCAATGGTTATGTGCGTCCCACGACATGTCTGGCTTCTCTGTTCAGATGGAATGTTTCAGAAGGAAGGGAGACTAACGAAAGGCCTGATGGCACTCCTCCCTCTCTTGAGGCATGGAAGAGATGCACTGGCCAAAAAGTGAATGTGCCAGCAGAATAAACTCCTGTCTTACCCTGGAGCGCAGAAATAAATGAGCCTAGGATTCCAGTGTGAAAGGCGTCAAGTCTGTTGGCACATTCGTTCCTTAGCTTGGTGTTTACCTTTCTACACAATGCAGAGCTGTTCAGAATAAAGAAAGGCTGAAAAGTGAGTTCTTGTTTGGGTAGAAAGCTCTTTGTAAAGATACAGCTGAGGAATGCGGTTAACTCTCCTTGTTCCTACAGGAACTCTTGCTGTAACGAGGGATGAAATGGCTACATGACTAGTTCCGTCTGACCCCTGAAGAGTTGACTTGAAGGGTGAATGAACCCTCTTTCATGCTCGAAGTTGTCTCTCCGCTGTGTTTAATTACACTGGCAGGAGCTTGCTAGAACTTACTCGGATATGTTAGACGTGCAGAAGTTAGGGTTTTAATTTATACATCTTGCCTTCTGCCCCAAATGACTAAGTTTATCCGTGTAAGTAAATATTATATCGATGATCAAAAAGAAAATTGCAATTTTCTCAGAGCCAGCAATCTTTTGGGCAACTGAATCCATCTTTTTGTACCAGTTTTTAACGGATATCCCGATTTCACTTGATGTGCATACTTTATTCTCCAGGAATGTGAATTTAAAAATCTAGTTTGGTTCTTTTTCAGCTATTGGAGCAGTGTTCATTTTTCGGAACTGTAAGGCTAATACATTGGTTATTTTACTTAGGGAAGCAAACTGTAGCATTATCTAAATTTAGAGTAGCGAAAGAAAATTGGGGCCATTGAGTGTTTTCCTGTTTTTGCTCAGTTCAACAAAATAACAGAACTACATGGCATCTACCACTGCTAATCTGGAGTTTTCCCATGCGTTTGTTTTAAGTGCTGGTGATTTAAGATAAGCGCCTTTATACTAGGACCTGGAAGACGGTGAGAATCCTGCCCAGAGCGTGTTTCACAATTTCAAAAGATATATTAGTAATCTTTTTTAAGATCACCTAGTCATTGACGAAAACTCACTGAGTAGTTAAAGCTGAAGCCAGACAAGCTTGGGAGTTCTAGAATGGTTTCATGTGGATGTTTTTCTCCTGTGTGGCAATGTTAACCAGGATGATTCCTTATGTCTTAAACATGTCAATTTGATGTGATTTTTCAGGCTCTAGAAAAAAAAGGTATTTCACATCTCGGGGAGAAGGACCTGAAAGACAGGAACAAGCAAATCCAGGAAGACAACCGCTTGGAGCTGCAGAAGGTACGAAGGCCCACCATCTATCTGTTCTCCTGACAGTTGGGATTTTTCTTTTCTTATTTTGATATGAGGCAGATTTAGCATCTTCTTGCTGTCCTTATCGATCTGAAAGAATCCTTTGTCAAATGTGCCATCTTTAGTCCCCTTGCCTCCAGACACCAATATAATCGTGCCTCTTCATTGCCAAGTTATCCTAGTATTGTTCAGTCTGGCATGGCCAGTCTTTGCTTTTGCATGTTTGTGCATTTCGTGTGGCCTCTGCCTTTTGCAGCGGTAGTACTATTAGATTGGGGTGATGGACGTAAGATGGAAGTCTTGAGTTTTCTCATCCGGTCACCATTTAGCAATCACCTAATAACATTTGTTAGTGTATTTCATTTTGAAGGATGACCTGACTGGACAATTATCCACAAAGCAGTTTCAAGTATTTAAATAATAAGCAGTCAAATGTTAAATGCTTCAGGCCATCATTTTCTCCCTTCCTGCTGGTGATCAGGTGGGGTGTCTATGATGTTTAATGTGGAATGAGACGGACACATGTACCCGCCAGATCTTAGCTGTAGTGCGTTATATCGCGGCTTGCATGTCGTGTCCCCCTCCTTAATTGATCATAAAGCCTCCGCTTGTCCATTTAGCGAGCTCTTTGCATCTACTGGTTTATCATTGGTTTTTTGTGCCCATCGTCTTTCTAGGTTAAGCAATTGCGCTTGGAGCGTGAGCGAGAAAAAGTTATGCGAGAACAGGAATTGGAAATGCTTCAGAGGGAGAAAGAGGCAGAACATTTCAAGACCTGGGAAGAGCAAGAGGACAATTTCCACCTCCATCAAGCCAAGCTCAGGTGAGTGTACCAGCAGGGAAAGAGACGGATAAACGCTGCTATTTGTTGAACTGTGCAGTTGCACTGCCTCTGGAAGGTTAGTTCATTTGTAAATATTCTTTATTTTGTTCTTCTTTATGGTCAGGTCCAAAATCCGTATCCGGGATGGTCGGGCCAAACCGATAGACTTGCTGGCCAAGTACATCAGTGCCGAGGATGATGACCTAGCCGTGGAGATGCATGAACCTTACACGTTCCTGAATGGACTGACAGCCCCTGACCTTGAAGACCTTTTGGAGGACATCCAGGTCTGGATTGGGAAAGGCAGGGGTGGTTCACTGTTGCTGTTTCTTTGGCAAAGTCTTTACTTTTACTAGTCTTGTATTAAACGGAATCCGTGAGAGTGTTTCAAAAATATAATGCATAAAAAAAAGCAGTGGTTAATGTGAGACGCAGACTTGCAGTAGTTCTCAGAGCTACTTTCAGGTCAAAAGTAGTGTGCTGTTTGACTCTTCAACCCTCTGAGTAGTTAACTAAATAGAGGAAGCTTACACATCATTCAGAATTCTGTAAATTACTCAACACATTACTGTTTTTATCTCTCAAATTGCTTTAAAAAAAATAAAAAGAAATGTAGCCTGGCCAGCTATTGCTTGCTGTTTTGTACCAATGTGACCATGGCAGAAATAGGTTCACGGATACTCAGGCTGGGCAAATTCGGGATTCAGTGATATGCATATGCCAAGGTTGTTTTTCTTTATACGTGGCACCCAACCACACCTGTTCCATAACCTCTATCAACAATCTAGATTTATCCTCTGGTTTCTGGTTATTCACAAATGTTTTTCCACAGTATATTTTCCCAGTTGGGTCTCCTGCACCCTTGTACAGTTGTCAGTGCCAATATTCAGCTGGCAGTTGGTATTCTATTGTATTGAGTTATTTGTAGACCTTAGTGGATACTTTGTACTGAATGTGAAACATTGGGTGGCCAGCAGTGGCGGACCATTCCCTACCAAAGTGGCGGGCGGGCCGGAGGAGGGACAAGTGGAGGGCGAGGTTCGGGGATAAAAATGTTTTAAATAACTTACCTGAACACCCCTGCCGCATTGCGCTCTTACAGTCGTCTTCTGGGCACAGGCTCCCAGACTGTACTGCAGCCAACCCTGACACTGCTTGAAAGCCGCTTCTTATTTGGCCTGAGCGCTGTCAACTTGCACTCCCAGGCAGACTGGGAGCCTGCTCGCTCCAGCCCCAGCAAAGCAGCTGGGACTGGAGAGGGCTTCAGTACACGTGACTGTTCGGCTGGCCTGAGGCGCCCACCCACCCCTCCCATCACCACCACCAGCAGTGCTGTCCCCAGGACCCACCCCAAGACTCATAGTCCTGGGGACAGGTCCTGGGGGATTAACATAAAACAAGTTTAAAGCCAGTTTTATTATCGATTTATTTAAGGGTGGTGGCGGGGAGGCACCGCTCCTCTGCCCTAATGGAGGGCCCGCCGCTGGTGGCCAGTGCTGATCTTGGAGGTAGGGCTAATGTTAAGCTGACCATTAGAAAAGAGTAGCACAGCCACGTTCTGTAAATGGTGTAGCTTTCACTGGGAGCAGAAATAAACCAGGAGTTTTCCTTGGTGGGTGATTGTGTAGACTAACTCGAGGCACAAACCGCGAAGCCAAAGCCAGCAGTTCTGGATATGAAGGTTGCTGGACACCGCTGCCTAGTCATGTACTTTTAAAATACTTTTCTTTAGCCTACAAAAGTCTACATATGCTAAGGAAAAAAAAGCTTGAGCAAAGTAGGAACGGGCATAAGTTTGCTGAATTTAGTATAGGTTCCTTTTCCCCCTAGTACAAAGGGACGTGTTTCTAGTAAGATTTTAAAACTTCATCCCATTATGCTACATTGTAAGAGACCCTTTAGTCAAGCCCTAAAACATGGTAGTTATCTCTTTCTCTAGTTTGTTCAGCACAAGCTCGAACCTAGAGCGGTCATCGGCTTGCTGTTGACTTCGCCCCCAAGAGCACATTCCTTGTTATCAGACAACACCCCAGTAAATGCAGCATATGATGAGCGATAATATGGAACCTCGGAGGGCTTAAAAGGAACCTTTGTCCATGTGTTGTGTTCTGATGTGCCGGAATGATAGAGGAATTTATAAAGTGGTGTTAATGACCCATCGAGATCACACGAGTTTCAAAACTCGCACTTTTTTCTATTTTGTGCTCTTTAATTCTGATTGACAATTAGCTTATCTAACTCGAATAGGTTTAAGGATTATTGGGGCTCAGTCCTTTCTTCTGCAGGTGGCACATACGTCAGCAATGAGCTGTAAACCCAGGAAAATGCCTCAGTGTGGGTGCTCAGGATGAACAAGTGGCATGCAGCCGTGTTGATGGGTATGCGATGATGGCCGCCCTTGCTGATCTTCCAAGGAATCATTCGCCGAACATTCATTTTTTATTAGATGGAAATCCAACGTCCTGAGTCTCAGTTTTTATTTTTTTTTAAAGACAGATTTACTTGTTATGGCCCAATGCTAATTCAGTGATAGCCACATTAGTGCTTTGAGTTTATTTAGTTCCTGTTGTGCCTTATATTACCCTGTCCATGGGGATCGGTGAGCTTGTGTTGACCCTTGAGTTTGTATACGGATATAGTGAGTGTTTGCAAGGACCTGAACTGCTCCTAGGTTTTTGTTCAGCTTTTACATTCTACCCGCTGTTTCCTTGCCTGTCAGAAGCTATATACTCCATTTTCACTACGTCATTGCTCATTGTGTGTGCTTCTTAAGCTGGTTTGTCTCCTTGAAACATTCCTCATGTTTGTTCTTCTTTCAGGTGTACATGGAATTGGAGCAGGGTAAAAATGTAGACTTCTGGCGCGACATGACCATCATTACCGAGGATGAAATCTCCAAGCTTCGCAAACTGGAGGCTTCTGGGAAAGGGCCAGGTAATGAACGATCAGAAATCTGTTACAGTGCCCCAATATTTAAAATACATCATTGTCAGTGGCTATGGGACTAGGCCGAATGGTGATACGAGTGGTTTCCCTGTCTGACCCCAAGAAATAAAGTAGGTTGAAATGGCACAGATTGACAACAGGAAAACAGTGGTTCAGGAAGCAGGTAGTTGAAGGCTCCTTGGAGGCTTTGTTTCTGTGTGCCATAATTAGCATGTTTCTCACTGCGCTTATCTGCCTGGTGCAAAAATGTTTTGAGGCTTCATTTAATTTGTTTTCTATAAAAAACAGTCCTTTCTGGCATTGCTTTTGCTCTGGAGTGTATTGCTCATTGCCTGAGCTTTTGTTTTTTTCAAGCACTTGTGTCTCAAGCTGTAACTTATGCTGTCTTTGATTATCGCTATGCATTGGTCTCCAAAGTCTACTTAGACGCTTTATAAATCCGAAATAGAAATGCCCTCTCTAGCAAACACTTTGTAACAAGTAAGAACTAGCTGTGAGCTCACATTTGGCCTGGAGTGGGGCACAGGAATGGAATTTAGGTTCAAAGCTTTTGTCCAGATTTCTGAATTGTGGATAATAATGCAAGACCTGTGATGGCCCATTCTCTCCGTCTGTAGAGAGTGGAGTATGTGACTGGTTATGTAGTTCTGGTGCAAGGACAATATTGGGGACACTGCTTTGCTGTGAAATAGAAATTCCACTGCTCGCTCCATGAAATTGAATGCTGTGCAAAAGCTGGCAGTGAAAATGAGCCTGAAATCAAACCAGGCACATATTCTGTACTTCTGTTTTTTATTGGCACCCTAGCTATTAAGGACGCAGGCGCTGTAGCAGCCTAGTGCATTTGAGTGCCTCCTCCATAGCACTGTAATCTGTAATAACTGATCCTTGACACCCTTCTCTATTAAACCCCCTCTACCGCATGCTGACCCATTAAACCAAATCTTATCCGATGAGGCTTTACTATCTGAGAAATTGTAGCCCGTTGGACCCTCTGACTGTGTCACTCTTGTGCATGGTGACCATGGGATGCACGCTTTAGTAGCTTCTTTCTATTATCATAGCTGAAAGTACCTCCTCTGGAAATTCTGGAACCAGTAATGCAAAAAAAAAAAACAGCTTAGCAGTCTGAAACACGAAAACCAGTAAAGGGAAACAGAGTTGTACGTTTTTGCACTCCTTTTGTGACATCCTGACCCATGACAGACTGGGTTTACACCTTCAACTTCTGCAATGTTTTCAGTAAACCTGCCTCAGTAGAAGGTGTCCTTTTTCATCCTTTTGATTGAAAACGCTCCCCCACCCGCAGAGTAAAACGACTTGAGTCCTGAAGGAATGTGCTTTTCTTACTCAAGTAGGTGCTTGTGTGCTGCTACATGCCCCCAGCAGCTTGAACTCCTTCAAAGTGGCCCTGTACATTGTGGGGTTATATTTCACGCATCAATTCATACTGTAAGTAGCTTATAGAACCCGCTAGATCTTCATATCTGATGCATATTAGTGTAACAACCCTCCTTTTTCCCCAAATATGTTTACATAGAGAAAATATCGGTGTGACAGGCAGGGTATGGCAACTGTCATTGATTTGTTTAATGCTGGTCACTTTTCCATGGAGCAGATCTTGTGTGTCCTTTCACTGTGCAGTAAGCAAAGAATCTGCTTCCGCTGTAAGTGCAGTTATGTTTTGTGAATTTGCAGATCTATTTTCTGATCCCTGGCAGGAGAGCGGCGTGAAGGAGTCAACGCCTCGGTGAGCTCGGACGTGCAGCAGGTCTTCAAGGGGAAGAGCTACATCCAGCTTCAGGTCATCTACCAAGGAATCGAGAACAAGATCCGGGCAGGTGGGCCCAACCTGGACATCGGCTACTGGGAGAGTCTGCTGCAGCAGCTGCGGGCCTACATGGCCAGGGCAAGGTGAGATTGAGATACTATACCACAGACTAGCTCCACTTTTGCGGAGCACTTTTAACTAGCAGGTTTTTCTACTTATCCACTTCGTTGCACTCCTGTTATCAACTTGAATCACAAATGCTGTTTCCTATCAAGGGATCCTCCCCATGTTCTAAACCTTGAAGTAGTTCCTTGTGGTCAATTAGACCTGCAAATATAAAAATATGTAATTGCAAAGTCAATTCCATATACATTATTTTGAAAATAAGAAGCTAAATAGGAAAGTGATTTACTGCTCCATTAAACATTCTCGAGTGAAGGGTTTTTATTTTGATGTAGAGTGGTCAGTACCAGACAAACCTTATGGTCGGGTTACACGTTTGAGCTCATTATTATTTGGACTCTGATTCTAGGGTTGACAGAATATGTTTAGCTGGAACCTTTCTTGACTGCTTGGGCTTCCTTTACGAGTATCAGTAGGTCTCCAGGCTGAGCCACCACTCTTATCTCCTCGCGAGAGTTCTGTGCTCTCCCTGTCCTTACCTACATTCAACCTGGAAACATTTTTAGTTTTAATTTTCAGTCATCTGTTGAGATACAGTACATTGTAAAATATCGTTTATCTTTGGAAATGTACTCTTAGTGCTGGCTTAAAACTTTTTCTTTCACCTTTCATGTTTCATTTTTTTTTAAATAGCACATTCGGAAGGAGAACAATGTTACAAAAGAAAATGGATTTTAAATGTATTTTAGATCGATTGATTGTGGTACCACCTGGCAGTCAAGAACTGCACCAATTGTATTAATCTGGGAAGAGGGGTGCTTTTTTGGGCGAAATATTGTAACATGTAAGTAACTATTTTTCCACGCTGGTATCGTCAGGAGTGTAATTTGTGAAATCCATGTTAAATGCAGAAGTTAGCAGCAGTGATCTTAGTGGTTCATCAACCCCCTTATGTGATGCACACAAGCAGGTTTGGTGGCCAGCCACACTATGATGGATTTAACCCGGGTGCCCGTGTGGTAATATTTTAAATGGGAGTCAAGTCTGTGTTTCTGTCCTTAATGTATTGCACGCCTTCCATTGTTTGTGCTCTAGAAAGCGGTGATAATGAAAACAATTTTAATTATGTAAAAAAAAAAAATCTGGACTATTCTGTGGATCTGTGTTCAATGAAATATTGTGAGAAAACAAACATTGCTCACAGATGTCGGAGGCCTTGAAGTTTACAGAGTCTGTACATACACTTTAACTTGTAGTTCCAGTTTTTGTTTGCAAATTGCAGACTTAAGCCAACTTTACCAATCCACACCTTCTCTTTGTTGTCTGCCTGCAATTTTCAGCGCAGCAAGCGTGGTTACTCTGTGCCTTGTGTTGGTTTGTTTTTCACAGAACAATGTTACATTTTATAACAACCGTATTGTCTGCCCCGTGCTTCTGTGCAGAGGCCAGGCTGAGCATACTTGTTCACTTGCATCAGTGTACATTTCTTGTACATATGGTCCCCAGGACAAGTTAATTTTGGTCTGCTGCCATCGCTGGAAGTGTGGTTTGATTCCTGGTGGAATCGCAGTCCTGAATAATGCATCTGGTAACTATGGGTCTCTGCTTTCTGTTTCTAAATCTTGTTTTTATTTTGTCCAGGCTTCGAGAGAGGCATCAGGATGTATTGCGACAGAAGCTGTATAAGCTGAAGCAAGAGCAAGGTGTCGAGAGTGAGCCTCTCTTCCCCATTGTCAAGAAGGAGCCAGGGTCCCCAGATGAAAGGTGTGTGCAGTTCACGTCTGCTCTCTTTTCCATTTCCTCCTAACACGCACTCTTCCTGCTCATTTTAACATATTCCCTTTGTTTTTTTCTCTCTGCTGTTTTTTCTCTATTCCCTTTGGGTATCCTCTCAAATATACTCCTTCTTGGGGCGTCTAGCAAAAACTCTTGTACGGGAATCCCCAATTGAGTCCTTTAAATGTGTTTAATTGTTGAAGTAATTTTCAGAGTGTAAAACTTTAAATGCAAAGATGTTTAAATATAATCCCGTATACTCCGATTGTTGGTTTCTGCCAACAAGAAGTACAACCCATCAGCTATCCAGTT
The DNA here is from genome assembly GCF_964261635.1 of Lissotriton helveticus. Classification (NCBI taxonomy): domain Eukaryota; kingdom Metazoa; phylum Chordata; class Amphibia; order Caudata; family Salamandridae; genus Lissotriton; species Lissotriton helveticus. Next base: position 849,544,168 of record NC_136073.1, on the reverse strand, counting down.
GAACTGGGTTTCCTTGATCTGTGTTTTCTGATAGAGGCCCTCATAATCTTGCATTGTCAATGATGATTTCCCTTGAAACCCTCAGCGACTGCCCTGATGCTTGTTTCAGAGTTACACGTTTACTGACTATAATGAAAGCTGCTTCTTGCTCCTCCCTATTTTCAGTGTTTTTAGATTTGCGGAGTTATCCACAGAAGTTGGCAATGCTTTTTTGCTTGTTTTTACGGAACGGGTCCTTCTGCTGTGGGATACAAGTTATTTGGCCTCATGTTGTGTTCTTCTTGCTCGTTCGCTCTGTTGTTTAGGCCAGAACCAGAGGAGACGTCTGCGGAGCAGCCTGGCCCATCGACTGAGGAGGCCGAAGAGGAGGGCAAGACCGAGGGTGGAGAGGCTGTGCTCCTGGAGGAGGATCTCATCCAGCAGAGCCTGGATGACTATGACGCAGGGAAGTACAGCCCCAAGCTGCTCACCACCTCCGAGCTGCCATTCGATGCCCATGTGGTGGAGATGGAAGAGGACCTCCAGCGGCTTATGGTGTTCCGGCGGCAGTTCCAGGTCACAGGTACGACTTATGGTGATGATGCAAAGCCTGTTCATCCTCTGTTCCTACAGTAATGTGTGGTTTGTTGTTTTCTTTGGCTGACAGAACACATGAACATGTTCGTATTGGGAGCTTTAGAGCACAGTGTATGTGTAGCGTGATTAGTTACCAGCTGAGTTTGCTGAAGGCAGTTTTTATGAGGGGTTGCATTTTGACCCTCTTTCTGCGCACTAAAATTGTGTGATGGTTTTGCTCTGGCATTCCGGTTACATCACTGTCTTGGCTCGCAAATCTTGAACATTAATCCACTGTTAGGAATTCTTAGGGATTATATTTACATGCATGGTTGGGCTTGAGATTAGTTTTTGATAGCTGACCTCTGGCTCTTGTCTAGAAGGATTAGTATGTTCCCTGACTTCTCTAGAGGACTGCCAGAGAAGACGAGGTCACTGGAGCAGTGTCTGCTTGTGCTGGCCCATCTGCTTCCACTCCTCTCTGGCGATGCGGCGCACTCTATGGTGTGGAAGACTTGGCAACCCTGGCCATTTTAGGCATCCCAGACAATCCCATACCAGGAGCGCCTTCGATGCGAAAGATAATGGGCCAGCAGGGAGAAGATCCTGTTTGGTGTTGAGGTGAATATAGTGTTACCAGTGCCAAGCCATTAGGACTGGCCTGGGTTCGGCATATGAACCCTCTACTAGGCTCTGAGTGAAGTCTGTTTGGGTTTCCGGACTCCTACACCTTCACCTCTTTACTGCTATGTCTGATTGGAGTGGATATCGACATCTTGTTGAAGGAGGATGAGTGGGTGAAGCGGCTGGTGTGAATGTGCATCATCCCATCCCTCCTTTTGGGTGAAATGTCCCATAGTTCCGCACTGTAGAAAGCTTGATCTTTATATTGTGGACCAAAACGAGGTACACTGTGTGAAGAGTCCAGGCAACCCTTATTGATTTACAGAGGCAAAAAATTAGTACACTAAATGCTCTGTGTTGTTGTAGTGTGGGCAACATTTTGGACTTATCAGAGGGTAGTGCTATAAGCATTTGTTGTGCTCACAGAGGTAACAAATGAGACGCCCTCCAGAATAAATCTGAGACCAATTTAGAAAAATAAGTCATTTTTATATACATTTGATACCAACAACTTCGTTATCAGCGAAATCCTTTTTAAAATATTGAATTTCACAGGTAAGTAAGCAGTTCACTTAAAAGCGTCTTTACGCAGCAATGCTTCCTTATGGGAGAAAAAGCATATGTTGCATAGTTATTTGCGATCGGATTCCAGGCGTCTCTTTCAGGACTTGGGGTTGTAGTGGGCCAAGCTCCAAAGTACCAACAGCAGTTACTCGTTACCTGCCCTGGGGCTTCCGGAAGCAGAATTGTTGGTCAGGTTGGTAGCTTTGCACGCTACGCCAGGTGGAAAGAGGGGGTGGAGGGGGGCACCTAGAAACAGGCTCCAGAGGGGGACTTGCGGACAAGACGGAGAGCTGGGAGGGGCTTGGGTCACAAGAGGGCACAGCCGGGCGTCGTACCAGAGCTAAGGCAGTGGAGTGCAGAGTGGAAATGTCGGCTGGGCCCGTAGCATCCTAGGACCCTGGGGTTGTCGCCCTCGCCAGTGGAGGGTGCAAAAATTAGGGCAGCTGGGCCACTCTGGAGGTGGATCTCTGCTGTGCTGATGTACCTTGACGGCTGCTTGATCTTGGTGTAGTGGGAGTCCGGGTTGGAGACTCTCGGGCTCAGTTTGCTGTAAGGGGTCCGGTACCCCGGGTATGGGTCCTGTGCATCTCTGGTCGATCTTTAGTGTCCTCTTAGTCAGCAGGAGCCAGATCTGACCTTCAGGAGCACAGGTACCTCTTCCTGGGACCTGCTGCTGTGTGCTGGCCAGGGAGCGTAAACTCGGTGAACCGAACTTTACGTCTTAGGTGCCTGCGGAATGCAGGGGATTAGCTCCTCGAATCAAAAGGAGATTGCTAGCAATGTGCGAAGGGCTGGCAGTCTCCTGGGGTTCTTGATAGATGCTCAGCTGCAGGACGAGTCGCGAGTCACGAGTCACGATTGTCGAGACTGATGCAGGCAGGGTTTGGTGTCAAAAGGCCAGAGCAAGTCTTCTGTTCTCTTTTTTCCAGTGACTCTTTTTTTGTCCTCGTTTAAAAAAAAAAAAATAATAATTTAAACAAACTTTATTGGGTTTTTTACTTTTTGTCCTCCTATTCCGTTGAATCTAAGTTCTTGGCATCAGGGGTGCCTCCTAAATAGTCAATTTAGGGGCATTAAAGGGCGTGACGAGTAGTAAGCAATGGGCTACTTATCTTGAGGGTGGCTACATCCCCTATATGACCTCTTCCTGTGGGAAGTGGGCATCACCTTGACCCAGAGAGCCTGACTCCACCAAACCCAAGATGGTGGAATTCTGATTTTTATGTTCACATCAGGTAGCCCACCTTAGGGGTGGAACTAGCCTGATGGGGAACACACCACCTGACTAGCTAATTTTCCCGCCTGTCCTGGTGCCAAATGGGCAGGGGCGGTATTTCCCCTGTCTGTGGAAGTCTTGGGTTGCATATCAAAGGCTTGAAATGGTCAAGATGGCCGCCTGGTAGGAGCTCTAGCCCAGAGCTCCCAGTGCTGGGGATCCCTGTCACGGATTTATCCCTGATAGCACCCATCTACGCCGAGGAAAACAAGTAACTGGATTATCTACAAGTAACGGGTTGCAACACAAGTAACTGGATTTCAAAACAGTATTGGATTTACTGAATGTTACCTGCAGTTCTAGCGGCTGGACCCCTGCAGATCTCGTTGGAGCATCGTCGGAGCACTGGAGCATCGACGGAGCACTGGAGCAACGACGGAGCCCTGGAGCACCATCGGAGCCCTGGGCGGCGGCTGGACCCCTGCGGATCTCGCTGGATCATCGAAGGAGCCCTGGGCGGCGGCTGAACCCCTGCTGCCCGCATTGGAGCATCGTCTGTGCCCTGGTCGGTGGAGGCAAGCCTGTTATGGTGGCTGGCGAGGCTGCCCTCCGTGCGACCTGTGGGGCTTTCCGAGAGCGCCGGTAGTCTGCCCATCAGGGCTGCAGCCTCTGCCGTGCAGCCCGGGATCTGCCCCTTGATCGGCAGGAGGGCACAACGCGGAGGCTTGTGGTCTGAGTGGGGTGACTCGGACCAAAAGACTGGTGCCCGTTGCGGATGTGCCTGCGTTCGCCCACTGCCTCGGTCTCCCTCATCATGCTGGCGGACCCCGTTCTAGGCACGGCGGGGGTCTGCGGAGGCGTCCTTCTCCTTGCACGCATCGCCTGTGCGCCCTCGCCCAGCCTGCAGACTCGGACTGGGTGCAGCGCTCGGGACCTGGCACGGGAGGGTCATAGGGGAACACTGGCGTCCTAACGAGGTGACTCGGTGTCCTTCCCCACCGCCCCCCACCACCCCCTCGATAACCGCATTGGAGAGACGGGGCAGGAGCTGAGCCGAACGAAGGACAGGAGAAATGCCGCGAGAAATATTAGAAGTGCGCAGCCCCTGACAATTCACTCGGAGCTGCCGCCTGCTGCCGAGAGAAGAGAAGCCTCCGACCCCGACGGCGCGATACTGCGGACCCCCTGCTGCCACTAATACCCCGGGAGCAGTCGTGCAAAGGTGGATGCTTCACTGGCAAGAAATGAATAGAAATCGCACTGGATCACTCCGGCTAGACTTCTAGAAGCCTGCAAAACGCTACTGCTAACATCAGCACAACTTCTGAGCAGAAATCACATACAGGCAAAAGACTTTACATCAGTTCTTAAACGTGGCCATGCACGCACATCAAAGGTCCAGCAGTCTTTAAACACTGCAGCTGTACCCTTTTGGCTTGATATATTCATCACTTTGCTGACATCAACGTGTTTGCTCAACAGAATCTGCAAAAAGGTATTTATCTACCCCAATCGACTATTCACATTTTCTAGAAAAAGCCTCCTTTGTACAAAATGGCGGGGGCCATAAAACTGTAGCAATAAATTCCCCCAACCTGTACCGCCTGTACCACCGCTACTCACGAGGCCTCTCAGTTTAACTCCCCCACACAAGACCACCAAAACAGAGATAAGACTCCCTCCCAGCAAGCCAGAGCTGGGCTTGCTCAAATAGAAACTGAAATAGCCCTTCCTGGTCTTAAGCAACAACAACTGACAGAGGACTATCGGCTATATCTCCCCTATTTGGCGGCCATTTTAGACTGATATTTCTCTTTCTTCGGCGGCCATCCTGGACTAGTCACTCTCACTTCTTGCCCAGACCCTAAGAACTGACTTTTCTTGTTATCAACTACCGCACACCTACATAGCTCTGTATCTAAACACTATAATTAAGTATCTGCCTTTTATTGCAGTACTGTATTTTTATTTTTATTTTTCTATTTTTGTATTTCTACTTTATTATACAAATTTGTTGTACTTCTATTTGTATTCTGTGCACTGCTGTACCCTGTACCCACGTCACTTTATCTTCACTTGTAACTCACCGATTACTACCTCATATATGTGTGATTAAGTATCTGCCTCTTATTGCAGTACTGTACTCCTACCTGTACTTTGTAGAATTTTTGTACCCTGTACCCATGTCACTTTATCTTCCGACTATTACCTCATACATGTGTGATTAAGTATCTGCCTCTTATCGCAGTATTATACTCCTACCTGTACTTTGTAGAATTTTTGTACCCTGCACCTATGTCACTTTCTCCTCACAGGTAATGCACCGATCGCTACCTCATATTTCTTTTGGATGCTCGCTAGTGTCATTTATGACTCAAGCAGCCTCTGTCTGCACCCATACTCTGTTAGTATTATACTAGTATTTGTATTTGTATTGTATATGTATCTTCGTGCGATTAAGTGACTGCTCTATATTGCAGTTTTATACCTCTACTAGTACTCTATACACTCTGCGTAAACTGCACCCATTTCACTTTTCCCTCACCGGTTCGGCACCAAACGCTACCTCATGCTGCACCTGCACCTATCTCACCTTTATCCCTATCATTCACTGTTCGCTACCTCATTTATTTGGTTCTTACACTTACACTCCTAGCTTTATTTTGAACATTTGTAATGCACTGAATGAGAATACTTTTTTCTGCATTTGACTGTTGTTTGTAATTGTTTTTTGTTACTGGCACATGTACCTCACATATTTTTGACTACACACTACTGTCACTTTCGATTCAGGTATTTTACTGCCTGCATAGGTATTCTATTTTATTCCAGTATATTATTTATATTATAGGCTCTCACTAGTGACACTCACTAGTGTCTTCCTTGGCCCTGTAACTAGCGGCTGACAGTTTGTACTATCGGCCTATTTCCTACTCCTAACACCACAGCCTCTATAAAATGGAGCTCAACGGCAAGAACACTTTTAGAATTAACTACCCCTCCACTCCTCTCTCCAAAAATGCCACTAAACGTTTTAAACACAACTTCTTGAGGTCACACCCTGAAACACCCTTTGCCGACACTTACTTCTCACTGGGCAATGGAGCCCTCAATACTGATATCATCTTCCACACCTCACGCAGAGCCCAATGGAGGAAAACTTTCCTATCCCTACTCACAGTCTCCACCACCAGGAAAACAACTCATGGCCTAAGTCTCACCATCACACCTTCCCACCTCTTCCCTGGCAGGTCTACCATTACCATCTACAATAACGGGATTGTCCTAATCCAATCCACGGACAAGAACCTGGAATTACTAGACAACCTGTTCCCCAAGTTCAAAGAGCACCTCTCCAAGCTGCGGACCCCCACCCAGAACTCCGCCAGCACTATCACCCCTGACGTCGCAGCCACCACCTACTACACTTCTACCCCCAGCACCCCAGTAAATGGCCCACCTGCTGTTAACGCCCCCCACTCCCCAAGAACAGTCATAAATAACTCCACCGCACATACTAGCAGCCCCTCTAACATGACCCTTCTTATCCCCACCCATATCCCCTCCATCCCTCCCCCCCGGACAGAACATCCCCCACCCACAACACACCACCATCTGAACAAGCCACCGCCCAAAGTTTATCCACCCCCCCCCTCCCATCCCCCCCACGACAGACACCTCTCCCTCCCCATCTCCCTTCCCACTCCCACCCACGAGTCTCTCACACCTGACACAACAACTCCCACCCACAACACGCCTACATCTGCACACACCATCACTCGGAGTTTATCCACCCATCCACCCATCCCCCCCATCCCCCCCACGGCAGACACCTCTCCCTTCCCTGCTCCCTCCCCACTCACAACTCTATCTCCCTCCCAACAAAAGATACAGAACATACCTCCTCCCTTACCTTAGCATCCCCCTCTCTCCCACCTCCTATTCTCAGCCCTCACTACCCTCCTGTCTCCCCCACTGTCCTCAGCCTTCACTCACTATTCTACTCACCGGCACCGTCTCCCACTGAAGTCACTACCTATGCTTCCCACCCACCGCCTGTCTCACCTACATCACCCACACCCCTCGCCCACAAACACGTCCACTCCTTGAATACCATCCCACTCATTAGCTCCGCGGAACCCCTCAACAACGCTAGTATACCCCCCCCCCCGATACCCTGCCTGCTCTCCAGCTCACTACTCAACCACTCACCAACGTCTCTCTCCACCAACACCTTCCCCAATGACCCTCCTGACCTGACTTTATCCACCCTCCAACAAGTCAAAGAGGAAATCTTACAAATCAAAAAAGACATCCACGCAATCAAAGACCTTCTCTCCTCACAGCCCAGTCTACCTCCCACCATCCCACTACCCTACAAACGACGCACCCTCCCTGCATACCCTCGCACCCGACGACACCAGCAATGGCCTACTATCCCCGTGCGCAATAATTCCCACCGCCCCCGTCGTGTTCTCAACCCCTTGTCGGACCGCGACCTATGCTCTCTCCTACGCTCTTATGGCCCAGGTCCTGTAAAAGACTTTTCCAACTCACACATCCCCATACCCACAATTCTTACAAACCCTCTAAGGCCCCCAACACTCAACAACAGAGGCTCCGTCCCTAACAACCTCAGAAAAGTTCCCCTCACACTAGAAAGCTCGACCACCCTTCTCTCTCCCAAACTCAAATGCATCCTACTAAACTGCAGATCGGCCCAGAGACATTCCTCCAACATCGCGGATCTCGTCTCAGATAGGGATCTGGACCTAGCCATTCTAACGGAAACGTGGCTCACTGAAGCCTCTACCCCGATTATGGACATACTAGTCCCCCCCAATTATCACATCATTAGGCTGGACAGGTCTCCTGGCAAGACGGGCGGGGGAATTGCATGCATTTTTAGGAGCAACCTCTCCGTTACTCAAGTCACCTCCCCCTCCCTTTCCTCCTGTGAACTCCTCTGCCTCGACATCACCAGTGAGGGCAAACAAGTCTGTGCTTTACATCTCATCTATCACCCGCCTGGTGACAATCTCATATTCACCCAACAATTCATGGACCTGATCACTTCCAATGCCGGTCGGCAGACCACTCAAGTCTACCTGGGTGACTTCAATCTCCATTGGAACGATCAGAAAGACACCGTGGTGAATAGTCTCAAAACTTTCCTCAATGCGCTTGACCTCACCCAATTATGCGATAAACCAACACACGACAAAGGAGCGATACTCGATCTCATCATTGCCAAAGAGAACGCCATTCAACTGGAGGCGATTCTACCCTGCGATTGGTCAGATCACCACATTATCACCTTCTTTATCAACGAAAAAGTTAAACCTAACCCTACTCAACCAATCAAAACCAAAGCATGGAAAAGGGATTTGAAGAATCTCAACCCCTCTACCCTACCTCCCCACATCGGCAACCTCCTCCTTCCCCCTTCAGGGGCCTCAGATGTTCAATCACTGACTGACCACTACCTTGACTCTATGAATACAATAGTCAATGAAGTCGCCCCTCTGCAACTGAAGAGAGTCTCCACCAAAATCTCTAACCCCTGGTATGATGACAGACTCAATGACGAAAGGCGTAATATGCGAATGGCAGAGCGCACCTGGAGATTGGACCCTTCAGCACTGCATCTCAAAAAGCTTAAGAACAAGAGAAATGCCTACTTTAGGAAACTAAAGCGCACAAAGTCGGACTTCTTCAGCCGCCAGTTGGACCAAGCGAAGAACAGGCCAAGAAAGCTGTTCGAGCTAATCAAGACCCAAACAAAGGCACATCCCACACAATCAAACAGCACAACAAACGACACCCCACACTGTGAAGCCTTCTCTGCTTTCTTTAAACTAAAGACTGACAACATAAGAAATGACCTCATCATGGATGTAAGCCGATACCCCAACCACACCAGAATGGCAGACACTCAACCTAAAAACAAGGCATCCTGGCAGTACTTCGATACCTATTCAGAAGAAGCAATACACAAACTGCTCTGCACCTTGAAGCCCTCTAATCACCTCACAGACCCTCTACCTGCTAATGCTGTAAAAGACTTTATCCCCTTGCTCCTCCCTCTCTGGACCAAGATCATCAATAGCTCTTTGCAACAAGGCCACATTCCAGACTCCCTTATGGTGGGGCAAGTCACGCCTATACTCAAGAAACCTACAGCTGATCCGTCTGACCTAAACAACTATCGGCCCATCACCAATATCCCCACCCTGGCCAAACTGCTGGAGAAATGTGTCCAACTCCAACTAACAAAACACATTGATCAATTTGACCTCCTCAACCCTCATCAATCAGGCTTCAGAGCGAAACATAGCACGGAAACAGCTATGACACACATAATTGATGACGCCCTCCAAATCCTGGATCGCAATGAGTCCTGCCTCCTCATCCTTCTTGACCTCTCGTCAGCATTTGACACGGTCAAACATGAGAACTTGATGGAGCTGCTAAGCACTAGAATGGGGCTATCGGGAACTGTTCTCAAGTGGTTTTCGTCCTTCCTTCACAATCGGTCTCAGAGGTTCAAGATCGACAATGTGCTATCTACACCTGTGCCTGCAGATCTAGGTGTCCCACAAGGATCCACCCTCTCCCCTACACTGTTCAACCTCGTTATGGAACCGCTCGCCACCTTGCTTCAAGCATCCAATGTTCAATTCCATATGTACGCCGATGACACACAACTCTATCTAAAGTTACAATCCCCGGAAGATATCAAACATCTGAATTCCACGCTTATTAACACCCAATCTTGGCTGGCCGATAATCACCTCAAACTAAATGCTCTGAAAACTGAGTTCCTACTCATCACACCCCCGGCGAAAATCTCCACCACCCAAACCTGGCTCAACAACCTAACAGCACTCAATGTCCAACCTACCATCGTGGACTCGGCGAAATCCCTAGGCATCACCTTCGACGCCAAGCTCAACATGCAGCAGCACGTCAGCAAAGCCACAAAAGCAGCTAATTTAACTCGCTGAAAATTAAACCCTTCCTCCCGGCCAAAGACTTCCAAACTGCTGTACAAGCTTTAGTCATCCCTCGAATAGACTACGGAATTGCGGCCCTCAGCGGTCTCCCGCTATCCACAACAGCACCCTTAAGAGCCTCCCTGAACGCTGCCGCGAGACTCATTACTGGCTCTAGAAAGCATTCGCACATATCCCCAGACTTAAAGTCTCTAAAATGGCTGCCTTTTGAAGCAAGAATACATCTAAAAATTGCAGTTATGACACACGCGGCCGTGCACCACAAGGCACCCAACTACCTCGCTCAAAAGCTGTCTATATCAGGAGGTTCGAGATCCAATAGGAGTACAAAAAATCTACTCCTGAAACCTCGTAGATTCCGGAAAGTGAAAACCTACAAGCGCTCCTTCTCAGGAATGGCACCCAGGATCTGGAATGCGCTCCCTCCTGAAACCAGGCTGATCTCCTCCACTGCACTCTTCAAGAAAGAGGTGAAAACAATCCTTCTGGCCAAGATCTCCTGATCGTTATAGATTTTGGTTCAGAGACTCTGCATTGCTTTATATCACTGCTCACCCTATCCCTTGGCACTATACTCTACCTGTTGGGGGCACTACTACGCTACTCTTACTACCGACCAAGATGTGATACACGTTGGTTTACTGATCCACCTGAACACCTCTGTAGTGGGATCAATGACTTGTGCTGTCCTATATTACTTCCTTACCTGATTGTATATGGATTGGTTTTATGTATGTTTTTATTATCCATGTTATTACCATGTTATTGACTATTATACTGTTCCCATTATCTCTGTTGACTCCTACTGCCCCTACCCTGTCTTTGTGAAGCGCTCTGATATCTGTAAGGATCCTGTTCGCGCTATATAAAACTTTGAATAAATAAAATAAATAAAGGCGGCAGAGGTCTTTGAAGCCTCCTGTGTTGATATGCTGATTACAAGCCATCCTGCTTGGAGTAGGTGACAGCACCTCCAGCCGGCCAGAACAGGCACTGTTTCTGCCCTCCGAGAGCTCGGGCTCTCACCGCCAGGGAGTCAGAAACAGGTCTGTGCTGGCAGGCTGGTCTGCACCAGTCAGCCAGTACAGTAGTAGTCGATAGGTTTTCAGGGGGCACCTCTAAGGTGCCTTCTGGGTGCATGTATTAATAAATCCATGGCGGGAATCGGTGTGGGTTTAATAATATGCGATGTGTACCAAACGCTTCTAGGTTTCATTAAAGCCATCATGTAGCTGGGGAACTCGTACATACCAGTGTCCAGCACATGTTCTAGAAATGGCTTCCCTGTTCACTTGTAACATCTAGGAGTCCACTTTGACATCACAGGGGCAGAGTTGCTCATGCAGATATGTCCACACATGTAGTATAAAGCAACCTGCCTAAAGGCTGCTGTGGGGTGACTTGCTATACTGCATGCAGTGTCTGCAGGCATGGCACACAGGAGGTGTGCCATGTCGTGGCTTCACTTTTTTCTGCACCAAATCACGTAGCCTGCAATGGCAGTGTACTGAGGGCTCCTTTGGGGTGGCACAATACATGCTGCAGCCCTTAACCCTCTTTACCCTCATTGTCCTAGGTATCTGGGTTTCCATTTACTAGGGACCTACAGGGGGAGCCAATGGTATTGCCACTTGGGGGAACAATTGTACAATTTTGGGATAGAGGACTAGCACTGGGGACCTGGATAGCAGGAACCCACTGCACTTCTGTCAAATTTGCATTGAATACCAGGCAAAAAGTGGGGGTGACCATGTCAAAAAGAGGCACTTTGCTACACACCTATACACTTCTATCTCCAGTTATGGGGGACCCTGAAACTGGTGATTGGTAATCTTTGCTTACATAATCCAGTTTCATGTTAAACGTCCAGGGCTCTAAACCAAGACCTCTGCTGAGGGGGCATGCAAGGACTGCAAGGGTGCGCCCTGGAGGTAGGGTGGGGTGTTCCAGGATTACCCGGAAGTATGAGTCCAGGCTCCTGGTTTGAAACCAAAGGTTGTTACCCAGGGCTTGTCGTTCAACCGCATGAGATGCATGCATTTGACAAGACAATCTGCAGAACCAGTTGTCGGTCACAAGAAATGTTTATTTAATGTATCATAGAGACTGGAATTTTGCCTTTTTAGGCATCCCTTTTGTAATATTTTCCCAAACCTATGCATCGCGGAATCTGTTTGCAGGAGGCTTTTAGCTACAGCAATAAACAGAGCTAAGATGCCGGCTGATGACGTGACATGGCCTCATGTCTGCATTAGAGCGTCACACAGATGGATTCTGTCACGTTTCTCTATATTCATGAATGTTTTCTTGGGGATTTGCAAAGCATTTCCTCAGCAAACTTCACAAAGTTGTGTTGAAACTTCACAACCTCCCACAGGAGCTTCACTCCGCAGAGGACATCTTGGTCTGCACGCGCCTGCTCAAAACCTGGATTTTCGGCTGTGCAGTCTAAACTCCAGGACGCTCCAGCTCAGTTCTTGCACATAGCGCCGGTGCACTCCATGAGTAGCTGTTGCGCTCTACAAATCCTCTAGATAGGTAGGTTACGAGGAAAACATCTGCAACTGAAATGGGTAAAAAAAGAAATCAAGATCTCGCGTGAGTTTTCATGCCACTATGTTTTTGCAAAGAAACGACGTTTGCGAACTGCGCGCAACTCTGGCTTCACAAACGTTGTTAACTTGGAAAAAGTTTGCTGACGAAAGCTCGATGTCACTCACGCATACCTTGAATTTCCTACACTAACTGGTACAATGAGTCCCATACGGCCACCCTTTGCCTTTTATTACCGTTCAATGTTTAGAGCAGAGGTTGGTATTTTTCGTTAGTGCCAGGCAGTGACCCCGTTTAATACTAGAATGCAGTTTTGGTGTTTTTGGTGAACTTTAGGTTTAGTTTTTCAGTGGCTGTTTTTGAATTTCTGGTGCTTGGAATGAGTTCTCTTGCGGCTCCCCTCCTCGTCTCCCTCCAGCCCAGCGGCTGATTGCTCGCCCAACATTCAGGACTCGAGTTCTATCCGAGGATTACAGGTTTTTTTGTTACTCTATTCTCAATTTGAAATTGTAAATACAGTGCAACAAAGGAGCAATCTTGGCAGAGCCTGAATATTGGAATCTCATACATGCCAACATTTCAGAAGAGCAAAGAGGGAGATTTTTTTTTAAAAATCGGGAGAATGGGGCTTCAAATCGGGTTACTGGCGTGTATGGGCTTTGGAAGTGTGCTGCTGCAGGATTGGACATTTGAAACAAATGTACGTTTTTTTCTTACCTTTTACAAGCATGGAGCGCAATGGCAGGCTGAGAGGGTGATGCAAGTGTTGTCCCCCCCCGCCCCTGTGTGACACCCCAGCCGAAAACAGCTTCCTGTGCACACACACGCCCCCCCCCCCCCCCCCCACTTCACAGGTCTTCAAAAGACTATTGCCTTGTTAATGACCCTTTGTTGTTTTTTCACCCCATCGAGAGCCCCTGCATGGCCACTTTGACTATTGCTGGAAAAATTAGCACTTAACACAAAAGCCCTGTCAACAAACCCCGAGGAATCGGGTTTTTGCTTGCAGGAATCGGGAGGCGGGAGACTAGCCTTCAAATCGGTAGTCTCACGCCTGAATCGGGAGGGTTGGCATGTATGGAATCTATCGTGCAGACGATAAAGCCCAGCTGTGCGCTTTCTACCCGAGTTTTAAAGGATGCCGCTGGGAGGTGCTGGCGCGCTTCTACCCATCGGCCACACGATGTCGCTGCAGGACCTCACTGCTGACTTGGAGGTTAATGAGATACAGCCCTTGGCAACGCCAGCTCGTCTGCCCTGTGTCATGGTGTTTTATAAACGCAGTTTTTTTGTTGGAAACAGCTGTGAGAAAATAAACTTACTGCTCCAGCCTGGATCCCTGGCGCATGCGGCGGGCACATGGCTCTCTGCCCGGCTAGACCTGACCCCCGGGGCAGAGGGCTCCTATGGGGGCTTGCCTTAGAAGCCCTTCTGCTGGCCGAGCCCTGCGGCTGGAGATGCTTCACTGGTCCCGCCAGCGGGTCAGTGTGACCTTCCTTTGGCTGCCGGGGGCGGGCGGGCTGCTGTTCCCGCCGCTTCAAGTTTAGCCTCTGCCGCTCCTTGGGACCGCTTTTAAAACTTGCATTGCAGTTTTTTTAATTTATTTTTTTGCATTTTATGTCATTAAGTAATTAGCCTTACAATTCATAATCTTTTTGGAATTGTGAGATCGCAGGACTACAATTTAAGTTCGTGTGAACTACTCTGTTTGGCATTAGGATATGCTGTTCATCTATTTCGTTCACCAAGGCGTGTTTTTTTCTATTAGAAACACGCAGGGGCGGCTGGTGACATTTGAAAGTGGTGTGGCGTAAACTAATTTGCATATTGCACCGCAGCGAGCGAGCCCGAACCACCTTGCATCCATCCATACATCATTCATGCATCCACCCACCCATCCTGCATCCATACATCATTCATTCATGCATCCACCCATCCATCCACCCACCCATCCAACCTGCATCCATCATTCATGCATCCATCCACCCATCATGCATGCATCCATCCATGCACCCATTCTCCCTGTTCAATTTCCTTTGCTGCGGCTCTTAGAAACTGGCCAATCACGTTTAAGCTGGGTCCCCCAACTCCACCATCTAATATATTCCCATTCATTTTACCCTTACTGTAAACATCCGTGGTCTCTTTGGAGGAAAACTGACCTGACAGGAGTCTGCGAGAAACTGGCTATAAGTTTGTGATTTACATCCCCACTGAACTTTTTTCACACTGTCTACGGTTGATTAATAGCCACATTGCACACATCCGTACAGGGTGCACTCTTTACTTAAGACTGCACGCTTTTCTTCTTTCAGCACTGCAGTGCTGTCAGGCATCTTAAACAAATAAAACACGTCAAAACACTTTTTTCCTCCTTACTTACTCTTTTGCACAGCTCGTGTCGACAGGCTGCCATGTCCGCACTAATTGTTTCCATATTTCAGACAATCCTGGCGCTGCAGGGGCACAGGTTACTCTACGCCCAGAGCACGCCCATTAGGAGACTGAAGGGCTCCTAATGGGCATGCGCAAAAAAGCACGAACACAAGTGCGCATGCGTGGGCACGGGTAAAAAATTCACCCTCCGTCCCCAAGCATGCGCACTCGTGTTGCTGCCTGCCTGGTGACAATCATGTCAATCAACATGACGCCTCCCGACGTCATGCTGACTGGCAAGCATTGTCAGTTCTCCCTCGGTGTCTCCTGCGGGGGGCTACGCCCCTATGGACGCACCGCGCCTGGAAACACGTGATAGTGAAATAGTATTTAACTATTTGAAGTTAAATTTTGGATCATTTTTTTTAATTCAGTGAAATGGCGTGGCAGTTATTTTTAACAGTAATACAATGCCGCATTCCTTCAATTTTGTTCCCACTGGCATCGAACACTATAAATGTGCACCAGTGCAAACAACACTTACAACATACAAGATAGACAGCTGAAATAGGAATTTACAGCTTGAAAAAACATACACAAAACTCCTAATCAAAAGAATGCTGTGTTTCGTAATTAAACAAAGGTTGCACTATTCCCTCGTTTAAAAGGTAATTTGTCAAATTGATCTGTTCGATATGAGTAATCTTCTGACGAGTTCCATAATTTTAAAACTTTGAGGATATTCCAATTAAACTTTTAGCGGTTCCATTATCCTCTGGGCCCGTTTGACCGGCAGAGAGCGAGACAGTTTGGGGGAGAGGCAGCTCTGTGCACCCCGAGAGGCACCTTAAGTTGTAGCCTGGCTTTTAAAGGCAAGTATAAAAGATGTCTTCACCCTTGAGGTTCTAGTCCCTGTGACTGATCGGGGAATGGCTGTATGCAGAATTAAGAATATATTGCAGCACTCCCTGTGCCAGAAAACCATTCCAGCTACATTCCAAGGTGGTGGTCTAATAGATGGAAGGTAGGTGAGGTGGAAGCTGGATTTCACTTACATTGCTTGGAGGAGAGTGCTGGAATAATGTATAGGTTTTTGTAATGTTGTTTCGAATGACATAAGCAGAGTTCATTTAGTCAAGTAAATCTTTATTTCGATCAATTAAGATCATAAAAGAAAATGTACAATAAAAAGAGCAATTAACCTTCCATAAAATGCTACAATCTATATACAATGTGCGCTTATAAAAATGATATCCATCATGTTAAAGAGAAAAAATCCATACATTAAAAAATGACGATTAATAAAACAGATTGATCTGAAATTCGTAATTGTGTTAAAAAAGACATAAATGAGCCGATAATAAAATTGACGCATTGAAACAGGGGAAGTACTTATTTTTAGGGCTCATAACTTTGTGAGGTACTAGTGGTAGATGCACTAAAGAAAGGCTACAATATTACATAAACAGAGTTCATTTAGAGTAAGTCGGATGTGACGAGGAGGTTCATATCTTTGGATGTAGTAAGCAGGTGTCAGTTTGCTTCATTCCATCCATAAAGTTAGACCCTTCTGGTGCTGTGCGTCGGAGAACAACAGTGATGCATAAACCGTACAACAATAGACGCCATAAAACATCAGTACAGCTCAGCAGTAATGTTGCTTGGAATAACGCCTTCTGCAAAGCATTGACCCGTGTGCATCTTCAAGTGCGCGCGTTATATGTTTATAAGCAGCCAGTGTTTTGCAGATGGTTAACCCCTTCGACGCTCATGACGAGCTGAGCTCGTCATGAGTTACGCCTCTCGTACGCTCATGACGAGCTCAGCTCGTCATGAACCGCGGGTTTTAGAAAAACGCAGCGCACGGCGGTAAAACGCTTAGCGCGCATGCGGTTAAACGGTCGCTGCTGACGACTGCTCTCATCTGCAGGCCACAAGTGCAAATCCAAGAAAGGCAAGCTCACATTCCCTTCCACAGACAAAACGTTTAGTTTGCTTATAATATATAATTGGGTAATGGGTACACTGGGTACCTAAAGCAACTCCATCAGTTATTGAGCCTCAACTGTGTTGTCTACACACTCATCCGGCAGTTTCCCTGCTGACCTATGGAATGCACATACATGGCAGCTGCAGTATTTGCAAGACTATTATTTCCATTTTCAGTTCCCCAGCCAGGTCGCATATTTACCTCTTCCTTTAGACATCTTCGCCGCAACCCACCTCTCGGAATATTTTTGCTCCTTGCTACAACTCTTCTTTATCCCAGATGGAGCTGGAAACGTTACTTTCCTGTAACATTGTCCGCAGTCGTTGGCACGCTGTACAGGATCAGGTGCTGAACTGATCAGAATGGCAAATTGTGGCATCTGGTTACTTTTTAATCTGCAAGATGCTAGATTGGCCTCCCGGGGATGCTTTTTTCTACTCTTTTATACCAGGAGATTTCTATTAAAAAGAGTTTCTAGAATGGTCCGAACTGATGTATTCTGATTTGAACTCCTTTTAATACATCAGCATCACTGGTACTTGTGCATGGTTCGTATGATTGTGGACTTCCAGGGTGTCGAAACAGGTATGCGTCTCCATGTGGTCTTTAACTGCATAAAGATGGTTGGGGGGTGTTTTGTGCTTCTGGCCTGCACAGGTCAGTTGTTTTCCTGTTGTTGCCTAATAGCATTTTTCAATTGTGGGTACATTAGGAAGGTCATTTGTCCACATATTTCCATATCCGTGTTCTCCATGGTTTGTAGGTGTACAATTTTACCCTATATGTGATTCACTGGTTATCATTCATAGTTTTCTTTTTTTTAAAATTTATTTTACCTAGAAAATCATCTCAAAATGCTTCAAAATAAAAGCCCCTGAAAGAAAATATAGCCTTATAGCCCACCATAGCGGCTATACCAGCCAGTTAAGACCTGCTACAGCATTTTGGCTCAGACCGTTAACAGCCGAGCGGGACTTTAATGCCGGTATAGCCCAGCTACGGAGGGCTATAAGGCTATTAAAACATTCCGCCCCTAGAGGGCATAATGTTCTAACAAATAAAACAAAAGCCTCACAGAGCCTGAGAGTTGAACCCCCCTCGTGCTCCGTGAGGCCTTTGTTAACGGCAACAGCTCTGAACAAACATTGGAAGGTTGGAATTCCGGGCTTCTACCTTCTATTAGAAGCCCGGAGCACTCCACTGGTTTCAATGGAGGTCACAACATTCCAATGTTCTAATAATACTTTAAACCCAGTTCAATCACATAGCAGGAAGACAAATCAAAAGCTAATGAAAGGGTTGTGCTATAATGCAGTGTGTGCATGTGGTCCGATGTTAGGTCTATTTGTTGTTTGTAGACGAGGTTAGGCACTTGTATGTATCTGAATCGTTGGGTGTCTTAGATTCTCAATTCAAAAGCACAAGGATTAACATTCAATTTCCATGTCATATACTTATCGATTTTCTCTACACCACGGATGATTTATTCAATACATGCTTTCTCAAGACTGTTCTTTAACCCCTTGAGTGCTGGCCACGTTCAGCGGACGTCGCGTGCCCTACCTCGGTAGTGCTGCGCACGTCCGTTGAACGTCGCGGCCCCGCCCGCGCAATAGAAAGTTCCGCACCAGCGCGAAACGTTCAGTGCAGCGGAGGGGTTAATAGCTCTTCAGTTGTCTTCTGTTTATCAATCTAAGCTTAGTTTGTGTCCACAAGTTCTCAGATCTGCCAGCCTCTGACCTTGCCTTATGTGCTCTAACTCAGTGTGTTTTAAAACTTTAGGTGATGCGGTTGAGACAGCCGAGGACATCTTTGTTCGAAAGGCCAAAGAGGGGATGGGCCAAGACGAGGCGCAGTTCAGCGTCGAGGTGCCAGTGACCAGCAAGGCCTATCTCTGGGCAGACAAGTACAGACCCCGCAAGCCTCGCTTCTTCAACAGAGTGCACACCGGTTTTGAGTGGAACAAATACAACCAAACCCATTATGACTTTGACAACCCCCCACCCAAGATTGTGCAGGGCTACAAGTTCAACATCTTCTACCCGGATCTGATCAATAAACGTTCTACGCCGGAGTACTTCCTGGAGGCCTGTCACGACAACAAGGACTTTGCCATCTTGCGGTTTCATGCAGGTCCACCCTACGAGGACATTGCTTTTAAGATAGTCAACCGCGAGTGGGAGTACTCACACCGGCACGGCTTCCGCTGCCAGTTCTCCAATGGAATCTTTCAGCTCTGGTTTCACTTCAAGCGGTACCGCTATCGCAGATGAGCACTGTGGAGTGTGGGGCTCGGTCACCAGCACAAACTTGTATTTATATTTTCATATTTCCCTGCCCATACACACTAATCAAATATCTGGGATTGTGAATTCTGGAAGTGCTTTGGGCAGTCATTACATTCCTTGACTGGTTGCTACAGGTTCAGTCCATCACTTCCTGTCAGGCTTTGGATGCTGCTTTTTATAACCTGGACCTAAACAAATGTTCCCTGTATGATATCCCATAAAATAAAATTACTGACTATATTAGGTGCCCTGTTCATTCAGAAACCCCGGGAGACTGTCCACTCACCGCTGTATAGCCTGCCCATCCTGCCTAGACTCCTCCTGTGCATCACAGTCCCCTGGTTGTTGCTTTCTGTTTGATATTCACCACTGCACTTTAATGATTCTAACTTGTAAACGTAATTTTGCAAAGCAGATAACAACCCGGACCAGCTTTCTTCATAGTCCTGTGTTTTTTTCCCCTTAGGTACAAAATGTAATTATCCCAGTCACTTGGGTACTTTTTCTTTTAATGCAGAATGCATACCTAGCATATGTGGGTGTCTTGGGTGCATAGAGCGGGGAACGGAGTTACCAACATAGCGTCAGCATAGCACTGCCATGGCTAAGCCTTGATATCTGGATGAGTTTCTGTCAGTGGAAAATTGGGGTAGAATCCAAATCTAGGGTTGTTGAGCAGAGATCAGTCCGAAATGTTTACTTTTAAGGTTTTCTTAAGGGCAGATGAGGCTAACCCCAACATCAGATCTTGGCAATTTGATGGCAGTACAAGTGAGTGTGCTTGTTTTTGTGTGTGCGTGAAGTTTTGACATTGCGCTGGTGCTTGTTTCACGATTGAAGCTATCAGTTAAGATGTGTGGAATCAAAGAATTGTGTAGAAGTGGCAGGGTAGAGTGGTAGCAGAAGGGGAGGGGCGTAGGTTGAGATGAGTTATGTACTAAGAATGAGTGATCTGTTTGAGACAGACTGAATGGAAGTTCTTGTTGGTGTATGTATGAACCAATAGGGAATTTGAGATGCCTGTGGGTTTTCTGGAAAGGTCCTGAGCCCGATAGAGCTGCCATGAACGCTGTATGTCTAAAACACAGGTTTCTTTACATCTCGTGGCCATGTCGCCTCGTCGCATGCCCCTTTCTGTAAGGTTCCGAGATGGTTGTATTGCTTTGGTAGGCATTTTTTGTTTTCATTGGGGTAAGAATTGGTTTGTTGCGTATGTCGCCCCTTGTGTATCAGTAAGATAGCTGCCACGAGTCATGTCTGCCTCCTGCAGTGGCCTGTTGCCTTCGGCTAGGTTGGTGCTATATACATACCTCTACGCGCATAAATACAGACCAGGACTATGGAGTGTTTTGCTGAATGCGTCCAGTATGGTCAGGTCGTTGGGAACGGTGAGGACCGACCTACGGCCGTGTCAGTCAGTGATGGCCAGGTTGATCTTTGAGGTCAGGCCTACAGTCTGGGCTTGTACTCGCTGAATGTTGGTTGAGGGTCAGTGGTGGAGAGCCCCGTGAGGTCACTGAGCGGGATGAACCTTACCTTCCAGTTCTTTGTGCAGTGACCATGCTAGGCCGCCAGTTTAGTACATTGGGATGAACCTTCATTACATTGGACGGTTCCCAGGATTCTTTGATAAGTTCATAAATTCAGAATTGTTTTTCTAACCATTCAAGATGGGAGCTGGGTTTCCCAAACATTTTATTCTACGTAAATCTCTAGATCAGTGGTTCTTAACCTTTTGACGTCTGTGGACCCCCACTTAAGTATTTCTGGAAACCGTGGATCCACACAGCCATTATTGGAATCTGGAGACCCTCGCTGCGTCATTACTGGAAGCGAGGTACCCCGGCTTAAGCAATTTTGATATTTCAAACCCCAAAGCAATACACAAAAATCGAGAAATGTGCATTCGTCAAACAAATACATGAATACAGAAATGATTAAATATTTGATCTAATTCACAAACAAATATAAACATTTGTAAGATTTTAATTCAATTGAACACATATCGTCCCCATGATATCCTGGTTGATACACTTGCTCTGCTCCAATCTGAGGACACCAACTTCCTTTTTGGCCTCCAATTTCAAATTCCTACACATTTACGGAGAATTTTAAAATGTAAAATTTTACTTCTTTATTTATATACAATTTAATAATCTGTTGATGTTTAATTTTCTAAGCAGTCGTGGACCTCATGGGTAGGTGTCGCGGACCCACTGGGGCCCCTGTACTGCAGGTTAAGAACGGCAGCTCTTGGTAATGGCTGATCGAAGCAGGCAGCCACTGTGGACTCCTCCTTGTTGGGTTTCTGTGCTACCGCCTTTGAAATATTATGGAAATGTTCATCAGATGGAAAAAGCAGTATTGTCTGTGGCTGAATGGCTGCATCCCGCGCAGAGTTCTCCGTCCGGCAAAGTTCTTACATTGGCAGCCAATGGAAAAAGAGCTCAAATCGACCAATGACATTCCACCTGTATACATTCTTTATAAACTATTTTTATAGTTGTTTTCTATCTTGATTCTAGTTCACATAAAAGGCTGAGCATCAAGCAGATAGAACTTTGAGATGTACATCTAATTACTTCTGTGAAGGTTGCTGGAAGCATATTGGTCTTTTAGGATCCTGTCGAGCGTCACCTGATAGTGGACAGGTCAGAACCTGTCGAAACAGATAATTTAAAAGCATGTGAAATTTTTGGGGGCTGTATTTTTTTTTTTTTATTTGGTAATAAAAATTGTTTAATTTGTGTATAAAATGAGAATTTAAACGTTTGGCAAGATGTGCTTTGGTATTTGTGTTTTTTAAAGTGTTTAATTCAAGGCAGAGTTTATAAGTGGAACCAGGCAATACTGACTTTTCTGTTGATGACTGTTATAAATGAAAACTTTGCCTAATTCCTACCCTTGCACCAGAAAGACAAGTTCCGATAACCTGGACAGTGACGCCAGAGCTCTTCATACAGCCACAATAAATGCCCCCCGCCCCCCCTTTCTTTTTTTGATCATTGAGAAACTTGAACAAGTTCAACCTCCTAAGTAACTGGGTTTCGGCCCCTCTCCTGCTAGAGCTGTGAGAGGTGGTTTCTGCCGTACCCCAGATAGTGACAGTAGCACGTGCCAACCTGAGCTGAAGATTCTTTGCCCCTTTTTGGGTGGAAGTCAGGCTGCCACAAAGTGTCTTATACACTTCATGATGGTTTCTTTCTGTGATGCACGGTGACAACACACGCAACATTCAGCTGCCCCTCTTTGCACAGGCTACCTGTGGACCATGGACCATTCCACTGCCGCTAGCTGCATCCGAAGCGAACTTTAAGCCTCGCCTGCTGCAAAGTTTGAATTGTCCTTCTGTGGCTTAGCTGGTCATTTAAAAGCTCACCGTATTACTCAAGAGTATTCTATGCACAAGATAATTCCCTTGTTGCTTCCACCACTTCCACCAACCTCCTTGAGATACTGGCTCTCATGACCGCTGATGGTTGAGGTTTGTACAAAGCACCTTCTTCTCTGGTGGACACTTCCGTTTAAGGCCTGGCTTAGGAACACCTTCTAAAGTTCTGATGGTCTTCTTTTTGGCAGTGTAGTGGGCAGATTTGTCCTCATGTGGCCGCAAGGGTCACTTGCTGCATTGTCATCTTGTTCCCCCTACAGGCACCTGAATGGTGCGGTCGGTATAATTTGATATTTAGCGATTCGAGGAAGCCTCATCTCTATTGGAAAGATTTCATATACATTTGCAATACATGTACAGAATCTTCTGTCCTCTATTCTAACCTGGTCAATGCATACTGAGGACTGTTGGTGTGAGGGACTTGAATAGAATGAGAATTTCAAATCTCTGTTTGTGTACTGCACTGGAGGTCTGTGCTGACTTGACTGACGCCCGCCAATCAGGAATCCAAAGTTTGTAGTTCTGTCTGAGCCACAAGTGATTTTTGCCTTCAAAGCTATCCTGCATCCTTTACAAGAGAACATGGCCGGGTCCTTTGCACTGGTTGTAGTTCTTAGGGTAGGAACAGCAGGGAAGTTTCAGTTGGCAGCCCTAGGGTATTTTTGTTTGGCTGTGGTAGTGAGTTGAAAGTTGAGTATTGCATCTGAACTGCAAATTGCAAGAGGTTTGCTTCAGGCTGTAAATGCTTTGTTCATTGGCTGGCACTTAATTCCCCCACTTTGGGAAGGTCAAAAGGATGCAAATAAAATGTAGCAACTGCTCATTAAGTAAGTTATCATTTATTTTGCCAGTGGCGATGCTCACTCCCCAGAGGAGGTACTACTGTAGCAGTCGAAAGGTGCTATGTCATAGCAGATTCTTTTGTTCTGACTTGGCTGCTAGCAATAATTTGTTGTGGAGAGTTATTGATCTCATAATTGCGTGCATGAGACAGTTGCTGGAACCTTCGGGTCAGTTTTGAATGGTTTTTATTTCTGCTTTTTGTTTTTGCATCATATTCAACACTCTACATGAAGGTGGCAAACGCACAGTAAAAGCTGGACTGATGCCCTACACAGGATGTGGGAAAGGTTGGACTCTAGCCCAGGACCTCGAAAGTAGTCCACTCCATGGACAAGTGGCTACTGTCTTCAGAAAAAGCAGTCTTTCCTGCTGATCTTTGTATACTTCAGCACCCCCAAATCTCTCATCCCTCCCACTGGATGTACGGAGGGTTCTATTTGTTGGATACTGCATCTTCACGCCAGGCTGTTTCAACACTGGACTAAATTGGCCCACGACCATCCATTTCCCTACAATAGTTTGAATGATGGGGTTGGACTGGGGACTTTGTACATACCTTGTTCGATGGGGCTGTCCGCGCCTTGGCTGCTGATGAAAGTGCGAGTTGAATCGACTCATTTCCCACATTTAGATCTGCTTGGGCCAGAAGATATCAAAATCCAGATGCATGTTCACCTCGGTGTGGAATGTACGTTTCTGGCCATAAGAGACGTCTGAATGATAACCTAGGTGGGAATGGCCTGCTTTTGAGAGCGCACAAACATGTCCTTGTCTGTTCGGTATACATGAGATTTCCTGCATTCTGCGGGTCTATGCTAGCTAGGCCTGAGGAAGGTAACTCAGTTTGGGACTTCTGTTCTATTACAGCCTATGATTTTGGAGCCAAAAAGCTAAATTCGTTCCACAATTGTACTTTGGTATTTGTTTCTTTAAAGTGTTCAGTTCAAGGCAGAGTTATGAGGGCAACCAGGTAATACCGACTTTTCTGTTGATGACTGTTGCCTTATTCCTACCCTTGCACCTGAAAGACAAGTTCTGATAACATGGACTATGACGCCGGAGCCCTTCATACAACCGCAACAAATACCCCACAGTTGTTTTGTTTCATTGAGTAAGATGGGCAAGTTCATCCTTGAGTAACTGGGTTTCAGCCCCTCGCCTGCTAGAGCTGTGCAAGGCTGTGTCTTCCGTACCCCAGATAGCGACGGTAGCACGTGCCAACCTGAGCTGAAGATTCTCTGCATCTTTTTGGGTGGAAGTCTGGATACTATCAAGTATCTTCCACACTTCAGGGTGGTTTCTATCTGCGATGCACTGGCAACAGTACTTGTGACTTTCTGCTGCCCCTCAATGCACAGGCGACAATATGTGGACCATCCCACTCCCGCTACCTGCATCCGAAGAGAACATTAAGCCTCGCCTGCTGCAGAGTTTGACTTTAAAGCTCTCTGTATTACTCAAGAGTATTCTATGGACAAGAGAATTTCCTTGTTGCTTCCACCATCCTACTCTCTGCTTGAGATGCTGGCACTCAACAGCGGATGGTTGGGTTTTTCACAAAGCACCTACTACCCTGGTGGACACTCCTGTTTAAGTCCTGGCTTAGGATAATTTTCTAAACTTCTGATGGTCTTTTTTTGGCAGTATATTGGGCAGGTCTGGTTTCTCATGTGGCCACCAAGCTCGCACCCTGCATTTTTCGACTTGTTCCCCCTACAGTCACCTGAATGTTGGAGTTCATTGTAGTTTGATATTTAGTTATTACAGGAAGACTCATCTCTATTAGAAATATTTCTAATACATTTGCTACAAATGCACAGAATCATCTTTCATCGATTCCAACCTGGCCAATGCATACTGAGGGTTGTTGGTATGAGAGACTTGAACATAATGAGAATTTCAATTCTCTTGTTTGCCAATCAGGAATCCAAAGTATGGATTTCCTACCTATCTGCATCACATTTTTTTTATAGCAATCAAAGCTATCCCACATCCTTTAAAAGAGATAGTGGCAGGGTCTGCTGCACTGGTTCTAGTTCTCAGGGTAGGACTAGAAGGGTAGCTTCAGTTGGCAGCATGTTTGTATCAGAACTGCAAGAGGCTTGCATCTAGATGTAAATGCTTCTTTGTTCATTGGCCAAGCACTTATTTTGCCCACTTTCGGAAGGTCAAAAAGGATGCAATTAAGGAAGGGTAGCAACTACTCATTAAACAAATATTTATTTTGCCAGAGGCGATGGGCACTCCCTAGAGGTAATGTACACCAGCAGTTGAAAGGTGCTATGTCGTCATAGATTCTTTTGTTGTGACTTGGATGCTAGCAATACTTTGTGGTGGAGAGTTACTGATCCCATAATTGTGTGCATGGGACAGTTGCATGGTTCTTTGCACTCGTGTCAATTTTTGTATTTTAAAATGTTTTGGTTTTGCATCTACTACAATACCATACATGAAGGTGGCAAACACACGGTAAAAGCTGGACTGGTGCCCTACATGGGGCATGTGGGAAAGGTTGGACTCTAGCCCAGTACCTCGAAAGTAGTCCACTCCAATGACAAGTGGCTGCTGTCTTCATAAAAAGCAGGCTTTCCTGCTGACCATTGTTAACTTCAGCATTCCCCCCATCTCTCGTCTCTCCTCCCACTGGATGTACTGAGGGTTCTATTTGTGGGATATTGCATCTTCACGTCAGGCTGTTTCAACACTCGGCAAAATTGGCCCGCAACCCTCAATTTCCCTACAATAGTTTGAATGATGGGGTTGGAATGGGGACTTTGTACATACCTTCTCAAATGCGGCTGTCAGCACCTTGGCTGCTGATAAAAGTGCGAGTCTAGCTGACTCATTTGCCACATTGTGATCTGCTTAGGCCAGAAGATATCAAACTCCAGATGCATGTTCATCTCTTGTGCGGCATATCCATTTCTCGCCTTAAGAGATGTGTGTTGAATGATGACCTAAGTGGAAATGGTCTGCTTTTGAGAGTGCACGAGGTGTGTACACACAGGGAGGTCACTCAGTTTGTGATTTCTGTTCATTTGCAGCCTTTGGTTTATGGACCAAGAAGCAAATTTGTTTCTTTGTTGAATCAATAGACTGAACCGTGCATTTGCGATGGCAGACATGAAAATACTTATTGACCTAAACCTCTTGCAAACTAAAGACTTTGTGGCTCTGTGACAAACAACAAATGAACCTTGTGTAGCCGTTCCAGGGTTCTCTTGTTCCCCGTACCATTGCGTTGTCTCTCCATCTGCTCCTTGCACGCATATGCAATCCCGCTCCATTTGCGTTCCATTGCTAAACTATTCCTAGCAAACCCCATGTGGATGGAATGGACGACAGCACCCTAGATGGAGGAGTGAACTATAGTCCATTCAATCGTACTGAGCGCTTGCCCTGCCCGCCTCATCAGATATGTCTTCATCGCAACGTCCCTGTGTTAACCACTGCCTCGCCAAAGACGAGCCTACTTTCGATTTTTCACTCTCTACCCAAGATTCATTACGCTCCTTCCAGGTTTGTTCCTTCATCCCGCTTAACCCAGCTCCATCCTGCACACTTTGTGAGCGGTGTGCGTGAACCACCACAACAACACATCGCCAACTCCCTACCCACTAACAGCCTGTAACACTCAACACAGTGCTTGCACCCCTTGCTACTCCACACTAGCCTCACTCCTGTACAACTCTTCACCAGTGCTAATGGTTGCACGTGCCAAAATCTAGCTGGATTCTACCGTTGTCATAACACGTATGACTGCAATGTCTGTAACCAGCACAGCCCTCATCGCTAACACCATAAGAAACCTTTCAGTGCCAAGACATCCTCAACAAGCAAAGACGCAATCAGCCAATTCCAACACAGGAAAGTCTATTCCAATCAAGATCAACTGACCCGAGCAAACCAGCCTCGACACAGCTAGAAACTACATCCCACATCTCCCCATGTCAGTCATTACTGTGGTGCGGAGTCTAGGGCAGTATGTTCTCAAACTTTGAGATAGGGTGGTTGTGAAACTATCCAACCTTGCTACCTTACACCCTGGCAGCGCTTGGTTCTTCTGCCTTTGGGCTGCTTGTAAAAAGTTGATGCACCATTGGGTTTTGCTTGTTTTGAGGGTGAAAATAAATCCTGGGTGCCACATATGAAATGGGAGCTCACCCCGGTTCAGTACCAGGACTTTGGACCATCAGACCCAGTCCAAAACCCCAACACTGAGGAAGTGTCACTTCAGATTAATCATTCTGAAAGTGACCAATCCCAAAGCAGAGTTATTGAACACTTAACAAAACAAACAAGAAGTTTAGGAAAAGAGCCAAAACTGGAAAAAGAAGAGGGAGGTAGGATGAAAAGGGCGGTGGAAGGATTTAGTGCCCTTCCCTTAAGGGAAAGAAAAGTCCTAAAAATGGGAGAATGAGCTAGGACTTCCAGCAAAACTGAAGAGGATTTTTTATTTATTTATAAAGTTTTATATAGTGCGAACCTGACCCAAGAGGGTATCAGAGCGCTTTACATTTAGGATTGTTGTGTTAAACGTTACATCAAATACAAGAGCATAGTATGGTACAGTACACAAAAAACAATGTTTCAAGAATTCGTAGGAGGGAGGGGAGGAAGGAGTAATAGCCGGGAGACGAGGAGGATCTGTGCCCAATGTCCGGCTGGGTAGGTGACGGTCAAGGGGGAAACCAGGGACAATCCCCTCATTAGCTGTCGCGCAGCTCCACCGGGCATCAGCCATGTTGCTCAGATGTAACATTGAAATTAAAAATGTACTCATTGGGAAGAGAAACTATTGGAAGTAACAAAGAAAGAAGTAAATGAAGTGAATGCTTTGAGGAGTGGGGAGCCATTAGAGACACTGAAAAAGAGGGGTGCGTAGGACAGTTTTCTCCATGTATCTAGCCAAGCAGTGGTGTGGAGTTGGGACGGAGATGTTGCTTGCGTGGGCCTGCTGTGGAGCCGGTTGAAGTGGCTCAGTTTAGTTGCATCAAGTTCTCTTGCATCCAGGTCGGGTACCTCCAGTAGGTGCTTCATCTGTTTGGTGGGAAGATGGGATTGGATCCACAGTGTAAAGATGAGAATAATTGAATAAAAAAGGGATACCACTCTTACAAGTAATGACTGACCTGATGTTATTGTACCCGGATTTCCCCAAGTCCTATGGCACCGGAACCAATTTTACTTGCCGGAAACTCTGGCTGGTGTCGTTGGTACGATTTGGGCTACAAGTGCAACCGAGCCTGGTCCCCGCTCGACTCCCTTCTAAGTGGTACAAAAGGGGGTGGTGATGGACGGAGCATCTGAACCAATCAAACACTCACACCCAGTCAACAGATCTGGGTTTAATCCATTACCGTTCTTTAGCCCACTCTGCCACCCCAGTTCAGACATGGCCATATGCAAATCAGTCTGACCCTGTGCCTCATGGGAACAGTCCAGCCCGAAATGCCTTCTAAGGCAAGAATTCTGTAAGGCATTTAACCTGGAAAAACGAGGTCTACACAATTGCTTCTTGTTCTGTGGGATTAACTTGTAATAGAAGAATGTATAAGATGGGATACTGGCTGCAAACATTTCCAGTCATGGGGTATACCCGCACAGAAATCTGCATGACTTGCAGTTGTGTCTTGGAAAACACCCCTGAAAACAAAATGCTGCTAGGCTGGGATGCGAGTACATTTGAACGAAAGGTTTGGCCTTTTTTTCCTTCAAATGCGGACCCATTTTTCAATATTTTGTATTGTTGCATTTATATAGCGCTTGCTACCCCTGATGGGGCGTTGAAGCGCTTTTTCGGTGAGTAGCACGCTACTTCGGAACCCTTATTAGAATTAGTGGTGAATTAGTATAGTGAAATTATTAAAGTAATTTGAGTGTTGGTTATGTTAGTCAGTTATTTGGATTGAGAAGGATAGTGGAGGGATGGAGAAGGGGAAAAGGTTTGCATTCATATAGCGCTTGCTACCCTTGATGGGGGAGGGGGAGTTGAAGTGCTTTTTTCGGCAAATAGCACCATACAGTGTTAGTGGTGAATTAGTATAGGGAGTATAATCCGAATATGTTAATGACTTCCATTTAAAGTAATTAAATGTGAACTTTTCGTGATATTTTAACAATCTGGCCTAGATCTCGTCCTCCTGATCTTATGCTTGGTCTGCCTGTGGTCTGTTTATTCTACCCCTGCCTCTTAAATGATGGCTCCTTGTCTTTTTAGGTCTCGTGACCTTAAATGCGCGCAAGCGCATTGAGGAGCGAGAATTCAAGTACTCGAAATCCTCTTCAAACCAAGGGCTTCGTTCCTTGGCGTTTTCTTGAAGTTCACGTGGCCACAGGCACGCGCTTTTGGGCCATAAACTCTGTTCCCATTCATTTCTCCTCCCCCTCCCCAGCCAGCTTCCCCCAGGCCGTAGCAGCACTCCTCCCACACCAGCACCTCCCCTCTCTCTCCCCGCAAACACAGCCTTTACATACTTCAAAGGCTTATCACTTCACACGGCCGCAGGCCGTGCAACCACTTCACACGGCCGCAGGCCATGCAACCAGAGCACTTCAGTTGGTGCGCAGCCCCCCTCCCAGCACTGCCTTGTTACTCTCGGCCAGGCTCCGCATTTCACCCATTGAAATAACTTTAGAGCAGCATAAAAGGGTATACAAACAAAGTAATGTAACTAAACAGAACATATATTCTTAACTAAATGTGGCATATACATGGATAATATATGGAACGTATGTAAGCATAACATACCATATGTAGAGTGCAGATTCAGAGTGCAGTGTGCAGATTGTGAGTGCAGATTCAGAGTGCAGATTCAGAGTGCAGATTCTGAGTGCAGAGTGCAGAGTGCAGATTCAGAGTGCAGAGTGCAGATTGCGAGTGCAGATTCAGAGTGCAGAGTGCAGATTCAGAGTGCAGATTCTGAGTGCAGAGTGCAGATTCAGAGTGCAGATTCAGAGTGCAGAGTGCAGATTCAGAGTGCAGATTCAGAGTTCAGATTCAGAGTGCAGATTCAGAGTGCAGATTCAGAGTGCAAGTGCAGATTCAGAGTGCAAGTGAAGATTCAGAGTGCAGATTCAGAGTGCAGATTCAGAGTGCAGATTCAGAGTGCAGAGTGCAGATGCAGAGTGCAGATTCAGAGTGCAGATTCAGAGTGCATATTCAGAGTGCAGAGTGCATATTCAGAGTGCAGGTGCAGATTCAGAGTGCAGATTCAGAGTGCAGATTCAGAGTGCAGAGTCAGAGTGCAGAGTCAGAGTGCAGAGTCAGAGTGCAGAGTCAGAGTGCAGATTCAGAGTGCAGAGTGCAGATTCAGAGTGCAGATTCAGAGTGCAGATTCAGAGTGCAGATTCAGAGTGCAGAGTGCAGATTCAGAGTGCAGATTCAGAGTGCAGATTCAGAGTGCAGATTCAGAGTGCAGATTCAGAGTGCAGATTCAGAGTGCAGATTCAGAGTGCAGATTCAGAGTGCAAGTGCAGATTCAGAGTGCAGATTCAGAGTGCAGAGTGCAGATTCAGAGTGCAGAGTGCATATTCAGAGTGCAGGTGCAGATTCAGAGTGCAGATTCAGAGTCAGAGTGCAGAGTGCAGAGTCAGAGTGCAGAGTGCAGATGCAGAGTGCAGATGCAGAGTGCAGATTCAGAGTGCAGAGTGCAGATTCAGAGTGCAGATTCAGAGTGCAGAGTGCAGATTCAGAGTGCAGAGTGCAGATTCAGAGTGCAGATTCAGAGTGCAGATTCAGAGTGCAGATTCAGAGTGCAGATTCAGAGTGCAGATTCAGAGTGCAGATTAGAGTGCAGATTCAGAGTGCAGAGTGCAGATTCAGAGTGCAGAGTGCAGATTCAGAGTGCAGAGTGCAGATTCAGAGTGCAGATTCAGAGTGCAGATTCAGAGTGCACTCAGCAGCACCACTCAGCACCACCACAGCACCACTCAGCATCACCACAGCACCACTCAGCACCACCACAGCACCACTCAGCGCAATCCCAGCATCAATCTGTGCAACCATTCAACAACAACTGGTTCAATTATGTTCTCTCAATGTTTCAAGCTTTATTACAAATGTCACAAAAAGATGTTATTTCACTTCTGTTCTTGGATTTTCATCACAATAAAGTACACTGAACATAATCTTCACAAACGTTATTTACAAAAGTTTAAGCTATTGCCAATATAAATTACAATCACTTTTATTTAAGTATTAATTATTTAAAAAAATTAAAAGCCGTTGCTATTTGTAATATCAATACATCTAAGTCACGTAAATACAAAACATGTTGCATTACAAATGCTATAGTCGGCACATGTGCGAAAGTTATAACTATT
Organism: Lissotriton helveticus; assembly: GCF_964261635.1. NCBI lineage: Eukaryota > Metazoa > Chordata > Amphibia > Caudata > Salamandridae > Lissotriton > Lissotriton helveticus. Next base: position 849,512,427 of record NC_136073.1, on the reverse strand, counting down.
GGCATTGAAAATGACAAAGCTATTAATTTAGCTATTTTCAAAATCAACACATAAATAAAAAAATTGTCATTTACAAGACCAATAGCTCAAACTTTCATAATGCGAGACCTATTGCATTGCAAATGCTTGTTGATGTTTATTTCCTTCTTTCTCAATGCAAAGTACTTGCCTCCTGTATTCCCTGGGGCGTGTTCCTTGACTTGAAGCCAAGGGTTGCGAGCCGGTAAAGTTGGAGCAGACACCAGATGCAAACAGCGCGCTTTCCTGGCATGGACCTAATTATGTACCAAGTATTTACCAGGCTGCTGGCATCTGAGAATGCTTGGAGTAATGAAAGGCTGGGCCGACCTCACTGGAATTATTTTTTTTCTGTCCCTCGAGTACACAGTTAAACAGTAAAATAAAAAATAAAAATCACAGAGGCTGCACTATTGTGTACTTCTACATGGAGACTGTTCACAGTGGAGTGGCCCTTTCCTGAATTCAGTAAGGGACGAGTGGGAATGTCTGCACAGTTACTTCATTTCAGATTAAGGGGCCTATGCATATGTCAGCCTGCTGTGTGCTATTGACGTCAAAAACTCGACGGAAGACCATGTTGGGCTTGTTTGCTCCTGGGAAACAGGGGGGGGTCCTATCTCTTAGCAATGCAGAAGAGATGCGAAACTGATGTCCTGTGTGAAACTGGTCTGCAAAGCACCCTCACCCACGGGTCATGTTGGCGCTATAAAATAAATCTAATACATGAATCCTGAAAAAAGTGTATTTAAAATATCGATTTTGTGGAATAATGCAAACGGTCATTTTAAAACTACAGGTGAGTATTAATATTGATATGTCTTCCTTTCCAAGAGTCTCTCCCTCTGGGAGTCTCCCAAGAAATGTGCGATAATGTGTTTTGTAGCTCCTCATACCCTTTATAAAAACCAAAGTGCTTTTCAGGGGTCAGATAGGACTTTGTCAGCCAAGCACAATGGTTCGAGTAAAGTGTTGGTTTAGCACGTGGGCTTTCTGGCAACCCTTTTGGTGATGTACGTGAAGCCTGAGGGGTGCCTTTATTGTGTTGCGACAAACTTGTCGCACGCGTGTCTGTGTTGTATGAAGCAGAGAAACTAATGCATTTGCTGATTTCTTTTTGTGTACGCAATTAATTTGTATCCGTTTATGTTGTAGTTCACAGTGACAGCACTGAGTGTCTCCTTTTAGTTAATTTACTTCTTTTATTTGCATTTTGCACAGCAGAATGCATCAGTGTTCTGATCATTCTATAATCATACAAATCTAAATTGAATAACGTATAACACCACAGCTTCGTATTTGTAAAACGCAGTTCCATCTAAGGCCTACTCTGAGTTGACTCGGATATAAATAAAACATGGCGCAGTCAGATATACAGCAGGTAAATTACTTCCAGAAAATTGTGCCGTCAGGAAAAACGTTTCCCTTGGTATTGCTGAAGAAATGCTGTCTGCGTGCATGTCTGTCGGTCATTCTGCTCGTAACTGTCTGGACAGGACATCTCATGGCTCTATTTATGCACACAGGGGTAACTTATATGTTCCAGAGGTTTTGTGTTGCATTTACCCTGGTGTACGTTACGCCTTCCTGGGTCGCGAATGGAACTTTCTTACTCAAACTGGTATAGCTTACACCTATCTGAAGAAATAGGAGTAAATGTGTAGCAGGAGTGAATAAATAAAACTTAAGCCAGTTTTCCAAACCCTATGTATGCATTTTTACACACTGCAGAAAAGTCTCTGCTTGTAGTCAAAATCTTAAAATATTTTTGATGTTTGTTTGAATTTTTTTTCTTTTCAGTTCTAATTATCTTCCATCGCATATGTGTCTCTCTCTCCCTTCTTTTAAACAGAGGTGATTACTTGGTGCATCGCCAGCACCTGTGTTTCTCAGGTGTAACTTACACGTACTATAAAATGTAAGACTTATATTTGCACTTGGTAGTGAAAACTAAGTTCCATCTGAGCCAGGGTGCACCACTTTTGGGTAAAATTTCGCAGAGCGCTCTTGTGGCCTGCACATAGCAATGGCCCTGAGTATGATGCAGGGCACGCGTGTGTAAATGATGCACCTATGAGCAAATCACATCCACACGGGCTTGTAGCTGCACCTTTATTAATAAAGTCTAATTTATGCTTTTGTTTACTTAACACCTTTTCCTGGGGAAATCTAAATTATACCTAGAACAAAAACGTTGTACATTAGATGAGCAATCTTGGGAATATAATATTAAAATGCCCGGCCAGCCTGTTTTGCCGTCTGTGGCATTAAAAAATAACGCAATTTTTTTTTATAGGTGCACATACAGGTGACTGGTGGTGTTTCTCAATCTGTGTGCTATAAGCGCTGTACTTTCTCAAGGGTCCTCATAGGAAGTTCAAACCGGTGCAAAATTCCCGCCAAAAGTCCTGGAACAGTGTGGTCCCTATGGGGCTTTATAGATCTCTCCAGCACAGAGAACCTAAAGCCAGAATATTGTGGGGGCATTATCCGCAAGGGGTGATTTTTGTTATGAAGAAAACAGACCCTCTGTCTTTGCCACAGAAAATATGCTTCCCATTGGGGTTGGAGGTGGGAGTAAGTTCAATGAACAAAGTTTTCTACAAGAATCTGCCTCTGATGGGAATCTGGGCTTACTCCGCTGCACGCTCATGCCCCAAGAATTCGCGATTCCTGTGGCCAAATAATGCAACTCAGTGAAAATCAAGCCCAAAGTAATTGTACAATTTTCCACGCTTGCTCAGCTTCCTGCCTCTGCTTGTTTGTCTTATTTCGGTCTCCTGTCAGAGACGTCCACATGTGTTCTTCTGTTTATAACCAGTCCTGTCTAGAGAGTGGGCCAGTGACCGCGGGGCGTCGATCCCGACTTCTGCAATGTCTCTTATCCTGGCCTGCCTAACCCAGATCTCGTTTAGGAAAAATATGAGCCTCATGCGAGATGGGGATGGCAAATACTATATAGCATTAATGAATGTTCTAGAGGGCATTATTATGAGATAATTGCCTGCCACCTAAGTTATTCATTGCAAGCTGATATTGGGGCAATATTAGACACAAATGTATCTTTTTTTACAAAAAAAAAAATCTCCACATTCTAGCGAAATAGGAGGGATACAATGACCTAGTACTCTAGGACTCCAAGCCTGGAGCCGGTTCAAACCAGATTTTGTCAGTCGTCTTGGATCCATAAGCAGTATTTAATTTGTGCCAGTGTTTGCCGGTGCTCAATTCTTAACACTGCCACTTTTGTATGACAGTACACCACATGGTGGTGCTGTCTGTCTATTTTCAGCAGAGCAATTCAGTTTATGAATGCAATACGGACTAATAATATTAGTATGGCTACAGGACATTGGTACTGGCATTTTGCAGCACTGGCTGGGGCAGCGGGTGGTGCAAGCTGCATCTTATCGGTGCATGTGGGCCAGGTATGTATGTGTATATATAGATCTTTTTTTTTATTAAGCACTGTCCAGAACGCACCTCTGCTTTGATCTCTCTGTATCTCTTGGTGGCCTTTGATACCACGGATGCCCAGGGGTTTCTCACAAAAACCTCCATGACCTATGTAGTATATATCTAGCCTTTGACTATCTCAAATTCTTTATGCACTTGGATTGCCGATCGGGTGATTATCCGTGCTTTATAAATACTGATTGATTGATTTTGACAGAACGACTTCTGGCCTTCCCTCCCACCTTTAAGATCAGTGCTTGGCGCTCACAATACACCAACTTCCCACCCTCAGGGAGACATTAAAGACTTGTCTGAGTTTTTGTTGGGTGTAAATTGGTGTACCTGATAAGTCTCCTTTGTGCCCCACTTTCGTCAAAAATGTTGCTGCTCCTCTGATAGCCGTGATCATTTTTCCCTCCTTAATTTGTCACTAACGCGGACAATAAACACCTTTGGATCATACTGGATGGGAATGTCCCACAATTATACACATTTTCAAGTTAGTATGAAGTCTGGTGCCTTATGGATGTATAACAGTTCTCAGAAATTGGACTTGGATAAGGTCCTACTTGGCTAGGCGTCCTCTATCTGGGCCTCAGCGGATTGGTCTACCTACTTCTGTGGCCAAAGTGCAATGCTTAGAGGCCAGTGTTTACTGCTCATCTTATGTGATGTCTATGCATCAGATGGCATCAGCTTCCTTTGGTCTCCTTTACACTGTGAATCGGATTCAATCTATCTACCACCAGCGGGCTCAAGGATGGTGGTCTGGGCTACTTTATCTCATGGACCACGATGATGCTCTCCTTCTGGGCCTGCCTGAATATCAGCCTACCGAGCTTCAGACCGCTCAAATGGCTGTTGCTGCTATAAGTGCCTATATCTCTGTTCTCCATTGGCTTCTGGTCAGGAAATGTGTCAATTTTTAAATCACAGTGCCTAGTCCGAAGAGCTGTGCATAAGACCGATTCGAGGTGTTGTCTATCTCTCAGTTGTATGAACCTTCCCGGTGCCAGCAGTCCTGATGCTCTTTCTACTCCGGGTTCTGAGGATCAAACGTGGTAAGTTTGGCGGTCGATCCGTCTCTGTGCTGGCCACCTAATGCGGGAACCAACACCTCAAGAGTATAGGAGGAAATTAGCAAAGCAATACAGGAATCCTTTAGTATGTGGCTGAGTCGAAGAGTAGAGTTGAGGCCAATAAGGATGTACCAGAGTCGACTAACTCAGCCAATGCAGCAACTGAGCCCAACACAACGTAATGTGCCAGAGGCCGCTCATTGGTGAAATATGCGAGGGTCACCCCAGTAACCCAGGTCATGAGTAGCTGTTCACCATAGACAGTAAACACACCCACTACACTGAGCGGAGTGGCCACTGTATTAACACATATAGCAGAACCCCTCATAACTCAATAGTACAACTAGTCATTGAGTATTGTCATGAGTCCAGTTAGGTACTGGTCAACAGAATCCTATATACCCACCAGATGTTGTCCAAAAAGTGGCAACCGGTTGAAGTCCTACCCTTGTGCAATGCCAACAGCTCTAGTAAGGAAGGTGTGAGCCAGAAAGAGGTAATGAGGTGCTTAAGTTAGACACATCTGACCCTCAGACCAGAAGGCTTTAGGACTAGAAGTAAGTACCTGAACGACAAGGTGCGGATGCAACCACGCCAAAAGCCTGCTGGAAACGGAATCCATTTTGTGTAAACCTTGAGAAATAACGTGTGCATATCTCCACGGAAATGAAGGAAAACATTTGGAAGGACAAGTTTGTGGACATTTTCTGCTTGACTAGGGCAAAAGAAGGGAGCTGGAAGTCGAGGAAAGAGCTTGAAGTAAAAGACTGCAAAGAATCCTGCAAGGCGAAAAAAAACTAAAGTAGTAGTTGAGTTTCACGTTTTTCCTGCAGTGCTGTTAGACAAGATACTAGAACTAGCAGTTGAATTGCTGTATTATGTAATTGAGAATTTAAAGGCTCAACACCATTATGGAGGTACTGCGTGGCTGGATTATGAATAGGACTTCAGTTGTGCAAAAGTAGATGCCTCTGATAGGTGGGATAAAACAGAGGTAACTGTTCAGTTCCGGGTCAGAACTGAAGTTACAACTAGCATTCTTTTCACCACAAATAGCCCTTGGGAAAGATGGGTGCTTGCTTGTTCTTCAACAGAAAGGCCTGCAACCAACCACCAGGCAGAAGTAAGAGTAAACTTATTTGTTCCTTTTGCGGCCTCCCATTACAACCCGAGTTAAAATGTGCAAAGAGAGCGAAAGAAAAGATTAGAGAGTCTCATAAGTCTAGCAAGTGAAGATGTCCCGTCTCGAGAAGAAATGAAAAGCTTATAACCAGGGAAATAAATTTTACATGATCTCGGAGCTACAAAGGAATTGTTTTATGGATTTTCAGAAGGATTCAGAACACCAGCTTCGGGGAAGTATACTAAAATGAAATATAACAATCAGTTAGCACAATGTGCCTGCCCCGAGGTATGTCAAGGAAACATCCAAAATAATTGTCACTATCCAGGATAGGTGACCCCTTCATGGTCCTTCCTCTGGATAAATGTGTCTGTTCTCCATTGGTACCTTTGAATGAACCTGACCAGATTCAATACATTCATTATCTTTCAGCCTCAAGGGGCACCTCTGTTAAAGAGGACATTAATCCACATGCTTAGTCTGTCTTCCATCCATCCTTGGACCAAGTGCTATTAAACCTAAGGTGGCCGGGCCAGAGACCTCTGCTGGTAAAACCAAATATGGAATCAACTTCCCGTTCATTCCAGTCCATCCAGGTAATTATCACTTGCTAAATGCATGCCGATGGGTTCTGCAGTTTCCTGCGCATATTTAGGAAAATTCAACACATTCCCACAGTAATTTTTTTTCTCACACCACAGGTGTTATCAATGTGATCCACTATCTTGTTGACTTTTTGTTCATGTGGGCCCTATCGTTGAGCGAGTGGGCAGCCTCTTTAGGCGGATTCATTCTCCTCACTAAAGAGATAGCAATCCCTTCAGCACAAGAGAAGACCATAGGTCCACCTACTTGCACCACTTTTTATGGATTGAAAAAGACTCTCTGGCTGGTGTACATGGTGCCAATGAAGAAAGTGCAGACGTTCCTGCAATCGACTGAAACATGCGTTAGCATAAAGAAAGTCCTGTTACATTAAATCCAGATGTTTGGAGGACAACCCAACTTTGCCGTAAAAATGACCTCAAATGGTCGACCTTGTTCTATGTCTATTGCACGGTCCATGATGGGCTTAAACAGAACTATTATCACTCCGGATTGTCCACTGAGATTGGAGACTATTTGAAAATCTGCCACAGCCCCTTGCAGAAATTTAACAACTCTGCTGCCTGGTCTGTTCCGTCTGTCTCCAAGGAAGTGATGGGATTGAAGGCAGACTCTGCGGGTAGTTTGAGTTATTTCTGTTTCTACCACTCAGAAATCAATATGGCTCTGAAACCCAAACTGTGTTTTGAATCTGGTTTTGTAAGAATTATCAAATTTGTCAACTCTTTCCCATTGTTGTTGCTGTCTCTATATGGTCTATGCAGACTCGAGACAAGTATAATTCTTTGGTCAGATAACATGGCAGTGGTGGAAGCAATCGTCACGCAAAAGCCATCTTGCAAATATGTTTTGAGTTTATTGAAACAGTTGATATAGTAACTCCTCCGAGACCATGGCTTGTTTCGAGTGAAGACTTTACTGGGGATTCTAAATCATGCTGCTGATGCTTTATCTCGCTCTGAGTTGCAGGAATTCAGAAGACCTAAGACCCCCCCCCCAAGGCTGCCGAAAGCAGGATGAAATTCCCAAAGAGCTATGGAAACTTGCTGCCGCGCTTCGCCAGAATTGATTACCGCTTTCCTAGCTCCAAATACGTGCAGTGGATATGAGTGGGCCTTTTGGGCTTTTCGAATGTCCCTCCTGAGGAAGGGGAGAGATGACATATTTTCCTGAAAACAAATAATCAAGTTTTGGGGGTGCGGTGGAGGGGGGGGGGGGATCAACTATGTGAGGACTCGTCTCACTCGATCAGGTTCCTCGCCAGGCATGCTGGGGCAGGATAACTAAGCAAGTTTTCAATCAAGCGAGCCATGAGTGGGAGGTCGAGGTTCGCAGGAAAAAGGAGGGACTCTGTGTACCATTAGAAATGAATAAGTTACACAATCTTCTGGCGCAACAGCCTTACATTTACAAATCAAGTTATAAATAAAAATTATCTGATGGAGCATTTACAGAACCCTTGGGTAGGCGAACTGTTGGGAAGATCTAAATCTGGCCATGATGGAGGACTTCCGTTGTCCAATGTACACATTGACAACATGTTTGTGACAATCAAACTTTTTCATTTGAAGACTTGCCAGCGTGGTAGGGGCTCTCATCAGCCTACGTGAGGCTCTTGGGTCGATGGTGTCCCGGCTGTGCGCCTATAAGAGTACGTGGCTGCGCATCCGCGAGTTTCTTCTTTGCCTGTTTTGTTTCATGACAATGGCAGGGCTCTATCCCATTGTTCGTTCACATTGTTGACCAATCCACAGCAGGACTTGAGCCTAAAAATGCTTCTCTTATTTCCGCATTGTCGCGGCAGCGAATATAGGCTTTTTGGTCAGGTCAACTGAAGGAATTAGGACGCTGGGCTTCATCTTGCTAAAAAGGTATGTGGCTCCTGAAGTGACATAATTTAATAAACACTTTCACATTTTATCTCGTTTAGTAAGCAATATCTTCAAAATGTATGTGCGCAGTTTGCCTCCTTGCTCCCGGTTGGTGTGGAGGGTGAAGGAAGTGAACCGATTAGGGTCACCCGGGTCACTCGCGACCACTTCTCGGCCTTCCATACAAATGAAGAGTCGCTCAGACAGTAGAAAATACAAACGAAAGGTATTTATTAGTATGCCCTCGAGCGGAGTCCGGTCTGACCAGCCTCCTTAGATTGCTGCAGAGGGACTGACCCCCGCCAACATGGTAATTAATAAAACCTATACATTTCCAGTACCCCTAAAGACAGGCCCAGACTGGAATTTTCCAGTTAGTAGCTGGTGAACAAAGGACACACAGAAGGATAAGTTTTGATCCTGAGACCGGGCACACACTATCTTTGTGCCAAGGTTGTTCTGCCTGCGCTTATCACTGGACAAGTGGGAGCAGGCCTCTATCTAGTGGGAAAGGTATGCTCTAACAAGAACAGTGTATTCATTAGTACAGCGAGGCTAAATCTTTGAGAAATGAAAAAAAAACAATCAAAGCTGCTTTCTGTTGAGGCAGACAGTATGAGATAGAAGCTTAGTTTCGATCATGGTTCAAAATGGCGGCTGAATACAAAACGGTGCCGCAAATGCTAACTTATATCGTACAATGCATAAGGAGATTGACCTAAAACGTTTTCCATTCCAACAAGGGCAAAGGACCTGATTGCACTGGTGACTTTTGTTGTGGGCGACGTATACTATACTCCATCATTGTTCAAAACCTTTTTGCCTTAAATCATTACTTTGCACAATTAAAGATTTGATGAGTGGATTGTTGTTCTGGGTGTTTACTTCCTCAGGCACTGGTTCAAATGATCAAGACATTGTGGAGGGCACGGGGCTTTAGCCGCTGAGTGGACTGCCCAGTGTAGGACCTCTCATCACCTGGTAAAGTAGGGAGTGTCTGGGCCTCGTGCCCCGTTAGGCGGTGCTCTTGGATTCTTCTCCATCAGGGGACATGCAGGTGGTTTCACCTCTATATGTGAAGGGATAGAATGAAGCTGCGGTACACAACCTAAGCGCGTATAATGGACACGCCAAGATCCGCTGCTATGGTATATAACAGAGAGATACGTTTTTCACTTGTTAAGGTTTTTGTGAGCGGAAAGAAATTATGAAATATTCTGTAATAACGAATGCTGCCAGAAGTAAGCCAAAAGGGTTTATACATCTTGTTATTATGGACTCGTTTGAGTGAGTGGGTTTTACAGACGCAACAGGGCATATCTCAGCCTAAAAAACAGATTTGCACATTTAATGTTGCTAATGAGAAGGAATATGGCTCTGGCTGCGAAGTTGCCCAGAACTATCAGGGGCGGAGCCTCAAAGCCAAAAATCTAGCCTGCCCCATCTGACATTGGACAGATGGACTGTCACTCCGCCTCTGCTGGCCATTACCACAGTTCCGGTTAATGGCGGATACAATGCTCGCTGGCCTAAAATGTCTGCCTTCCCCATCAGGGAACATTCCACCGGAATCTCTCCTTGATTTCCAGTGGCAATCAGTACTGAAGGAAGGTATCTGTTGTGGATTAAAAGGGCTAAATAGACAGGAAGAGCGAAAAGTCCTCGCTCACTTTGCAGGGAAAAAAGTTTAAAAATAACTTGCAATCAGAGATGAGTCATGTTCCACAAAACTACCAAGGTTGTCCACATTCCTGACCTAATAAATAATAAATACATAATTCTATGGTGTCCCTATGTCTGCTTACTTCACTTTACTTTCATGTCTTATTTTTTCTCCTCTTGTACCGATAAATATATCCTTTTTGTCCATACAGATCAGTCGGTAGAGTGGGTCACAGAAAGCTCGCTGTGGGTCTGATGTGCTGTTTCAGAGCCTGGTCTGGATATCCCTGTGAAGTGCAAGTTGAATACATGTGCAATGTTGGATTAAAAGACCAACTATTAAGAAGCTTTAGGGGAATATTTTGCATGATACATGGAGCGAGCATTGGAGCAAGCTCGCTGTAGAAGTCCTTTAACCAAACAAACAAAAAATACATTTAACCCCTCCCATGCTCGTGACGGAACCGTTCCGTCACGAGCCTCGGGTGGGCTGTGCTGGTGACGGAACGGTTCCGTCACGGCCCCGCTGCCGCGCCTGCGCGGCGCTGATTTCGCGCCTCCGCGGCGCGTTCTATTGAGCGGGCGGGGCCGTGACGGAACCGTTCCGTCACAAGCACAGCTCACCCGCGTGCCGTGACGGAGCGGTTCCGTCACGAGCACGGGACCGCCGCGCCGCCGCCGCGCCCCCATAGCTGCCGCAGCGAAGGGGTTAATTTACATTATCCTCTGATGCATAGGGGGCACAAGAGAGTTCTTCATTACAAGCCAAGTTGGAGTGGTGTGTATGTATTTCAAAACCAGAAGGATAATTAAACTACACGGGCCTCATTCGGTTTATCTTTTCTGCTCTTTTCCTTGCTCTTTAGTATTGACTACTCAAAAAGTGCCTCGAAACAGTCTTTTCGTCACTCTGTAACTGTATAAATTTGTCAGCTTAAATAAAAGTTTTTTTTTGTCCACAACAAAGCAGCACCAAACTAGATTTTCAGGTTCAGCAACACATACCACAAGAATGCATCGCAAATGGATACAAATAATAATGAAAGAATTTGCTACATAACTTGCATTTATTGTTGAATACTTAAGACGTCCTCTCCCCTTACTTTTGTTCTCCATGTGGCTACATGCCACCAGCCCTGATAATGCTGAAGCTTTGCAGAGTGGTTTGATTGTTGTCATTATTCTGATTAAATCAACATTTTACAAACCGTGACATATTTGTTGTATTTTAATATCCCCTGTGATCTACTGGTTTTTGTACCCCTGCATTTCGTTCAATAAAAGCACCAAAATATGTTATATATGTGTGTGTTTATTTATATATGAGAGAGCTAGAGAAGAGGCACTGTGTGTGTGTGTGTGTATATATATATATATGTATATATTTTATATTCTGATCTATAAATAGTATCTAGCACTCCATGTTGAATGCTATATTTAACTCTTACAGCTCAATAAATTGGGCAGTAGAATAAGATACAAAGAATTCCTCCATATCTTCTCATTCTCTGCCTTGTATCAAATGTTTGTTCAAGTTCACATTTGGTACATACAATTCTTCAAATAGATTTTGCATTCTGCAATGCACGACACCCCCGTTTTGAAAGTTTGCATTAAAAACATAGCATTATTTCACTTAATCTAAAGTGTATGCCTCATTTAGATCTTAGAAGTTACATTCCATAGCTGACCGCCAGCTTTGGTTGGCTCATTCCACAATGCACGTCACATTTAGGCTGTCATGCACAAAACCATTTTGCAGTCGGAAAAGCCCTGATTTGTAAAATTGGATCCTTTGCAATCGCAAAATGGCATTTTTGTATCCTCAAAACCAAAACTGTAATTCGGTAGCACATTGCCGAATCGCAATTTGGGTGTAAGAATACATACCGAGGCCCAGATTTACAAAGTAACACAAGGCGCCACAAGTCAACACAAGGTGTCCTTTCCTGTACATAAACAATGCTGGCGGTTGTACTGGCACAAGTGTACCATGGCATAAGGTTGCCGGTGTTGGCTCTAAGCTGCACTCAGCACGCCAGAGCAGGGACAGAGCAGGAATGGGCCATATCTTAGTGCACATGGCACATGCCTGCCCTCTCCCTGTCATGCAACCCAGTGCAGTAAGTTGTTTTGCTGCGTTGCGTCACTTGTTAGCAAATCTGCCCCCAAGTCAGTATTTGGTAGGAGCGGGTTAATGTTTTGTGACCGAAATCCAGTTGCAAATCAGTAATATTTTACCACCTCCTCATAGGAGGCTGTAAGCCATTCGCAAACGGGAAGGTGTCCCCAAGGACCAAACGTAAACAAAAACGGCTTCAGAAGTAGGTAGTGGTCCATTGCACCATGCTTCCTCCTACAAAATGCCTGTGCAATCTAAGTTTTGAACATTCCGTCTTCATTAAAAAAGATTGCTTTATTTAAAAGCACTCACAGGCATGGCGCTCTGCCGACCGCAGCAGGCCACCATGCCTATGAATGTAGCCCATAGTAGTAGGTTGCAATTTGCAACCTACCTGTTGCACATTAATTAGGTAGGTAGAATTGCAACCCACTATTTGGTATTTTCTGAACTGCCAAATACCAATGCATTCAGTAGAAGGCTATGATCAAATTGTGACCACTTCAACCGAATGCATTTTAGTACATTCTATTTAAGAAATAGTCAATTGTGATTTGTCACAATTTACTATTTTTTAAATGGAATATTTACACAGGAGGGGCATAGTTCCTAAAGCTCATATTAAATAGAGAAATGTCTTCATTAGTTCTTTCATTGTATATTTTGTGCCTTTTTAGTTGTTACTGCTTGTATTTGGTCCTCAGAATTCCTGCAGTAGTTCTCCAAGTCAACATTAGATGCTACATCTCAATTGGTACATAGAATTCCCTCATTAGTTCTTAGGCCACATTTCATGTAAAATTAAGTCATTAGAGCTCACATTTGTTCCACAATTCTAATTCAACATTAACTGCTATATTTAGTTCTTAGACCTCACATGTGGTAGGCAGAATTATTTCATTAGGTCGCTCATGTTACACTGCATGTCCTATTTCGTTCTTACATTTCAAATTTGCTTCATTGAATTCCACCACTTGTTCTCTCATTATAGCAGAGATTCCAGTTGTTATTCTTTCATTACACACAGCTTATATTTAGGTGGGTGTGTCTATTGGAGGGGGCAAAGGCTTGTAGCTTGCAAAATCTCATATATATATATATATATATATATATATATATATATATATACATATATATATATATATATATATATATATATATATACCTATATATCCTGTAACAATTTTTTTTTATTCTCACTTTGTGTCTAAAAGCCAAGCATTTTCCAAACCAAAATGTTCTCCTTTGAAGTGAATTGGGCATACTAAATTTTTATGACGAATAAAGCAGAGAGAAATATTCAGCTACAACATACCGTCATCCGCTGTCGTTGTCACGGCCTTTGCCGCTAGCGGAACTGTGGGACTTCAGCCCCACCAACTTAATGTGTACGTTGTTATGACAGTTATAAGAAAGTCACTTGTGTTTTATCAAACACTCATCGTGGCATTTGTGTAACGTTCAAATGCAGGAGAGTCACTTGGAAGATTTCATAAACACAATCGTTCTCAGTCCATTACTCTTACCGGATACTGTACGCGCCAACTCATTAAATACAGCTCAAGGGATAAGGAGCGATGGAGTTGGAAGCCAGCATTGACTATGATTAAGCATCTTATAGATAGTATTAATAAAACACAAGCTCGGGTTCTACTTTTCCCGACTGACCAGAGTTCTTCATCTTATCACTTCTGTCGTTTCGAGGAAAAAACAAATTCCTGCCGAGAAGTTCTATGTCGACTTATCATTAATTTTCATTAGGTAAATATGATGATATGCCGCCAGAAGGGTGGTCTGATGGGACTTTTATGGCCCAGTAAGACTCTTTACTCTCTTTCACACATGTGCCCGTGCGATTGCCACACACTATTCAGGACAGGACACCACCTTTGACCTGGTCGTCTCTTTCTGTGTTTTTCAAGAGGTCTTGAATGCCTCACTTTTCTTGTGCATTTTTTTTTTATGGGAATGCAAATAAGCCAATATTAGACCCATTTAAGGAAACATCCATCTTTGAATGACGAGTCGCCCTATCGACTTTCGACCGATCTGTAATTAATCTTGCCCAGTAAATCGCGTATGAATTAAAGTGATCACTGAACTGCAACAGCGCATTGAAGCCCACCTTCTGCTTAACTCCTGCCAATCCTGCTTTAGATGCAGACGTGCTCTAAGTATGAACAGTGCTTTAAATGGAAAAAATAAGTGCAGGTACTCACCAAAAGGAGCGGTGAACTGGGGGGTGGAGTTTGGAGCCAACACAAGGTTGGTGCTAATGGCAGTAGAAGGGGTGGGCTAGGTTTTTGGATCTTTCTAAACTGTGTATGCAAGGAATCTCTATGCATTGTAAGAATGTCTCATGTAGATGCTCATGAGTCTTTACGCTAATAACTATTTATATAACAACAACTAATAAGTGTTTATCATTGTCCAAAATAAAAAAAATTGCAATCATAGAATAACAAAATATTGAGGAAAAAATTACAAGGTTCCAAACGTATGCCTTGTAGTTTGCATGGACTGTCTTGATACAGGGTCATATGTCACTAAGTTATATGACAAGGACTTTAACTTGTGACCTGCAGGTAACACAAGGAACTTTGCAACAAAAACAGAAACCAACTGGTCTTTCTACATTAAAAAACAAATCTGTGATATGCATGTTTTATGCTGTTCTTTACAGCAGGCACATAAACACTGTACGCAATGTCATGCAGTGTTGAGCCTTTGATGACAATGCACACAGATCTTTCCAGCAAGTGCATTCACCACCAGAGTTATTAAAGTGCCATTGTACCCGGAAACTTGTTGGTTACACAAAGATCTCTCTAGAAAGTGATATTTTGAAATGCAGCCTGTTGTGATCAGTTAAGCATCCCATAATAGAGTTATGAACACATTTGTCCTGCTGTCAATTTGTAGGGGGGGGGGCAAAGTTTAAAAAAATTAATTCAGACTTTGCTCTTTGTGACTCTGCCAACTTTTGTGGCCAACCCTTGGCTTTTGACTGATTGATCAAACTAGATGTTGGCCTCATGAGTAGCCATTATTACAACACTTTGGCCTCCACCAGGGTTAATATGCTCCTTCATTTGTTGACAAAGCTGATATTTTCTTAAATAAATTGACATCACAAAATTTCAAAAATTCCCCAGCGGTCAATTCAAGGTCCTCAGTCTGGAAATGAATAAGCACTTCCTGCACCAACGCTCTGAAGTTTCTGGAGTCTGAAGAACTGCTGCAAATATTTCATTTCTGACCTGCGCTGCCATGGTAGCAGGTGTAAGTGCTTCTGCTGAATACATGAAGGCTGTAACTTGGCTACTCTGGAAAAGATGGAGATGGCTGACCGTTCACATACATGATGTGTGTGGACTACCACAAAATATGTGAGCGGGGCTTGGTAGTTCACAAGTGGCACCGTGGTTTGTGACATGTTCAGTCTTTCCTTGTTTTTTGCAATAAATACTTTGCATACTAGGTTTGTAAAAGTTTCTTACTTAGAATGATCAAAGGAAATTACAAATCCCAGAATGCAAAGGTTTGCCAGCCAATATGCAAAAACCGTATGAAAGTGTCCAATGTTCAATGGAGCGTCATGTTACATCTGGTTTATACTTGGTTTTCCATCTGAAGGGAAGAAGTTGCCATGTGTAAAACGCTAAGAAAACGTATTTTGCCTTTTAAGTCTTTTTTTCTTGGTTTGAAGTTAATCAGGAAATTAGTGGATGACAGGGATTTTTTTTCATGCATATACATTTAATTTAAATTGCTGATGGACAAAGATTTGCAGACATTTAAAGCAAATGGCCTGCTAAAAAGCTGATTTGACCAGGAAAATGCTTCCCACATCCTCACCCATTAGGGTTTTACAGGCACCTGTCTGCTGCCACTAAGTCAGATAAAGAAAACTGCAGCAAAAACATACTCCTGGCTCTAACTCCCACAGCAGCACAGTGAACATAACACAACATGTGTATCTATAGAGCAGACATTCACCGGTAGGCATCTTGGCGCTGAATAACAGATGTTTATTGTTACCCAACTTATGGTACTCATTTTATCGACCTCAGATGGATGAAAGGCTAAGTGGGCCCGCCAGGATTTGAACCTGCTGTGGATGCATTCCTCCACTGAGCCACCAAACCCGGCTCGGTCCCTGTGTCCTGGAGGCAAGAGCTTCTGTTCATGAGGCAGCAACACCTGTGTGGAAGCTGGCCCAGGTGAGTACTGGTACTCTCACTAACTGAGGAGAAGGGCTGCTACTCTAGGGTAGAAAATGAGAAAGTGTCGGTACCGGTGAGTCCCGGCACATTTAAATCACTGAGGGGCTTATTTATAAACCCACTTGCGCTGCCGGTACATCACTTTTCCCCCAAAATAAAAGTGACGCACTGGCGGCGTAGGGGGCTTGTAAATAAACCCCTGGGTGTGAAGCATGAACGTCAAGCTGTCCCGGGCGTCCTCTCGGGCGCTCCTGACAGAGAGGTCGCGGCTCCGCGCCGTCCCGCCTTTTACTGCTGCGCAGCCGCAGAGCATCAGTGAATGTTATGAGGGAGGGAGTGAGAGTTCAGTCAGAGGCGTGAAATATAAGGCACAGGAGAGGGGGTTCCAGAGGCCTCTCTGTGAGGTGTGTGGGGTGGGGGAGGGGGGCGGGGGGGCTCCTGACTCCTGACAGACTTCACACCACTCCTCATTCAGAAAAGATGTGCCTCGGGAGAGGCTTGGAGGGAGGCCGCGGGCCTAGTGGGAAAAATGTATGTGGGAAAAATACAACTTTGTAGTGAAAGTAAGACCGAAAGGCCCCATGAGCTGGAAGTCTTGTGTGGAAAAAAATTGCCTGATAAACATCCCGTATTTTGAACTAAAAATAAATAAATAACAAAATCACCGGTTATAGACGGCGAATTATGCCTTCCTAACAGTCTGTCAGTCAGGGTGCATGCACTATAGTCGAGGGGGCTCTTTGCACGTGCGTTTGTGCATCAAAGCGGTCCCTCTCACTGTTGCGCGCCTGTTCTGTGGTGTTAAATATACAAAGGCGCGGGCCTCCGGGTGCACAGGGGGAGGCTGAGGGGCCACGGGCGCCCTGTGCCGCCTGCCGCGCTTCCCGCCTTTTCCTCGCTTAAATCTGCGCAGCCGCAGTGCGCCGACTCTGGCGCCTGAGGAGGCGGGCCGGGGCTCAGAGACACCGGATTGGTTGGTTGGGAGGACGGGGGCAGCTTGTGATTGGTGGAGCTTTCTGCAACTTCTGACAGAGCCCGGGAACTTCTGACAGACCATTGCCAGGCTCGCGCACCTTCACACCTTCTCCATGTGCACAGACATGGGAGACTGGGGGGTTCAGTCAGAGACTGAGCTCCCGAGAGAAAAAAGAGACATACAAGAGAGAGGCCTTAAGTACCAACCATAAGAGAAGGGAAGAAAATAGAAAAGGATGAATATAAAAAGGTGAGGGGCTGTAATTTAAAGTGCTGCCCGGGGCCCTCTAAAGGGGTGGGGGGGGGGGGGGGGGGCGGTTCACTCAGGCTCCTCCGGGCGGAGGTCCGAGAAAAAGAGACGATGTCTGGAAGAGGCTTTAACTGAGGTCGGGTGTCTTGTCACAAAAGACCCGTGTAGTAAAAGTAAGAGACCCATGTGATGACAAGAGTGTGGCCAAAGTCCCGCAGGGCGGAGGGCCGTGCGGCTAATACCCCTCTGGTGAACAGTCTTGTGTGGTAGAAGCTTGTGTGTAGTCCAGCTGTGATGGAAAGATTCAGTTTCGTGTAGTAAAAGCCCCGTGTGGCAATGCCTGTGGTAAAGATGACCCTAGGTTCAGATCCTGCATCTCAAGTGTGTTAATTGCCCCCCCCCCCCCCGCGGTAATAGGTGGCTAAGGTGGCAAACATCTGTGTGGTTAAAATAAAGTGCGGGTGGTGCATTTCCCTGCGGTAAAAGGCCATGTTTGGTGCGGTTTCATTTGGGAACAGGAAATGCCAAATAGGGTTCCGAATGGTCCATTTTCACGGGGTCAGTCGTGTATTGATGAAGGCGAGAAATTCAGTGTGGTGAGGTGTTATACAGAGACGGCCAAGGCTCGGTGTTTATATAGTGTGGCGAAACGTCATATGTGGCACACGGAGACACATATTTGTGTGGTGAGTTCCAGCTCGTTCAAGGTCCTTTGGGGTGAAAAAAGAACACAAAGTGTGCGACAAATGCCCCTGGTGTGAAGTGATGTGTGCTAAAGCTCTATTCTCGTCACGATCCTGTCTGTTTGAAAGAAGGGTGTGTTATAAATGTGGTTCCACGTGGTGAATCTTCATGAGGATGTAGCACTGTACTAGTGCTACTTCCCTCAGATGAACCGACATCGAAGCACTATGTGCGCCTCGAGGCGCTGATGCTCACTGTATCCGGTCAGGGGTGTCCTCTCGGGAGCTCCGCGACTTCCCGCCTTTTTGCTGCACCAGTGAAGGATTGCTCGGGGGGGGGGGGGGGGGGATAGAGCCAGTCAGAGAACACCCCTCCAGGGAGAATGGATCACATACAAGATAAAAGGCGGCAAATATTGGACACAGAAGGGCTGACGGGCGCCACCCGCCCCTGTCAGGGAGAGGCGCCCGCCAGCCCTTCTGTGCCCAATATTTCCCGCCTTTTATCTTGTATGTGATCCACTCTGGATCCTGACAGACCTCACAGCCCAGACCCCAGTCCAGACACAGGTGAGAGGAGCCCCGGGAGAGAGAGAGGGGGGGGGGGGGGGGGGGGGTGAGGCGGCTAACCTTGGGGGAAAGATACGTGTGGTAAAAAAAAAAAAACTTGTGGCAAATGTAAGACTTCTGTGAAGGGAGACTTGTGTCAGTGAAAGGCCCCACGAGCTGAAAGTCTTGTGTGGGGAAAAAATGGTCTGTCAAACATCCCGCAGGGCCGAGGAGCGTTTTCTTCCCCTTTTTTTGCAGTTTTATATTGCGCGAAATTCGACCCTAGGGTATTGGAGCGCTCCTTATACATGAGCAGCAGTGACTTTACACAAGGTATGGTTAATGCGCTTCTTGTAAACGGTCCCCGTGGTAAAAGGTGACAAACGTCAGTGTGTTCAACTTTACACCGGGGAGGCAAAGTTCTGTGCGGTGAAAGGCCCGCGTGGGGCATTCTTCTGCCCCCCACCCCCTCTGCTCCGCACCTTCCCTCCTCTCGCTGCTGCGCAGGCGCGGGGTCCCCAGGGGTCAAGCCTGGCGGGTGTGTCATAAGGGCCCATCATGGATGAGCGCCGCACCTATCCTTGTTCTAATGTCAGCTCCTCTCGTGAAAAGGGCCACATCTTGCTGGCCCTCAAGTGGTGTTAAAATAGAAAATGTCGGCGGTGTGAGTCCTGTCTGCTAATTTATTTTAATTTAAAAGTTGTATATAGCGCTATATTGACCCGTAGGTATCACAGCGCTTTACATACACACTGTAAAAAAACAGACGGTAAAAAGTGAGGGGTGAAGGTCTCACTGGGGGGTGGGGTCCGTCGGTCCTGAGGGAAAAATTCCTGTGTGGTTACATTTGTGTCACTTGTGTGGAAAGTATCGAGTGTGTGCATGAAAGGTTAGTAAAGATCTGGTTTGTTTCAGTTCTCGGGGTGAGTGTCCCTGGGGTGACCTCTGTGCGAGGACAGGTGCTGTGCGCCCCCTCCAGCCCCCCGAGCGGGGGGCGCCCCCGGAAACATTGTGTCTGTCTGTCCGTGCAGAGCGCTCCAGCGCCCAGAGGAGACTCTCCTGATAAAGGAGTCTCTTTCCATCTCTCACGACTCTCCACCGTTCCTCGGAAACCCACTCCAGTTAAAGCAGTCTCTTTCCATCTCTCCTGACTCTCTCCAGCGTCCCTCGGTGACCCACTCCAAATAAAGCAGTCTGTTCCCCGCTCTCCTGATTTTCTCCAGGGTCCGCAGCTAAAGCAGTCTCTTCCGAGATCCTCTGACTCTCTCCGCGGTCCCTCTGAGGGGAGATAAAGACGTCACCCAAGTGCATTTTTTAGGCCCCTAAGTATTCCTTAATGGGGGGAATTATTAAAATGCCCAGGCAGCTGGAAACTCCTAAAAAGGTCTTAGAAACGTTGAGAAGGAAAATGCCCACTTCCGAAAGTGGTATCTTTAAAATTATAATTTAAAATCCAACCTTACCATTAAAGAGGATTTTAAATTACAATTAGTTTGAGTGACAACATCATTTCTCTTTATTACTCTCAATCTGAAATTAATCCTTATTATTCAAAATAAGGCAAACCAGTGTTAGTCGACGTAAATCAAAGTTTATTGCATGATTAATAAAAAACTTTAAAATCAAACAAACATAAAACATTTAACATGATATCTGCCTTAAGTGGAAAAACAGACATGATAAAATCCTATAAAGTGTCTGTGCCAATATATAAAACAGTATACAATATATAATTGATAAAAAGGCATTATCATTTCTTGTTAAAACATGTCGGAGTTAAAGTGTTGTTTACTAAGTGCTGATGTGCTGCAGGGGGAACTACATGGGACTGGGGTGAGGAAAAAGAATGGTCTAAAATTCACGAAATCAGATACAACTAAAAATAAAAGCACACAAATTTGTGCTAGCAATTAAAGTCACTTTTTCATAAATGATGATGATGTCGAGACATGAATGGCGTTGACTTCATTTTCCATTTTTCTGTTGCTTCAGGCCATGCAATAATACTGACATGAATTTGACCAGCCTGACATTCAAACCTGTGATTAGTGGATTCAGGGCTGCTATAATGGCCAGCCTGCAGGACCCTGCATTCAGGAGGTTAAATTGTTGGTGTTGCAGAAAATGCAGGACAGAAATAGAATATATGTAAAATGGATTCTTGCAGCAGAGCCCACACTTCTACTCTGGTGGTCGGCTTTGCCACTTCAGTAGCTGGTCCAGTGTTGGGAAAACTCTAAAACGAAATGCCAGGAATCTATTTTATGTACACTTACAGTGTTAACCTATAGGAGACGTAGGCCATACAACAGTGAAAACAACGTAAGGAGTTTTTCACTACAGGGACATGTAAAACTTAAACTCACATGTCCTACTTTTTAATTACCATGCACCTTACCCTATGAACCTTTAGGACCTACCTTCAGGGTGTATTTAAATGGAAGGTTTAGGCCTGAAAAAAATTGTATTTTGCCAGGTCGAAATGTTAGTTTAAAACTGCAGTAAAGGCCGCAGTGGCAGAACCGAGGCATTTGTTTTTAAAGCTATTATAGTGGATGGCACAATGAGTGTTGCTGCCCACTAGTAGCATTTAATTTTCATGTACATGACATCTAATTTACTAGGGATTTACAAGTAAATTAAATGTACAGATTGGGTGTAGTCTAATTTTACCATGTTTGTTTATCTGTGCCTGAAGGAGAGAGCACAAACACTTTAGCACTGGTTAGCCAGGGTAAAGTGCAGAGTCCGAATGCCAGCAAAACCGAGTACGGCCCAAATTAGTAAGTGTGGGCAAACACCATGCCATGGATGTCAGGCCTGACAGTGGCAAATATCTACTTATAAAGTTCCAAGTGAGAAGAAAGGTTCACAAAAGGCTAAAGACATCCTCCTGGGCAGCCCTGGAGATCTTGACGGAAGAGAAAGATTTATATTGAAGTTAATACCAAGGCACCAAACTCCCCCTGACACCAAGGAAGATGAGCAAGCAGAGAAAGGACACATAGACGGGGATCTATTAAAAGTTCCAACTGCAAGAAGCGAAAAGCCGGGCCAAAACTGTAGCAATGGGTCAAAGAACGCACCAAAAATTAAGGGAACTTAGTGTTGCAATGCAACCATCATTTGTAAATTCCTCAGTATAGATGATTCAAACAGGAATTAAAAGTGTCTATGTCATCTTGGATTAAGAGCCTCATGCACTATTCTCTGGTCAGGCCGCCATCTTGGAAAGGGCAGTTTATATGACTCTCCGGTGCCGCTTTACTGAAACTCACAACGTCAGTGGTGCATGTGAAGAAGAAGCCCAAGTTTGACACCTTTCCCCCAGTGCTCACCTCCGCAGTCCCACCGCCACCCTCCGCGTGAAAGTAGAAGTGCCAGCCAGGACGCTTAACCACACACTGAGCTTGGTATACAGCAATGTGCCACCTGAATGTGCAAAGAGCACACAGTCTTTTCCCGTGAGCTAGCGTTCTCTGGTGAGCTCTCAAACAAGCATTGGTGGCAACATTGACTCATGGTGGATGGGAAAGACCTTTTACCAGTTGGCTTCAGTGGAGAGATGCCCGCTGACACCTCATGTTAAAAGATTACACTAGATTCTCTGAAAGGAATAATTCACCCATTAATATGGGACATGGATGAGACCGTGTGCATAGTTTGCGTGTGTGAGATAGGGTGAGCCCGGGGCCTGTTGTATGCTTTACTGAGTGGGTACAGGGGGGCGTTATGGATGTCTTTGTGTAGATGGCAATTCAAAAGCAGGGCTGCTGTGAGGCTGCTCCAGCCCTTTATTTTACCTGGAGCATACCAGAACCGCCCCCTTGAGGTGTCTCTACAGCTGAAATCCAGTGTCTGGTGGGCTGGGGTGACACACCCCCTGCATTCATATTTCCAAGCATCCCATGGGCAGTTTCTGCCCTTACTCCACAAGTATCACTTTAGCAAAGTTTCAGTAGCATGTGGAATTGCACACGCTTCCAGTTGAAGCCTAACCTCCTGTGGTGTCAGCCCACGCCAGGCTCTCTCCCTGCTTCCCGACTGTGGTTTTACCTTGCTGAGTTGAACACATCAACACACAGATCAAATCAAATCAAATCAAATCATACACATTATTATAGCCCGCTACTCACCCGCTAGGTTCTCAAGGCGCTGGCTCTTTACTGATGCTCCCTTATTCTGCCTGCTCTGATTGGTGAAACCCCTCAAAACTTGTACATAGTCCAGAAACTGATTGGTGGGTCTTAGAACAAACACTCAGCAGTTAACCAGTTCTGGGTGCCAGGACACTGGAGACCCACTGTAGCACCCCCGCTACCACCACCCGGACTCCTGCTCAGCTCCCCTCTTCCAGGGTGGGGCCCTCAACCAAAGAGGGGGGCTCTGTGGTTGAGATCCAGCTTGAGGGCCAGCTGGAGTGCACTGCCATATGTTATGGTTTGTCTACTCTATGTGTACCTAGCATTACCCATGAAAGGGGCCAGGAATACCTGTTTGTCTATGATACTGTGGCAGGAAAGTGTTATTGGTGTGTTCGAGGGTGTGTGGATGCATTGTGTGTTTTATGAGAAGGCATTTAATTGTTTTCGAGTTTGTGTTCTGATGCATTTTTTGGGAAATAAAGTTGGGTAATGATTTTGTTTGGAAATCCTTTATAATGTGAAATAGACCTGAGATAAAAGGTGTAAATAAACTCATAAACGTTCCTTAATAGATGGGGGTTTTATTTGTGTTGAGTTTGTGATTACACAGGCAATGCTACAGGCATGAATCCTGGAGTGTGAAACATGCAGCATTAACACAGGAACCCTGAAACATGTTTCAGCATTCCTGTGTTATTGCTGCAGGCTTCCTGTCTGCTACATTACTCCTGTGCTAATTCCTTGGGGTTGTCTCACTCTTCTGTATGATTCATAAGGGTTTGATAGGCACCTGCCCAGTATAGTACAATACAGCCATTTTATTTTTGTCACAAGTATTATGAATCTGAAGTGCAATTTGTTTCCATTAAACCCCTTTATGTCCTATACAGATACAACAATTCATCGTCTTAAACATGAAGAGTGCCAGCTCCTGACTTGGGTGGATCTCTTGGCTTCCACTCCTCTGCCAATGATGTGCGTGGTACCAAACTCTGTCAACTACATCATCTCCTCGGCCAGTGGCGAGCTTGTCGCCTCCTGGACCATAAGCATCCATCAACTCATCCAATGGTGAGCCAAGCATCGTCCCACCGACTACCACATCATCTCCTCGGCCAGTGACGACTCTGCCTCCTAGATCATCAGCATCCGTCAACTCATTCAACGCTGAGCCTAGCACAGGCTCCTCTTTTGTTTTCTCTTCAGTTAATGATGAGCCCAGCGTCAAATCTTTATCTTCGTCGCCCTGGCACCATGGTGAGCAAAGTATGGTCTTCTCAACGTCTTGACCTGCAGTTATCCCCTTTTTTAGACATTCATATTCAAGGCACCAACCACTTGTTTTCATCAGCTCAGCCCATGGCAAGTTGGCACAAACCTCTACTCTTCACCTTTCCAGAAGCTAATAGACTGCAGATGATTCCTTTTCATCATTACAGCCAAAGAGGCCCCTGTCCTTGACGCTGCATCTTTTTTTTAAGTTTAGAAAGATTTATTGAACAAAAAGAGAAAACATGGTACAAAAATATAATACTAAGAATAATTACAAATCCACCTAGTAACATATAAAACTACTTATACAGAAAAAAAGAAAATCTAATACAGCATAAATGACTAGATGGCAACCAGTATAAAAGTAAAACATAATCGCAGAGTACCATACTTAAAATAGCATTTTAGATGTTGCTTTTTTGGGTGAGAAAGATAAAAAAGGGAAGAAAA
Organism: Lissotriton helveticus; assembly: GCF_964261635.1. Taxonomy (NCBI): domain Eukaryota; kingdom Metazoa; phylum Chordata; class Amphibia; order Caudata; family Salamandridae; genus Lissotriton; species Lissotriton helveticus. The sequence continues at coordinate 849,487,940 of NC_136073.1, read as the reverse complement.
TAAAGAAGAAAGAAAGAGAGGAAAGAGGGAAAAAAAAGAATAGAAAAAGGATATCATCAATTGTATATTGTAAAAATTGGTAAAGGTTTCCAGTGACTCAAAATATACAGAATACAGAAACGCAACAATGAAAAAGAATCCTAAATATGTAAAACATATATGTAGGAATAAGCAGAGCAATTCATGGTGGTTGGAAAACAAAATTACTAGCATTGGCATGTAGTGCAGAAGAAGAAACATAGTTAGTGAGAGGGGACCAAAAGGCCTCTTTACGGATAAGCTGCTGAGATGTGGTTACAAAGGCTCTGTCTAGCCTATGATGCTGACATAGTAAGTTCCACCAAGTTGAGAAGGAGACTTTAGAGGCATCCTTCCAATTCGAGGTTATGACCTGAAAGGCAATGGCAGTGGCTAAATCTATAAAAGTGCTGAGTTTTCGGACACCCATCCCGCTTGTGTCGCAGAACTACCCAAAAAGATTGAAGTGATATCAAAGGGAAAATGAATATAACAAATTGAGGCAATAGACTTGCAAACTTTTGTCCAAAAAATAGAAATGTTTCGTCAAAGGAAAAAGGAATGCAAATAAGTACCAGGAGTGTTCTGGCACGACCAGCAATTAGGAGATAGGGCAGGGTTACATTTGGATATAGCCAAAGGGGTTAAAAAAAGTCTCTGATAAAAATAAAAAAATGTTTGAGTGGTACTAGCATTGTATGAAGTGTGATGTATCCGGGCCCAGACAGAATCCCATGTATGTATAGGAAAAGTTTGCTGCAGATCTGTTTCCCATAAAAGTTCAATCTTTTTTTGAGGACGAGGAGATAAGGGGAAAAAAGGAGTTTGTAGATGTGAGAAGCCCTAACATCAGGAGAAAACGATAGTGATTGAGTAGAACAATCAGAAGCATAAGAAGAAGTATCCGATAGAGGAGAGAGCTGCTCGGTTACAGTCAGTTTCAGAGACTAAAATTTTGAAAGAGATGTAACTGGCAAGGTGTATTTAGACTGAAGTTCCTGGAAAGATGAAAACTTCTCGTTACGCAATAAGTGTCTAACCTGTAACACACCTTTGTTAATCCAGCCTTTCCAAAAAATAGTATGATTGGAAAGTTTAATAGATTTGTTGTGCCAAATAGAAGAGTCTAGAAATAACTGAAGCGGAGAGCCTGATTTGTTACGAATCGGATAGAGAATAGATATAAGGTATGAAATATTGACGCTGCATCTTCATCACTTCAGCTCGTAGCAAGTCAAGCATCATTCCTTGTCAACACAACCTGCAGTGAGCTTGGCAAGGACACTTCATCCCCGTGACCCACATTGAGCCAGTTGCCAAGCCTATGGCTTCATAACACAAGTCAAGTAAACCCAACCCTCAAGCTGTTGTCCTCCTTATTTCATTTAATTTCATCAAGTGCTATTGAATGTATATGGCATTTTCAGGAGAGCCTGCAGAAGATAACAAAACCAGGAGGCAATTGAGCTGTTCATCTTAAAAACGCAGATAAGGTTGTGGAAGACGGTGCAAACATGATCGTCTTTTGAAGACCGAGTAACAGAGGAAAAGATACTGGATGTAAAGCTCCCACCATGGATGCTGCTTCAGCTATTCTCAGACTAAGTCTTGTCTCTGCTGATCCTTCTTCCTCAAGCTCTTCCGTGCAAGACAAGTTCAATCCACCACTGTCTACCATCAGGTGCACAACGTCAGCGCGGCTCAGTGTGTGGCAACTGGGCCTTATGTGGAGGCCTCATCAGCCACTGGCAGAGGAGGAGACAATCCAGCAGCAGCTGCGTGAATACACTAAGGGCGGCACAGGCGACCAGCATCTGCTACAGGATGGAGGCTTTTGACACAGGTGCAGCCCACATGCAGTTGGAGATACGAGAAGCCAGAGATGTCTTCAGCGACCAGAGCCAGGGACGGACCTGCTTCCAGCAGAAAAAGGTAGGACTTTCAGAGACTAAAATACACAAGGGGAGGGTAGGGAGACCTCAGCCTAGGTTGATGCTCAAGTTCCTCTTATAAATTTCCAATTGCACAGACCCAGGTCACAGACCTCACAATGTTTTATTTGGAAGTGCCTTAAATTACATTAAAACAAAGACACATCTTGGCCAGTGATGTCACTGTGGAGATGGTTCCTCGTCCGCCTTATTGTGAGCAGTGCCGTCCGCCTGGGAGTAGCTTGTATCAGTCTTTGTCATTCGATCTGGTTGCACAATTCTGAAATATTTTTATTGTTGTCTTTTTACCTATTTTCTTTTCCTTTCTTAGATGACCAGCTTCAGTGGCCCTTGAACCCGGTGCTCTCTCTGGCAGCGCCCCTTGTGTGAGCCTGGCCACACCTCCAGCAGCAGGACAGGACTGCACCGCTACCTCTGGGCAGTGAGACTCTATCGCTGTCGCGCCTGCTTAACCAAGACGCCTGCTTTGAGTATTCACCATTCTGACAGCTGCTGAGACTCCTTGCAAGAAGAAGTGCACTTACTGTGCAAGTGAGTGGAGCTGAATTTCACATAATAATTCCAGAGCATTGCAATGGGACCAGCGGGGGGACTGCGGGGCGAACAGGCCTGGTGTTGACTCCTTTGTTACTGAATGAGCTTTTTCATTGTTTGGGAAGTTTGTGTGTGGTGGTCTGGGCAGATGAGTGAGTGAGAGAGTGAGACAATAGATGGATAAACTACTGGACCAGTGAGTGTAGCCTCTATAGACACAAACATTATGCCTATTTCTAAGCAAGTTTTTCTTTTCCCATTGAAGTTTACATCTCTCTGCAAAGAAAGAACTCTGATAAAAATGTGACTGGCTCTTACTACAATGAAGGGCTGGTGTGGGGGTGACTTATTGTCCCCCTTTCTGCAGGTTTTGAAATGTTATCTAGTGAGCAAAACTAAAGGACTTATGAAGAACTTGGACAGTGAGTAGCAAAACATTTGAGCAATCAGTGAGTGTTACCTGGAAAAGACTTAACAGCCATGCTAAAGGAGTCATGAGAAATGGCAAAGTTTCCTGTGAGCCGAAAGGTGATGGTTCGGCTAGAGGGTGGGAGGGCTGGGGCTACTGATTTCCCTCAATGTCCGGCTGAGGCGAGGATAGAGGCTTCCAGTTTGAGCATCAGTCCTCCAAAGGTTGCTAAAGTCTTGGCCCTAGAGTTTTTCCTACTCAAGTGTGGTTTGAGTGTCCTTTCAGGTCAAAAGACCTCACCCTGGCTCGACTGTTTGACTGTTCTGGTTGGGCCCATGTTCCAGGTCCTCATGTGTGCTCGAGCCGAGCCGCAGTGACCAATAAGGGATGTGTTTAGTACCTAAAACCACAGACATTTCACTCCAGGATTGTGAGGCAACGGTAGGGAGATTTTCAGTGCTGGTCCCTGGTGACTGTGGGAGTTCTGGCAGTAGAGGGGCAGAACTTAACTTTGTAACACAATACAATAGAAAGCAAACGACTTACTGTTTTGACAAGTCAGACAGCCTTTGCTAACATACGTACATGATGTGCCAGAGTGATGCATACATCTGTTTCCTATTGCATTTTGTATATGTCCTGTCTTATGGTAACACGCAGCAACACCACACAAGCACACACACTCTCATGGTTGTAGTAAATTAACTACCATAGGAGCATGAATACAGGAGAGGGCAGATAGGGAGAGGTGCAATGGCCTGTTAGTTACTTTAGAGTTAAAGAGGGGGTGATACAGAAGAAATCTTGCAACAACCTCTGTACATGCTGTGAACAATGTGATACTTTTCCGCTGGAGGTGTTTCTAGAACAAGCGGTCAGGACATGATGCTTGTCAGGGAAGGCTCAGAATTAATAAAGTTCTTCTTATAAGAGTTACTCAATGCTTGATGCTCCCTTCAATTGGGCTCAGTGGGTGCATGAACTATTAACAATATACAGCAGCAACAAAGTCATACCAAAGTATTTTGTGTTCTTTTGAAGCTCACTTGTGTGTGTAAATGGCTGCCAGTATTGATACCCTGGGATGGTTTGTATTATGACCTGTGTTCATCCTTCTTGCAGGATTCTCTATTTGAAGAGCCGCACAGGGCCCCCTGAGGGGAGGCAGCTTGTGTGAAGACATCTAGCGGTAGGACCCGGGCCTCTCGGCGCTAATGCGCAGGAGCCATTTTATTCAAATCTCTAAATGTTACAGAATTTGTATTCTTTTAGCAAGAATTGTTTAGCTAGAAAAAGTACCACATGCACAACATGAACCACGTCACAAATGTTATATACCTCAGCCGTGGTCGGTAGTGGGAGTACCTGCCGGGCGGTGACGCGGGGAAGGGCAGGGTGGGGGGTAGTAATCTATGGATTACGGAGGTTTGCAGGTAAGGAAACATATAAATAAATAAAACGAAGTTCGTTGCACGCACTGCATCGCATTTGGGGATGCAGTGCACGCAACGAAATTCATTTTATTTATTTATATGTTTACTTACCTGCAAACCTCCGTAATCCATAGATTACTATCCCCACCCTACCCCTCCGCCTCCCCACGTTATTGCCCAGCAGGTACTCCCACTACCGACCGCGGCTGATATACCTGTCCGTAAACGGCAAGGCTTGTGTGTATTGTTGCATTGTTATTTGCTGTTTATTCTCATTTGAAATGTGGGGCTTTTGCGTTTTCCATGTTGATTTTGAATCCGGTTAGCCCTGTGCTATTTGTTTTTTAACTTGTTTGCCTTGCCTTGTTTGTGGTGTTGTATTCATTGCACAGTTGTCTTTGGCACACAGCAGGCACACCTTATATGAACAGGGCCACTGATGGTAGATAGATATCTCTGCTAGTACTCTGCTTGTATGCTTCTTTTCACTGCTATGTTGTTTGTCATCTATTGTAAATGGGTTGTGGGGCTTTTGCGTTTTCCATGTTCATATGGAATCCGGTTAGCCCTGGGTATTTGTGGGTTTCTTGTGCATGCTTGGCCTTGCTTAAAATGCTTTTCCTGAGATTGATTTGTAGGGTGTAGCCGTGGCCCTGTTAGTTTAGGGAGGATGTTTGTCGGTCTTTCTACCTCTTATTCCAATTTAGGACAACGTCGACGAGTGATCCACGCCCGAAGGAGACGAGAACCCGGATGTTCAACCAAAGGATTCAATAAATACAACATTGGAGGTAAGACATCCATTGCGTGATATTTCTCTTGTTTTGTTGATATGTTTTCATGTATTGATGGGCACCTGCTAAAACCAGACCTTTGTAAAACGGAATATGGCAAAACCAAGTGGTAACACTATAACATCTGAGAAATTAAACCTGTGCCATATGATGTCTTATCGGAATAGAATTCTTGCAAATTATCGATGTGTGATGTACATATTCAGCAATTGTATTTTATTCTTATTTCATGCCTCGGAGATGGGGTGCATTTTTGCACGTAGTCCATGACAGGCTACTCTTTGCCTCACTTGTGCATGATAAAATAATGCCTTAGTATCCTCTGATATGAATGTCAGCATTATATGAAGATAAAGAAACAAAAATAGGAAAGTACTAAAATGGCAAATTCAACACTTTGGATGTGATTGGTGCTAACTGGACTCAATAGTCCATACTACTTTTCACAGGCGCAGTTTGGAGGAGGTCAGGCCCATGCAACCGCGCTGTAAAAGCAAATATTGTTTCCTACTACACGGGACACGCCCGGGCGAAGACTAGACCAAGACCGCACCCGTCCGCGACCGGACCAGGCCACGTTTCTTTAATCCACGCCTTTGACCTCCGTATAACGGGTAGGTGGAAGATCACAATGGCTCACGCTGCAACTCCAATATTGTGTCTTTTGTCACCTGCGCTGTGTGGGTGATTAGTGAAGGAATACCCTCAGTTGAAAAGGGATTGAGGTTAAATTCCCAAGAGGAGGGCCTGTGGCGGCAACTGATGAGGACTGAGATAATTCTGAAAGTTTATTCCAGTATCTTTCACTATTCCTATGTTAATGCAGCAGGTTTCGTGCTGTATGCCGCGTTATTCCTATGCAAGGGCTGTTTTCGACGCACTTGTGTATTACTCATATGGATATGCTGTGCATGTACCCTGTATGTGACAGTACTGCCAATGTATTCTTTTTATTAATATTTTGAATCTGATGTACAGTATGTTTCCACTAACCCCTCTTCTATTTCTTTCCATACAGACATTATTCATTGTCTTTCATGAAGAGTGACTCACCCAGGATGCTGCCAACTGCTTATTTGACATTCACCTCATGACTTTAACACGCCTGCCAACGATGTGCAGGGTACCAAACCCTGTCTTCCTCTCGTGAACCAGTGTTAAGCCAGTGACCAAACTTTATCTTCAACCCACTGGCCAATGGTGAGCCTGGCACTGCCCCACCTTCCTCACCACCTCAACCCCTGGTGAGCTTAGAACAAACCCCCCTCAACCCATCCAGAATCAGACTGACCCTCAGCCCTCACTACCTGAGCTAATGTATAGGGTAACACCAACGTGTCCTCTTCATCAGTTCAGTCAAGGATGAGGCTGGACCAGGCACCTTGTGGTTTCTCAATCTCAGCCAATGACAATCCTCACAGTGACTCCTGCTCTTCGCGTGTGTTCGGTGGGTAAAGCACCAAAGCCTCCTTTTCATCAGTTCAAAGCCAGGGAGAGCGACAGAGCCCTTCTCTTCACAAAGCAAGCCCAAGGAACCAGGAGCAGAGCATCCTCATAACAACAATGACGAGAGGCCTTGAGCACTTGACAAAGTCTCTGCAGGGAGTGAACTCAGCGAGAATCACAATCATCATCGCCAGTGACCAGTCGAGCATCTGCCTCTTATCTTCAGCACATCAGCTAGTGGTGAGCCTGGACTCACTTCCCACCTTCATCACTTGCGTTATTGGCCCGTGGTGAGCCACTTGATCAACCTTTGGCTTCATCACCTGAGCCAACGCAAGCCAAACCTCAAGCTGCCGCCCTCTTTATTCCATTTAATGTCTTTAAGTGCTATTGAATGTATACAGCATTTTTATGATAGTCCTGCACAAGATAACAAAACCAGCAGGCAATAGGGGGGTTGTGCTTAGAAGCGTGGATAAGGTGGTCGCAGATAATGCAAACATGGTGTTTTGAAGACAGAGTGCGAGAGGAAAAGATACTGAAAATAATGCACCCACCATGGATGCCGCTTCAGGTTTTCTCAGTCTAAGTCTTGTCTCTGGTGCTCCTTCTTCCTCAAGCTCTTCTGCACAAGGCAAGTTCAATCCACCACTGTCTACGATCAGGGGCACAACACCAGCCCGACTCAGTGTGTGACACATGTACCTTATGTGGAGGCCTCATCACCTACTGGCAGAGGAGACAATCCAACAGCAGCCGCATGAATACACTAAGGGCGGCACAGGCGACCATGGACACCGCATCAGCAACCCACATCTTCTGCAGGATGTTCCTCAGGGCATTGAGGCTCTATCGCTGTCGCGCCTGCTTTACTAAGCTGCCTGCTTTGTGCAATCACCAATCTGACTGCTGCTGAGACACCTTGCAAGAAGAAGTGCACTGACTGTGCAAGTGAGTGGGGCTGCATTTTCACAAAATAATCCTAGAGCATTACAATGGGACAAGCGGTGAGAGTGCATAGCGAACAGGCTTGGTATTGTTTCCTCTGTTCCTTCATTGTTTGGAGAGTTTGCGTGCGGTGGACTGGGCAGATGAGTGAGTGAGTGAGTGAATGAGAGAGTGAAGCAATGGTAGGATGAACTACTAGACCATTGTTGTTGTTATTACTTTATTCGGTTTCAATTTTGTAGAAAACCATAAAAGTACATACATAAAATATTAATACATTTGTCAAAAAGAAAAAAACAATAAATAATTACTTAAAATACAGTTTAGTTAAAATACGCAGCAATAGATTAAAAAAGAGAGAACACCAAACTTCAATTATAGGTTCTTTCTGTGTCGAATACAAAATTTTAAAAACTTGGCGACGTTTAATGCTAGGAAATCAGACTCGAGAAGTTGAAGAACCAGAAGGGCAGGGCGACATTGATGTAGCCCAAAACTTTTTAGAATTGGTACCAGATATCTCTTTCTAGGTTCTCGGTAAAATTTACAAAAAAGAGTCAAATGTAAGGTAGATTGGGGAGAGGTGCCGTCACAGGGGTATTGACAAGGCAACTGCGACCAGTCATTAACGTTGGGAAATGTGACTAGCCGATAAAAGATGTTTAGCCTAAACCGGGTCAACAGGAATCTATCGAACCTGCTTAGGTTCCAGGCTAAATAAGGCTGAATCAGCATGGAAGTTTGGATCAGTAAAGCATGCTGAACCGAAGATTTGCTGGCTTCGACAGTCAAACGAAGCTCCGCTAGGTGGGTTAAACATTGATTTTTCAAGGTTTTCCTAGAGATCAGGTCCAATGCTAGCGGGTTAAGATAGAGTTTCTCTAGGCCCATATCACAGAGAAACCTTTTAACGTATCGGAGCCATCCAATCTTGTTAACATTTTCTAGCAGAAGACAATCCCTCAAGATGCTTTGGGTAAAGACCAGCTTCTCTGAGGTCCAAAGATGGTGCCATAAGAGGATTGGCTCAACCTTTATGATGTCAGTAATATAGGGTAATCCTAGCTCTAAATGGCAACTAAATGTTGAAGTGCCCGGGGAACAGCAAGCAAGAACCTCAGAAAGCTGTTCTCCACTTTTTGAAGGGATTCTGCCTGACCGTAGCCCCACACCCCAGCCCCGTAGGTAGCAGTACTGATACATTTGACCTGGTAAATACGGATCAGCTCCTCGGGCGCTCTTCTTCCCAGTCTCTGTGTAAATTTTACCAGGGCCATAGTTGATTTAAGGAACTGTCATTTTCTTGCCTCTATAGCTTTTTTCCAGGTGCCCTTTTCATCTATTAGGACTCCAAGGTATGGGTAGGTGGGGGTGTTCTCTACGCTAGTATTGTTAATATAAATTGCTCTCCCTTTTCTTCGTTTGTGGCCACAGTTCATAATAAAAGTTTTTTTAATATTTATTTTTAAGTCTAGATTTTACATAAATGAATTATATCGGGACAGTGAACGCTGAAGTTCAACGGGGGTGCGGGCGATAATCACTGTGCCGTCCGCGTAAAGGAGAGCGGGAATCGGGCGGTGTTGAATTAAGGGTAGGTCCTTGGCCCCCTCCAACATGGCTTCTTCTAAGCCATTTGTGTACAAAATGAAGAGGAAGGGGGCCAGAACACAACCCTGTCTGACTCCCCGCTCAACCCTAAATGGTGCTGTCAGCTCACCCCCGTGCCAAATCTCACTCTAGCTGTGGCATTCGAGTACATTGCTCGTAGAAATGTAACTAGCGGTGGGTAAACTCCCATTGCTGTTAAAATTGTCCATAACTTCGAGTGACCCACACACTAGACCATTGAGTGTAGCCACTATAGAAAAAAACAACACCATGCATATTTCTATGTAAGTTTTGCTTTTCCCATTGATGTTTACGTCTCTCTGCAAAGAAAAGTGAATGGCCCTTACTACAATGAAGTGCTGGTGTGGGGAGTCTTATTGTCCCCCTTTCTACAGGTTTTGAAATGTTATTTAGTGAGAATGGCTAAAGGACTTTTGAACAACATGGACAGTGAGCAGCAAATCTTTCGAGCAATCAGTGAGTGCTACTTGGAAACAACTTAACAGTCATGCTAAAGTAATCAGGAGAAACTGATGATTCTGTCCAGTGAGCTCTTCGGTGGCAGCACACTGGCTCCTCTGACCCGTGCAGTGTCCACCGTCTGTGTTCTCAGAGAGCCTTTTCCCAATAGCAAAGTTGCTTAGGGACAGAAAGGTGAAGATTCGGCTAGAGGGAGAGAGGGCTGGGGCGACTTATTTCCCTACATGTCTGGAAATCGGGCGCATAGAACATCCAGTTTGATAATCAGACCTCCAAGGGTTGCTAAAGTCTCGGCCCGATAGTTTTTCCTGCTCAAGTGTGGTTTGAGTGTCCTTTCAGGTCAAAAGACCTCACCCCGGCTCGACTGTCCGACTGTTCTGGTTGGGCCCAGGTTCCAGGGCCTCATGTGCGCTTGAGCCGAGCCACAGTGACCAATAAGGGATGTGTTCAAACCTAAAACCACAGACACACCTTGCTCCAGGATTATGGGGTAATGGTAGGAAGATTTTCAGTGCTGGTCTCTGGTGACTGTGGGGCTTCAGCAGTAGAGGGACAGAACGTAGTTTGTAACACCAAACAATAGAAGGCAAACTACTTATTGTTGTGACAAGCTAGACAACCTTTGCTGACTTAAGTACATGATGTGCCAGAGTGATAAATATATCGGTTTCATGTAACCTGCAGCAGTCTCTAAGTGTCCTGTCTTATGGTAAGACGTAGCAACATCACACAAGCACACACTCTCATGGTTCTAGTAAATTAACTACCACAGGAGCAGGAATACAGGAGAGGGCAGATAGGGTGAGGTGCAATGGCCTGTTAATTATTTTAGGGTTAACGAGAGGGTGATACAGAAGAAATCTTGCAACAACCTCTGTATACAAATGTTGTGATAGTTTCCGGTGGAGGTGTTTCTAGAACAAGGGGTCAGGACATGAGAATTGTCAAGGAAGGCTGAGAATTAGTAACTTTCTTCTCATGAGAGGCATTAAATGCTTGATGCTCCCTTCCAGTGGGCTCAGTGGGTGCAGGAACCAAGAACAGTATTTCTGTAGCAACAAAGTCATCCAAAAGTATTTTGTTATCTTTTAATGCTCACTTGTGTATGTAAATGGCTGCCAGTATTGATACCCTGGGATGGTTTACAATATGACTTGTTTTCGTCCTTCCTGCAGGATTCTCTATTTGAAGAGCCGCACAGGGCCCCCTGAGGGGAGGCAGCTTGTGTGAAGACATCTTGCGGTAGGATCTGGGCCTCTCGGCGCTAATGCGCAGGAGCCATTTTATTAAAAGCTCTAAATGTTACAGAATGTGTGTACTTTTAGCAAGAATTGTTTAGCTAGATTAGGAAACACATGCACAACATGAACCACATCACAAATGTTACATACCTCTGCCGTGGTCGGTAGTGGGAGTACTTGCCGGGCGGTGACGTGGGGAGGGGCAGGGTGGGGGGTAGTAATCTATGGATTACAGAGGTTTGCAGGTAAGTAAACATATAAATAAATAAAACGAAGTTCGTTGCACGCACTGCATCGCATTTGGGGATGCAGTGCACGCAACGAAATTCGTTTTATTTATTTATATGTTTACTTACCTGCAAACCTCCGTAATCCATAGATTACTACCCCCCACCCCTACCCCTCCGCCTCCCCACGTTATCGCCCAGCAGGTACTCCCACTACCCACCGCGGCTGATATACCTGTCCGTAAACGGCAAGGCTTGTGTGTATTGTTGCCTTGTTATTTGCTGTTTATTCTCATTTGAAATGTGGGGCTTTTGCGTTTTCCATGTTGATATGGAATCCGGTTAGCCCTGTGCTATTTGTTTTTTAACTTGTTTGCCTTGCCTTGTTTGTGGTGTTGTATTCATTGCACAGTTGTCATTGGCACACAGCAGGCACACCTTATATGCACTGGGCCACTGATGGTAGATAGATATCTCTGCTAGTACTCTGCTTGTTTGCTTCTTTTCACTGCTATGTTGTTTGTCATCTATTGTAAATGAGTTGTAGGGCTTTTGCGTTTTCCATGTTCATATGGAATCCGGTTAGCCCTGGGTATTTGTGGGTTTCTTGTGCATGCTTGGCCTTGCTTAAAATGCTTTTCCTGAGATTGATTTGTAGGGTGTAGCCGTGGCCCTGTTAGTTTAGGGAGGATGTTTCTAGGTCTTTCTACCTCTTACTCCAATTTAGGACATCAGAGCCACGCCCGAAGGAGACGAGAACCCGGATGTTCAACCAAAGGATTCGATAAATACAACATTGGAGGTAAGACATCCATTGTGTGATATTTATCTTGCTTTGTTGATATGTTTTCATGTATTGATGGGCACCTGCTAAAACCAGACCTTTGTAAAACGGAAAATGGCAAAACCAAGTGGTAACAATATAACATCTGAGAAATTAAACCTGCGCCATGTGATGTCTTATCGGAATAGAATTCTTGCAAATTATCGATGTGTGATGTACATATTCAGCAATTGTATTTTATTCTTATTTCATGCCTCGGAGATGGGGTGCATTTTTGCACGTAGTCCATGACAGTCTACTCTTTGACTCACTTGTGCATGATAAAATAATGCCTTAGTATCCTCTGATATGAATGTCAGCATTATATGAAGATAAAGAAACAAAAATAGGAAAGTACTAAAATGGCAAATTCAACACTTTGGATGTGATTGGTGCTAACTGGACTCAATAGTCCATACTACTTTTCACAGGCGCAGTTTGGAGGAGGTCAGGCCCATGCAACCGCGCTGTAAAAGCAAATATTGTTTCCTACTACACGGGACACGCCCGGGCGAAGACTAGACCAAGACCGCACCCGTCCGCGACCGGACCAGGCCACGTTTCTTTAATCCACGCCTTTGACCTCCGTATAACGGGTAGGTGGAAGATCACAATGGCTCACGCTGCAACTCCAATATTGTGTCTTTTGTCACCTGCGCTGTGTGGGTGATTAGTGAAGGAATACCCTCAGTTGAAAAGGGATTGAGGTTAAATTCTCAAGAGGAGGGCCTGTGGCGGCAACTGATGAGGACTGAGATAATTCTGAAAGTTTATTCCAGTATCTTTCACTATTCCTATGTTAATGCAGCAGGTTTCGTGCTGTATGCCGCGTTATTCCTATGCAAGGGCTGTTTTCGACGCACTTGTGTATTACTCATATGGATATGCTGTGCATGTACCCTGTATGTGACAGTACTGCCAATGTATTCTTTTTATTAATATTTTGAATCTGATGTACAGTTTGTTTCCACTAACCCCTCTTCTATTTCTTTCCATACAGACATTATTCATTGTCTTTCATGAAGAGTGACTCACCCAGGATGCTGCCAACTGCTTATTTGACATTCACCTCATGACTTTAACACGCCTGCCAACGATGTGCAGGGTACCAAACTCTGTCTTCCTCTCGTGAACCAGTGTTGAGCCAGTGACCAAACTTTATCTTCAACCCACTGGCCAATGGTGAGCCTGGCACTGCCCCACCTTCCTCACCACCTCAACCCCTGGTGAGCTTAGAACAAATCCCCCCTCAACCCATCCAGAATCAGACTGACCCTCAGCCCTCACTACCTGAGCTAATGTACAGGGTAACACCAACGTGTCCTCTTCATCAGTTCAGTCAAGGATGAGGCTGGACCAGGCACCTTGTGGTTTCTCAATCTCAGCCAATGACAAACCTCGCAGTGACTCCTGCTCTTCGCGTGTCTACAGTGGGTGAAGCACCAAAGCCTCCTTTTCATCAGTTCAAAGCCACGGAGAGCGACAGAGCCCTTCTCTTCACAAAGCAAGCCCAAGGAACCAGGAGCAGAGCATCCTCATAACAACAATGACGAGAGGCCTTGAGCACTTGACAAAGTCTCTGCAGGGAGTGAACTCAGCGAGAATCACAATCATCATCGCCAGTGACCAGTCGAGCATCTGCCTCTTATCTTCAGCACATCAGCTAGCGGTGAGCCTGGACTCACTTCCCACCTTCATCACTTGCGTTATTGGCCCGTGGTGAGCCACTTGATCAACCTTTGGCTTCATCACCTGAGCCAACGCAAGCCAAACCTCAAGCTGCCGCCCTCTTTATTCCATTTAATGTCTTTAAGTGCTATTGAATGTATACAGCATTTTTATGATAGTCCTGCACAAGATAACAAAACCAGCAGGCAATAGGGGGGTTGTGCTTAGAAGCGTGGATAAGGTGGTCGCAGATAATGCAAACATGGTGTTTTGAAGACAGAGTGCGAGAGGAAAAGATACTGAAAATAATGCACCCACCATGGATGCCGCTTCAGGTTTTCTCAGTCTAAGTCTTGTCTCTGGTGCTCCTTCTTCCTCAAGCTCTTCTGCACAAGGCAAGTTCAATCCACCACTGTCTACGATCAGGGGCACAACACCAGCCCGACTCAGTGTGTGACACATGTACCTTATGTGGAGGCCTCATCACCTACTGGCAGAGGAGACAATCCAACAGCAGCCGCATGAATACACTAAGGGCGGCACAGGCGACCATGGACACCGCATCAGCAACCCACATCTTCTGCAGGATGTTCCTCTGGGCATTGAGGCTCTATCGCTGTCGCGCCTGCTTTACTAAGCTGCCTGCTTTGTGCAATCACCAATCTGACTGCTGCTGAGACACCTTGCAAGAAGAAGTGCACTGACTGTGCAAGTGAGTGGGGCTGCATTTTCACAAAATAATCCTAGAGCATTACAATGGGACAAGCGGTGAGAGTGCATAGCGAACAGGCTTGGTATTGCTTCCTCTGTTCCTTCATTGTTTGGAGAGTTTGCGTGCGGTGGACTGGGCAGATGAGTGAGTGAGTGAGTGAATGAGAGAGTGAAGCAATGGAATGATGAACTACTAGACCATTGTTGTTGTTATTACTTTATTCGGTTTCAATTTTGTAGAAAACCATAAAAGTACATACATAAAATATTAATACATTTGTCAAAAAGAAAAAAACAATAAATAATTACTTAAAATACAGTTTAGTTAAAATACGCAGCAATAGATTAAAAAAGAAAGAACACCAAACTTCAATTATAGGTTCTTTCTGTGTCGAATACAAAATTTTAAAAACTTGGCGACGTTTAATGCTAGGAAATCAGACTCGAGAAGTTGAAGAACCAGAAGGGCAGGGCGACATTGATGTAGCCCAAAACTTTTTAGAATTGGTACCAGATATCTCTTTCTAGGTTCTCGGTAAAATTTACAAAAAAGAGTCAAATGTAAGGTAGATTGGGGAGAGGTGCCGTCACAGGGGTATTGACAAGGCAACTGCGACCAGTCATTAACGTTGGAAAATGTGACTAGCCGATAAAAGATGTTTAGCCTAAACCGGGTCAACAGGAATCTATCGAACCTGCTTAGGTTCCAGGCTAAATAAGGCTGAATCAGCATGGAAGTTTGGATCAGTAAAGCATGCTGAACCGAAGATTTGCTGGCTTCGACAGTCAAACGAAGCTCCGCTAGGTGGGTTAAACATTGATTTTTCAAGGTTTTCCTAGAGATCAGGTCCAATGCTAGCGGGTTAAGATAGAGTTTCTCTAGGCCCATATCACAGAGAAACCTTTTAACGTATCGGAGCCATCCAATCTTGTTAACATTTTCTAGCAGAAGACAATCCCTCAAGATGCTTTGGGTAAAGACCAGCTTCTCTGAGGTCCAAAGATGGTGCCATACGAGGATTGGCTCAACCTTTATGATGTCAGTAATATAGGGCAAGCCTAGCTCTAAATGGCAACTAAATGTTGAAGTGCCCGGGGAACAGCAAGCAATAACCTCAGAAAGCTGTTCTCCACTTTGTGAAGGGATCCTGCCTGAACGTAGCCCCACACCCCAGCCCCGTAGGTAGCAGTACTGATACATTTGGCCTGGTAAATACGGATCAGCTCCTCGGGCGCTCTTCTTCCCAGTCTCTGTGTAAATTTTACCAGGGCCATAGTTGATTTAAGGAACTGTAATTTTCTTGCCTCAATAGCTTTTTTCCAGGTGCCCTTTTCATCTATTAGGACTCCAAGGTATGGGTAGGTGGGGGTGTTCTCTACGCTAGTATTGTTAATATAAATTGCTCTCCCTTTTCTTCGTTTGTGGCCGCAGTTCATAATAAAAGTTTTTTTAATATTTATTTTTAAGTCTAGATTTTACATGAATGAATTATATCGGGACAGTGAACGCTGAAGTTCAACGGGGGTGCGGGCGATAATAACTGTGCCGTCCGCGTAAAGGAGAGCGGGAATCGGGCGGTGTTGAATTAAGGGTAGGTCCTTGGCCCCCTCCAACATGGCTTCTTCTAAGCCATTTGTGTACAAAATGAAGAGGAAGGGGGCCAGAACACAACCCTGTCTGACTCCCCGCTCAACCCTAAATGGTGCTGTCAGCTCACCCCCGTGCCAAATCTCACTCTAGCTGTGGCATTCGAGTACATTGCTCGTAGAAATTTAACTAGCGGTGGGTCAACTCCCATTGCTGTTAAAATTGTCCATAACTTCGAGTGACCCAAGCACTAGACCATTGAGTGTAGCCACTATAGAAAAAAACAACACCATGCATATTTCTATGTAAGTTTTGCTTTTCCCATTGATATTTACGTCTCTCTGCAAAGAAAGGTGAATGGCCCTTACTACAATGAAGTGCTGGTGTGGGGGGACTTATTGTCCCCTTTTCTGCAGGTTTTGAAATGTTATTTAGTGAGAATGGCTAAAGGACTTTTGAAGAACGTGGACAGTGAGCAGCAAATCTTTCGAGCAATCAGTGAGTGCTGCTTGGAAACAACTTAACAGTCATGTTAAAGTAATCAAGAGAAACTGATGAGTCTGGCCAGTGAGCTCTTCGGAGGCAGCACACCGGCTCCTCTGACCCGTGCAGTGTCCACCGTCTGTGCTCTCAGAGAGCCTTTTCCCAATAGCAAAGTTGCTTAAGGACAGAAGGGTGAAGATTCGGCTAGAGGGGTGGAGGGCTGGGGCGACTTATTTCCCTACATGTCTGGAAATCGGGAGCATAGAACATCCAGTTTGATAATCAGACCTCCAAGGGTTGCCGAAGGCTCGGCCCCAGAGCTTTTCCTGCTCAAGTGTGGTTTGAGTATCCTTTCAGGTCAAAAGACCTCACCCTGGCTCGACTGTCCGACTGTTCTGGTTGGGCCCATGTTCCAGGGCCTCATGTGCGCTTGAGCCGAGCCACAGTGACCAATAAGGGATGTGTTCAAACCTAAAACCACAGACACACCTTGCTCCAGGATTATGGGGTAATGGTAGGAAGATTTTCAGTGCTGGTCTCTGGTGACTGTGGGGCTTCTGGCAGTAGAGGGACAGAACGTAGTTTGTAACACAAAACAATAGAAGGCAAACTACTTATTGTTGTGACAAGCTAGACAACCTTTGCTGACTTAAGAACATGATGTGCCCGAGTGATAAATATATCGGTTTCATGTAACCTGCAGTAGTCTTTATGTGTCCTGTCTTATGGTAACACACCACAACATCACACAAGCACACACACTCTCATGGTTCTAGTAAATTAACTACCACAGGATCATGAATACAGGAGAGGGTAGATAGGGAGGGGTGCAATGGACTGTTAGTTACTTTAGGGTCAAAGAGGGGTGATACAGAAGAAATCTTGCAACAACCTCTGTATACAAATGTTGTGATAGTTTCCGTTGGAGGTGTTTCTAGAACAAGGGGTCAGGACATGAGAATTGTCAGGGAAGACTCAGAATTAATACATTTCTTCTCATGAGGGGCATTAAATGCTTGATACGCCCTTCCACTGGGCTCAGTGGGTGCAGGAACCATTAACAATATTTCTGTAGCAACAACGTCATCCAAAAGTATTTTGTGTTCTTTTGAAGCTCACTTGTGTATGTAAATGGCTGCCAGTATTGATACCATGGGATAGTTTGTATTATGACCTGTTTTCATTCTTCCTGCAGTATTCTCTATTGAAGAGCCGCACAGGGCCCCCTGAGGGAAGGCAGCTTGTGTGAAGACATCTTGCGGTAGGACCTGGTCCTCTCGGCGCTAATGCGCAGGAGCCATTTTATTCAAATCTCTAAATGTTACAGAATTTGTATTCTTTTAGCAAGAATTGTTTAGCTACATAAGGTACCACATGCACAACATGAACCACGTCACAAATGTTATATACCTCAGCCGTGGTCGGTAGTGGGAGTACCTGCCGGGCGGTGACGTGGGGAGGGGCAGGGTGGGGGGTAGTAATCTATGGATTACGGAGGTTTGCAGGTAAGTAAACATATAAATAAATAAAACGAAGTTTGTTGCGCGCACTGCATCGCATTTGGGAATGCAGTGCACGCAACGAAATTCATTTTATTTATTTATATGTTTACTTACCTGCAAACCTCCGTAATCCATAGATTACTATCCCCACCCTACCCCTCCGCCTCCCCACGTTATCGCCCAGCAGGTACTCCCACTACCGACCGCGGCTGATATACCTGTGAGTCCACGGCAAGGCTTGTGTGTATTGTTGCATTGTTATTTGTTATTTATTCTCATTTGAAATGTGGGGCTTTTGCGTTTTCCATGTTGATATGGAATCCGGTTAGCCCTGTGCTATTTGTTTTTGAACTTGTTTGCCTTGCCGTGTGTGTGGTGTTGTATTTGTTGCACAGTGGTGTTTGGCACACAGCAGGCACACCTTATATGCACAGGGCCACTGATGGTAGATAGATATCACTGCTAGTACTCTGCTTTTTTGCTTCTTTTCACTGCTATGTTATTTGCGATCTATTGTAAATGGGTTGTGGGGCTTTTGCGTTTTCCATGTTCATATGGAATCCGGTTAGCCCTGGGTATTTGTGGGATTCTTGTGCATGCTTTGCCTGGCTTATAATGCTTTTCCTGAGATTGCTTTGTAGGGTGTAGCCGTGGCCCTGTTAGTTTAGGGAGGATGTTTGTCGGTCTTTCTACCTCTTATTCCAATTTAGGACAACAGCGACGAGTGATCCACGCCCGAAGAAGACGAGAGCCCGGATGTTCAACCAAAGGATTCGATAAAGACAACATTGGAGGTAAGACATTCATTGCGTGATATTTCTCTTGTTTTGTTGATCTGTTTTCATGTATTGATGGGCACCTGCTAAAACCAGACCTTTGTAAAATGGAATATGACAAAACCAAGTGGTAACAATATAACATCTGAGAAATTAAACCTGTGCCATAGGATGTCTTATCGGAATAGAATTCTTGCAAATTATCGAAGTGTGATGTACATATTCAGCAATTGTATTTTATTCTTATTTTATGCCTCGGAGATGGGGTGCATTTTTTGCACGTAGTCCATGGCAGCCTACTCTTTGCCTCACTTGTGCATGATAAAATAATGCCTTAGTATCCTCTGATATGAATGTCAGCCCTATATGAAGAGAAAGAAACAAAAATAGGAAAGTACTAAAATGGCAAATTCAACACTTTGGATGTGATTGGTGCTAACTGGACTCAATAGCCCATACTACTTTTCACAGGCGCAGTTTGGAGGAGGTCAGGCCCATGCAACTGCCCTGTAAAAGCAAACATTGTCTCTACTACACGGGACACATCCGGGCGATGACTGGACCAAGACCGCACCCGCCCGGGACCGGATCAGGATCACATCTCTTTAGTCCTTGCCTTGGACCTCCTTATAACGGGTAGGTGGAAGATCACAATGGCTCGCGCTGCAACTCCTCTATTGTGACTTTTCTCACCTACGCTGTGTGGGCGATTAGTGAAGAAATAACCTCATTTGAAGTGGAATTCGGGTTAAGGGCTCAACAGTGGTGCCTGAGGCGGCAATCAATGAGGACTGAGATCATTCTGAATTTTTATTGCAGTATCTTTCACTTCTCCTACGTCAATGCTGCAGGTTTCATGCTGTACGCCCCATTATTCCTATGCAAAGGCTTTGTTTTTTATGCACTTGTGTATTAATGATACGTGTATGCTTTGCGCGTGCCATGTATGTGACCGTACTGCCAATGTATTCCTGTTATTTGTATTTTGAATCTGATGTACAATTTGTTTCTATTAACACCCTCTTGTATTTCTTACCCGTACAGGAAAAATGTATTGCCTTTCACGACGAGTTCGATCACCCAGGATGCGGCCAACTGGTTCTTTGACATTAACCTCATGACTTTAACGCCTCTGCCAATGATGTGCAGACGACCAAGCCCTGTCTTTCTCACTTGAACCAGTGTTGAGCCTGTGATGAAACTTTATCTCCAATGCGATGGCCAATGGTGAGCCTGGCACTGGCCCCCCTTCCTCACCACCTCAACCTCTGCTGAGCCTGGAACAAATTCCCCCGCAACCCATTCAGAACTAGACTGACCCTCCGCCTTCACTACCCGGGCTAATATATAGGTTAACACCAACTTGTTCTCTTCATCAATTCAGTTCAGGATGAGGCAGGCACAGGTACCTTGTTTTTTCTTTCTAAGCCAATAACAATCCTCACAGTGAGCACCAAAGCCTCCTTTTCATCAATTCAAAGCCAGGGTGAGCAGCAGAACCCTTCTCTTTACAGAGCAAATCCAAGGCAACAGGAGCAGAGCATTCTCATGATAACAATGACAAGCTTGTCCTCGACTACCTGACTCAGTCACTGCAGCGAGTGGACTCCGCACGAATCACAATCATCATTGAGTGACCAGCCGAGCACCAGTCTCTTATTTTCAGCTCATCAGCCAGTGGAGAGCTTGGCACTCGTTTCCCACTTTCATCACTTAAGTTGATGGCCCGTGGTGAGCCACTTGACCAACCTTTGGCTTCATCACCTGAACCAATGCAAGCCAACCCTCAAACTGGCACCTTCGATGTTTCATTTTCTGTCTTCAAGTGCTATTGAATGTATATGGCATTTTTATGAGAGCCCTGCACAAGGTAACAAAATCAGGAGGCAATTTTCGTGTTGTGCTTAGAAATGTAGATAAGGTGGTCAAAGATAATGCAAACATTATGGTCTTTCGACGACTGAGTAAGAGAGAAGGAAATGTTACTGAAGATAATGCTTCCACTATAGATGCTGTTTCAGTTTTTCTCAGTCTCAGTCTTGTCTCTCCGTTGCTCCTGCCTCCTCAAGCTCTTCCGTGCAAGACAAGTTCAATCCACCACTGTCTACGATCAGGGGCACAACGTCAATGCGGCTCAGTGTGTGGCAACGGTGCCTTATGTGGTGTCCTCATCACCCACTGGAACAGGAGGAGACAATCCAGCAGCAGCCATGTGAATACACTAAAAGCAGCACAGGCGACCATGGACACCGCATCAGCAACCCACAACTTCTGCAGGATGTTCCTCTGGGCAGCGAAGCTCTATGGCTGTCGCGCCTGCGTAACCAAGACGCCTGCTTTGTGCAATCACCATTCTGACTGCTGCTGGGACTCCTTGCAAGAAGAAGTGCAGTGACTGTGCAAGTGAGTGGGGCTGCATTTTCACAAAATAATTCCAAAGCATTACAATGGGACGAGCGGGGGGACTGCACAGCCAACAGGCTTGGTGTTGCTTCCTTTGTTACTGAATGAGCTTCTTCATTGTTTGGAGTTTGTGTGTGGTGGTCTGTGGAGAAGAGTGAGTGGATGAGAGAATGAGACAATGGCTGGATGTACTACTGGACCAGTGAGTGTAGCCACTATAGAAAAAACAACATTATGCATATTTCTATGCGAGGTTTGCTTTTCCCTTTGAAGTTTACATCTCTCTGCAAAGAAAGAACTCTGAAAAAAGGTGAATGGCCTTTACGATTCGACTAGAGGGAGGGAGGGAGGGCTGGGGCTACTCATCTCCCTAGATGTCCGGGCTTCGGGACGCATAGACCTTCCAGTTTGATGGTCAGACCTCCAAGGGTTGCTGAAGTCTCGGCCCGAGAGTTTTTCCTCCTCAAGTGTGGTTTGAGTGGCCTTTTATTTCTCAAGACCTCACCCGGGTTTGACTGTCCGACTCCTCTGGTTGGGCCCAGGTCCCAGGGCCTTATGCGAGCTTGAGCTAAGCCGCAGTGACTGATAAGGGATGTGTTTAGTACCTAAAACCACACACACCTCGCTCCAAGATTGTAGGGCAATCACAGGAGGACTTGCAGTGCTTGTGTCTGGTGACAGTGGGGCTTCTGGCATGAGAGGGCCAGTGCTTAGCTTTGTAACACAATACAATAGAAGGAAAACAAATATGTGTTATGACAAGTTAGAGAGCCTTTGGTGACATAAGTACACGATGTGCCTGAGTGATGAATACTTCGGTTTCCTACTGCATTTTCTGTGTGTCCTCTCTTATGGTATGACGCAGCAACATCACACAAACAGACACACTCTCATGGTTATAGTAGATTAAATACCACAGGACCATGAAAATAGGAGAGGGCAGATAGGGAGAGGTGCAATTTATTTTTTTTATATTTTATTTTTTATAATTTATAAAGCGCCTGGTGACCCGAGGGCATCCCCGCGCTATAGAGTTGTGAGATCCAGGAGAGGGAGACCGGGGGGACTATATGGGAAAAAGGAAGGTTTTACGTTTTTTACGGAAGAGGTGGAGACAGGGTTCAAGACGCAGATTGCGAGGGAGTGCGTTCCATTTTAAGGAGGCATTGACCGAGAAGCGGCGGCCACCAGTGCAATGGCCTGTTAGCTACATTAGGGTTAAAGTGGGGGGATACAGAAGAAATCTTGCAACAACCTCTGTACACAAATGCTGTGAAGAATGTGAGAATTTTCCTCTGAAGTGTTTCTGGAACAAGGGGTCAGGACATGTGAGTTGTCAAGGAAGGCTCAGAATGAATAAAGTTCTTCTTATAAGAGTCATTCAAAGCTTGATGCTCCCTTCCACTGGGCTCAGTGGGTGCAGGAACTATTGCCAATATTACTGCAGTAAACAAGGTCACCCAAAAGTATTTTGTGTTCTTTTAATTCTCACTTGTGTATGTACATTTGCTGCCAGTATTGTTACCCTGGGATGGTTATGACCTGTTTTCATCCTTCCTGCAGGACTCTCTATTTGAAGAGCCGCACAGGGCCCCCTGAGGGGAGGCAGCTTGTGTGAAGACATCTAGCGGTAGGACCTGGGCCTCGCGGCGCTAATGCGCAGGAGCCATTTTATTTAAAGCTCTAACTATTACAGAATGATTTATTTTATCAAGAATTGTTTTGTTAGAATAGGTACCACATGCACAACACGAACCAAGTCACAAATGTTGCATACCTGTGCGTACACGGCAAGGCTTGTGTGTATTATTGCATTGTTATTTACTATTTATTTTCATTTGAAATGTGGGGCTTTTGCGTTTTCCATGTTGATATGGAATCCGGTTAGCCCTGTGCTATTTGTTTTTGAACTAGTTTGCCTTGCCGTGTTTGTGGTGTTGTATTCGTTGCACGGTTGTCATTAGCACACAGCAGGCACACCTTATATGAACAGGGCAGGGGCGGCCTTAGGCATGTGCAAGCTGTGCACCTGCACAGGGCCACCAAACTCCAGGGGCCACCACGCCAATATAAATCCTTAATATAATAATCCCCTGAGGATGGATACATATTTGCGTGGCGGCCCCTGGCAGGGATTTGGCGGCCTCTGGCTCTGTTCCACTTCCAAACACTCTGACCGCCCCCTCTTCATTGGCCTTCCACTCCGCCCCGCCCGGACCCCCTCTTCCGGGGCCCCCTACCTACGCTCCCTTCCCAGGGCCGCCATGAGCCTAGAGCCGCCCCTGAACAGGGCCACTGTTGATAGATAGGTATCTCTGCTAGTACTCTGCTTGTATGCTTCTTTTCACTGCTATGTTATTTTCCATCTATTGTAAATGGGTTGTAGGGCTTTTGCGTTTTCCATGTTCATATGGAATCCGGTTAGCCCTGGGTATTTGGGGGGGTTATTGTGCATGCTTTGCTTTGCTTAAAATGCTTTTCCTGATATTGATTTGTAGGGTGCAGCCGTGGCTCTGTTAGTTTAGGGAGGATGTTTGTCGGTTTTTCTACCTCTTATTCCAATTTAGGACAACAGCGACGAGTGATCCGCGCCTAAAGTAGACGAGAGCCCGGATGTTCAACCAAAGGATTCGATAAAGACAACATTGGAGGTAAGACATTCGGTGCATAATATTTCTCTTGTTTTGTTGATATGTTTTCATGTATTGATGGGCACCTGCTAAAACCAGACCTTTGTAAAATGGAATCTGGCAAAACAAAGTGGTAACAATATAACATGTGAAAAATGAAACCTGTGACATATCAGGTCTTATCAAAATAGGAGTCTTGCAAAATATCTATGTGTGATGTACACTTTCAGCTATTGCATTTTATTCTTATTTTATGCCTCGGAGATTGGGTGAATTTGTGCTCGTAGCCCACGGCAGGCTCCTCTTTATCACACTTGTGCATGAATGAATAATGCCTTAGCATCGGCGGATATGATTGTCTGCATTATTAAAAAATAAAGAAACAGGGGGGGCGTGGCTAGCAGCCGAGCATGGCGGCCGCATAGAGTGAGAGCTCCCGAGGGCACTGCAGCCTTCCATGAAATCCGACCCACTTATCCGCTACCAAGCACGCCTGAAGCGGCGGCGTTCGGGTCCCGGGCCACGGCGGTACCACCGGTCCAGGTTTCAGAGGAATCGGTGCACCGGAGCCAGAGCAACATCGTGTGGCGCGACGGGGCCTACAGCCAGAGGAGCAGCACCGGCCTAGCGTGACGTCCGGACCCCGGCGGAAGAGCAGCTGAGCCGGCCGGGTGACGTGCCCGCACCCCGGTCCCTGCCGAAAAGCACGGAACAAGCCTGAAACTCCTGGCGCTGTCAGCCGGTGGCACACGAACGGCTGCAACCACCGAGCGGGAACGGCGCAAAGCAGAGGTCAGTGAGATCCCAGCCTTGGCCGCACAGAGCAGGGCCGACATCTTGCACCTCCCCACGGAAACCTAGCGGGGGGGGAAAATACTGCGGAGGGCATCATCAGACACTACGGGTGGCAGGGGATACTGATACCACCCCAAGCATCAGACCCAAAATAAAAAATAAAGAAAAAAGAAAACGAAACGAAAGTCGATGCCCCAGGGGGACGACGCCATTCTGGACGCGAACGCAGGGGCTCTGGAGGGACCCTCAAAGCCTGCATCCCGCTAATCGCGTCCAGCAGCACTGACACAGAGGCAGCGACCCGACACACGTATGCCTGTCTGGTGTGTGGGGGGGTGGCTGCCCGGGCCCGGCACCTATACCGGCCACTGTACCAGAGGGGAACGGACCAGCACAACAGCACGAGAGTGAGGGGGCACAGTTGCTACTCCGGCCCCGAGGGTGAATATCAAGGGCATAAATACGAAGCAGACCTGCGGCTCGCCGACTTCCGTGCCAACGTCCAGTGGGTCTTGACCCAACAGCTGGGAGAGTCACTCTGTCCAACTCCCGCCGACCTACTATTCTCTGGCTAATACCGGCTGATTTCAAACGACAAGCAGGTCACGTTTGCGTGAGTAATACTTCTGGACCTCGCAGACCCCAACACTATGGCGGGCAAAGGACTCAGGAGCGGATCCACGCAGAGTAGGCTGGATAAATTCGCCTATGGGCACCAGGGTCAACAGCAAAACACAGGGCGACCCTCCTCGGGGCACGCCCAGGAGGCGGAAAAAACGACGAAAATAACGCTAGATGACGTCATGAGGACACTCACAGATGTAAAAACTACAGTGGGCGCCATCTCATCAGAAGTATCCCTGCTACGAGCGGACTTCCGCAAGATGGCGGAGAGGGTATCGCAAGTGGAAGTGGTCACAAAGTCACTCGTGGAAGACACCTCAGAGCTCCAAGTGGCCATGGAGAAGATGCAAAAAGTTACCAAGCTTCTGCACGACAAGCTGGACGACCAGGAAGGGCGTTCACGACGCAACAACGTGCGCATCCTTGGAATTCCTGAGACGGAAGGGAAAGGGGCCATGGACCTCTATGTGGAGGACCTCATCAAGAGCAAACTCCAGCCCAAAGGCCTGTCTCACTTCTTCTCAGTAGAGAGAGCGCACAGAGTTCCGGGGGGCCCGCCCAAGACGGGAGCAGCTCCGAGACCGGTACTAGCTCGGCTCTTTAATTTCAGAGACAGGGACGCAATCTTGCAGGCGGCAAGGAATTCGCCTCCAGTACGGATTCAGAATGCAACCTTGGCGTTTTTCCCAGACTACACGGCGGAAGTGGCCAGGCGACGCAAGTCCTTCACAGAGGTAAAAAAGGCACTACGAGACAGGGAACTGCCGTACTCCATGATGTTCCCTGCTAAACTGCGGATAGTGGCCGAGGGGAAGACCTGGTTCTTTGACACACCAGAGGTGGCTCAAGAATGGCTGGAGGGCTGGAGACCAGCAGGGCAGCGGCACCGCTCACAGCGAGACCGACCGCGACACCGTACGGAAAAAGCACCACCCAGTCAGTCCTCTCTAACACCACATCAGGGAGGCGAGGAAGACGTGGAATCAGACCTGGAGAGAGATCCGCTGGACTCTGGACAATTGGCTCCAATATGACATTGAATTGTATTATTTACAGGACTGTGTGGGCCGCGGTGCCGTGGCTCGGACGCGGCTGAGTAGGGTGGGCACAGGCGGTGCCCGAGGGGGACTCACCAACCCCACAAGCAAGTAAGATGTTTAGGGGAGGGCTAAAGCACTCTGCACGGTTGGGGAAGCGGGCGGGAGTTTGTCCGTGGAGCAGGGTAGCAGGGAGGGGGGATGGAATTGAAGTTTTCATGTTGAAACGTTTAATTTTGTTTGTAGTCATCGCTCAACACCCACATTGTACTATCGCCCTGACATTTGTATATCTCCTACGAACCACGGCACAAATCGACACATGGGTTACGCCACAGCACGCAGTGTGGACGCAACCCCCTCATCAGTCTAATGGCCAGGCCACCTAATCACACGCCCGTCGAGGGCCCCTCCACGGCCAGGGAGACTCCCCCACTACGTATACTGACGTGGAATGTCCGGGGTCTGGGTGACAAAATCAAGAGAGGGTTGGTCCTCCAGGCCATAAAACGTCAGAACCCAGATCTGGTCCTGCTACAAGAAACCCACCTCACGGGGTCCACCTGCAAAGCCCTAGACCGTCGTGGCTACACGATGGCGATACACGCAGACTTCACCACGGGCTCCAGGGGAACAGGCATACTAGTGAGAAACTCCTCCCCCTTTATGGTAACTCGCCGTGTGGCAGATGACCAGGGTCGCTTTGCCGCGGTCCATGGGCAGTGGGAGGGCAGGGCTCTAAATGTGATATCAGTATACGTTCCCCCAGCCCTACACTCTGTGGCCCTGCCAGCACTGGGCAGATTCCTTCTTGATCTCCCCGACGGCGCCACGATTGTCGGAGGGGACTTTAACGCAGTCCTGGATCCACTTGGAGATACCTTTCCCTCCAGACCCCGGCCGCGAGGTGCTACACCACTGTCGGACTTTGCGGAAGCCCTAGGCCTTACAGACCTCTGGCGACAGTTACACGCCGAGGCCACCCAATACACTTACTACTCGGCAGTACATAATAGCCTGTCCCGCATAGATTATTTCATGGCACTGGGTTTGGGACTAGATATGGTGGACAAGGTGGACACACTACCCCGGGGGATCTCAGACCACTCTCCAATTGTCCTGTCGCTCACAACCGGTGGAAAACGGAATGCTCGACTCTACCCGATCTACCCCAATTTTTTAAAACTCCCCAAGATTCGGAAAAAACTCAAGCTGGTGACAACACAATATTTTGCTGAAAACACAGGCACGGTGGTGTCACCTTCCACCCTATGGGAGGCATACAAAACAGTCCTCAGGGGGGCGGCCATTGCAGCGATTACGGGACACAAACGGGACTCACGCAAGGAACTCACGGACCTGGAACTTGCGCTCGACACAGCCAATAACGCCCACATGACAGATCCCTCCCCATCCAAGGCACACACCCTCATGGTTCGACAGCAACAATACCTAGCACACCTCAAAACGACAGAGAAAGGATATATCGCAAACACTAGACATAGAATTTATGATGTTGGTGACAAAGCAGGTCGTATGCTGGCATGGCTGGACAAGAGGGGGAATGGACCGAGAGGTATTCATAGGCTCCACACAGAGGGGGGGCGGACACTGGTGCACCCGGAGGAAATAGTTTGCGAACTAGCACGACACTATCAGGCAATATACACACCAGAACGGAGGGTCACACGGCAAATGGCGACGGTAACACTCGCGGACACTATCATCCCCAGCATCGCACAAGAAGACAGGGACACCCTAGAACTAGACCCGACAGAGGAGGAAATCCAGCTGGCGATCCAGGCGTTGCAATCCGGTAAAGCGCTGGGCCCTAATGGGATACCGGTGGAGTGGTACAAGTCCATGGCTCCAGACCTTAGTGCCCCATTACTGGCCATGTATTTAGAGAGCAGGGACAGACTAGAGCTGCCGCTGGATCAACGCACGGCCACGATTGTCACGATACCAAAACCGGGGAAACCCCCGACAGAGTGTGCCTCGTACCGCCCGATATCATTATTGAACGTCGAGGCCAAGATACTAGCGAAACTTCTAGCTACCCGTTTGCTGCCCCACCTCAGTACCTTAATACACCCTGACCAGTCGGGCTTTATGCCCCACCGGAGCACTGCGCTTAATCTCAGAAGAGTCCACAGCGTGTTAGCTCGAACACACCTCCTCGCGGAGCAGGCTGTGATCCTCTCTCTCGACGCCAAAATGGCGTTCGACCTGGTAGAGTGGGAATACCTCTTCGTGGTACTGGAACGCATGGGAATAGGGCCGAAATTTGTATCATGGATTCGGCTACTTTATACGAAACCCGTCGCACAGGTGGTAGCCAACGGCCACATATCACCGAGATTCCCTCTGGGCAGGGGGACTAGACAGGGCTGCCCCCTGTCCCCTCTGCTCTTCGCACTGGTGCTTGAACCCTTAGCCATCCAGATCAGATCGACGCCCCTGTTCGCAGGCATCACATGGGAGGAGGGGTGGGAGGACAAAGTCTCGCTATACGCAGACGACATGCTCATCTACATGACCGCACCCGAAACCGGCATCCCGGCCCTGCTAGACCTGTGTGACACGCATGGACGCACATCGGGCTATACTCTTAACTGGTCGAAATCCACCATATACACGTTAAAAGGCCCGGCACCGAGACTGCAAGGGAACGGTCCGCTGCTTACAACATCGACCTCTTTTAAATACTTAGGCATCATCATTGCGAGAGGGGAAGCAGACTTTTTTGTTAATAACCTAACACCGCACATAGCTCGATTGCGGGCGGATGTTAAACATTGGGCGGCCCTCCCCCTGACCCTACTGGGCAGGGCGGCATTGTACAAAATGATGGCCCTCCCGAGACTCCTCTATGTCCTGGAAAATACTCCTTACCCAGTACCACCGCGTTACTTCCAACAGATTGTTGCACTGGTCACTGTCCTTCTTTGGGATACAGGCCCGGCGCGCATAGCATACGACAAGCTGGTGAAAAGCTGGTACGAGGGGGGCATAGCGCTCCCCAACATTCAGCTATACTACTGGGCGGCCCAACTAAAAATTATAAACTACTGGATCCACGCCCCAAAAAACGACCCGGCCTATCGGGCGGATTGGTCACAACTTGGGACGGACTGTATGCTGTCCGTGCTCTACAACAAACCACAACTGAAGACCCTAATTGGCCCGACCAAACACACAGCGGCGATATGGCACACGGCGCAGGCCCGTCTGGGGTGGGCAGGCCGACTCACCAAAATGACACCCTTGTGGGACACGAAGGTATTGGGGAACCTGAGAGGCTGTAAGGGGTTTGAGCGGTGGGATTCCATAGGTATCTCTACGGTTGGGGACCTCTGGGACAAGGACTCAGTAATACCGTTTCCGCGCCTGCAACAGCAATACAACCTCGGACCCACGGAAACGTTTCGATATGTCCAAATTAGGCATGCATTGCTACAGGCGATCCCTACTGGCACCACACTGCCGGAATCCTCTCCATTGGAGGACAGACTGCTAACGGAATTCATGCTCCAAAAGGCCACCTCCCTTACATATAAAAAACTGATCAACAATCTCAAAGACCCAACGTTAAAGCTTAAAGAAAAATGGGAGGGGGAGTTAGGTGAGGCAGACGAATTTGAATGGAATGAGGCGCTGGCCTCCCCGAAGGAGGTGGGAATCTCTAGTAGGCTCAGACTGGTACAACTTAAAATCCTACACCGCATCTACTACACCAGGACACTGTTACATAAAATACAGAGAGCACTACACCCCTTCTGTTTGAGAGGCTGCGGGGAGGAGGGAACACTGTTCCACACACTATGGGAATGCCCACAAATACGCGAATTCTGGAGACAGGTGCTCCGATCCATCTCCCAGGCCCTGAAACTTTCCATATTGCCTGAACCGCGTAAATGCCTTTTGAATATCTGGGGCCCCAATGATCTAGGTAGGTATGACCTGATTTGGGCGTCACTGGCTATGACAGTGGCTAAGCGGGATATAGCACAGAAATGGGGGGCGCCAGACATCCCAACCGCCAGTAGATGGGCTAAAAACATGGACATCCTAATGGTGACAGAAAGAGCGGTCTATGTGCTTCGGGCTGCGCCCCGGAAGTGGAACAAAGTTTGGGCGGCGTGGAACAAGTACAGAGGGGAACTCTGTGAGCCTTTACCAGAGGGAGAGGACTTAGACTCGGAGGAGGAGGAGGAGTAATTGAACGGATACAGGGCAATGGCCCCAAGTAGTGAACAATGTGACACTGGCGGCACTACCCTGGCCTTACACTGCAGTGCAAGTGGAGAACACAGCGAATGCGAGATGTGGGTGACACCTAAGGGTTGCGATGACACGTGGTTGGGGGGGTAAGTTGGGAAGTTTGTTGAAAATGTTCTCAATGAAAAGTGATAGCGCCATCGCTGATATTTAAGGGAGGGGATAATATAGAACTGCAATTTATGCAATGTAACTTACATATGATGTACATGTGAGACTCATAGGGCCGTAGATGGCCCAGACCTTGTTACGTAAATGTTGCTCACCAGTTGCCAAACTGTTCAATTGTGCGGATTGTAACGACTACCGATTGGAAGTGTGTAACTTACTAATCAATATTCCTTCCTGTCAATAAAGTTTTTCAAAAAAAAAAATAAAGAAACAAAAATAGAAAAGTTTTGCAATGGCAAATTGAACTCTTTGGATGTGATTGGGAGCATACTGAACTCAATGGCCGATACTGCTTTTCACAGGCGCAGTTTGGAGGAGGTCAGGCCCCTGCTACGGCGCTGTAAAAGCGCACATTGTCTCCTGCTACACGGGACACGCCCGGGCGAAGACTGGACCAAGACCGCCTTGTTTGAGACTGGACTAGGCCACGTCTTTTTAATCCACGCCTTGGACCTCCGTATAGCGGGTAGGTGGAAGATCACAAATGCTCGCGCTGCAACTCCTCTATTGTGACTTTTTTCTCCTCCGCTGTAGGGGCGATTAGTGAAGAAATACCCTCAGTTGAAGAGGAATCGGGTTAAGTGCTCAAGAAGGGGGCCTGTGACAGCAACTGATGTGGACTGAGATAATTCTGAAAGTTTATCACAGTATCTTTCACTATTTCTAGTTAAGGCTGCAGGTTTCATGCTGTGCACCGCGTTATTCCCATGCATTCAGTGTTTTTGACGTGCTTGTGTATTACTCATATGGGTACGCTGTGCAAGTACCCTGTATGGGACAGTACAGCCAATGTATTCTTGTTGTTAGTATTTTTAGTCTGATGTACAATTTGTTTCTATTAACACCCTCTTCTATTTCTTTTCCAGCCAGAAATAATTCATTGCCTTTCATGAAGAGTGACTCACCCAGGATGCTGCCAGCTGCTTATTTGACATTAACCACCTGGCTTCAACACCCCTGCCAATGATGTGCAGGGTACCAAACCCTTTCTTCCTCCCGTGAACCAGTGTTCAGCCAGTGTTGAGTCTGTGACAAAACTTTATCTCCAACACCCTACCCAATGGTGAGCCTGGTAATATCACTCCGCCCTCACCGCCTTAACCCCTGCTGAGCTTGGATCAAACCCCCCATCAACCCATTCAGAATTAGAATGACCCTCAGCCAACACTACTCGAGCTAATATACAGGGTCACACCACCTTGTCCTCTTCATCAGTTCAGTCAAGGATGAGGCTGGCACAGGCGCCTTGTGTTTTCAATCTGATCCAATGACAATCCTCACAGTGACTCCTGCTCTTCGTGTGTGTTCAGCGGGTAAAGCACCAAAGCCTCCTTTTCATCAATTCAAAGCCAGGGAGAGCAGCAGAACCCTTCTCTTTACAGAGCAAGTCCAAGGCAACAGGAGCAGAGCATCCTCATAACAACAATGACGAGCTTGACTAAGTCGCTGCAGCAAGTGAACTCAACACGAATCACAATCATCCTCGCACTGACCAGCCGAGCCCCGGCCTCTTATCTTCGGCACATCAGCCAGAGGTGAGCTTGGCACTCACTTCCCACCTTCATCACTTGAGTTTAATAGTCCATGGTGAGCTAGTTGCCAAACCTCTGGCTTCATCACCTGATCCAAGGCAAGCCAACCCAACCCGCAAGCTATCGCCCTCTTTATTCCATTTCATTTCTTCAAGAGCGATTGAATGTATTTGGCATTTTTAAGAGAGCCCTGAACAAGATGACGAAACCAGGAGGTAACTGCGGTGTTGTGCTTAGAAGTATAATAAGGTGGTGGGAGACAGTGCAAACATGATGGTCTTTTAAAGACAGAGTAAGAGAGGAAAAGATGGACGTGATGCTCCCACCATGGATGCCTCTTCATTGTTTCACAGACTCAGTCTTGTCTCCGCTGCTCCTTCTCCCTCAAGAACTTCTGCGCGCGGCAAGTTCAATCCACCACTGTCTACCATCAGGTGCACAACATCAGCGCGGCTCAGTGTGTGGCAACGGTGTCTTATGTGGAGGCCTCATCGCCCACTGGCAGAGGAGGAGACAATCCAGCAGCAGCCACGTGAACACACTAAGAGCAGCACAGGCGACCTTGGACACCGCAGCAGCAACCCACAACTTCTGCAGGATGTTCCTCTGGGCAGCGAGGCTCTATCACTGTCGCGCCTGCTTAACCAAGACGCCTGCTTTGTGTACTCACCAATCTGACTGCTGCTGAGACTCCTTGCAAGAAGAAGTGCACTGACTGTGCAAGTGAGTGGGGCTGCATTTTCACAAAATTCCAGAACATTGCAATGGGACCAGCGGTGGGACGGCGGGGCGAACAGGCTTGGTGTTGCTTCCTTTGTTACTGAATGAGCTTCTTCGTTGTTTGGGGAGCTTGTGTGGTAGTCGGGTCAGATGAGTGACTGGATGAGAGAGTGAGACAATGGCTGGATGAACTACTGGAACAGTGAGTGTAGCCACTATAGAAAAAACAACATTATGCATATTTCTATGTAAGTTTTGTTTTTCTCATTGAAGTTTACATCTCTCTGCAAAGAAGGAACTCTGAAAAAAGGTGAATTGATCTTATTACAATGAAGGGCTGGTGTGGGGGTGACTTATTGTGCCCCTTTCTGCAGGTTTTGAAATGTTATTTAGTGAGAATGGCTAAAGGACCTTTGAAGAACTTTAACAGTGATTAGCAAACCATTTGAGCAATCAGTGAGAGCTACTTGGAAAAAATTTAACAGCCATGCTGAAGTAGTCAAGAGAAACTGATGAGTCTGGCCAGAGAGAGCCTTTCGAAGGCAGCACCCCGGCTCCTCTGACCCTCGCAGTTTCCACCCTCTGTGCTCTCGTGCTGCCTTTTCCCAGTAGCAAAGTTGCTTAAGGACCGAAAGGTGAAGATTCGGCTAGAGGATGGGAGGGCTGGGGCGACTTATTTCCATAGATGTCCGGCTGAGGCGAGGATAGCGGCTTCCAATTTGATAGTCAGACCTCCAAGGGTTGCTGAAGTCTCGGCCCGAGAGATTTTCCTCCTCAAGTGTGGTTTGAGTGTCCTTTCACATCTCAAGACCTCACCCTGGCTCGACTGTCTGACTCCTCTGTTTAAGCCCAGGTTCCAGGACCTCATGTGTGTTTGAGCCGAGCCACAGTGACCAATAATGTGATAATGTGATGTATTTAGTGCCTAAAACCACACACATTTCGCTCCAGGATTGTGGGGGTAATAGTAGGGAGATGTGCAGTGTTGTCTCTGGTGACTGTGGGGCTTCTGGCAGTAGAGGGGTAGAGCTCAGCTTTAATAACGCAAAACAATAGAAGGAAAACTACTTTTTGTTATGACAAATCAGGCAGCCTTTGCTGACATAAGTACATGATGGGCCTGAACTGATGCATGCATCTGTTTCCTGCTGCATTTTCTATGTGTCTTGTGTTATGGTAAAAGTCAGCAACATCACACAAGCACACACACTCTCATGTTTATAGTAGATTAAATACCACAGGAGCAGGAATACAGGAGAGGGTAGATAGGGAGAGGTGCAATGGCCAGTTAGCTACTTTAGGGTTAAAGAGGGGTGATACAGAAGAAATCTTGCAACAACCTCTGTATACAAAAGTGTGAAGAACGTGATACTATTCTACTGGAGGTGTTTCTAGAAGAAGGGGTCAGGACATGAGGGTTGTCAAGGAAGGCTCAAATTTAATATATTTCTTCTCATAAAGGGGCTTGATGCTCCCTTCCACTGGGCTCAGTGGGTGCAGGAACCAATACCAATACCAATATTCCTGTAGCAACAAAGTTATCCAAAAGTATTTTCTGTTCTTTTAAAGCTCACTTGTGTATGTAAATTTGCTGCCAGTATTGATACCCTGGGATGTTTTGTATTATGACCTGTTTTCATCCTTCCTGCAGGACTCTCTATTTGAAGAGCCGCACAGGGCCCCCTGAGGGGAGGCAGCTTGTGTGAAGACATCTTGCGGTAGGACCTGGGCCTCTCGGCGCTAATGCGCAGGAGCCATTTTATTCAAAGTTACAGAATTTGTATTCTTTTAGCAATAATTGTTTAGCTAGAAAAGGTACCACATGCACAACATGAACCACGTCACAAATGTTACATACCTGTGCGTAAACGGCAAAGCTAGTGTGTATTGTTGCATTGTTACTTACTATTTATTTTCATTTGAAATGTGGGGCTTTTGCGTTTTCCATGTTGATATGGAATCCGGTTAGCCCTGTGCTATTTGTTTTTGAACTTGTTTGCCTGCCGTGTTTGTGGTGTTGTATTCATTGCACAGTTGTCATTGGCACACAGCAGGCACACCTTATATGAACAGGGCCACTGATGGTAGATAGATATCTCTGCTAGTACTCTGCTTGTTTGCTTCTTTTCACTGCTGTGTTATTTGTCATCTATTGTAAGTGGGTTGTAGGGCTTTTGCGTTTTCTATGTTCATATGGAATCCGGTTAGCCCT
This sequence comes from Lissotriton helveticus, assembly GCF_964261635.1. Taxonomy (NCBI): domain Eukaryota; kingdom Metazoa; phylum Chordata; class Amphibia; order Caudata; family Salamandridae; genus Lissotriton; species Lissotriton helveticus. The sequence goes on along the minus strand of NC_136073.1, from coordinate 849,452,891 downwards.
GGGTATTTGTGGGGTTATTGTGCATGCTTTGCTTTGCCTAAAATACTTTTCCAGAGATTGCTTTGTAGGGTGTAGCCGTGGCCCTGTTAGTTTAGGGAGGATGTTTCTAGGTCTTTCTACCTCTTATTCCAATTTAGGGCAACAGCGACGAGTGATCCGCGCCCAGAGGAGACGACAGCCCGGAAGTTCAACAAAAGAATTTGATAAAGACAACATCGTAGGTAAGACATTCAGTGCATAATATTTCTCTTGTTTTGTTGATATGTTTTCATGTGTTGATGGGCGTCTGCTAAAACCAGACCTTCGTAAAATGGAATCTGGCAAAACCAAGTGGTAACAATATAACACCTGAGAAATGAAACCTGTGACATATGAGGTCTTATCAGAATAGGAGTCTTGCAAAATATCTATGTGTGATGTACACTTTCAGCTGTTGCATTTTATTCTTATTTTATGCCTCGGAGATGGGGTGAATTTGTGCTCGTAGCCCACGGCAGGCTCCTCTTTATCATACTTGTGCATGGAGGAATAATGCTTTAACATCCTCGGATATAATTGTCTGCCTTATATAAAAATAAAGAAACAAAAATAGAAAAGTTTTGTAATGGCAAATTCAACTCTTTGGATGTGATTAGGGACATACTGGACTCAATGGCCGATACTGCTTTTCACAGGGGCAGTTTGGAGGCGGTAGGCACCCTGCACCGGCGCTGTAAAGCGCTCATCGTCTCTACTACACGGGACACGCCCAGGCAAAGACTGGACCAAGACCGCACCCACCAGGAACCGGACCAGGCCACGTCCCTTTAATCCACGCCTTGGACCTCCGTATAACTGGTAGGTGGAAGATCACAAAGGCTTGCGCTACAACTCCTCTATTGCGACTTTTCTCACCTCCGCTGTAGGGGCGACTAGTGAAGAAATAACCTCAGCTGAAGAGGAATCGGGTTAAGTGCTCAAGAGGGGGGCCTGTGACAGCAATCGATAAGGACTGAGATAATTCTGAAAGTTTATCACAGTATCTTTCACTATTTCTATGTTAATGCTGCAGGTTGCATGCTGTGTGCCGCGTTATTACCATGCATTCAGTGTTTTTGACATACTTGTGTATTACTCATATGGGTACGCTGTGCAAGTACCCTGTATGGGACAGTACTGCCAATGTATTCTTGTTATTAGAATTTTGAACCCAATGTACAATTTGTTTCCATTAACAGCTCTTGTATTTCTTTCCCATACAGAAATAATTAATTGCCTTTCATGAAGAGTCCCATCACCCAGGATGCTGCCAACTGCCATTTGACATTAACCTCATGACTTCAACGCCTCTGCCAATGATGTGCAGACGACCAAACCCTGTCTTCCTCACGTGAGCCAGTGTTGAGCCAGTGACCAAACTCTATCTCCAACGCGCTGGCCAATGGTGAGGCTGGCACTGGCCCCCCTTCTTCACCACCTCAACCCCGGGTGAGCCTGGAACAATTCCCCCCTCAACCCATTCAGAATCAGACTGACCCTCAGCCGTCACTACCCGAGCTAATGTACAGGGTCACACCAACTTCTTCTCTTCATCGGTTCAGTCAAGGATGAGGCTGGCACGGGCACCTTGTTTTTTCTTTCTCAGCCAATGACAATCCTCGCAGTGACGCCTGCTCTTCGTGTGTGTGCAGTGGGTGAAGCACCAAAGCCTCCATTACATCAATTCAAAGCCAGGGAGACCGACAGAACCCTTCTCTTCACAAAGCAAGTCCAAGGCAACAGGAGCCGGGCATCCTCATGACAACAACGATGAGCGTGTCCTTGACCACTTGACTGAGTTGCTGCAGCGAGTGAACTCAGCACCGGCCTCTTATCTTCAGCACATCAGCCAGAGGTGAGTGCGGACTCACTTCCCACCTCCATCATTTAACTCAATGGTCCATGGTGAGCCACTTGCCCAACCTTTGGCTTCATCACCTGAGCCAACGCAAGCCAACCCTCAAGCTGTCGCCCTCATTCTTTTCTTTAATTTCTTCAAGTGCTGTTTAATGTATTTGCCATTTTTATGAGAGCCCTGCACAAGATAATGAAACCAGGAGGCAACTGAGGTGTTGTGCATAGAAACATAATAAGGTGGTCGCAGATAATGCAAACATGATGGTCTTTTGAAGACCGAGTAAGAGAGGAAAAGACACTTGATGTGATGCTCCCACCATGGATACTGTTTCAGTGTTTCTCAGTCTCAGTCTTGTCTCTGCTGCTTCTTCTTCCTCAAGTTCTTCTGAGCGCTGCAAGTTAAATCCACCACTGTCTACGATCAGGTTCACAACATCAGCGCGGCTCAGTGTGTGGCAACGGTGCCTTATGTGGAGACCTCATCACCCACTGGCACAGGAGGAGACAATCCAGCAGCAGCCGCGTGAACACACTAAGAGCAGCACAAGCGACCATGGACACCGCAGCAGCAACCCACATCTTCTGCAGGATGTTCCTCTGGGCAGCGAGGCTCTATCGCTGTCGTGCCTGCTTAACCAAGGTGCCTGCTTTGTGTACTCACCATTCTGACTGCTGCTGGAACTCCTTGCAAGAAGAGGTGTACTGACTGTGCAAGTGAGTGGAGCTGCATTTTCAGATATTAATTCCAGAGCATTGCAATGGGGCCAGCGGTGGGACTGCACAGCGAGCAGGCTTCTCTTGCTTCCTTTGTTACTGAATGAGCGTCTTCATTGTTTGGAGAGTTTGTGTGTGGTGGACTGGCCAGATGAGTGATTGGATGAGAAAATTAGGCAATGGTTGGATGAACTACTAGACCAGTGAGTGTAGTCGCTACCGGAAAAAACTTTCCTATGAGAGTTTTGCTTTTCCATTTGAAGTGTCCTCCTCTTTGCAGGAAAGGAACTTTGATAAAAATGTGAATGGCACTCACTACAATGAAGTGCTGGTGGGGGTGACTTATTGTCCCCCTTTCTGCAGGTTTTGGAATGTTATTTAGTGAGCAAGACTAAAGGACCTTTGAAGAACTTGGACAGTGAGTAGCAAATCATTTGAGCAATCAGTGAATGCTACTTGGAAAAGACTTAAGAGCCATGTAGTCAAGAGAAACTGAGTCTGGCCAGAGAGAGCCCTTCGGAGGCAGCACACCGGCTCCTCTGACCTGCACAGTGTCCACCGTCTGTGCTCTCGTGCAGTCTTTTCCCAGTAGCAAAGTTTCCTGTGAACCGAAAGGTGATGATTCGACCAGAGGGAGGGAGCGCTGGGGCTACTCATCTCCTTAGAGGTCCTGGCTTTGGGGGGATAGAACATCCAGTTTGATCATCAGACCTGCCAAGGTTGCTGAAGGCTTGATCCTAGAGTTTTTCCTCCTCAAGTGTGGTTCGAGTGTCCTTTCAGTTCTCACGACCTCACCCTGGCTCGACTGTCCGACTCCTCTGGTTAGGCCCAGGTCCCAGGAACTAATGTGTGCTTGAGCCGAGCCGCAGGCACCTATAAGGGATGTGTTTAAACCTAAAACCACAGACATTTCGCTCCAGGATTATAGAGCTATGGCAGGAAGATTTGCATTGCTGGTCTCTGGTGACTATGGGGCTTCTGGCAGTAGAGGGACAGAGCTCAGCTTTGTAACGCAAAACAATAGAAGGCAAAATACTCTGTGTTATTACAAGTCAGGCAACCTTAGCTGACATAAGTACATGACGCGCCAGAGTGATAGATACAACCGTTTCCTGCTGCATTTTCTATGTGTCTTGTCTTATGGCAACTGACAGCAACATCACACAAGCACACACACTCTCATGGTTACAGTAAATCAATGACCACAGGAGCATGAATACAGGAGAGGTTAGATAGGGAGAGGTGCAATGGCCTGTTAGTTACTTTAGGGTTAAAGTAGGGTGATCCAGAAGAAATCTTGCAAAAACCTCTGTATACAAATGTTGTGAAGAATGCAATTCTTTTCCACTTGAGGTGTTTCTAGAACAATGGGTCAGGAGATGAGAGTTGTGAACGAAGGCTCAGAATTACTAAAGTTCTTCTCATGAGAGGCATTACATGCTTGATGCTCCCTTCCACTGGGCTCAGTGGGTGCAGGACCTATTGCCAATATTCCTGTAGCAACAAAGTCATCGAACAGTATTTTCTCTTCTTTTAAAGCTCACTTGTGTATGTAAATGACTGCCAGTATTGATACCCTGGGATGGTTTGTATTATGACCTGTTTTCATCCTTCCTGTAGGATTCTCTATTTGAAGAGCCGCACAGGGCCCCCTGAGGGGAGGCCGCTTGTGTGAAGACATCTTGTGGTAGGACCTGGGCCTCTCGGCGCTAATGCGCAGGAGCCATTTTATTCAAAGTTACAGAATTTGTATTCTTTTAGTAATAATTGTTTAGCTAGAAAAGGTACCACATGCACAACATGAACCACGTCACAAATGTTACATACCTGTGCGTAAACAGCAAGGCTTGGGTCTATTATTGCATTTATCCTCATTTGAAATGTGGGGCTTTTGCGTTTTCCATGTTCGTATGGAATCCGGTTAGCCCTGGGTATTTGTGGGTTTCTGGTGCATGCTTTACTTTGCTTAAAATGCTTTCCATGATATTGATCTGTAGGGTGTAGCCGTGGCCCTGTTAGTTTAGGGAGGATGTTTCTAGGTCTTTCTACCTCTTATTCCAATTTAGGACAACAGCGACAAGTGATCCACGCCTAAAGTAGACGATAGCCCAGAAGTTCAACGAAAGAATTAAATAAAGACAACCTCGTAGGTAAGACATTTAGTGCATAAGATTTCTCTTGTTTGTTTTAAATATGTTTTCCTGTATTGATGGGCACCTGCTAAAACCAAAACTTTGTCAAATGGAATCTGGCAGAACCAAGTGGTAAAAATATAATATGTGAAAAATGAAACCAGTGACATATGATGTCTTATCAGAATAGGAGTCTACCAAAATATCTATGTGTGACGTACACTCTCAGCTATTGCGTTTTATTTTTATTTTATGCCGAGGAGACGGGGTGAATTTGTGCACGTAGCCCACGGCATGCTCCTCCTCTTTATCACACATGTGCATGAAAGAATAGTGCCTTAGTATCCTCGAATATGATTATATAAAACAAAAAAAGAAGCAAAAATAGAAAAGTATTATAATGGAAAATTCAACTCTTTGGATGTGATTGGGGGCTAACTGGACTCAATACCCCATACTACTTTTCACAGGTGCAGTTTGGAGGAGATTGGCCCCATGCTACGGCGCAGTAACAGCGCACATTGTCTCTACTACACAGGACAAGCACGGGTGAAAACTGGGCCAAGACCGCACCCACCCGAGACCGGACCAGGCCACGTTTCTTTAATCCACGCCTTGGACCTCCGTATAGCGGGTAGGTGGAAGATCACAAAGTCTCGCCCTGCAACTCCGCAATTGTGACTTTTTTCACCTGCGCTGTAGGGTTCGATTAGTGAAGAAATACCCTCAGTTGAAGAGGAATTGGGGTTAAGTGCTCAAGAGGAGGGCCTGTGGCGGCAACCAATGAGGACTGAGATAATTCTGAAAGTTTATCACAGTATCTTTCAATATTTATGTTAATGCTGCAGGTTTCATGCTGTATGCCGTGTTATTCCCATGCAAAGGCTGTGTTTTTGACACACGTGTGTATTACTCATATGGGAATGCTGTGCACAAACCTTTAATGTGACAGTACTGTCAATGTATTCTTGTTATTAGTATTTTGAATCTGATGTACAATTTGTTTCCATTAACACCTCTTGTATTTCTATTCCATACAGAAATTATTCATTGTCTTTCATGAAGAGTGACTCACCCAGGATGCTGCCAACTGCTTATTTGACATTATCCTCATGGCTTCAACGCCTCTGCCAGTGATGTGCAGGGTACCAAACTCTGTCTTTCTCATGTGAACCAGTGTTGAGCCTGTGACTTTATCTCCAACACAATGGCCAGTGGTGAGCCTGACACTGTCTCCCCTTCCTCACCATCTCAACCCCTGCTGCGCCTGGAACAAATTCCCCCTCAACCCACTCAGAATCAGACTGTCCCTCCGCCGTCACTACCTGAGCTAATATCTAGGGTAACACCAACTTGTCCTCTTCATCAGTTCAGTCAAAGATGAGGCTGGACCAGGCTCCTTGTGTTTTCAATCTGAGCCAATGACAATCCCCACAGTGACTCCTGCTCTTCGTGTGTGTGCAGTGGGTAAAGCACCAAAGCCTCCTTTTCATCAATTCAAAGCCAGGGAGAGCAACAGAACCGTTCTCTTCACAAAGCAAGTCCATGGCAACAGGCGCAGAGCATCCTCATAATGACTCACTTCCCCCCTTCATCACTTCAGTTGATGGTCCACGGTGAGCCACTTGACCAACCTTTGCCTTCATCACCTGAACCGACGCAAGCCAACCCTCAAGCTTTGCCCTCATTCTTTCTTTAAATTTCTTCAAGTGCTGTTTAATGTATGGGCCATTTGTAAGAGAGCTCTGCACGAGTTAATGGAACCAGGAGGCAATTGCGGTGTTGTGCTTAGAAACATGATAAGGTATTGGGAGATAATGCAAACATGATGGTCTTTTGAAGACCGAGTAAATGAGGAAAAGATACTTGACGTAATGCTCCCACCATGGATGCTGCTTCAGCTTTTCTCAGACTCAGTCTTTTCTCTCCGTTGCTCCTTCTTCCTCAGGCTCTTCTGCGCGCGGCAAGTTCAATACACCACCGTCTACCATCAGGTGCACAACATCAGCGCAGCTCAGTGTGTGGCAACGGGGCCTTATGTGGAGGCCTCATCACCCACTGGCAGAGGAGGAGACAATCCAACAGCAGCCGCGTGAATACACTAAGAGCAGCAAAGACGACCATGGACACCGCATCAGCAACCCACATCTTCTGCAGGATGTTCCTCTGGGCAGTGAGGCTCTATCGCTGTCGCGCCTGCTTAACCAAGACGCCTACTTTGTGTACTCACCATTCTGACTGCTGCTGAGACTCCTTGCAAGAAGAAGTGCACTGACTGTGCAAGTGAGTGGAGCTGCATTTCAACAACATAATTTCAGAGCACTACAGTGGGACCAGTGGTGGGACTGCGGGGCGAACAGGCTTGGTGTTGCTTCCTTTGTTACTGAATGAGCTTCCTCATTGATGGGAGAGTTTGTGTGTCTGTGGTGGGCTGATCAGATAAGTGAGTGAATGAATGAGATAGAGAGACAATGGATGAATGAACACTAGAGTGTAGCCACTTCAGAATAAAACAACATTATGCAGATTCCTATGCAATATTTTGCAAGAAAGGATCAATGATACAAATGTGAGTGGCCCTTACTACAATGAAGTGCTGGTACTTATTGTCCCCCTTTCTGCAGGTTTTGAAATTTTATTTAGTGAGCAAGACTAAAAGACTTTTGAACATGGATAGTAAGTAGCAAAACATTTGAGAAACCAGTGAGTGGTACTTGGAAAAGCCTTAATAGCCACGTTAAAGTAGTTATGAGAAGTGAGTCTGGCCAGAGAGAGAGCCCTTCGGAGGCAGCACCCCGGCTCTTCTACCCCGCACACTGTCCACAGTCTGTGCTCTCAGGCAGCCTTTTTCCCAGTAGCAAAGTTACCTGTGGGCTGAAAGGAGATTTTTTTAGAGGAAGGGAGCACTGGGGCTACTCATCTCCCTAGATCTCCTGGCTTTTGGAGGATAGAGGCTTCCAGTTTGAGCATTGAACCTGCAAAGGTTGCTGAATTCTCTGCTCAAGAGTTTTTCCTACTCAAGTGTGGTTTGAGTGATCGTTCAGTTCTCAAGACCTCACCCTGGCCTCACCCTGGCTCGACTGTCCGACTCCTGTGGTTGGGCCCATGTTCCAGGACCTCATGTGTGCTTGAGCTGATCCGCAGTGACCTATAAGGGTGTATTTAGTGCCTATAACTGCAAGCGCTTTCGCTGCAGGATTGTGGGGTGATGGTAGGGAGAGTTGCAGTGTTGTCCCTGGTGACTGTGGGGCTTCTGGCAGTAGAGGGGCAGAGCTTCGCTTTGTAATGCAATACATTAGAAGGCAAACTACTTATTGTTATGACAAGTCAGGCAGACTTTGCTGACATAAGTACATGATGGGTCTGAAGTGATAAATACATCTGTTTCCTGTAACCTGCTGCATTTTCTATGTGTCTTGTCTTATGGTGAGACGCAGCAACATCACACAAGCACACACACTCTCATGGTTCTAGTAAACTAAGTACCACTGGAGCATGAATACAGGAGGAGGCAGATAGGGAGAGGTGCAATTCGCTTGTTAGTTACTTTAGGGTTAAAGAGCGGTGATACAGAAGAAATCTTGCAACAACCTCTGTACACAAATGCTGTGAAGAATGTGATACATTTCCACTGTAGTTGTATCTAGAACTAGGGGTCAGGACATGAGAGTTGTCGAGGAAGGCTCAGAATTACTAAAGTTCTTCTCATTAGGGGCATTAAAAGCCTGATGCTTCCTTCCACTGGGCTCAGTGGGTGCAGGAGCCATTAACAATATTCCTGTAGCAACATAATAATCCAAAAGTATTTTGTGTTACCCAGCATTGGATCTTTCATACGTGCTTGATTCATTCTCTGTCGTCGAGGTGGGAGTCCCATGGTGCCATAGGAAAGCAGTATACAGTGGTATTATAGGCTATAATGGCAATAGAAGATTAGTTCAATAGTCTATCCATGTCCTTTTTAAAAAAAGAACCAAACTTGAACTATGACCAATCAGGTGACAGCACCCTCTACAACATTCCCAATAGAGGCTCTGCTCCTGAGGTATTCTAACAATCGTCGTGGAAGGGAGTCTCCCTGAGCTCTGCTCAGTTTTCTTCAGCTTTTTAGGATATTCCACCATGCCTGACTCTTCAAAGAAAGGACTCTTCAGATCCTGCAGATCTTTTGAGAAGGAGAGGTTATATGTAGGTGACCCACCTAAAGAATGCCTCTATTGCTTTCATCCTCAACATACTGTGAAGAATTGCAAGGTATGCCGCACTTTTTCATCAAAAACGTTGCAAGATAGAGAGGCCAGGCTTTTGCTATGGCTCCAGAGGTCAAAAATTACCTCTTCAGGTGAAGAGTACCACTTTGACTGAGCCTTATAAAAGGAAAAGGTCCCATGATCAAGAGACCTCTGAGGACAACAGAAAAGCATAAAAGATTTCCCATTGTGGGTCTTTCAAAATAATGAAGACGATGACGAAGTCCACTTCAGCCATCAAGGCACCAATTCCGTCGACCAACCTCTCCTCAGCGATGATGACTACAAAGTTAACTTCACCATCGTCGATCCTGCCATCAAATTTAACATCACTGTCGACATTGATCTCGTCCTCAGCTCCATCGCCGATGAACCCGGCATCCAATACATCCGCGACATCATTGTCCACAGAATTATGGCTGTTGTTACCTTCATCAATGTCGTAGGCCATGATATAAGTATCAAAAACTCTGAGGCCTAACAACACTTCCCCCAGCAAGTTGTCTCCTTATCCTCCACGTCATTTGCTTGATAATTAAGATCATTCTGAAGATGAGGGACCATTTGGAGTTGCCCATCGCACGTCTGCATTGCAAGTAAAATATCAGGAGGACGAAGATGAGGAAGAATAGTCCAATTATGAACACTATAAAAATCCACACGCTATACATGATTACTCATATTTCCATTCTCCAGAACATACGCCTCCATCTGAAGTGCAAGTGCCTTTTTTGTTGGTACAAAATTTGCAGGCAATGCTGCAGGATTACAGCAAAAGGTTCCCGGAGCCTGCACATGGGCCACATGGGCAACCCCCTTTGCCATCAAATGCTCCATCCACTTCAAAGCCAGTGCCACCGCCTGCAACACCAAGGATGTCACCTGCCTCAAATACCACTCTGCTGCCCAGAGATGATCCATCATCATCTTCGGACGATGACAGAGAAGAGGATGAGATTCATGACACCCATCCACCTCACAATGAGTGGGATGACTATATAATACCCACTCCGTCACCACCAGAACCACACCCTTCGGATGCCCCTCCAGAACACATCAAGGTTTCCACAATTTTTTGGAAAGGGCTGAAGCACGATTTGAACTGCCTATGTCTGTGAAGTAATCAAACTGCTTCCTATATGCCTTTAAGGAACAGGTACGCAAGTCTGTTGGAGCCATCCCCACAAACAATCATATTTGGGAAGAGGACATCAAGCTTAAGAAAACTCCGGCATCCGTGGCTGCTGTGGTACCATGTATTGATAAAAAGTACATAGTCCATGGTGATTGTCTTACCTGCCTCAAAGGGCATCCCAAGGCAGATTCGGTGGTCTCACAAGCGGCACAACATTGTTCCAAAAATACTACTACTCCAATGTCTGTCCCCCTGACAAGGTGGGCAGACATATAGATAACATTGAGAAGCGTTTCTCCACAATGTCTGCCCTCTCTATTCGTGCAGCTAATTCGCTAGCCATCTTAGGCCGCTACGATAGACACATTTGGTCAGATATCGGTGCTTTAATAGTCCTTATCCATGAAGATCAGAAGTCAGAAGCCCAGCAGAAACTTCAAGAGGGAGAACACACATCTTCGGAAATTATAGATTGCGCTGTGCACATTGCTTCCCCTGGTTTCCGCCAGCTGGCTGGAGCTGCTGTTTTGTGGAGAAAGGGATGGTTAAGATTAACGTCATTCAGACCAGAGGTCCAATCCAAAACTGTTGATATGCCATATGATGGTGACACGTTATTTGGAAAATATACTGATAATGCTTTGCTTGCCATCAAAACCAACATGGATCCCGCAAAAATCCCTGGGAACATTGCAGTTTCGTAAATTTCCCTTTCGAGGAGCTCACAGCAGAGGTTTTTCAACATACAGAAGAACCTATCAATGCTATCAGCAATATCGACCCTATCAGACGCAATATAGACCATCCTACCAACAACAGCAGTACCGCCCTCCACCTACTGCCGCCTACTCAAGTCAAACATACTGATGTAAACAGCCCACCTAGTCCAGCGATATCACATGCAAACAGTGACCTCGTTCGTATGCCAGCTACCCCTCCGCCACCTTCCTCTGTGGGTGCAAACATCTCAAACCATCTTCACCAATGGAGAAAAATTACGCGCAACAAATGGGTATTAGATCTGGTGACCTACAGCCATACCCTCAAGTTCATACAGACACCTCCAAATCGCCCTCCAAGAGGTTTGCATCCCCCCTTTCACTTATTACGAGAAGAGGCCTGCATCATGCTTGCCAGAGATGCAATCAAGTGGGTACCCTTCAATCAAAGGAACAAGGCTTTCTAATCTCATTTCTTCCTGGCCAAGAAGAAATCAGGACAGTGAAAACCTATTCAGGACCTAAGGGCACTCAACAAATTCCTAAAGAAGCAATTGTTGCACATGGTCACTCTATCAGACATCCTGTCTCTTAAGTCATGCAGATTACATGACAACTCTCTATTTGCAAGATCTATACTTTCACATCCCAATTCACTCCAACCATCGCTAGTACCTTCGCTTCATAGTAGCTGGCATCCTCTACCAGTTCAAGACTTACCATTTGGCCTCAAATCCGCCCCTCAGATCTTCACAAAATGTCTAGCACCAGTTACATCCGTCCTCAGGAAACACGATCACCAGGTGTTCCCCTACCTGGATATCTGGCTCCAAAGAGCACAAACTTCAATGCAAGCTTCCAAGGCCACTCATGACTGCATTACCCTCTTTCACAAATTGGGCCTCACATTAAACATTCAAAAGTCATCTCCTATCCCGACCCATTAAGATAGCGTGTCTAGGCTCTATGCTGGATACCAGATAAAGCAATGCTTTTCTCTCCCTAGAGAGGCAGCAGAAGCTAGTGCAATTAGCTCTAAAATTTTCAAAAAAGGTCTGCTTCAGTATGTCTGTACTAATCCTTACTAGGTAACTTGTCATCTGCAATCAACCTTGTGCCCCTAGTACACCTGAAGATGAGACCTCTACAGGAGGAGTTGCAATTCCGATGGATACAAGCAGAGGGGTCGTTCGACGAGTTCATACGAATCACACCAAGAATGGTCCAAGCTCTCGACTGGTGGACCCACCTATCATACATTTCAAAGGGCCAAACCTTTCTACCATTAATACCAGACTTCATCATAACAACGGATGCCTCCTTCAATGGTTGGGGTGGACATCTTCAGGATCTATATATCCAGGGCAGGTGTCCACCTCCAAGAAGTCCCTAGAGCTCAAAGCCATTTTTTTCACTCTACAAGCCTTCCTCCTGTGCATACAAGCACCATCTGTGCCGGTGCATACAGACAACACGACCAGCATGCACTATGTAAACAAGCAAGGGGGGAACAAGGTCCCTGACTCTCTCCCTAGGAGCTCAGAACCTTTGGCACTGGCTCATGGTTCAACATCACCCTCAAGGCAGAGCATGTTGCAGGGAAAAGTAATACTTTAGCGGACATACTCCGCAGGTCCCTACAAAGGTGCCTCGAATGGGAGCTAGACCAACAGGTGTTGGACAACATTTTTCACCTTTGGGGCAAACTGGATCTGAACCTCTCCATCACCAACCACTACAGCAAATGCCGATTTTACACCAGTCAGAACCCACTTCCGGGGTCATGGGGGAATGCCTTTTTGATAAGAAGGTCTGGAATATATGTGTACGCAGTTCCCCCATCCCCATAATGCAAGATGAAAATGGAGGGATGCTGCTTGATCCTGATAGCTCCCCGGTGGCCTTGGCAGTATTGGTTTACTGAGCTTCTTCTGCTGTCGGAGCGCAAGCCGATTCAACTGCGAACCAAACCAACACGCCTAACAATGAACCAGGGAGAAGTTTTGCACCCGTATCCATGCTTTTTCTAATTATATGCTCGGCTCCTGAATTCCATGAGTTTCAGAACTTAAACAGTTCCCAGAACTGCTTGGTATTCTTCAAAGTGCAAGAGCAGCATCAACCAATAGATCCTACAGACTAAAGTGGAAAAGATTCTGTTTATGGTGTCAATAACAAAATTTGCACCCACTGGAAGCACCACCGGAACAGATCTTACTGCATCTTCTCTCTCTCGCCCGTTCAGGTCTGGTGCATGCATGCGTTAAGGTACATCGTGCAGCAATATCCATATATAGGCGTTCCTCTCAAGCTCCTTCATTGTGCTCCACAAGGATAATAAACCAATTCATGAAAGGGCTTTTTCGAGTGTTCCCTCTGATCAGACCTCCGCCACCGGAGCAGCATCTTAACATTGGTCTTTCCCAACTCATCAAACCACCATTTGAACGTATTTATTAATCAGACCTCAAATTCCTTACCTGGAAGGGAGCCACCTTTTGCGCTGACATCGGCGAGACGGGTGAGTGAGATTCAGGTGTTCACGATCCAAGAGCCTTTTCTCCGATTCACAGATGGCACAGTTATTCTTCAGTCTAATCCAAAGTTTTTACCTAAGGTACCCACACAATTTTATCTTAATGAGCCAGTTATTCTACGAACTTTGCTCCTAATCCGACTACTCCAGCAGAGCAGTCTCTCCATACATTGGATGCCTTAAGTTTGACTTGCATCATACCAAGCAGTTTCGCAAGTCACTACAGCACTTTCGTTGCCGATGGTCAATCTCAACAGGGCACGCCGGTTGCTAAAGCACCAATTGCAAGATAGATCTCAACAATTATTAAATTTTGCCATTCCAAAATGGGCAAACCGCTTGCATCTACTACAAAAGCGCACTCTACAAGGGCAGTCTCTACTTCAGCTGCTTTGTTCACTCGGGTTACCTTAGAGAAGATTTGTAGTGCGGCAACGTGGAAGAGCGTTCACACTTTCACACAAGACTATTGTCTTGATTCGGCACACTGCAGTGTTGCAGCGGCGGGACAGGCAGTGCTACGGCATCTATTTCAGTGAGGTGAGCCTTTGAGATTTTCAATGTTTTCTGATATCATATTATATTTGCGTTGTAATATGTTACTAAGTTGAAGTACTAATAATAATATTGTTATTCTTACTTATTATTATAAATGCATATTTGTTAATGCTCATTTATAATAATGCCCGCCATCCGCACAGGTTGAAATGACATTATCTAAAGTTTACACTCTGCTTGCTGTTCTGATTCAAGCATGTGAATCTATGAAAGATCCAATACTGGATAAGAGAACAAGTTACTTACCTGTAACTTCAGATATCCAGTAGTGGCATCTTTCACGGATTCACATGCGACTCACCCTCCTCCCCTTAGAGGCTCCCCTTTTAGATAGAGTTATTGGAGTCTTCACTTGTGCTCGAAAATCTGAGCATCCGAGCCTCTGTTGGGAGAGTTCTAGAGGGTGCTGTCGCTTGATTGGTCGAAGTGCAAGTTTGGTTCTTTTTAAAAAGGACATAGATAGGCAATTGAACTAACTTTCTATTGCTAATAAAGCCTGTAATACTAAGCAGTATTACAAGCCTGCATACTGCTTTCCTATGGTACTGTGGGACTCCAACCTCGACGACCGGGAATGATTCAAACATTTGAATCTATGAAATATACCACAACTGGATAACTGTAGTTACAGGGATGTAACATATTTTCTTCTTTTAATGCTCACTTGTGTATGTAAATGTGCTGCTAGTATTGACACCCTCCGATGGTTTGTAATATGACCCGTTTTCATCCTTCCTGCAGGATACTCTATTTGAAGAGCCGCACAGGGCCCCCCTGAAGGGAGGCAGCTTGTGTGAAGACATCTTGCGGTAGGACCTGGGCCTCTCGGCGCTAATGCGCAGAAGCCATTTTATTCAAATCTCGAAATGTTACAGAATGTTTTAATTCATGAAGAATTGTTTATCTAGAATAGGCACTACATGCACAACACGAACCAAGTCACAAATGTTACATACCTGTGTGCAGGGCTTTAAGTGGGGAAAAAACACTGGTGGTGCTCTAAAAGGGGCGTGACAAATTTCTTAAAGGGGTGTGACCTATCCGAGTAGGGGCGTGGTCTAAAGCAAGATAACTAGCATTGTATGCAGGCCATCAGACGCACCTCAGGAGGTGGAGCCATCATTGTGGCAGGCACAGCCCTATTGAGACCCAGGTGCTACTCCTCCCACCACTCTACATGCAGATGGGTCTATTCAGCCTTGTGCTGACTCAGCCAGCCTCCTGGAGCCGCCCCCAGCCCATGTCACTCACAAAACCGACAGTCAATACACAACCAGGGAGAGGCACACAGAAAGGTTGAACTGGAAAATAGCCACTTTCTAAAAGTGCTATTTCCAAACTTAGAATTTATAAACCATCTTCTCTAATGTATGTGTTATTAAATTCTGAGGTCAAAGATACCAGATTCCATATGTCTATCTTGCCCTTATGGGAAGATATACAGGTAAACATGTTACACAGCATTCCCCTATGTTATCCTATGGGCAAGATAGCCTTTCAATAGTGAAAAACGAAATTGGCAGTATTTCACTATAAAGACATGTTACCCACACTAGTAACACCAAACAAAATCCGGGACGTCTGGTCACACTACCTTTGACCTTTGAAGCCCGAAAATAGAGCCCCCTAGAGCCCCCTTTCAAAGCCCCCCAAAAAACTGCAGGGGCTCAGACCTCCACAGACACCCCCCACTTAAAGCCATGCCTGTGTATAAACGGCAACGAATGTGTGTATTAATGCATTGTTATTTACTGTTTATTTTCATTTGAAATGTGGGGCTTTTGCGTTTTCCATGTTGATATGGAATCCGGTTAGCCCTGTGCTATTTGTTTTTGAACTTGTTTGTCTTGCCGTGTGTGTGGTGTTGTATTCGTTCTACAGTTGTCTTTGGTACACAGCAGGCACATCTTATATGAACAGGGCCACTGGTGGTAGATAGATATCCCTGCTAGTACTCTGTTTGTATGCTTATTTTCACTGCTATGTTATTTGCCATCTATTGTAAATGGGTTGTAGGGCTTTTGCGTTGTCCATGTTCATATGGAATCCGGTTAGCCCTGGGTATTTTTGGGTTGCTTGTGCATGCTTTGCCTTGCTTAAAATGCTTTTCCTGAAATTGATCTGTAGGGTGTAGCCGTGGCCCTGTTAGTTTAGGGAGGATGTTTCTAGGTCTTTCTACCTCTTATTCCAATTTAGGGAAACAGCGACGAGTGATCCGCGCCCAGAGTAGACGACAGCCCAGAAGTGAGTTCCACAGAGGGATTTGATAAAGAAGACGTAAGAGGTAACTCATTCATGCCTTGCTACATTTCTTGTTTTGTTTGTGTATTTTCATGTATTGATGAGCACCTGTCAAAACTGGAACTTTTGTAAAAATTTAATATGCAACCTTTGAAAAATGAAATCTAGAAAATCAAACCTGTGACATGTGATATTGTATCAAAATGAAGAAATGTGAATATGAAGATTTTGGTTGGATAAGTGTATAAAAAAATAAAGGACAGAAACTTATCAAATGTTCGATATATACATTAGAACAATAACCCCCTAATTACACTTTTTTCAAGTTTGTGCAAGGTTATTTATGGGATCAGCTTTATATTTGATCCTTGTGACATTCTCTAATTTACTTTAGTCATTATGAGTCGATTTGAAGAAAAACATAAAATCTTCATCGTGAATTCTTGATTTTGTATTTTTATAGTATTTTTTTCATTATATCATTCTCCTTTTTCACATAGATCCATGTTTGACTTGTGCTCCTCTTTGTACCTGCACTGTGCAGCGATGGTCTCTTCTTGGTGTTCGTGTCGTTTTAGAGGCAGCCATTTGGACGTGGTAGGAAGATGTTTTTATGTATTGCTGTCCCAATTATCATACTGTTCATTGCATGTCCCTCCAACCCCCATCTTTGCTTCTTTTCTGATCCTTACTCATCTGTCCTTTTGGTGTCTTGTTTTTTCTCTTCCCTCGTGCAGGAAACATCAGGAAACCTTGGCTTACACACCAGTGTACCCCGAAGCACCTTCACACCACCAGCAAGCACGCCAATGAACCCTCACCAATACTGCCACCAGCAACCGACGCTCAGCGTCCAGTGCAACCACCTGGAACTCTTAGACCTTGCTCCTGGAGCTATCACCCATGGCTGTTAAAGCTGTGATGCCCCCTTCCCCACCTGGAACTAAAGCCAGGAACTACTGCACTGCTTTTGGGAACTCTAAGGACCAACAAAACTTGAACTATGGGCACTGTCAAAAGGTACTATCAGCACAACTATCAGCATTCCAACCATCAGCATTCCAACCTGCAGCATTCCAACCACCAACCATCAGCATTCCAACCTGCAGAATTCCAACCATCAGCATTCCAACCTGCAGCATTCCAACCATCAGGATTCCGACCTGCAGCATTCCAACCTGCAGATCCACCAGGATCCACCCGCAATAGCACTGTGGGTACTTGTATATCAAGTTCTCAAGAGATTGGCAAGCAGCAGAGAGAGAGTGTGGCAGTGGCCTTCGATGTACTGACGTATGCAGATGTGAGAAAACTAGGCTACCATGGTGGTAGCACTCTAGGGATCTAGTAAGAGTGGCATCCATTTAACAATAGCAGGATGGGTTTGAGCTCCAAGGATTTTGCAGTCTTAGGCAAAATGTGAATTTGTCATTTGGGCACTCCCTTTCTATTAGCTAATAGGTCATTTTTGAGGAAGTCTGTTGCAATCAATGGCTCTTATAGTATTTCAGTGAAGCTGATGAGAGTACACACACATCTTGAGGCAGATATCAGGGCTATGCACCCCCAGGATCTAGTAACAGAAATTAGCATTTTTATGATGTTTTGATACATTGGGAATGTGCAATGCTGGAATCCAGCACCTTATCAGGATGGAGTTATTTCTGGGATCTTATGATGGGTATACGTCTTGGGGATCTATAGACTGGTACTGGAAGGAGGGGGATTCAGTCACAGGTATCAGGGTGGGAGATCACCTGTGAATTAGGGAAAAGTATAAAATTGGGAGGATAGCCTGGCTTTAGGGGTGACATCTGGTTGGGATAAAACAATGAATATCACGGCAGGAGATCACGGCGAGACCTGCTCATGTGTACCCATGCGGTGGCACATTTGGAAACAAGTGACAGACAGGAGGGGAGGATTTCTGGGATCTCCTGACAGCTGGTGCAAGAGCAAACCTGGGATCTAGTGAGATGTTTAAGTGTAGGGGTCCCGCTGTCCATAAGCAGGTGGTATCATGGTAAAGACGTACACTTGCTATTTAGTGACCCGTAGCATGCCCTGGACCTGACGACACATATCTGCATGGAGACACAGCTAGGATTCAACGACAGATGTGTTGATAAAGTACCTGGGGTCTATTATTCGCAATTAATTACAATTTAATCAAAATACTGTTGCAGAGGCAGCCCATGCAAAGGTGAAGTTCCTGCACAGGTATGTAGGACACACCAGCCTTTCCTTGTGTGTTGAGAGGCCTTGGATCGCGCACGCATCACTGTCCTTCTGGCTCACCGAAAATTCCTATAGAGCCGTCAGATATACAGCTAGACATTGTACCCCGGCAATGCAACAGAGATTACCTGCAGGGGTCACTTCCTATGGTGCCAAACATTGCCTCCTAACAGCCTTTGATTTTCCAGCCCGAGGAACTTTAAGGGGAACAGGAGGAACTGGTGCAATCACATATGCTGGAAAGTGGGACGATACCCGGACCTGAGTCTTGCGAGTGCAGGAGAGGCTCCTCAGACAGGACCGAAGGTCCATTACAATCCCCACTTTAGTGCAGGGTGTAGGGGCCCTGCTCTTCTGAATGTTCTTCAGGCTTCTCTGATAGACCTCATGGCTCCTGTACAAGCCCCCCCCCCCCGCCCCCCACATAGCAACATGTGCTCCCGATTGAATCTTTCTAAGAGTAGAACATTCTACACCTTGTTTGTTGGGTTTAGGGAAGTTCTGAAATTGGATGTTATGAAGGTATGGATTCTGTTCTGTGGGGTGGTTTTGAGTACCTCCACCTGTGGTAAGGGTCCACCCTACCTGTAGTAAACTTGGGGAAAATAAGCAATGCTCAAAGGGCAAAAGAGAGGGTCGAAGTAGTTTTACCTGTGCAACTCTGTACAGTGTTTATGAACTTGAGAACCTGGAACCTGGAACTTGGGAACCTGAACCCTGGCCTTAAACACTATCAGGTTGTCTTTTTTTGAGATCCAGGTGCCACACCTGCTGGTCCGACCTGACTGAGGGAGCTTTATTACAGGAGTGCATGTAGTAGTTTGTCACGGCCATGCTTAAAATTAATTGGTGAACCTGTAATTTGGGAGAAGATGGTGTAGTACTGCTACAGCTGAGTCCAAGCACACACCTCTGGCTCAATCTTTTAATGTAGTGCTTCCAGCGGCCCCAACTCTTGTGCAATTGTGTTATGTATACTATACAATAGCAGCCAGTGGCGGCGCTTGAATAGAGCTTCCATTGAATTGGTGTATATTATGGCACAAAAGTATGGATATGTCAATATGGGCTGCAGTACTTGGAACTGAGGGAGAAAACATTCAACTTTTCACATATACAAGGGAGGAAAATGGAGCTTTGAAATCACCTAAGTTCTATAGAGAAGCAGAAACAACTTGCATTGTGAACAGCCACATAATTAATGGGCCCTGGACCACTGAGTAAAAGACCTTGGTGCATCACCACATATCATGCTTTAATCAAAAGACTACCGAAGAGGCTGGTAAGACAAATGCAAAGTCCTGCACTACTAGGAATCCAATTGACATTGACAGAAATTATTGGGAAATGTAGCAAGCATTTAGGGAGTATCAGCCTGCACAGGAGGATGGACAGAGATAATGGACATCTTGGGGGTGCACTAATAATTCAAGTACTGCCAGTAGAAGCCCCTCCCCCCCATAGATGATACAACCGCACATTCTTCTCGTGTGCAGCAGGCTTGGTCCTCGTTCTCTGCTGTTCAACTGGCTCCTCTGCGATCTGACCAAATCCTCGCGAGGAGAGACACCCCCACTCATTTTTCGTGTTGGGATTCCTCATTTAGGTCAGGAGTCCCTTGCACTTCCCTTTCACAGAGAGCTGGCTGTGGTTCCCCAAGTCGTTTGGAAGCAGACTTCCATCGCGGTGCCGTCCTGTAGATTTGGTCTGTACCGTGTCTTATTGTATTGAAACCAAAACCTTGGCGCTTAAGCTTCAGCTACCACTCGCGACTCGTGGAATGTTGGTTGTGACAACTGTTTTTCCTTTTTGTGGAGTTTTTGAGTAGTACTGCCAGCAGTGGGTCTGATGTTCAGCAGCAAATTTGTTGAAAGAACTACTCATCTTACTTTAGCCACCTCCTCCAAAGTATCCAGGGAAGCCAATAGTTTGCCCTCTGAGCAGGGACCTCAAATGTGGCAGCTCTGGGGGTCTAACACATATCAGAAAGGCACTTAGTAAAGCATGGTGCCCAGGGATTCTGGTCACTCTCATTGGCTAGGACAGATGCCAAAACCTGCCTGTGTGTATTAGGGTTAGTTGTCTGGCAGGAACGCCTTGATGAGATCTTCGCGTGCCTGACTCCTGGGCTCTTCTTCCAGAATCCCATCGCGCAAGAATCCTGTGTGGAGTACAGGCAAGAACCGGGGTGGTGCCCAACTGGCCCCTTCGAGGAGGCAGTGTGCCAGAGATCTTTTTCTCTGCCTAATAGTTTGGACAGTCACAAATACGCTCTCTTGTTTTGCTGGTGAGGCACATCTCAAAGGGTAGATTTGTCTCAAAAGGTGTGGAATTAAAAACAACTAGAGGCAGCCCAATCACCTTTATTCCTTATGTGACTTTGTTGAAGACTAAAAACAGTGAGAAATCGTGGAATAATAATGGTCCCAGAGTTCAATGAATGGGCAACATGTTTCGAACCCTCCAAGCCCAAATAAAAGGTCAATGGCAATTCATCAGGACTAGAAAAGGAATACCTACTCTACTACTGAGGGCGCTTCAGAAATGTGGTTAAAGCCCATCTAACGTATGTAGTTAAGGTCCACTTTAAGTGACTTAGATAAGTGTACTTCTGTGTTTGAATGGCTTACCAAACTTCATAAGGAGGTAAATTCCTATGAAAGTATGTGACCTGAAAAAATTAAAACACAGATCAATGCATGCCACGTCAGTGGGTGAGGGTCTGTGCTTCCTGTAAAGGACACCTGTGTTGACCTAATCAGAGCTGCTGACCAGAATTTGCACTTTCATTACGGAACTGAACACCCATTTGTGGATTTTCAATATAACGGAGGGCATGCGCGAAGACAAAATTCCTCTCATTAGCTTTTTTTTTTCAATACTCTACATACAAGGACTCATTACCCTGCAGCCTTCCATCACATGTCGTAATCGCAAGCGTGGAGGATAGTTTACCAAGTTAAGACTTTAAAACCCAAATCTCAAGGAGGTTTGTGCTTCTCAATAGATCCCATGTCTCGTGAGAAGCTTTAAGAACAGGATTTCTGTATCCAAACTCTATCCTGTTGGATCTCTTTTGGCTTGACCGTATCAACAGGAAGCCTGGGTTTCTACTCCTGATGTTATATGGTCTTGTCTTTGCCATTCCTCCTCTCTGGAGTTTCAGAGTCTTCACTGTTCCCTTCTCCACCCATTTGCTATTCTGCGCATTGTCCCACCTGTTGGTTCTTAGACCGTGATCCTTAACTCCCCTGCTTATTCTAGTAGTCTACTTGGTCGCGCCTGCCCCTCAGCAAGATTATATTAGTCCTTTCTATGGTGCTCTGAGGACTTGAAGAGATTCTATCACTTAGCTGGGTAGAAAACTGCACTGGATTTGACATGGCAGTGTTGGCTGAATAACATAGAATTGCTAAAGTGAAAGAACATCCACCTTTATTCTCGAAATGGACCAAATTCTGAAAAATACACTGGAATGACTCAAAACATTATAGAAGCCGCTGCCCTCAGATTCTTCAGAAAGTCCACAAGTTTTTTTAAAGTTCCCAAACTTCTCAAACTTTTCCTTTAAAATGGTAAAAATGTTCCTGAGAATATCTTTATTGTTTCACGACTATCCCAGGCAACGTCCAAGGTAACATGTGTTGAAGCCTGTCTTCATTCTGCAAGTTTACCCTATCACCGTGTTTGTGCACCAATCTGCAGAGACATTTAAAATTAGCTGCAGTTTAGTTGTTTAATCATGTTTTCTGTCTTCATATGCACTGTAAATAGCATATATATTAGTTGGCACATTAAGGGAAAATGTGTGTCACAATCTCTGGTTCAATACCTACCCTACCCCGCCTTGTCTATCAGAGGAGAGAAAGCCTATAAAACGATATATTGCCAAACTCTACACTCCTTCTGCTGTGTGATAACCCTGCCTGATTCTGACTGGCAGCCTAGAATGCTCTAAACATTTAATTTTCCAGACTTTCTGCATTTTTTTCCTAATTGATGCCCTTTCTCTGCCATTTCTGTTGCAGAGGAGAAAGTCAGTGTCAAATCTGCCCCATGGATGCATTCTTTTGGGCCTCTTGGCTGTTGGTATGATAGTTATGTGCAGGTTTGCAGTGGTGCCAGATGCAGCAGAGAATGATATGAAAACATATTTTCAATCATTGTATATCCCAAGAGAGGTATAAGTGGTAAGCAGACCTCTCACCCAGATCGCCAATCGGGAGAACTCACAAGAATGACCAGTGGGACTTGTTTTAATGAATTTGACAAAAGATGCCCATTTCTCATATGCCGCCCTCGCACAGGAGCATTTTATTTGATAGTTGGACCCATATGTGTTTTTTATGCACTGCATGTAGGAATACCAGACCTGCATACGTCTAAACAGGGATTCTGGTCTGCAGGGCAGATCATTACTGTCTCTACCTAAGCTTCTTCTGGGCAGTAGCAGGACAATGGTGTAAAACCATTGGTTCTGATTGGGCACACCATAGGGAACCTCTGGGTCTGTGGCAGTCCCTATTAATAACGATTAACCAGAAATGCATATAATGCACCAATACATTGTGCCAGAAAATTCCAGTGGCTCTTCCTCCAACAGGAAAAAGCTTGTCTGGGGAAATGGGCACGTGCACTGATCCCATTGGGTGCCTTGATTCTAAGGATATCAGTCATGCAGAACTATGCAGAGGGGATCTGGCACTGAAGTCAAATAATTATTGCATCTTCCTAATGGTGGAATGGACATTACGTCAGCCTGAGACCTCTATTTATTTGTAAAAGAACTGGAGGACAGAAGAGAAGCATAGGGAAATCATATTACTTATTGGGCACAACCATGGGTGTGCGTCAGTGAATAGCAGCCTTCCTTGCTCCTTAGTTGATAGGCAGAAGGGGGCGCTGAATACTCAGCACCTGTGTTACTTGCCTTGCATTTCTGCAGGTCTCCATGAAAAGAGGTGATTATCTTGGTGAGAGTGCTCATATACCGAGCTATGTCCCTCTTTAGTCGATGGATAACTGTCATGCATAGGGGCAAAATGGGGATTCAGCATTCGCAATATTTTTGATATATTATGGAAACACTAGTCCTCTATATCTACAGGAGCAATCATAACTGTGCCAGGCTCCTGCATAATTCAGCTTTCATCTCTCTCTCGCCTCTGTGAGGTTGGTGCATCTCTACTCTCAGTCTCCAAAATTTGCTTCCACTTCCTGTGATCCTGTGTCTTTTCTCGCACATTTTGTTCCTTGATCCCCTCCTTTATCCATCTTACCCAAGCCTCTTGATTAAAGGAAATAACATATTCTTTATATACAGGGTATAAAAACCACAGAACAATAAGAAACGTAACCTGGATTGGATTGATTTCCCATTGCTCGGGCAGGGGCAGGTATATCTAAGTTTGTTTGAAAACCTAATGGGAAGCTTAGTAAGTATTTAACGGTGCCGCCCTAAGGCGAAACAACAAACTACGCCCCCATTACTCGGTTTCCTCCTGTATTTATATTCAGGTTAGCGGTCCCCCATGGTTTTACAGATTCTGTTGTTAGTCAGTCAGTTTGCAATAATTTGAACCTGGTGGACTGCAGTTGTTTCTTACTGTTAATGTGTGGGCCTCTGGGGTTCTCGAACAACTGTCTGTAATAATGTCTCTGGTGAAACCTGCCTCCGTGTTTCTCCACACGTCAAGTCACAAAAACAGGGGACGGGCGCTAATATAATCTTCAACAAAAGGGATATCCAATTTTCTGTGGCAAAAAAAATGTGGAGATCGGGGCCCCCAAGAATCTTCTGCAGAATCTATTTTCTTCAGTTTGGATTAAATTACACTTATCGATACCCCAGACTTCAGCCTCATAGGTAGCAATTAGGAGGCATTGCATTTTAAAAACCTTCAGTAGAGTGACAGGTGCTCCCCTTTCCTAGGTTGCGGTAAGCTGAGCAATGAGCTAATTGCTCTGGAGAATTTATTCCCAATATGTGCGCTCTCCATGAGCCATTGTCAGCAAAAACCAGTCCCAGATAAGCAAAAGTTCTGGTGCATTTCAAACTAAAATCAACCACCGCTAAAGATGCCAAATTCCGCTTCTTTGTCATTATAAAGGATTTGCTAAAATTAGTGCCTAAATCCAACGATGCCATGAAATTTACAAAACCATGTATTAACAGACAAGAGGCCTTCGGGGTACGGGTCATTAACACGGCATCGTCAGCATATAATAGCATTAGTCAAAAAGATGTTTTGACTTTAGGGACATTAGGGGTGGTAGTTAGTAAAAAAGGATGAAGATCATTTATATACAGAATAAATAAAAGCAGGGCCAAAAAACATCCTTGCCTAACACCTCTGCGGATATCCAAGCCTCGAAGACACCTCCCCCTCGGCATTAATTCTTACTCAAGCCTTTATGCCCCTGTGCAAATATGCTAAAAAGTGCACCAGTGCTTTATCCATCCTAAGGGTTAATAAAGCAGACCACAGCTTTGAACGGTTTACACTGTCAAAAAAGCAGTAGTCAAATCCATAAATGCTAGATAAATTGGGAACTTTTTAGCTATGGTGTATTTTCCTATTAGCACAGTAAGATTAAGGCGCTGCTCGACAGTACCGGTCTTGGATCTAAAACCATATTGACTGGGCTAGAATACTGACTTCTCTGCTGCCCATTCCTTTATGTAATTGAATAGGACCCTACCTTACATCATTTTTTAAGCTGTATCTATTAATGGTATGGGCCTATAACAACTGGGCTCAAGGCCAACTCCTTTTTAAAAAAAAGGAGTACAATAATTTATGCTGACCATGTGTAAGATGCAGGGGCAAAAAGGAGACTGTTAAAAACATTCACTGTAGAGGGGATTAGCTAAACATATATTTCAAGGTACCTGTAATCAATGCAATACAAGCTACGTTTGGCTATCCTCGTAACAGAAATGCTAATGTATCTGTTTATAAAAAATTAATCAAATACTTTGAAATCAAAAAACAATAAAGGTGCCCAGAATCCGGGGTTATGTTTGAAAAGGTCTACTGTGACCTAGTCGGGGCCAGGGGCTTTTCCCCCATTACTCTGGTTTATTGCGTCCTCAACTTCCTCTAGGGTCAGTTGCACTAAAGCAAAATTTGGTTTAGGAAGGGGTTTCTATCAGGACAGTCCAGGGCATAGACATTAGTACAATGAGCTTCCCAAGCCTGACTTGTGATGCTGCAACTAATCTTTGACTCAATCTGATTCAATTGCTTCATCTCTTTTATGGCTGCCCCGAAAAAATTGCTTTTCTTATTATGTGCCGTTAGTACTAGGGAATCCCACTGCGGATCTAATAGTTCCCTTTTCCTAGATGTGGTCATCCGTTTGTACATCTTACGAGATTCTGCCACTACTTGAGGGATCCTCTGAACTGCCGTAAGTGCCTGTCGCAATTAGCGGTTAGTGATGGAGCACTCTCTGTTGAACTATTTGAGCCTTTTAAACAATGGTCCTATCGGAAACTTAAGCTCTTTTTTATACGGTTGCAGAGGTGCACAAAGGCTACTGCTGCAGGATGGTCGGCATCAGACTCGGCAAGACAAGCCCAAGGGCAAATTCTCACTAATCAATTTCTGGAATAAATATAAAGGTGTGATAGCCGTCCATTTCAATCTTAAACCATCAAATTAGGGATCGAGGTTACCAGCCCCGATCTCGCTATTATAAGAAGGTTTTGGTGCCAGGGTAAAAACTACTTAAAGTGGGTTATGATCACCATAGCTAGAGGACATCACTTTTCCAGATACTAAAAGAGCTTCAAGAATAGATAATATAAGAAATAATCAATTATGGATGTGTGACCTCGGCCACTAAATGTAGGCAGTGGTTCAATATTTGCACGAGCGATATTTATTACATTTTCTAGATCGTGGGCAGTCAAAAACTATGCCAGCTCACGTCCCCTGAAATCAGATTGGTTTTGTACGCAAATGCTATCAGTGGTTGAGGGTGGCTTCTTTCGTAAAAGCGAAGGTGAAACTTAATAGACTCAATCTTGCATTGAAATCACCCCCTAGACAAAACCTGGCCAGATGGCCATTATCACTAACAGTTATCTGGAGGGCAGATATATATTCAAATAATGTTAGAATATTTGTGTTAGGCACATTAATACAATGGTTATTATAGAAACTAATTAAATATATGATAGGACCTCTTTTGTACCTCTTTACTAAAAAATTGTCATTGATTAACTCTACAACCTTCATGTTGCCTCCTGCCTTAACATTCACCCAAATGGCCAACAAGCCAACCCGCCCATTGCCCGCCCTGACCTAAAAGGAGTTGCTGGGTTAAAATGACATACAAATCCATCTACATGTATTTTGTGCGTCAGCCATGTCTCTTGAAACATTAGGACATCGAACTGACTGATTAAAAGAAGTCAATCTGGGCATGACAGAAGGAGGCACTGAAAATTCTGCACCTGTGGTACTTGCCTTCCATTTCTGCAGGTCTCCATGGAAAGAGGTGATTACCTTGGTAAGAGCGCTCATATACCGACCTGTGGCCCTCTTTAGGCGACGGATAAGTGTCATGCATAGGGGCAAAATGGGGATTCAGCATTCATAATATTTTTGGGATATTATGGAAAAACTAGTCCTCTATATATACAGGAGCCATCATGACTGTGCTTCCACTTCCTGTGACCCTGGGTCTCTTCTCGCGCATTTTGTTCCTTGATCCCCTCCTTTATCCATCTTATCCTTTGCTCCTGTCACTCGCCTGTGCCTCGGTCCTCTCCGTCTTCTTTAATGTACCTGGACCCTCAGTCATCGATCAGGTGCCTTGGTCTCTGTTCCATTGAGTTTACATTTTACTTTCCCTCTGTGGTTTCACGTGGTTCGTGTCTCATTCATCTCTCATCTTCTTGTTCCTTTTCCCACACTCTAATAATATGTAGTCCATAGAGAGATGAAAGACAGACCTAGTACGTTATTTTGTACTTCCGATATAATGAAAAGATCAGTAGTCCTAGGTTGGTGTGAAGTAGTTTTTTTATTTTTCTTATATTTGCATATGGTTCCAACACAAGAATCGCAGTGCGTAAGTAACAGCCAAGAAGTATTTCATCACATCCCGGCCTCGGGCTTTCTCGAGGTGTGGATTAAAAATAACACAGGGAAATTCAAATAAGTTGATAGATGGTTTGCAGAGTCTCAGGTCCGGTTGCCTTAGAGGTTTAAGGGGCCTGTCCCGGCAATGGACCGTAGTTAAGTGGAACACGCAAGGAGTCCCGAAGGTCTCTGTGCAGATCAACAGAGTCATGCGCGGTTCGGTGGGACAGGGAACAAGATGGTCCCAGCAGTAATCTCATTCCCTGCCTTGGTCTTCTTTGATGCTTCACTATCATTCGAATAGTCCATTGCCGCCCCTCTTCTAAGCCTCATGGTTTATTCAGGTTTCTCATCTGGCTTGTGCCGAACTCGACTTGCAAGCCCAGATTGTGTCTCTGATCCACGCTTCTTCCGCTAACGAGCTCGGCACTCTCTCTCATCCATTCTGTGCTTTGTTCTTCTCTCTCATCTGATACGCACTTGTGGTTCCCATCCAATATGGGTTTCTATTTCTCCTTCCTTATTCTGTGTCTCACTTTCCTCTCTCATCCAGCCTTCAACTTGTTTCATTCTGTTGTCCATGCTTGGCTTTTGCCCCTTCTCTTAGTCTTCATCTTTACCAGTCCCCTCAGCTGACTTGTTCCTTGCGCCCCTCTCTCATGACTTGCTTCCTGTGACCCTCTCATACCTGACTTAACCGTTCATCTCCTCTAACATCTTGTTTGCGTTTTGTTCCGCTCTCTCATCTGGCTTGCGCTTCATTCCCCTCTAATCTTTAGAAAACACCTAGCTTCTTACTCTCATTCAGCCCCCTCTCTGTTCTGGCTCAAGCCTTGCTTCTTATCTCCTCCATCTTATCCTTGCTCTCTTCACCCATCCTTGTGCCTCTTGCCCCTCTAATCTTTGGAAAGCACCTTGGTTCTCAATCACATTCAGCCGCCACCTTGCTGATCTGGCTCGAGCCTTGCTTCTTCTCTCCTCCGTCTTTCCCTTGCTCCCTTCACCAATCCTTGTGCCTCGGACCCTTCCTCTTCTCTCATTTGCCTGTTCCCTCTCTCATCCTTCAAGCGCCGTCTTATGTGTTCCATTGGGCTTTAATTTCACTTTGCGAACATCTTGTGCCTCTTGCCACTCTCATATCAGTTTATCTCCATCAGTCCTTCTCTTATCAGCCTTCTTCACTTCACTATTTTCAATTGATCTGTGCCTTGCTTTCCTCTCATCGTCTTATCCAGCGCATGCCTTGCTCTAATCTTATTCAGTTTGCAACTCTCGCCGATCTGGTTTGTCCCTCCCTCCCTTGACGTATCAATCATACGCTTATTCCCCTCACTCATCCATCTTGTGCCTTTTTTGGCTCATATTCATTGTAGGCCACGGTTCTTCTCTGATCCATTCTTGTTCTTACCTCTTTCTCTCTCACTGGCTTGGACCTCATTTTCTTCTTCTGTCAATCACCTTACATCCAGCTCCCCTACATCATCAGTGTTATTCCGGCCTTTGTTCTCTTTCGTATATTCTAATTTCTTCACTACTTTGACCCCCCATTTACATCCATTTTTACCACAAAAGTAAGACGCTCCCTTACACTAAATGTAATTAAATTTGTAAGCCAAATCTAGTAGTAACCCCTACCATGATTTGAACTTTATTATAACTGATTAAAAAATACTATGCTAAAGTACTTCAGTAAATACGTTAACTTGATAGCTAATACTATGTTAATTACAAGTAAATGAAATCTAATTATATACATTTGAATGTATAAAATTAAATTGAATTAGCTACCTTACCTAACTCTGAAAATAACACTATCCAAACTTTAAAGTAAATAAAATTAATTGGATGTAATTTAATGTTATTAAATTAAAAACGGAATCTAAAGGTAAATCTAACCCTAATGCTAATTAAAGTTGTAACAACTAGATGTTGTATATTACCTTAAGCTAATTCCTACACTAACCGTATATTAATTACAATGACATAAAATATATTGGTACTAAATACATTACACTAAATTAGCTTTACCTTTAACCAACCCTAAAAATCGGTTTCTATACTTAAGATTAAGTTGAATTAAGAGTTATTTAATTACATAAGTATTCGTTCTGTGTTTCTAATAGTTTCTCTTTGTAATATTAAATTAAATTGAATTAAAACATGAATTTATGTAAATATAATTATATTTGAAAAAGTAAACAAGCCCACCCTAATACTAATTCTATCTCAATCTTTCAATGAGAGTAGAATTAAAAATATGAATCATGTAAAATGTAGGAAACAATAAACCTAAATGATATTAATGTATAACAAATTAAATTTAAGAAATTACTGTAAATTAAAACAGATTCTAACTCTGAACAGATTTAAATTGAACTATACTCTAAAAAGTAAACAAGCTCTAACCCCAATGCAACTTATATACCAATCTTCTTGCAATTAAGTACAATTAAAATATATTAATTATGTAACCTTTAAGAAACAATGTACCTAAATGTTATTATTACAAATTATGCAACATTCACCAAACTAATGCTTACCCTTGAATTCCCCTTGTTTTATGTATCGTCATCCTGATGTGATATTCTTAGTAGTGGTAATGGTAACGTGTAGGATGGTCGATTGTGGATGCACTCCACCGATTACATGTTTAAGTCTTTAGAAAAAGGCCCTAGCTTCTTTAACATGGTCAGTGATTCCTTCCTTACAGCGTTGCTTTAATCTTTATCCGGCTTGAGTTTTGCACCCCTCATCTGGATTGTGCCTCTTTCCCTTTCCCATACCGTGTGTGCCTTGGTCCCTTCTTGTCCAGGTTGTCCCTTGTTCTACTATTATTTAGTTTGTAACTCACTCCGATCTGGTTTGTCCCTTCCTCCCTTTTCTTAGAAATCATGCTCTTATTCCCCTCACTCATCCATCACGTGCTTTATTTGGCTCATATTCATTGTAGGTCATGGTTCTTCTCTGATCCATTCTTGTTTCTACCTCTTTTTCTCTCACAGGCTTGGACCTCATTTCCTTCTTCCGTCATCCAGCTTGCTTCCAGCTCCCCCACATCATCTGCGTTGTTCTCTTGTCCTTTTTTACATCCATTGTGTGTCTTGTTCCTCTTCATCCATCTTGGTTCTTCCACTCTCTCATCAGTGCCTTCATCCTTTGTCTCATCTATCATCGTTCCAGCTCTGCTCATCTGATTTGCTTCTTTCTTCTCGCCGTTATCCATAGCATGCGTCGGTCTCATGCATATTCCACTACACGCCTTGGTCCACTCTCTTGTCTGTATTATGCGCAGTTGCCGTCTCTTAACCATTTTGTGCATCAATGTGTATCTCATATGGCTTGTGCCTATATCTCCTCCATCTGGTCTTGGTCGTTCCTTTTTTTTGGTGACTCAATGTCGTCTGCATTGTGCCTGATCCCGTCTCACATCCATCTTGTACCTTGTTTGACTCTTATCAACACTGACCCTTTATCCCTTCTCTCATCCTTTTCTGGTCTTGTTTCTCTCTCTCATCTGGTTTGTGCCTTCCAATTCTCATCCCCCTATGCCTCATTGCACTCTCACTGTTATAGTGCCACATGCCCTTCCTTTCTTGGTCTCCTTTGAGGATCCTCTGCCGTTCATTTATTGCATTCTGCCCTCGCATCTGCTTCATGATTTCATCAAGATTTCTCATCTGGCTTGTGGCGAACTCCATTCTAAAATCCAGACCAGGTCTCTGTTTAATGTTTCCTCCACATTCCTCATGTTATCTCTCTCATTCATTCTGAGCTGTGCTCTGCTCTCTCACATGGCTTCGGCATTGATCCTCTATTTCTTTTGGCTGGTCTCTTTATCCCCCCTTATTCAGTGCCTCACTTCTCGCATTCTGCTTGCACCTTGCTTCCTTCTGTTGTCCATGTTTAGCTTCGCCCCCTCTCTTAGTCTTCATCTCTGCCAATCCCTTTTATGTAATCATCGTGTCCATCATGCTTTTTGTGCTGATTCAATCCTCTCTCAAATCTGGCTTGTGCTTTACGGCTACTCTCTCATCCATCTTGCCCATGCCCCCCTCAGCCATCCTCTTGCCTGGGTCTCCCCTCTTCTTTCTTTTGCCTCTTCCCTCTCTCATCCTTCAAGAGCCTTTTCATGTGTTCCATCAGCCTTCCCTCTCATTCTGCAAACATCTTGCGGTCTGTGACTTTCTCACATCAGTTTATCTCTATCGGTACCTCTCTCATCATCCTTCTTTACTTGCCCATTTTCAACAGATCTGTGCCTTCCTTCCTTCCTTTTTATCCGGCTTGTGTCTTGCTCATCTCTCATCTATATTGTGCCTTTGTCCCTTCACACTTAGTGTGCAGCAAGTTGCAATCTTTTCCACTTGGGTATTTACTGCCTGATCACAACCATCCTGCACCTCCCAGCTATTTCTCATTTAGAGGGTGTTTCACTTTTCTTTCTTATTCAGCTTTTTCCTCTCTCCATCCTTTCATCCAGAGTGTATTCTGCTTCCTACTTTTACCAGCCTTCTTCCTTTATCTATTGTCATCCAGTTATGTTTCTGGTCCTCTCTCTTTGAACTTAATCATAGCAGCACTTGTATTGTGGTCACACCTTACTCCTATTTGTCTTCCACTATTTTGCCTTTGCATTTTTTATATTGAGTTATACATTGAACATGAGATACATACAAAGATAACTATTTAGCAACATATATTGTCCTTTAATTATTAATATTCCTCTTAATTGATTGAAGGTTATATAACTAAACACATAGAATTACAAACTCATTAGGGTGAAGAAAAGATGCTATTTATATCATTCACAGCCTTGTTCCAGTTCATACAATGCATTAATCTATATTGTAATACAGCTACCATCCTATAATGATCCTTAGACTCCTTTTCTTAGACGTATATGCCGTCACAGAATTCTTATCTGCCTTGTGGCTCTGTTCCATCTTTCATCCATATTATGCCTCATTTGTCTTGGGCTTTGCACCAGTTAATCATCAATTTCCTGCCTTTGTTTCCTTTCTGATATTCTAATTTCTTCACTACTTTGACCCCCCCTTTACATCCATTCTAACTGCAAACGTAACACCCACCCTTACACTAAATATAATTAAATACGAACTCAAAACTAGAAGTAACCCCTACCATGATTTGAACTACATTATATTTAATTAAAAAAATACTATGTTAAAGTAAATTTACTTCAGAAAATATGTTAACTTGATAGCTAATACTATATTAATTACAATTAAATTAAATGATTATATACATTTAAATGTCTACCTTAACTAACTCTGAAAATTACAATATCCAAACTTTAAACTAAATAAAATGAATTGGATGTAATTTAATGTATTAAATTAAAAAAGGCAGCTAAAGGTAAATCTTCCTCTAATGCTAAATAAAGTTAAAACAACGAGATCTTGTATATTACTGTAAACAAATTCCTACACTAACCTTATATTAATACCAATTACTTAAAATAGATTGGTATTAAATAAAATATACTAAATTCGTTTTACCTTTACCCAATCCTAAAATCTACTTTCGATACTCTATAATAAGTTGAATTAAATGTAATGTCATTACATAATTATCAGTTACTGTGTTTCTGATGTTTTCTCTTTGTGATATTAAACTAAATTGACTAAATTACTGTAAGCGAACCCGAATGGTAAACCTGAATTTATTTAAATGTAATTATGTTTAAAAAAGTAAGCAAGCTCATCCTAATAATAATTCTATCCAAATCTTTCAATCAAAGTAGAATTCAAAATGTTAATTCTGTAAAATTTGGGAAACAAACCTAAATAATATTAATGTAAATTCAGTGACTTTCACCAAACTGGTAAATACCTTTGAACTATCCTTGTTTCATCCAGCATCATCCTCTGTCATCACATTTTCAGTAGGGGTTATGTTGATGTAGTGAATAAAGGTAGCGAAAGTAGTGGGGTGTACTCCACGGGTTACTTTCCTGTTTAGTAAGTTCTTTGTAAATGTCCCAGGCTTCTTGAACAGGGTAAGTGAATCTGTGTTTACAAAGTAAGTTCATCTTCATCCAGTTTGATTCTGCTCCCCTCTCTCATCTGTATTGTGCATCTGTCCCCATTCCCATACTGTGCGTGCCTTGGTCCTTTCTCATCCTGCTTGTATCTTATTCTGCTTTTATCCAGTTTGTGACGCTCTCATCTGGCACATGCCTCCCTTCTCTCATCAGCCGTGTGCTCATAACCCTCATTCATCCATCCATCCTGTGCTTAATTTTACTCTCATCTATTGTATGGCTTGGCTGCTTCTCACATCAGTTTTTGTTCCCGCCTCGTTTTCTTTCACTGGTTTGGACCGCATTTTCTTTTCTCATCGATCTTACGTCTTGCTCTCCTACATCATGAGTGTTGTTCTTCTCTCCCTTTTCACATCCATCGTGTACCAAGTTCTTCTTCATCTTTCTTGGGAATTGTTCACTCTCATCCATCCATGCCTTCATCGCTTGCCTCATACATCCTTTTTCCTGCATCCCTTCCTCAGACATGCATCTTTATCATCTCCATCATTCATTTTATAGCTCAGATAGTGTATCTTCAACTACATTTCTTGGCCCAATCTAATCTGTATTATGCTCAATGACCTTTTCTTGCTCCCCTCTCTCTTCAGTCCAGTACCTTGCCGGACTCTCAGCCACATTGAGTCTCAATTCCTTTTCTCATCCTCCTCTGATCCTGCTTCTCTTCCACAGGTGGGTTGTGGCGCGTTCCGCTGTGTCGTCCATATTAGACATCGGCCCCTTCTCATCCATCCCTTTTCTCTCCTCCTCATCCTCATCTTTGTCTTGCTATTTTCCATCATCTGAAATGTGCCTCATTTGCCTTGTGCCTTGATCCACTCTCATCTGTGTGCGTCTTGGCCTCCTATGTCATTCAACTTGCGCATTATTTCATCCCTTCTTCGCGTTTGTGTACAACCCCTTTTTCTCACTCCTTCTCTTAGATAGTACAGTACTCAGTCTTAATGCCCTCTAGTGGATATATTTTAGAAGTGGAGTTGAAGTAAAAATAGTTTTTTGTTACCCGGCTTGTATCTTGCTCTCCGGCCTTATCCAGATTTTGCCAGTCTTCTTATTTTTCCATCCAGTGCATGTCTTGGCCAGCCCTCATCTGTCTTGTGGCTTGTTCCACTCTTCTCCATCTTGTTCCTCACTCATGTTTTTCATTTGTTTTCTTCCTCATTCCCCTCTTTCATTTGTGTTGTGCCTAGTTCCGGTTTCTCATCTATGTTGTCCCTCTGGTTACTTCTCATCAGTTTTCTTCCTTTGTCACCCACACCCACACCCACTTACCTCTCATTGAATCCTCAATGGAGTATAAGTAAGGGCAAAGTGGGCACTATGAATGAGAGTCTTAAACTATCAAATCTGTTTAACAAATTCACTGCAAAATTACGGAGCATTTCAGGGATGAATAGAGAAGCGCCCATCGAGGCACAGGCTTGGCCATTATAAGCTGCATTGTCAAAATGGCCTATGCAATCTCTATGTGTAGGGATATTGCTTAGTTAAGGAGTTTTTGTATGTGCTGAGTACAGGGTGCCCCCGTTCTGGAAATGATTCATGTGCAGCAGTAGATTCAGATATACTTTAATTCCAGAAATATATTCTTATAGAAATATTACACACATTTCAAATTCCTAAAGTCGACAATTTGAGTACCTTAAACAACAATGCGTGGTTGCATCATTCAGCCACGTTTACTTATAAATTATACAATTACAACTATATAAAGAATACAATTATTCTCCCATTACAATCCACCACCCAAGGCCTCACATGTATTTAAAACGTTTCCTTAAAAATAAGAAGAATTTGACAAATAGAAAAACAATGAATTCTTCCTCGAACAGCACTTAAGCAAACAATACATTTTGCCCCAATCAGGATTCTAAAGTGCTATATGCATCACAGCTTATCACAACCTTTCTATTGGGAGATCCTCTCATTTACTTGGCATCACCTTACTAACTATAAACACACCCAAACCGACCGAGACCTAAAACACTAATGGGAAGATAGAACCAATTGTGTCTTTATGATTTTGCACAGATATTGGCCAACTGCAATAGCTACATCTTGGAATCTAAGACTATGAATCAGCTCCAACCCCTTCTCATATTTTGTAAACACAGGTCGAAATACCTTTTTCTTTGTCTCATTAAAAATGCACAGGCCGACAATAAATGGCTCACTGACTATTTCCTACCTCTTTTGCAGGGTCACTGGCTATTGTTATTGACAACCTCTGTTTTGAATCCCTTAATGCACCACCTAGGGTCAATTCCCACCCTCAAGCTCTAAACTTCATTCTGCAAGCGCTTATCTGGGATATGATAAAGATATGGGAATACATCCATGCTCTCCCGTGAAGTTAGGAAATTACTGACTGAACTCTTAGTTTTAAGGTAGAAGAAATCCTTTGTCCAACTAGATTGTGTGGCTCTTTGCCTAAGTGTACTCTTTATCTGGTTAATCAAAACCACTTCCCCTCCTTCCATGCATGTGTTTTGGACGTTCAGGCGCTTTAATATTACTATCAATGGGTTCCTATTACCAGAGAAAGCTAACATTATCTCCGGTAAGATTTGCTCCAATAATATATCACCGGGGCCCTCATCTTTAAGAGACAAATAGAAACACAGGGCTCTGTCATCGCCCATCACACTCCAGGCTATGGTTCTTAACTCCCTCCTTACAGCTTGAATCTAGTGGTTTCTCCGAGAATGGACGCAATACAAAGGGGGAGGACAGCAGCTTCTCATATCGGGTGGTGCTCACAACACCTCCACTCATCAAACGAATCGTAGCCTTCCAAAATAGTACCCAACATTGCACAAGATATTTGCTGCATGCCGCCTATCAAGCATCAATGTAACGCAGCCCCCAACTTTCCTTTACAACAAAAGTATATTGGAAAGAAGATGAAGCAACAGAATGGGAGAGCAGCTGTAACTAATTGCACCAAAGATATGGAATAACGTCTTCCTGTTTCACTCTACTAGGTATGACAAATCCCACACACAAGCAGTGCACAAGTAATCTTTTGTACAATTGGTGCTGATTAACACCACATTCCACATTGTAAATAACAAGATGGCTATGCTGCCAAGAATATTAGGATCTAGATTCTATACTTAGAGGTTGATGGCCACCATGTGCATTTGGATCTTCCTTGCTGCTAATCCTGTAGTTTGCAAAGTTGAAGGGTTTCTGAGGCTCGAGCCCTTCCTGAAATCCCTTCTCTCCTGTTGTGCACCAGAGTGTCCTGGAGGCGGGGGGCATTCTGGTTGGACTAAAATAAGTCACACAGAGAATGTGCATCTCCACACCCATTCCTCGTGTATTCAGCCCAAATCAAATTCTCCTTTGAGGACTGGGACTCAGGCTTATAAGTGCCCCTAACCTCTGTATATTTTATTTTCATGCCTCTGACATCTTTGGTCCAGCAGTGTACACAGACACTAGCACAAAAGTTGTGGGTCGCTGGAAGTAGCGTACAGACAAAACGGAGATCCTGAACTCCATTAGTGGTAGGTTTGAGGCTCACAGACTCACACCTTGAGGTAAAACTTGTCATTTAAAGTAATCTGCAGCACTGATTTATCTCAACTGGTTTATTTACTTTCAACAGAGCCTATTCTCAGGCTGTGTTACTCAAAACTACAACAACATGCAAATACCAATCTTTCTAACTAAAGAATCTCCCTCAATCAAAAAGAAAAGATAATAACCTTTCTGGCTCATGTGGGATGTTCCATCACTATTTCTTTCACTTGGAGATTGATCAGAAAAACAATACCTCCAGTAAGAGTTCTTTCATGCCCTCAGTCAAACTGAAGCTGCCTTCACTGGGAGCAGTTGGCATTAGTTGCAGATACCTTAAACCGTATTTTGGCCGCTTTAAGACTATTATGGGGCTCTTGTGTTATAGATAGGTAAAACAATACCATAAATCAAGAGTATTATGGGTATCCTGCCCTATAGCAACTCATACAATGCACGGGGTAGGTGGAGTTGTTATTTTTCCGATGGCTTTTGAAGAGCGGTGTACAGGGTAAAGTGGAGACAGTTTTGAATATATTTCAAAATGTTAAAATACAATGTGGAGGACAGGGACGGCTGTAAGGGGTGATGTGGAGGCCGTTTTTAACACACTTCTATGAGTCAATAAAAGTTAAAATTCTTCATATATATCTTCCCTGATCATCAGAGAATGGAAACAAGAACTTAGAAAGCTAGCTGTAGTAAACACCTATAACTGCACTATACAGTATTGCCCTGGGTTCCTACAATAACATTGTTTCTCCCTAGGGGGCTCTCCAGTGATAGTCATAAGCAGTTGAATAGTTCCAACCACGTGTGGGAACCGCGGAGCACTTCTTCACAGAATATCTTCTTAAGTGTAGAGATTTTCTTTTCTTCAGGAAGGCCTGCAGAAACGCTTAAGAAAGAACAAAATATGCAGCTTAGAAAACAGGCTACAGAGTTGAAATTCATCAGATTGTACTTAAAAAGGGTCAAAGAACCTATATAAAGGTATAATTTGAGGTAAATGTTTTACAAAACAGCTCAAGTCTCCCCCTCTTAGTATTCATCTCTGCCAATCCCCTTAATGTGTGCCTCATATCCCTCTCTCATCTGACTTCGGCCTTGGTTCCCTATCTCATCTAGCTCTCGCACCGTGCTTTTTGTGCTGATTCAATCCTCTCTCTGATCTGGCTTGTGCTTTACGGATTCTCTCTCATCCATCCTGCCCATGCTCCACTCAGCCATGCTATTGCCTTGCCCCCGCTTCTTTCTTTTGCCTCTTCCCTCTCTCATCCTTCAAGAACCTTTCTATGTGTTCCATCAGGCTTCCATCTCATTCTGCAAACATCTTGCGGTCTGTGACTTTCTCACATCAGTTTATCTCTATCGGTACCTTTCTCATCATCCGTCTTTAGTTGTCCATTTTCAACTGATCTGTGCCTTCCTTCCTTGTTATCTGGGTTGTGTTTTGCTCATCTCTCATCTATATTGTGCCTTTGTCCCTTCCACTTAGTGTGCAGCAAGTTACCATCTTTTCCTTTTGGGTCCTTGCTTCCTGATCACAACCATCCGGCACCTCCCACCTAGTTCTCACCTAGAGGGTGTTTCACTTCTCTTTCTTATCCAGCGTCTTCCTCACTCCATCTTCTCATTCGGCTTGCATGCTGCTCCCATCTCTTTCCAGCCTTGTTCCTTTGTCTATTGTCTTCCAGTTGTGTTTCTGGCCCTCTTTCATCTTAATCATAGCTACACTCGCATTGTGGTCAGACATTACTCCCATTTGTCTTCCACTATTTTGCCTTTGCATTTTTTATATTTAAATATACATTGAACATGAGATAAATGCAAATATAACTATTTAGCAAAGTACATTGTCCTATAATTGTTAATACTGCTCCTAATTTATTGAAGGTAACATAACTAAACACATAGAATTATATACTCATTAAGGTGAAGAAAAGAGGTTATTTATAACATTCACAGCCTTGTTCCAGTACATTCAATACATTAATATATATTGTAATACAGCCACCATCCTGTAATGATCTGTAGACTCCTTTTATTAGAAGTATATTCGTCAAATAATTCTATCTGCCTTTTGGCTCTGTTCATCTTTCATCCATCTTATGCCTCATTTGTCTTGGGCTTTGCACCAGTTAATCATCCATTTCCTGCCTTTGCTCCCTTTCTGATATTTTAATTTCTTCACTACTTTGACCCCACCCCCCATTACATCCATTCTAACTGCACTTTCACTAAAAGTAATTAAATACGTAACTCAAAACTAGTAGTAACCCCTACCATGATTTGAACTACATTATATACAATGAAAAAAATACTATGTTAAAGTACTTCAGTAAATATGTTAACTTGGTAACTGAAACTATATTAATTAAAATTAAAAGAAATCTGATTATATTAATTTAAATATATAAAATTAAATTTAATAAGCTACCTTACCTAACTTGGAAAATAACCAAGGCATCTAAACCTAAATCTAACCCTGATGCTATATAAAGTTATAACAAGTAGATTTTGTATATTATCCTAAACTAATTCCTACACTAACCTTATATTAATTACAATTACATAAAATATATTGGTATTAAATAATATATACAAAATTACTTTTACCTTAATCCTATGTTAACATGTGCTTCCCATACTCTATATCAAGTTGAATTAAATGTAATTTAATTACATAAGTATCCGTTCTGTGTTTCTAATGGATTCTCTTTGTAATATTAAATTAAATTGACTAAATTACTGTAAGCTAACTCGAACGGTAAACCTGAATTTATTTAAATTTAATTATGTTTACAAAAGTAAGGAAGCTCAGCCTAATACTAATTCTAACACAATATTTCAATGAAAGTAGAATTACAAATATTAATCCTGTCAAATTTAGGTAACACTAAACCTAAATAATATTAATGTAAATTAAGTAGCTTTCACCAAATTAGTAAATACTGTGTAACTATCCTTGTTTCATCTAGTATCATCTTCTGTCATCACATTCTCAGTAGGGGTAATGTTGATGTAGTGATTAAAGTCGGTTAAAGTAGTGGGGTGTACTCCACAGGATGCTTTTCTGTTAAGTCCTTTGTAAATGTTCTTGAACAGTGTAAGTGACTTAGTTTACAAAGTGGGTTAAATCTTCATCCAGTTTGATTCTGCTCCCCTCTCTCATCTGTATTGTGAATCTTTCCCCATTCCCATACTGTGCGTGCCTTGGTCCTTTCTCA
Source organism: Lissotriton helveticus (assembly GCF_964261635.1). Lineage (NCBI taxonomy): Eukaryota > Metazoa > Chordata > Amphibia > Caudata > Salamandridae > Lissotriton > Lissotriton helveticus. The sequence goes on along the minus strand of NC_136073.1, from coordinate 849,412,579 downwards.
TCCTGCTTATGTCTCGTTTTGCTCTTATCCAGTTTGTGACGCTCTCATCTGGCACATGCCTCCCTCCCTTCTCTCATCAGCCGTGTGCTCATAACCCCCATTCATCCATCTATCCTGTGCTTTATTTTACTCTCATCTATTGTATGGCTTGGCTGCTTCTCACATCAGTTTTTGTTCCCACCTCTTTTTCTCTCACTGGCTTGAACCGCATTTTCTTCTCTCATCGATCTGACGTCTTACGTTCTTACATCATATGCATTGTTCTTCTGTCCCTTTTGCATCCATTGTGTACCATGTTCCCCTTCATCTTTCTTGCGCATTGTTCACTCTCATCCATGCCTTCATCCCTTGCCTCATAATCCTCTTTCCTGTACCCCTCACGAGACATGCATCCTTCTCATCTCCATCATCCATTTTATGCCGCAGCAACGTGTATCTTCAACTACATTTCTTGGTCCAATCTCATCTGGATTATTCTCAGTTACCTTTTCTTGCTCCCCTCTCATCAGTCCAGTACCTTGCTTGACTCTCAGCCACATTGAGTTTCAATCCCTTCTCCCATAATTCTCTGATCCTGCTTCTCTTCCTCATCTGGATTGTGGCGTGTTCCGCTCTATCGTCCATATTAGGCCTCATCCCCTTCTCAACCATCCCTTTTCTCTCAACCTCATCCTCATCTTTGTCTTGCTCTTTCCCATCATCTGAAATGTAACTCACTTGCTTTTCTCATCTGCTCTGTGCCTCGATCCACTCTCATCTGTGTGGATCTTTTCTTCATATTTGTGTGCCACACCCATTCCTCACTCCTTTTCCTAGATGTCTTTCTAATATTAACTCTTGTGTCTTAGTAGAGTAATCTATTCTGATTCCCGCTAGAAGATATATCTTAGAAGTGGAGTTGAAGTAAAAGGTTTTTTTTACCTGGCTTGCATCTTGCTCCCCTGCCTTATCCAGAATGTGCAAATCTTATTTTTCCATCCAGTGCGTGTCTTGGCCAGCCCTCATCCGTCTTGTGGCTTGTTCCATTCTTATCCATCTTGTGCTTCAGTCATATCTTTCATAGTGCTTCTTCCTCATCCCCCCCTCATTTGTGTAGGCCTAATTCCACTTCTTCATCTATGTTGTCCCTCTGGTTACTTCTCTCATCAGCCTTCTTCCCTTGTCACCCACATCCACTTACCTCTCGTAGAATCCTTAAAACGCAATATAAGTAAGTATAAGTAAGGACAAGGTGGGCACTAGGAATGAGTGTCTTAAGCTATCAAATTTGGTTAACAAATTCACTGCAGAATTAAGGAACATTTCAGGGATGATTAGAGACGCGTCCATCAAGGCACAGGCTTGGCCATTATAAGCTGCATTGTCAAAGTGGCCTGTGCAATCTCTATGTGTAGGGAGATTGCTTAGTAAAGGTGTTCTTGTATGTGCTAAGTACAGGGTGCCCCCGTTCTGGAAATGATTCATGTGCAGCAGTAGATTCAGAAACACTTTATTTCCAAGAAATATATTCTTATGGAAATATGACACACATTTCAAATTCCTAAAGTCCACAATTTGAGTATCCTAAAACAACAATGGGTGGTTGCATTATTCAGCCACGCCTACTTATAGATTATACAATTATACGATTACAACTTTATAAACATTAACATTATTCACTACCCGGACCCAATACAATCCACCAACCAAGGCCTCACATGTATTTGAAACGTTTCATTCAAAATAATATTAAGAATTTGACAAATAGAAAAACTATTCATTGTGCCTTAATCAGCACTTTAATTGCAATGTGCATTTAACCAAAAGCAAACTACATTTTACCCCAATCAGGATTCTAAAGTGCTATATGATTAACAGCTTACCACCACATTTCTATTGTGACATCCTCTCATTTAATTGGTATCACCTTACTTACTATAAACACACCCATACCAACCTAGATCTTAAACACTAAACAGAAGCTAAAACCAAGTGAGTCTTTATGATTTTACAGTGATATTGGCCAACTGCAATAGCTACATCTCGGAATCTAAGACTATGAATCCGCTCCAACCCGCTCTCCCTAGCTTGAATCCCGTATTTTTTAAACACAGGTCGAAGTACCATATTCCTTGTCTCAATAAAAGAATGCACAGTCCAATAATAAATGGCTCACTAAATATTTCCTACCTGTTTTGCAGGGTCTCTGGCGTTTGTTCTTAACAACCTGTTTTTAATCCCTTAATACGCCACCCAGGGTCAATTCCCACCCTCAAGCGTTGAACTTCCTTCTGCAAGCGCTTATCTGGGATATGATAAAGATATGGGAATAAATCCATGCTCTCTTGTGAAGTTAGGAAATTACTGACTGAACTCTTAGTTTGAAGGTAGAAGAAATCCTCTGTCCAACTAGATTGTGTGGCTCTTTGCCTAAGTGTACTCTTTATCTTGTGAATCAAAACCACTTCCCCTCCTTCCATGCACATCTCTTGGAAGTTCAAGCACTTTAACATTATTGTCACTGGGTTCCTAAAACGAGAGAAAGTTAACATTATCTCCGGTAAGATTTGCTCCGACAATTTATCGCCAGGGCCCACATCTTTAAGAGTCAACTCGATGCACAGGGCTCTGGCATCGGCCAGCACACTCCAGGCTACGGTCCTCAACTCCCTCCTTACAGCTTGGATCTAGTGCTTTCTCCGAGAATGGACACAATAAAAAGGAGGAGGACAGCAGCATCTCATGTCTGGTGCTCACAACACCTCCACCCATCAAATGAATCGTAGCCTTCCAAAATAGTACCCAACATTGCACAGGATATTTGCTGCATGCTGCCCATGTACAGCTGGATCAAGCATCAATGTAACGCAGCACCCAACTTTCCTTTACAACAGAATTATAAAAGAAAGAGGGTGGAGCAACAGAATGGGAGAGCAGCTGTAACTGATGGAACCAAAGATTTGGAATAGCGTCTTCCTTCTTCACTCTACTAGGTATGACAAATCCCACACACAAGCAATGCAGAAGTAATCTTTCGTACAGTTGGTGCTAAATAAGACCACATTGTAAATAGCAAGATGGCCATGCAGCCAAGAATATTAGGATCTAGATTGAATACTTAGTGGTTGATTGCCACCTTGTGCATTTGGATCTTCCTTGCTGCTAATCCTGTATTTTTGCAAAGTTGAAGGGTTTCTGAGATGCAAGACCTTCCTGAAATTCCTTCTCTCCTGTTGTGCACCAGAGTGTGCTGGAGGCGGGAGGACTAAAAGAAGACACATGGAGAATGTGCACCTCCACACCCATTCCTCGTGTACTGCAGCCCAAATCAAATTATCATTTGAGGACAAGGACTCAGCACTATAAGTGCCCCTAACCTCTGTATATTTTATTTCCTTGCCTCTGGCTTCTTTGGTCCAGCAGTGTACACAGACACTAGCACAAAAATTGTGGGCTTCTGGAAGTAGCGTCTAGACAAAAGGGGGATCCTGAACTCCTTTAGTGGTAGATATGTGGTCCACAGACTCAAATCCTGAGATAAAACCTGACATTTAAAGTGACCTGGAGCATTGATTCATTTCAACAGGTATATTTACTTTCAACAGAGCCTATTCTCAAGCTGTGTTACTGAAAACTACTCCAATAGCATGCAAATACCAACCTTTCTAACTAAAGAATCTCCCTCGATCAAAAAGAAAAGATGACACCCTTTCTGGCTCATGTGGCATTTTTCAATCTTGACACAATCCCATGAGGCCACTCTAAGGAAAATGACTGTCCAGGAGCCTTGTGGTCTACTTGAGGAGCAAGAGTAGCATCCAGGGGAGCAGGGACACAATACCGTGCACTCTAGTAGAGGAGATGAAAGAACCTTTAGTCCTGTTTGGGGAGCTTCAGATGCCCCCAGGAGTAGCGGGACCATGCCCTTGTCAATAGGAGGCGATTGGGCTGATGTTTCCGGTCTTAGGGACACAGCCTGTAGCGGCTTCACCAGAAGGACAGAGGGGCCATGTCAAGCTTCTTATAAAAAGGTCAGGTTGGGGCAACTGCCCCTAAGGGATCTGCTAGAGGACCAGAGACACCCCCCAATGGAAGAAGAATGTGTTGGGGTGTTCCTTTCTGGGTGATGTAGTAACGGGGGCAGAGGAACTCCGCCCACTTTATAAAAGAGAACAGCACGTGGCAGCTAGGTGGATGCGTCTCCTGCTAGCGACTGAGAAATGCAGACGAGCAGGGGGAAAAGAAGACTACACAGGGCGCGGTGTCACCACCAGAGCCCTGGAGGAGCCTGTTGAGTCTAGCACAAGAAAGAGAGGCCTGAAGGGCCTAATGGGATCATAAATGCCAAAATGTGACTCACTTAAGAGGGTGAAAAATAGGGTCATAGCAAGACCCAATGTAACCACCAGAACTCTGGGCATTCATGACACTAGAACGAAGGTATAGAGGCTTGTAGGGCCCTTGTAATCACAAGAGGTCTCTCAGAAATTGCTACCTCAATTAGTTGACAAATAAACATGGAGGGTCAAATGTAATCACCGGCGCCCTCTGTAAATAATCCAATCTGAACAAAGTGATGGGCGCTTGTAGGGCGTGTTGAACCATGGCATGTCTAAAAGCCAACATGCATTTGTGAGGACAAAGAAGATGGATATGGAATGGAAGGGTCAGTGTAACCATTAGAGGCCAATAATGATTACTTACTCCAAGGTCGAAGAGGCAGGGGCAATTGAGATGGGCTCATTGGAGCCAATGACGTCCTGGCGGGGACTGCTAACTCTAGGACAAAACCAGTCAGTGGCATGGAGGGACCGGTGTAAGCTCGGGAACCCTAATGGGGTGCATAATCTTGCATCTAGCAATAAAGTAGAGGTGTCTTTAGAGCTCAGCGTAATCATACCAGTCCGGGAGGTGCCTGGCTCTGGGAGACAAAGGGGCGTGTCATGGAGAGGGTCAGTGCAATCACTAGAACCCTGGTGTGGCATTTTGACACTGGAATGAAACAGGCAGGGGTTTGGAAGAAGATCCAGGGTAAAAGAGACAACAAAAGGTCTATGACTCTAGTCTAGGAGAGAAGCAATAGGGTCTTTAAGGGCCCACTGGAACCCGCAGAGCTCGAGTGTGGTGCAGATGGCCAACTCAGGGGCATAGTAGAGAGGGGCCTTCAAGGTCCATTGCAATCATTCGGGCAACAAAGATTCCATTTTAGAGGGGCAATAGGGACAAGTGAAGGTCAGTGGAAACAACAGAGGCCTCAGAGTGGTTTGTGAGGAAAGAAGCAGGGGAATGAGGAAGGGGACCGCCATATTTTCCGGAGCCCAGTGGAGATGGCTTGCTCTAGGGGAAAGCGGCTGTGGCTTGAAGGGTGGCCTGTAATCACCCAACTATGGCATAGTGGATATGTTTGGATAGTGTAGTGTAATAGAGTCCAAGAGAGGCACCACCCATCAACAAAGGGCTCAATGCAACAATATGCTAATGGGAAACTAGACTATAGTGGAGCGTATAGGATATGGCGAGAGTCCGTGTAATAAAGACCTCCTTACGTGGTTGCTAACTCTGGGAGGGAGGAAACAGGCAGGAGAGAGACAAGTGCCATAAGGGCAAGACGATGACTGATTTTAGGGACATAACAAATAAGAAAACTGAAACAGCTGATGTGATCAATAGAACCTGGGCATGTGGCTGGTACCCGGAGAACAAAGATGGGAATGTTAAATCCCATCTGTTAGTAATGATGAATCATGGTGGAGAATGTTTACTTGAGGAGAGAGTACACGAGGGCCTGTATGGCTCAATATAAACTCGGAGGCTTTTGCAGGTGGTTGTCGCTTGAAGAACCAAGCATTGGCAAAGCAAATAGGTCTGTCATTGGCCACCAGCTTTTTGGCAATTCCTTTTTGTTTCGTCATGGTTTTAGTAAATTTTTATTGTTTAAAGAGCTGCTGGGTCTACATCAATCTAACACAAAAAAATTGTCTAAAGGTCAAAATGTTTCTTTGGTCTAAAAAAAAGCAACCATTACCATAGAACTCCCTGACACTGAAGAGAACTACTTTGTGTGTGGATGTGCTTCTTGTGAAAGGGCATCATGCCATACGTCACAGTGAAGTCAGTCAATGCAGAAGTGGGCTGAACTATTGCCCTTTGATGCATATTGGAGTAGGTAGAAGAAAAATGTGAATAGAAAAAACCCAGAAACTAATGAATGAAGTCTGACAGAACCCCAATAAGTAAGCATAGTATATAAACATTTTAAGTTAAATCAAAGGTCTTGGCTTACACAGACTTCTATGACACTGACTAACAGCCTCTTGCCTTTGAGAGAGAAGGCAAGAAAGAAAGAAGGAAAGAAGACAAGCATGAAAGGAGGCAAGAAAAAAAGGAGTAACGAAAGAAATGAAACTGAAGGATGGAAGAGGAGAGAAGGAAGAAGTCTAAGAATGGAGGAGGGAAAGAAAGAAGGAAAGAAAGGAGAAAGGCAAGAAAGAAAGGAAGGATGAAGGCAAGAAGGAAGGGAAAAGTAAAGGAGGAAGGAAAAAGAAGAATGAATGAAAGCAAGTAGGAAAGGAGGAAGGGAACAATCAAAAGGAAAAAGGGAAAAAAGAAAGAAATGAAGAAAAGAGGCAAGAAAGGAAGGAGGAAGTAAAGAAAGAAAGGAGGAAAGGAAGAAAGAAGGCAAGAAGGAAAGGAGGAAGAAAAAAGTAAAGGAGGAAGGAAGAAAGAAATAGGGAAGAAAGAAAATAGCAAATTGGTCTGACATTGGCTACCAGCCTCTTGTCTTTGAGAAAGAAGGTAAGAAAGACAGAAATCAGGAAGGAGGACAAGCAGGAAAAGAAGAAAGAAGGAAGGAACAAAATGAGAAAGAAAAATGAAACAAAGGTAGGAGTAAGGCAATAAAGAAAGGAAGGAGGAAGGCAAGAAGGACAGGTATAAGGCAGGAAAGACAGAATGAAAATAAGAAGGAAGGCACGAAGCAAGGAGAAAGGGAAGAACGAATGAAAAGAGGAAGGCAAGAGGGAACTGAGGATGGGAAGGACCTAAAAGAAAGAAAGAAGACAAACAAGAAAGAAGGAAAGGAGGAAGGCAAGGTGGAAAGGAAAAACAAAGGATAGGAGGATAGCAAAAGAAGATACAAATAAAGAAAAAAGGAAAGGAGGAAGGGACGAAAGAAAGTAAGAAAGAAGAAAGAAAGAAAAAATTAAGAAGGGAAAGAAGAAGGAAAAGAAGTGAAGAAGGCAAAAGGGAAACGGAAAGAAGGAAATGAGTAAGGCAAAAAGGAAAGGAGAAAGGAAAAAAGAATGGACAAGGGAAAGGAAGACAGGAGGAAAGAAAGAAAAAGGAAGGATGAAGGCAAGAAATAAAAAGGGAAGAAGGCAAAAAAGAAAAGGGAGAAGGCAAAGAAGGAAAAGAACCAAGAACAAAAGGAAGTAGAAAGGAAAGGTAAAGAGAAAAAAGGAAAGCAAGAAAAAGGGAAAAGAGGAAGGCAAGAAGGGAAGAATGAAAGTAAGAAGGGAAGAATGAAAGGAAGAAGGGATGAAAGAAAAGAGAAGAAATACACAAGAGAAAGGAAAAGAGGGAAAAGAAGGAAAGAAAAGAAGGAAGAAGGGAAAAAAGAAATAAAGAAAGAAGCTGAAAGATAAAAAAGGAAAAATGAAGAAAGGAAACGAGGAAGATGAAAGAAAGGAAGAAGGGAAGAAAAGAGACAAAGAAGGTAAAAGAGGAAAAAGGAAAGATGAAGGAAGGAATAGAGGAAGAAAAGAGGGAAGGAAAGAAGGAAAAGAAGAAAGTAAGAACGATAACAAAAGAGAAATAAGGCATGAAAGAAAGCAATAATGAAGGAAAGAAAGATAGGAAGGAGGAAGCAAGAAGGAAAGAGGAAGGCAAAAAAAAGAAAGAAGGAGAGGAAGAAGGGAAGAAAGGACTAAAGAGAAATTAAGCAAGACAGACAGAATAAAGGAAAGGAAAGAAGGAGGAAGATAAGAAGGAAAGAACGGTAGGAGGAGGTCAAGAAGGAAGGTAAGTAAGAAATTAAGAAAGAAAAGAAGGAAAGTAGGCAGGGAAAAAGGAAAGAAAGAAAGAAAGATTGACAAAGGAGAAATATTGCAAAACAGCAAGTAGGATTGTAGGAAAGAAAGGAAGGCAAAAAGAAATGTTAAGTAGAAAATTAGGATGTCAAGAAGGAAAGAAGGAAGAGAAGAAGGACAAAAGGAAGGCAAGAAGGAAAGGAGGAAGAAAGCAAGATAGGAAGAAAATTAGAAAACGAGAAAAATGGAAACAAGGCAGGCAGGAAGGAAAGGAGAAAGGAAAAAATGGATGGCAAGAAGGAAAGGAAGAAGGAAAGAAAAAGAACGGAAGGAAGAAGGAATGTAGGAATGGAAGAAGGAAGAAAAAAGAAGGTGGGAAGCAATAAGGGAAGGAAAGGAGAAAGAAAGAAAGACAGAAGAAGGAAGGAAAAGAGGAAGCTAGCAAGGAAAAGAAGGAAAAAAGTATAGAAAGAAAGACCCGACTAAGTATGCTAAACAAATACTTTTAGTAAAAATCAAAATGTCTTGACTAACACAGACCTAAAAAAGCCAATTTGTCTGACATTGGCTGCCAGACTTTTGGCTTGGAGAAAGAAGGCAAGAAAGAAATCAAGAAAGAAGACAAGCAGAAAATAATGCAAAAAAGAAGGAAGGGAAGGAATGAAAGAAGCAAGGATGGAAAGAAAGAAGGCAAAAAAGTAAAGGAGACAGGAATCAGAAAGGAAAGAAGAAAGAAGAGAAGAATGGAAGAAAGAAAGGGAAGAAGGAAAGGAAGAAGGAAAGGAGGAAGGAAAGAAAGAAGAAAGGAAAGGAAGGAAATGAGGAAGGGAAGAAGGAAAAAAGGCAAGAAGGAAAGAAAAGTGGGAGAAAAAAGGAAGAAAATAATTTAGACCAGAAAGGAGGAAAGCAAGAAAGAAAGGAGGCAAAAGAGAAAGGAGGCAAAAAAGAAATAAAGACAGATTTGGCAAGGCTGATAGAGCACACTAATTAGCTTATATCTAGAGTCCATGTGAACTGATATGAAATAACAGCAGTCAGATAAGCTAGGCCACTCCGAAATGAATTTACAACAGCATTAGCAGGAGATGGGATGTGATAAAACTGGAACATACCCTGGACTCACATCAAAAGAGCCATGCTATTACACCAGGTTCTAAACACGAAGGAAGACAACTCTACAGTCATTATGAATGAGGAACAAAGAAAACTGGCACGGACGGGAAGTAACTTCTGTGTGGATGTGCTACTTGTAAAAGAGCAAAACGGAGTCACTCAAAGTGAAGTTAGCCAGCGGCTTAAAAATGCTGCCCCATTGCCCCATGCTGAATGCTGAAGTGGGCGGAAGCAAAATATGAATGACATAACAGTAGACCAATGGATGAAGAGAGGTAGCTGAAAGGCCCTTTAAGTATACCAAAAGTGTAATTTCAGTATAATCAAAAGGTCTTGGTTAACACCAAACCTAAAAAGACGTGACTTTGATGGTACAGTGTGACCACCAGAGCTCTACTGGAGAACGCTAATCCTAGAAAAGAACACGGAGTGTTGTGGAGGACTCCAGGCAACTGCAGGGCGTCTCGGGTAGTACGCTGACACCAAGAAGGAAATTATAGGGTCATGAAAGGCCTGTTGTACGTGGTGCTAATGCTACAGCATGGCATTACCAGGGATGCAACTAGGAAGGAACCCACTAGAAGGGTAATGACAGGCATGATCTAGACCCCTAAATATGGCCCCATTCCAAGGAAAGTAGTGGGAAAATGCCACAATCTAGGGCTGCAAGTATCATTCAGTGCTCAAAAGTGTAACCACAAGAGCTGGGGGTCAATGGGCCTTTCTATTGGGTAAGGATGGCCATAAAGCCTCTTGTAACAGTGGGAGCTTGGGGAGGCCAAGTAGAGGTGCCAAAGGGCCTGGTGTAACTGTAGGAGCCCTGGATATGTATGTTTCTTCCGAAGAGACGAGCAGGCGGAGATGTGAAAAGAACCAATGGCCATCGTAATTTAGGAATCATTGAGGGCGGCAGGTTCTAGAAAACAGAATGTGTTGGATATAGGGCCCAGTGTGGTTTCTGATTCTGGGAGGGAAGACCCAGACCGGAAGATGAAGAGCCCAGTGTAACCATATGCACCAGGAAAATGACTGACTTAAGGGTACAGGCAACATAAGAAAATGCAAATGCCTATGTAATCGCTAGAGCCCTGGGCATATGGCTGGTGCCTAAAGACAGAAGATAGGAATATGGAATTACCACTGTTTCAATGGAACTAGGGTGGAGGATGTTTACTTGAGAAGAGAGCCAACTTGGGCTTGAAGGGCTCAGTATACCCAGGGGGGCTATTAAAGGTTTCCACCTCCTGAAGGGAAAAATGGGTCTTGGAGGGTCCAGTGTAATCACCAGAGGCCTAGCGGAGAATACGGACTCTAGGAAAAGAATGCAGTTACGGATCCAAGGAGGTGGCTGAGTTCAGAAAAAGAAAATATGGAAGCTTGATGTGTCTATTGTAATAACAGGAGCCATTCAGATGTTTTCTGACTCTAGGAGAGTAGACATGGTCTTGAAGGGCCCATTTTCCCAAAGTGGTCATGGGGGTCTGCAGACTTAAAGAGAACCCAGACAATCATGGGTGTACTTAGCATAACCATAGGGGCCCTGATGGAGGCAGGAGACTATGGGAGTAGGTCAATGACCCTGACGGTGCCGCATTAACTCTAGGTCACCTTGGAGAGGGCAAATACTCTAGGAATGAGATGGGCTTCATTGGAACCACAGCATCCAAAGGGGACAGAGGATGGAGCTTTGAGTGCCTAATTAAGGGAGGGTTTTATATTTGATAGACAACAGATTCCTGTGTAACCACAGGATATACCTCCCAAGAGTAACAGTGTTGTCTGTATCTAGGTAAAGCAGAGGGAGAAACATGGTGCATTGTATTTATCAGTTCTTCAGGTAAAATATGCAAACTGGCAGTAGGAGAGAATGAAGAACTCTGGAGGGGCTCTGAGAAAGAAGCGTTAAAGCAAGCTCAAGAGCTGCAGAAACTCCAAGCAGGTTTCAAGCGCCGCAACAGTTATCCGTGATCAGAACATGCAAAAGCTGTGAGCAGAGTAGAAGCACCTTTGCCACTATAATGAGCATGAGGAACCACAACAAACCCCTGGGGTCAACAGCAAATTCAACAGCAAGTTGCAAAGCAGTAGTAATTTTCACTTTAAGTTCCTAGGCCAGAATTTTCACACTGTTAAATATCTGGGTGTTCAAATTTATCATAAGGGGCGCAATCTTATTGATGGTAATCTGAGGAAGGCACTGACTTCGATCAGATACAGTTGCCTTTTTCCCCCAAGGGTAGGGCGTCCATTGTAAAAATGTTGTCCTTCCTAGACCTCTACATTTATTGCTGCGATACCAGTAATATTGAGCAAATGATTCTTCACCGATTTGCAGCAATTGCCCCCAGCCCTCATCTGGGGCAATGGGAGACAAAGATGGGCAATCAACACACTGTACACCCTGCTGGAGGAAGGGGGGTTGGGGGCCCCCAATTAATAACTTTTTTATGCAGCAACGCAACTCCAGGGGACGAAGCGCTGGCAGGGGGAATTACAGAATCCTGAGGGTACTATGGTCCAACTTAAGCGGGGTGATCGCCCGTTAACGGAGTACTCGGACTATGAGATGAATTAATAATGTTCTGCTGACAGTGGCCAGATGGGGATTGAGAAAATATATACATGGTGGGACGAAGGTGGTACCTTATACTCTGAATCACCCTTTGTGGGCTCCACCACGATGCAGGCACCTGACGGAATCACGCCACACAGATAGATGGACGACTGCGGAACTCAGGGTCTGGGGGGACCTAGTAGAGGATGGGAGGCGGCACTCGTTTGAGGATTTAATGGCTACAAATGACTTTGGACCTGGCCAATTCCATTTATACTTGGCACTACCTGGGGTCATGGGTAAGATGTGGCACCCCGAATAAGACCTACTCCACATTGCAGGACGACTAGGAATGGCTAGAGATGGAGGGCTATTGAAAGGGACCGCGGTGCCGGGAACACAGGCTCTCTAAGGGTGGTAGGATGTCAAGCTGGTGACCGAAATACCAGCGGCAGAGTTGACAGTGCGCTCAGATACTAGAGCTAGGCACAAGAGATGCCATTATATGGACCAATGGGAGATTTATATTGAGAGACTGGAATGGCGGTCAGACCCACAGCCAACCTGAATGGGGAGCCCACTGGAAGAGATGCAGATCTGAGATTCATGCTGAGGCTAGGAAATGGGTAGATGATGGAAGACGAGAGGTGTGGAAATTGCGATGAGCCCTGATAAGTAGATTAGTTCAGTGGCACATATGGGGAGGGAGAATGAGGATGACAGGGGGGAAATGATACAACCATACATTAGAACAGTTGTGGGGGCAGCATGTAGTTAAGTTCTTGTGTTGGTTCATTGGTATGTTGTAAAATGCTGAGTTTTCTTCAAATAGTGGTTCCCTACCCACATGGCTGGGAGTGTTCACGCAAGAGTACATTGATGTACTGTGCCTTTGTACAACCTGTCGGATATGTGCCAATGCTTCTGTTGTTATGTAAACATGTTATACTGTGATAAAGCAATGTTGATATTTTTTGTAAATAAGCTCTTAGGCTGCAGCAAGTTCCACTGCCACAGCATGCTTCAATGCAGCACTAAATGCCACAAAAAAACTTTGAGGCTACCAAAAGCTCCCACGTCACTAAAAACCTTTGAGGCCACAGCAAGCTATTTAGTCACAGGAACATTTCTGAGCAGAGTTTTGGGGCAACAGCAAGTTCATGTTCTACCACCAGGTGCAGATTCAGGGCTAGTTTCAGCAACTGCAGCAAGCTGCAGCGCTAAAGCAAAAAGTACAGTCATGTTAAGCTTTTGTATCAACAACAAATACCAAATGGAGCAGAAACCTCCATGACAACAACAAGCTCCATAGTTACAGCAGTTATCTCTCAGACGCCAGCAAGGTCCGGACCCACCGCAAGCTTTAGTCAAATAAGGTCTAGGTCTTCACCAGGGGAGGCGTCACCAGAAGCTATAATGTCATTGAAAGCGCTACTCTTTTCAGAAGTACAAGAGGCTGACAGCCTACAGTAAAGTGCATTGGGGTTAGAAATCTCATGGACCTTATCAGGCTTTAGTGCTATAGCACACTCCAAAAACAGATGGTTCTCCTTTGCCGACAGCATGCTCAAAGGTCACAACAAGCTCCAGGGATGACTACAAGTTCTGGGACCAACACACTTTGGAGATAGCAAACTGTAGACCAAAGCAACCATCATGGACATAAACATTGATGCGACAGTAGACTCCTATTTCATTAGCAGGGGCTTCAAGCAAGCTCTTTGGCGGGTGCAAACTCAAAATAATTGCAAACTTTGTGGCCACTGCAACATCCTAGGCTACTGCTCCAGAACAACTATTAGGGGACAAAGCAGGCATCAAGGTCTGTGACCATTGCAAGCTAATTGTCAGCACAAGCATGACAGGAGGATCAGGCACACTGGGGGTCCATAGCCCCCCCAAAACATACCGATCCATCAAAGTGTGACGCTACAGCAGGCTTTGGAGATACACGAGCCTGTAGGGTACATGGCAAGTCCCTAGGCCTCACAAATATCTAAGAACACAGCAAGCTCTGTGGACAAAACATGCTTAGAGTCCACAACAAGCTCTCATTCATGCATCAGACACCACTGAAAAATGTGGGACAACTTCAGGCTCGTTATGTTCTCATGGTCTAGGGATACTGAAATCTTCAGAGCCACTACTAGTTCTGGCGAACACTGAAAGTTCTAGGGCAGCAACACATGCCACATAGGACAAGGTGACATGGTTATGCCTCAGAGTCACCAGGATACCAGCAGGTCCAGGGGCCCTGGCAGGCTTTGTGGATATAGCTACCAAGTATTGAGCATCTTCCAATGTCACCAAACACTCCAGACCATGCTGCAGAGATGAACTTTGGTAGCACACCAAACTGAATGACTATACAATCCAGAGGCACAAAAGAAACTAGCCTACTCAGCATCTGCAACTTGCTCAGATAGAAGTGCAAGGCACAACAACAAAGCAAGGTCTTTGGACCACAGCAAAGTTTAGGGCCACTAAGTATTTCAGGAGAGACTCAACCTTTACAGCACTCTCGGGGGCATGGAACTCTCCAAGAACTCAACAAATCCTCAGATCACTGCAGGTTTGGGCTGCAGAAAGCGGTCTGGCTTTAGCAATATCCAGGGACAAAGCAACGGCCATTGTTTAAAATGGTTAATTAAAAACAACTGAAAAGCAATCTTCCAGGAAATTCCTTATTTTATTTGTTCATCACAAAAGCAGCAACGAAAGGAATATACTGAATCCATCCAAGAGAGAAGGTTGTTTTAGCTCCAAGTTAATCAGTTCTTGCTGATTGTTAAGACAATATATTACATGATTGAACTACTAAAGAAATAGGAATGCCATCACTAATTCTTTCACTTTGGGACAAAAGTAATTCCTCCAGGGAGAGTTATTTCATGCCCTCGGCCCAACTGAAGGTGACTTCACTGCGAGCAGTTGTCATTATTTGCAGATACCTTAAACCGCATTTTGGCCACTTTCAGAATTTCCAAGTTCATTTTTAGAAATGTGACTATTATTGAGAGTTCATATCTTAGATAGGTAAAAAAATAAACATAAATCAAGTATACTATGGGTATCCTACCCCAGAGCAACTCATACATTACACCTAGTAGGTGAAACTGCTATTCTTCCTATGGCTTTCGAAGGGCGGTGTACGGTGTAAAGTGGAGACAGTTTTGAACATATTTCAAAACGTATAAAAATAATTTGGAGGACAGGGACGGCTGTAAGGGGTGATGTGGAGGCCGTTTTTAACCCATTTCTATAAGACACTAAAAGTTTAAATTCTTACAGTTTCACATCCCTGACCATCAGAGAATGGAAACAAAAATGTAAGAAGCTAGCTGTAGTACGACACCTACGATTGGACTATATAGTAAATGCCTTGTGTTCCTGCATTAAAATTGTTTATTAACTTTGTGACCTTTACATCAATGGCTTTAATTGCAAAAGAAGTCCTCTCTTCGTATAGAAACACTGAATTTCCAAAAGCCCATGTTTTCTGCTAATCTTCCGGCTGCATCCATTCCCAAAGCATTTTAACACCACCTGGTATACACGCTCAAAAACTAGTCCCAGTTTGGCCGAATGACACCAAATGCTAGTGTCTGTTTCTAGCGCGTCTTGACCAGGATATCTATGCGTTCCTTGTACGTGTGTACTGAATCAAACTATGCCACAAGTATCTTCATAGTTGTTGGGAGAGAGGGAAGCGGGATAGGAATAGGTAGAAACTGCTTCAACCAACGTGCTTTTAGAACTCAAGCTCCCTGTCCTTCCATTCCCGTACCACCGAGCCTTTTAAGGTCTAAAATTTGTAGCTACTAAAAACTATTCGACGATTCACTTCGGGGGTTCATGTGAAACAGATGCAGGAATGTGGGATGTTCATGCATGAACTTTGAAGCAAATTTCTATAACCACAAGTTATGAATGTAAACAATTTCACGCAAAGTGTACAAGTTGTCATAGAAAGATTAATGTTTACAGTGTGGTGGAATTCATGTCATATTGACCATTACCTGTATAGGTCTGAACTTGCACCAAATATATCTAAAATATTTTACAGTTTTGTCTAGTGAAAGTAATGAGATACACGATATTTGAAAATCTGGTCGAGTTAAAAATTAAACATTTAAAAACATTAACATTGAACCGAGGTGAGTCAACATTTTGCCTGTATTGTTCAAAATACACACAACGAAGCTAAGCCAAGAATCAAACATACCTGAAAGTGGATGTTATCTGATGTAACTATCCTAATTCCTTTGAAATGCATTATAATTGAAAGATGGTGCATGATATTTCAAGCAATCTGGACATGTTGCCTTAGGTGTAGAAGTACTGTAACATTGATTTTACTTTGTATTAAAAGGCAAACGTGTAATCTGGGAGAATTGTTGGTATATTTTGTAATTCTGAGTCAATTGATTGTTCCAAATGTATTTGTCCAGATAGTATTGTGGGAAAAAATAACAGAAGATCCCAGCCCCTCAAAAATCCTTAAACAAACACCTGAAATAGTATCAGATCGCCTCACAAGCATTTTTACTGAAATGCTTGAAACTGGAGGGTTTCCATTAGCGTGGAAGAAGGACTCCATTTTACCTCTCATAAAAAAAACATTTCTCCTACCTACCCAGGTAACAATCGCCAATCTCTAGGTTGCCACTCCCTGCTAAAATCATCGACAAGGCCGTAAATCAACAACTTACTGCTTTCGTCAAAGCTAATTACCTCCTTAATGAAATTCAGTTTGGCTTTAGAAGACAACACAGATCAGAAACCGCAATCATAGTGGTGTCCGAGAATATAGGAGCATCCCTAGATAGAGGAGAAAACGTTGTGCTAATATTGTTGGATCTCTCCGCAGCATTCAACACTGTCCGTCACACCATTCTGATTGACTGTCTATTTTCACTAGGAATTAGAGGATCCGCCCTTGACTCCCAAACGTCCTTTCTGTCCTAATGGGAACAATTTGTCGCTTTGGAAGACTTTGTCTCCTATACGTTCACCCTTCCATGTGGAATCCCGCAAGGGGCTTCTCTAAGTCCCAACCTTTTTAACCCTTATATCACACCACTGACCAAACAAAAAAAAAACTTTGAGTTCACAGATGTATCATACGCTGAAGATCCTCAAATTGTTGTCTCGGTCTCAGACAACCCAGACCACTTGGCCATCAATTTCTATAACTGTATGGCACACATCGGCGACTAGATGAATAAAAATTGCTTAAAACTAAACTCGGGAGAAATAGAAATTGTCCTCTTTGGTAAGAACACTGCTTTCTGGTCTCCCAGTTGGTAGCCCAAAGATTTGGGAACTCTACCCAAAGCAGTAGAAAAAGTGAGAAACCTAGGAGTCATCTTTTGCAAAAGGCTGACCGGGTCAACCAAATAGCCTCTTCAGTCTTCTACACACTAAAAATAATTTGGAAAATCCTTCCTTTCATTCTATCCAATCTCCAAAAAAAACAGTTGTTACAGCCCTAGCCCTGTCCAAACTAGATTACTGTAACACACTGTACATCAATATTCGGCAAAATCATTTGAACAAACTACAGACCATCCAAAATGCTGCAGCTCGACTTCGGTTTGGACTGCGCAAATTCCAATCACCAGCCTTAGATCAAAAACAACTACACTGGCTGCCTATAAAAAAAGAATATCCTTCAAAGCTCTCTGTATTGCCTTCAAGGCAATACACAACTCAGGCCCTCAATATTTCATCCAAAACTTCTCCTGCTATATCCTTAACAGATCACTACGATCCTCAACAGCAAAGAATGTGAGAAAAGGTGGCCTAACGGCTAGGGCGGTCGTCCACGTAGCCGGGGAACTGGGTTCAAGTCTCGGCAGGGACGCTCAATATCCTGTGATTCTGGGCAAATAACTTAATCTACCCGTCCCTAACAAACAAAAAAAGAGAATGTGTCCATCTGTTATGCAACTGGTGCTCATTGAAAGCACTCTGATACCTTTGAGTCTAGTTCGCGCTATATAAAACTCCACAAAAAAATAAAGAATGTTACTGTCTCCAAGTTAAAAAAATCTCTTTGGGGAGCAAACGGTTTCTGTTCGGAACAGCTAAACTATGGAATGTTCTTCCATGTGATCTGAAAAATGTGTCTAATATTCTCCAGTTCAGAAAATCCTTAAAAAACGTGGCTCTTTATTCAAAAAACCTAAACGTTCTTTACTTCAGTTTTCAGTTTTTTCTGTTATCGCCCCCTTCTCCCAAGGCAGCGCCAAGCCACCCTAAGGAATTCAAGTGCTTTAAATTAAATAACATAATAGGTGTGGCAGAGATGAAGACCTTGACCTTAATATACAATGCTGTTTAATTTGATGACCCAACATTCCTAATATATTCAGAATTTCCAAAATGCAGGATAACAGATGAATGTGGAGTCCCAAGAAGTTTAAAGTTAGATGTGGGAGCCAACTTCAAAAGCTAGTATGGAGTATATTTTTGTTGTGAATGCATAATGTGGAGATTTGGAATGTGATCAGGATTCATTTTAGAAACAGAATATCATGTTACAGAATGTAAAGGGAAAGTAAGTTATAATATGTTATTTATTAACATTGTTTTAGCTAGACCTGATATTTGGAAATGTACATACTTTGTACCTAAACAACAAATAAAGGAGCCAGTATCAACTGCGTTCACCCCTCGAACCCTATGGACCCAGCAGTGAAAACAATTTGCTGATTTTGCTGCTTGTGAACAGCCGCGAGACCCATCTCATGATATTCTACATCAAATTCTGTTAAATTCTTTTAATCACCTTTCGAGATTTCATAAGGTATTCTTATAATAAAATGTATCTTATTTACAACACCTTTTAGGATTTCATAAGGTATTCTTATAATAAAATGTATCTTACTTGGTTGTAAAGTGAAGACAGGCCTACAGATGTACTGTTATTAATAAAGGAAATAATAAATATGTTTTAACACCTACATTTACATTTCCTCCTTGTTTTTTCAAATTAATGTTTAAGCATAGCACTTCGTGAAATGAATGTCCATTGAAAAACACTTGGCACATGTTATTTTCATTTATCTGATCACTAATAATAGGATGTGCAGACTTTCTAAGTTTTAACTTAAAGCAATGTAGAGAACAGGAACTATAAAAGGAAAATGTGGGAGGTAACTTACAGTCTACAAACACAATTCCAAATCATATTAATACGGTAGTTTGGGGGTTACTGAGAAGTATTTCTCAAGTTTAATTATAACTTATTAATAAAATGCCTTAATTCTGCATTTTCTGCCTTTTCTAAATGCTGGGTATATCAAGTGCAGTGGTGATAAGCAAACCATATATTTACACAAAGTCTATATCACATATATTATAAATATGAATGTGAGAAATAGAGAAGGCTACATTGCTTTATGGACACGATATATTTAACTATGTCATACAATATCATTTTCTAATATATTATAAATCGAAGTATGTAGTGTTGGGGATGGCTACAAGAAGTGATTTTATGTTAAACCTTCCACACACTCCAGTCTTAATATATTTGTAGTCTGGGACATTTGATTACAAAGGTATATAGTGTGGACTGCCTGTCAAGCTAATAGGACTGCATTTGTGTGCTAAATTATAAGGACCATATTAATCCTGTTCATAGTACTAGATTTATGTCTAAAAAAAAAAAATCATAAATTAGACTATTGGTGCTAAATGTGTCTACACTTGAGTACATGTGCAATGGAATGTACATCACATTGCATTAAGATCACAAAAAATCATTAAATATTATGAAACATTTTGAAAAACCTTTGCTTTAAATCTGGGGGGGGGGCGGCCCAATATAGGTCTTGAAGGTCTGGATCCATGCCAGGTATTTTGTATTTCCACATAACAAATTACATACAATGAATCTAAAGGGCGGGAATTAATATATTCACCGACTACTCTCCACGTCCACTCAGACCTCCAACAAAGGTTGGTTTGATGGTGGGTGCATGAAGAATCTTACAGCAATGTTTAGCGTAATGAGGAACTCAAAAACACCGACTTTATATATGGTCCTTGAAGTTCCTTAATTTTTACACCGTATATCCATATCATGATGGGCCACACGCCAAGGTCGATCTATCTTAGCTCTGCATGCCGTGTAGATGATGGTGAGGAGACTGTTGTTATTTTTCTAGATGAGAGACAGCATTTCTTGTGGGCACTCAAAGTTAGGGGAATCCCAGGGCCATCCATGCATCAAGGATTTAGAATAAGTCATGTTTGCCTGAGATACATTGAAAGAGCTGGGCGCTGTCAACATGAAGAGGTTGTGACTGCCTATGACCCCAGGTAGGAAACAGAGGTCAAAGTTGAATTGTGAAGGTGATGAGAAAATATTTGCTATCCCCTGGCACAAACTTGTACACAATAAATCAACAACACCATACTGTTAAAAAGAGCAGCCATTGTAACGCTACCACCATCTCATGAATTATTCACAAATTGTACTATACCAACAACATGTGGCAGACACAACCCAACAATCAGTCCTACAGCAAATTTAAAAGAATAGTCTGTGGGTGTTGAGAGTGAGACTTACAATCTTTTGTGAAGTGTACATGTCGTAGGGTAGATAAATCACAGTTCATTATAATAACCATCTACAATGGCGTTTACTCCACCTATTACACATAACCAGCCACTTATTGAACGCAAATACCAAATAAGGTGCCATAGTTGTCTCCAACCGGTCGATCACGAGCTACCAGTAGCTCGCTGACACCCCTGAAGTAGCATAGGGCCTTGTGTTTGCTAAAGTCATTATAAGTTTGTTTGATAATATAAATACTCCTGAGTAAGTTACCAATATATTGTTGCTTTTTACTCTGATACTCATTATTCAAAATCCTTTTCATGAGGCTTGAGGCAACTCTCCGATGTAACGTGGTAAGGAGTACTCCTTTACATGGATGCTTGTTTCCGGTCCAGGGAAGACCTGGCTTGGCAGTTCGGGCTGGAGTGTTCCCATAAGGCACAGGGTCAAGACTGATTTGCATATGGCTGGGACTGAACTGAGGTGGCGAAGTGAGATAAATAATGATGATGGATTCAACCCAGATATGTGACTGGGGGTGAAGGTTTGAAAAGTTTCAGTGCCCCATCCATCATTTCCTTGTGTTTGCTTTGTTCGCCCTAAGTTGGCAGGGTATGCCCAGACATGGGTCCCTTGCTAACTTTGCCACTGGATTCAAGCTAGCCTGGCTGATGAGGGGTGTTACCCCGAAACCGGTCCCAGGATGCTTGGTTCCGTTCCAGGGAAGATCTGGTTTGGCAGTTTGTGATGGACTGTTACCATGAGGGACAGGGCAAAACTGATTTGCATATGGCTGGGTCTGAACTAGGGTGGCAAAGTGAGCTAAAGAATGATGATGGATTCAACCCAGATCTGTGACTGAATGTGAGTGAAAAGTTTCAGCACTCCATCCATCATTTCCTTGTGTTTGCTTTGTTCGCCCTAAGTTGGTAGGGTATGTCCAGATACGGGTTCCTTGCTCAGTTTGCCACTGGTTTCAAGCTAGCCTGGTTGATGAGGGGTGTTAGCCCAAAACCGGTCCTAGGATGCTTGTTTACGATCCAGGGAAGATCTGGCTTGGCAGTTCGGGCTGGACTGTTCCTATGAGGCACAGGGTCAAGACTGATTTAAAAATGGCTGGGTCTGAACTGGGGTGGCGAAGTGAGCTAAAGAACGATGAAAGATTCAACTCAGATCTGTGACTGGGGGTGAGTGATTGAAAAGTTTCAGCGCTCCGTCCATCATCTCCTTGTGGTTGCTTTGGGCTACTCCTTTACATAGCCTATCCCAGGACCACTGCATTCCCATGGTTGTGACTCTTTCCTCCATTTGTTAAAGATGGCTGTATGTAAAATGCTGCCTGACCAACGAATGTGTCTTAAGAACCCATTATTTTAACATTTAATATTTACCACGCAATTTCATGGTAAAGGCATAATTGGTAAAGCGATATGTGTGTTAAAGATCACACTCCAGCCCCTCTGCTGTGAGCCCTAATACTCACCCCACGTACTTAAAACTACCGAGAACCAAGACCCCTCCTTGAGCCCTAAAACTTCTAAAGCCCTGTAAACTGTCCCTTCCCCCTCCCCACCCTGAGCCTTAAAACTCCCCCATGTCCTAAAAACCTTTCCAACCCAGCCCCTCCCTACCTGAGCACTAAAACTTACCCTAGCCCTGTAAACATTCCCTCCCCCACCACCCACCCTGAGCCTGTCTGTTCAAATAGTTTCTGTGGCACTTTGCCTAAGTGTACTCTTTATCTGGTTAATCAAAACCACTTTCCCTCCTTCCATGCAAATTATTGTCATTGTGTTCCTATTACCAGAGAAAGTTGACATTATCTCCGGTAAGATTTGCTCCAACAATTTATTTCAGGGGCCCCCATCTTTACGAGACAAATAGAAGTGCAGGATTATAGCATCGGCGAACACATTCCAGGCTACGGTTATCGACTCCCTCCTTACAGCTTGAAGCCTAGCATTTTTAGGGAACTCAAGAAGCAGTTTTAAGAAATTACTTTCTAGCCCTTCCAATACGACTCACCTGTCCAAAGCCAACACCTCTGCTCCATATAGGGCCTGTGGGATTTACCCTGTATAACTTTGCTTGTGCAGCAGAAGTTGGGGAATCCGGAAGAGAGAGTGAGTGTCTACATATGGATTGGCTGGCTCCTCCAAGAGGTGTCTGTGTTTGACACCAAGAAGGTTTGTGATTTCAGGGTGGTCATTTGTGAGTGTGCATGTGAGTGCCTTACATCCTCCCTTTCTGCATCCTCGGCCCCAAAGAAAGTTGCTGCCAAGAAAGGGGCCAGTGAGGAGAAGGAGTAGAAGCTTTCTACAACTGACGTGACAACCATAACTTTTTTGAGGCAACATGTGCCTGCCGCACCGGCCTCTGAGGGGCAAACTGGGAGAAGCACCGTCACATCGACAGCACCACCCCGACCTAAGCCCAAGACCATGTCTGTCAGTGAGGCAGCCACTGCAATCATGGCAATGCAGACGAGCAGTGACTATGAATTGGATTTGTCTCTTTCACACAGTAGTACCGAATTGTTGCAGGAACATAAGCAAAGTAGACAACAGATGCAGCCAGCAACAGGAGATCTTCCTGAAGTAGGAGCAGAACAGGAGGTTGAGCTTCCTACTGAGCAAGAACCTCCTCATTTACAACCATTGGCTACCAGATCTCTGGCAAGAAAAAGTAAGGGTACACCACCATCTTCTCCAAGCTCCCCTCTGGTGATATGGACATAGATTAGACCCCAGCTGAGTCTGAGACATGCCAGGAGAGGCAAGGAAAAATGACGGTCCTTACAATTATGGATGGAGATGAGAGTGACGAGCCAGCCATTGTCATGGAAGCTGGCCCAGAGGAGGCCGACATTACCTCTCCTATTGAACGAGCTCCAAGGGATGTGGCACTAATACCACCACCTCCGGGCATTGGTAGTGGCACCAGTGGCCTACTGAAAGAGTTCACCTCGCTACTTTGGGACTTCTTTACAATTAGCAAGCAGGAAGATAACACTGCCATATGCTCCATTTGCCATGCGAGTGTTCGTCCAGGTAAGCCTGGTTCACACTATGGTACTGGAGGCCAAACGACCCATAAGAAAAAACATCATGCAATCTGCTGGGAGGCGCACCTTAAGTAAATAGCTGCAGGTGGTGGTGAAGGTAATGAGAGCTGGGAATTAGCTCTGATCACGGTGAAAGGTGATGAGGAAGAGGAGGGTGACATCTTCTTTTCGCAAAGCGGCCCTGTCCCCAGCAGTGCACTAGTATCACCTGCATCAGCATCCTCGAAATAGCACAAGAATCAGATGGAAACACCACAGCAACAGCATTCAGTGACTGCCTCAAGACGCACATTGAGTCTACCACCTGCTGGTTCTTCTCTCTGGAAGTCGCCTGCGTCAGTGGCACCAGAAACTAAAAAACTCCAGGCTACTATTATGGGCATGTTCAGGCAGAAGGAGCCCTACGAATGCAACCACCAAACGGCACGTTTGTACAACAGGAAGCTGGCTAAAATGTTACCTCAGACCTCCTCGCTTGTTCTTTTGTGGAAGGAGTGTTTTTATTTAAATTGTGGCAGCCTTCTGCCCACAATGGAAGGTTCCCTGACGGACCCATTTTGCCAGAGTTGCTGTTCCAGTGCTCTGTAGTGGTGAGCCTCAGCAGGGCCTACCAGTGCTAGGGGTTCTCCCTTCTCAGAGTCCTCAGACAAATAAGAAGAAGTTGGCACAGAAACTGGAATAGAAAAAACAGAGTTTATTAACCTCAAGAGGTGGTACTACATTCACACAGCACCCTTCGGCAACTGTATGAAGTAGCACCCTGAATGGAAATAGCATGGTCCTTTTATACCCACACAGGGGCTCAAAAGAATGCGGTACAAGCACAGAGTGCTGGGTTTAGGTACATATAAAGTCATACAGAAAATGCAGGGTCGACAAGTAGAAGGAGCTAACAGTGTCCAGTTTCTAGTAAACACATCCTGACAGATATAAATTGACAACAGCTGCAAGCTCAACTGAGCATGTGCAGAACAGGAAAGGTCTAAATATATCTCGTCTCTGGGCAGATTTCAAGAGCAGTTAACAGGAAGGTAGGACAGAGCACATGATGAGCACATGGCAACATGTGGCAGACAAAATGGCTGCCACAAATACAAAATGGAGTCTGCACAATGTTACAATAGTTGCTGAATACAGCATGTCTTCTGCTAATGCTTAATCTAGCCGCTGCCAAATTACAACCGATGACCCTTTCAGCATTAGCTGAAGACATTCGACTTTCTGGGATAGTCTAAGTAATCGTCCTGTATATTTATACTCATCATTTCAGCTATCTCTTTGTCTATCATGTATTGTGCTTTCATTTCTGCAACATCTTTCTTGGCTGGTATACAAGCAGTAAGACACATAGAACATAACATTGGACCACAATGAATACATATGCAACATGTGAAGATAATTGCAACAATTATACAGAGGCCAGTTAAAACTTTCCAGCCCCATGCAGAGATTAGAGTCTAGAACCAACCTGCAAAAGTCCAGGTACCATTATCGGTATGTAAGTCGGCAGCAATCTTATGAAGTTTATTGATTGCTTTATACACGGATGGGGTGTGGTCAGGTATGAACACACAGCAACTACTTCCGATAATGCGACATGCACCACCTCTGTCTGCTAACATAACATCTAAAACCATTCGGTTCTGTAAAGCAACAATCCTAGCAATTAGTAATTCTTCGGTAAGGTTCCCTAGAGCTGCAGCAGCTTGATTTGTGATGGCTTCCACAACTCTGGTTAATCGCTGCACTTTCCTACTGTTTAATGCAGCTCCTACAAAAAAGAACAGTCCTAAATTGAAATCTACATATTGTTGCAGACTAGTATCGGTTTGGTCTACGTCATCAGTGGACAAGGCCCTCTTATAGCGATTCATAGTCACATTATTCAGCAGTTTAAGATCTTTATGATATGATGCAGGTGCCAAAAACACAGGGGGAAATAAAAATGCAACATAACAGACCCCAGACCACCCAGCTGGTAGTCGATAATACCCCCTATTTCCACATATGAAATATGTATTATGTGAAGCTAGAAAAGTACTGTTATTCAAACCATCTATATTTAATACAGTGATACAATCACTAACACCTACAGGAATATGTCCAATACTTTGTACACATAATTCAGCTTGTGCTTGAGCTACAGAGATAATAAATTCCTCGCTTTCGACAATGTCTCTTGTGTTTGTGAAAATGTAGGGCGTTGAGGCATTGTCCGGTCGGTACTCCTCCCATTCCCATATAGTTCCATTGGCTTGTGGATAGCCTTCTTTGTCCTGATGACACTCTTTATTCAACCGGAAAAGCATTCTGCCTACTGTAGGCTTCCTAGTTGCAAAAAGCAAAGTATAGCAGGCTCGACAAGAACCATTGTGCGAGAAAGGGAGAGGTATAAATGGTGTTCCCCCCTTCTTTTGATGAGCTGGCATCATTCCGCATATCCAACAGTTTGTAGCGTTCGTAGCAGTATGCGTATGATGTAGCATCTGGATGAAAGTGTTATTCAAGTAAGACTGTCTATGTTTCAATTCTTGATATGGGAGAGTAAAGTAAAAATGTTCCTCGGGCACTGGCGTAGTAACAACGAACAACTCACGAACAGGAGTTGCATCTTCAACAAACCATGTAATTGTAGCTGCAATCGCTAAGGCAGCAATGAATCCTACAGCACAGAAAATCTTCTTTTTCTCCATTTGAGCAAATGTACAAAACAAATCTTCCTGAAACTAAAAGGTTGCCAGAACTCTTCCCCCTAGGCAGCCGTTTATTTCTTCACCACGGGCCAAGACGGGTGTCACTACTCTAATGCAGGGCTGATCCCCCCCTTGCCTCATCGGCTCTCCGTTTCACTAACCTAGGGACCGTTCTGACAACTATTACACAACTGCAAGCTTCTTCCTTGGCCTCAAATTGTATCTCCTTGCTCCAGAAACAGTTGGGTCCGGGAAGAACTCCTCAGATTCGTCAGGTACCACAGCACGGCCTTTCTCCACAGTCAGAATCTCTCGATGGTCGGTCAACACAGCAGGCTCCACCAAACCAGGTTGTACTCGCCGACAATGGATCCCATGGATCCAGTTTTTTCGGTTGGTGACACGGACAGCTGTTCTCGTTGCAAGCAAGACCTGGTCGGGACCACACCACCTTGGCTCCAGACTGCTCGACCTCTCAAAGGACTTGATGAGAATGAAGTCGCCAGATCGGAGATTATGGCCTTCACCTGTGGATCGGTCAGGGAGTGCTTCTCGAACCTGTTGATGAATAGAAACCAAGTTATCAGTCAATTGTGCCAAATAGTCATTCATTAAAACGCAAGGTACATTGTACACTGAGCTCGGTTTCGGGACCCCCCATATATTCATGGGACATCCAAACAGAATTTCTTAAGGAGTAAGGCCTGTCCGAGAATGAGGTACTGATCTGATAGACAACAATGCCAGTGAAAGTGCATCTGGCCATGTCAGAGAAGTAGAAGCTTGTATTTTAGCTAATTTCGACTTCAGAGTAGCATTGTATCTTTCCACCAATCCTGCTGATTGCGGGTGGAACACTGCATGGAATTTTTGTTTGATCCCTAATCCTTTCAGGACATACTTGATAACGTTCCCTATGAAATGAGGTCCGTTATCACTCCACAAAAGTCTACAAACACCATAACGAGGGAAAAATTCCTTCAAAAGCACCTTTTATTATTTATTATTTATTTATTTCACTTATAAAGCGCACTGTCACCTCGAGAGGCATCCTGGCGCTAGCAGACTCGAGGAAGAAAGGAGGACAGCTATTAACAGGCTGAGGATTAGGGAGGGAGGGGAAAAAGCCAGGTTTTTAACTGCCTTCTAAAGGCAAGAAGGCTGTTGACCTGCCTAAGTTCAATGGGCAAAGAGTTCCAGAGCTTGGCCGCAGCCACACTGAACGATCTTCCTCCTGCTCTGGATCTCCTGAACCTCGGTACGGTCACCACCCTGGCCGAGGAGGAGCGTAGGTTACGGGCTGGCACATGCCAAGAGAACTTCCTTTGTAGATATGCCGGGCCGAAACCGTGAAGAGCTTTAAAGGTCAGACATAGGGACTTAAAAATCACCCTCTGCCTCACTGGGAGCCAGTGCAGCTGAGCCAAAGCCCCTGAGGAGGAGGATCTCGTAGACCACCCTCAGGCTAGTTTAGCAGCTGCTGACTGGAGTCTCTGAAGCCTATCCATAAGGTAACTTGGGGACTCTAGCAGCAAGGCGTTGCAGTAGTCTAACCTACTCACCCGCGTAGCTAGGGGGGGGCGAGGGGGGCGGACCGCCCCAGGCGGCACTGTTTTGGGGGTGGCAACAACGCGACACTGGTGTGCCCCGTTGCGGTGGCCTTTTTATTGTACAGTGCTCTGACACCTTCGGGTAAAGTCCGCGCTTTAATGCAATAAATAAAATCCTGACATTAAGGCAGTGCAATGACACATCCATTAGTCTGGCACGCACGGTGGGCGGACGTCACGTCACGTCACATCCTGCTTCCAAAGGCGGGGAAGTTGGTTTTTGGAGCAGGAAGCGGCTCGGCCTGGCTCTGCGGGCGCCACCTCTATTATGGAGCTTGAAGCACCTGCCTCCTGCTCACAGCTGCAAGGCCGCCGTCGTGTGCTGTCTCATTACCGAGGCGAGCTGAGCTCACATCATGGAGTCGGTGACCGGCGGTTCCAGCAGCGGACACCAGGACAGTCGAGACTCTGAGCACAGACAGCCCTGGACCAAGAAAGCGGGTGGCAAACTGACTTGAAGTAAGTTCCAGCCACCCGACTTTCTATTAACACCATGCTGCTGCAGAAATACACGATTTTTAAAACGGTGCCGTCTGCAGAGGCACACGCTCTTTGGGGGATAAAATAATGAATACTACCTTTACTACCTCATGTATTTCACAGTTTTTACTACCTCATGTATTTTGTTTGCTCACAATTGTCACTATTACCTTGTGTAAGTAACGCATGTTTTTGCAATCTGTTCTTTTATAATGTTTCTCATTATGTTTCATCTCTGTTCCTAATGTGAAGCGCTCTGACGCCTTCGGGTAAAGTACGCGCTATATAAAAATGCATAAATAAATAAATAAATAAAAAAGAACAGAAGACTGGTGACTGGCAAGATGGGATGTACCAAAGAGGGCTCTAAATAGAAAAAGAAAGTAAAGAAATAGGCGGCCTTCAGGGAGAGGCTGCTGCGAGCAGAAGGAAGAGAGGGGGCACAAGAGATGATAAGTCATGGAAGAGGGAAAGAAAGCACCAGCAGCAACAAGGAAGATGATGGGGGAGTGAGATAATTGAAGAGGTTGAAACATAATGGCATGGAGAGCGTGAAATGGAGATCGGAATAAGACACAGGTTTGGGACAGTGGTGAGTGGAAGGTTGGTGATGTAAGAAGTTGGGAAATGAAGGGTAGGGGAGAAAATGAAAAGTAAAGCAGGAGGGGCTGATTGGGGTAAAAGAAAATGACGAAAAGAATGTAAGGGGAGAGCAATGGAATGAAGAGGGAAGGAAAGGAGAGTGTAAAGGAGACAAGGGGAGTCTTCCTGGTCCGGGGGACATGATGACTGCAGACAGAAGTGTGAGAAAACGAGAGTAAGAAAGAGAGAAGGAGGCGAGAAGGGAAGGACTGAGGACGTGAGAGAGGGAAGGGTAGGGTGGAGATACAGGGAAAGAATTAGGAAAGAAGTGAGAAAAGAATGACCGTGTGAGTGGGAGGGAAACAGAAGAGGAGGCAAGAGGGGGAAGATTTGGTGAGAAATAAGCAAGGAACTGGAAAATAGAAGGAGAGAGGGGAGGAAGGGTTAGAGAAAAGGGATAGGGGCCGAGAGGGGCGGAGGCTGTCCTATCATGGAGAGGGGGTCTGTGTAAAAAAGGGAACCAGGCAAGAGGAATAGGGGAGGGGTAAGGGTCGAAGAGGGAAAGAAGGGGTGTAATAAAAGTACGAAGCAAATGTAGGAATCCAGGAGGGACAGAAGGAGAAAAGATTGAGAGAGACCCGGTCCACTTAAAGCCCTGCCTGAGGCTTTCATGCACCCCCATACTCTATTGTGTCTCAGTGTTAATTGCTTAGACTAGCAATACAAGTTCAGCCTCAGGTTGTGAATAAATAACGGTTGGCACCGCACACTGTTATCTGCTAATTCATTTTTATCAAATTGCTCAGTGTGTCTTTTTGAGATAAATTACAGTCTGCAGAGGGGTTGTGACCTCTAAGGTACGCGTGTACCCTTCCATTTCCAGTGCTTTGCAGTCGTTTAACAATCTTCTTACAGTTTCTCGTTGCTCAAATGGGTGTAATTTCAGATATTTATGTTTCCGTTGTTTTTATTGCTTGATTTTAGTTGCGAAAAGTGTCACTCATAGTTGTTGAAATGTCACTCATAGTTACGCTGACATTATCAAAATGTCACACTTAGCAATCTGAAACCTTGGCAGCTATGCTTCCTTTATGTCCGGCCTGCTGTTGTTAGCTGTACTTCCAGTGCCAGCTGCGCCCCTCCGCGTGCACAAACCATGAGCTGAACATTGCAGGCATTGCCCTGCAACTGCAGAAACGTAGACATTGCCGTCTGTTGTATAGTGGGGTGTCGGAGAACATTCCATAAAGTATAGAACCCAGTGAATGCTGTTAATTTCTAACTTGCACAGACATACATTTTTACAGATAAAACTAATATAGCGCACAAACGATGTGTGGAAATCAGGTGTCAATTCATCAAACAAACAGGATTTGCATAGCGCTACATATCACCTGTGAGGTTATCTAGGCACTGTGGGGTGGGGGCAATGCTTCTGCTGAGGGACGTTAATCGAATAACCATGTTTTTAGGCCCTTCCTGAAATCCTGCAGGGTGGCAGTCTGTGTGCTCTCCTTTGTACTGCCGGTCACCGGTGTATTTAACTGTGTAGCCTTGGACCGTGTCATGTATGTGCATGTAACTCGCATGATCGAGGTAACTATTAGCAGCAATATACGTGTCTCTCTGACATCTTTCAAAAGTGCTCACCGTCCTTTTTCCCAAGCACCCCCTATCCTCCCCCCCCGTTCCCCCTCCCCCCTAAGGGGCGGCAATCTGAGGGATAGCCCCGGGCGCCACAAGCTCTAGCTACGCCCCTGAACCTACTAAGCACGGTGCAGCGCACCACCTCTATCCGAGCAGTGGGCGGTAACAGGGGCAAGATTTTTCTCAGGAGGCGGATGATGGTCATACAGCTAGCTGCCACCTTTGAGACCTGCGCCTCCAGGGAGAGATCGCTGCTGAACATCACACCCAGGTTCCGGACTACCTTCACTGGCTGGACCAGTGTAGAAAAGTCCCTTGGCCAGAAGTTACTAGGTAGAGAAGATTGTATCCTGGGCAGAGGGCAGTATAACACCTCGGTCTTCCCTGTGTTAAATTGCAGCGAATTGGCTTTCAGCCATTCCGCAGTGGCTCGCATGCAGTTGTGGAATTCCTCCAGGGAGGTAGAATCATTTCCCTCCAAGGACAGAATCAGCTGCGTGTCATCAGCGTAGTTGACAAGTTCGATCTTAAAATGTTTGATGACCGCTATTAAGGGCTTCAAATAGATGTTAAAGAGTATTGGGCTAACTGCCGAGCCTTGAGGGACGCCATGCGAAATGGTAGAAAAGGCGGATTGATAGGGAGGAAGGGACACAGCTTGTTCCCTACCCTGGAGGAAGGACTCAAACCATCCAAGGGCACTCCCTGCAACTCCTACCTCTCTCAGCCTGTCCAGCAAAATGTCATGGTTCACCGTATCGAAGGCGGCAGACAGGTCAAGCAGGATCAGAACCCCTGCCTGTCCCCTGTCTGCCCGCCAACGTAGCTCATCCAATACGGTCACAAGGGCCGTCTCGGTGCCATGAGCTGGACGGAAGCCGAATTGAACGTCTTCCAGGAGCTTGTGCTGTTCAAGATGTTTGGAGAGAGTGCCTGCCACCACCCGCTCTACAATTTTTGCTGGAAAGGGTAGGAGCGAGATAGGCCTAAAGTTCTTAAGGCAGTCCGGGTCAAGGGAGGGCTTTTTCAGTAATGGGGTCACCACCGCTTGTTTCCACTGAGGTGGAACCATTCCTGTAGCAAGTGACTGGTTACACACCAGCCGAAGCCTAGAGAAGAGCTCACACTCGTACTCCTGACAGATTTTTAATGGAAGCGGATCAAGCGGAGACCCAGATGTTATACCAAAGGCCACTTCCTTGAACTCCTCTGCAGACAGCTGTGCAAATTCTGCAAGGGGCTCAACTCCTCCCAATTCATAAAGAGCGCCGGGAGTCGGCAGGCTACCGCAGTCAGCTTTTACCAAAGATTGTTGCTGCTTCACCCCCAGGTCATCAATGATCAATTTGATTTTATCCTGAAAGAACCTAGCTAGGTTCTCGCAGAGTTCCTGAGAGGGGGGGAATTCATTCTTGGCACACTCGGACTCGTAAGATTATTCAGGATATTGAAAATGCTGCGAGAACTATTCGGGGCGTCGAGAATCCCCTTCGAGAAATATTCTACCTTAGCTCTGTGAATCTACTTCTTATAATCACCCCGCTTAGCTTTCCAAGCCAGCCTGTCACTATCCAGGTACGCGTGCCTCCACCTTCTCTCTGCTTGTTTACATTCCAGTCTCAATTTTTTGAGGCTATCTGTAAACCATGGTGCAGAGGGTCTGCCCCTGCTCGTATGATGTTTGAGAGGAGCAGAGGTGTCCAACACCGAGATAATCTTCGAGCAGAGGGCAGCGTAATTCACCTCAGCCTGTAGGGCGGGGGCAAAGCACTCCTCAACCACGAACGTGGGTGACGCATCTTTTTTCCGAGCAAGGGACTTCCAGTACCTTTGCCGTAGTAATTGCAGTATTGTCCTTTGTAGGGTATGCCTCAATCCATTTGCTGAAGGCACATACCACCACCAACACATACTTCAGATTATTGCATTCAAGCTGAATATAATCCATCTGCAAAACTTCAAAAGGTGCAGTCGGTGTAGCAAACCCTCCTGCTGGAGTTCGTGTCCCCTTTCCAGGATTGAATTGCAGACAAATCATGCAGGACTGTACTACTCTCTTAGCTGTGCTAGCAATTTCTGGATGCTCCCAAACTTGCGTAAGCAATTTCACTATTGCTGAAGCTCCAACATGTGCTAGCCCATGTGCCATCTGAACCATAGGTTGTACAAAAGCTATAGGCAACTTCCATTTATCCATCTGTTTGTTTCGCCAACAACCTTCATCATCCAACTCTCCATCCTTGGACCATTGCTCCCATTCTTTGTCAGAAGCGGTCCTCTGTATCTCTAGTACTTCTTTCCTAGCATCATGCCACCGCTCAGCTTGTGACTTCACTACATACATAGAAGTAGTGTTAGGCTGCATTGCAGTCTCACGTGCCACTCGATCTACAAAAGCATTTCCTTGTCCCACCTTATCAGTCACTTTCTTGTGTGCACTACATTTCACTATAGCTATTTTCTTTGGATATGTTAATGTAGTTAAAAGATTATGCACTAATTCTCCGTGCATTATCTGCATTCCATGTGATGTCAGAAAACCTCTTTCCTTCCAGAGCAGGCCAAAATCATGCGCCACTCCAAAAGCATAGCGGCTATCTGTATAAATGTTCACACGCAAACCTGTACTAAGCTCACATGCTCGTGTCAAAGCTATTAGTTCTGCTGCTTGAGCTGACTTCTGTGGTATGCGAGCTGTCTCCACTATCGTGTGAAGCGTAGTAATTGCATACGCGGCTGAAGTTGTACCATCCGGCAACTTCAGACAAGACCCATCAACCCATAGTTCTCCATCTACATCTGGAAGGGGCGTATCTTGCAAATCAATACCACCCTTTGTCTGTTCCTCAGTTAGAAAAATACAATCATGTGTTTCTTGCACCTCAGGCTGAGTCGCCGGAAATGGCAACAACGTGGCTGGGTTTAGTGTTGCACATCTCTTCAGAGTAATATGAGGAGCCAACAGCGTCAGCTCATATCCTGTCAGACGAGCACTAGTTAAATGCTGCGTCTTTGTTTGATTCAAAAGGGCATCAACAGCATGGGGTACCAGCACCAAACAGCTTATGTGATAAAACTATCCCTTCACTTTGGCGTATTGACACAGCTGTTGCTGCAACCGAGCGAAAACATCCAGGCAACGCTCGAGCAACAGGATCAAGTAATGCTGAAAAATAGGCACAAGGACGTTGCTTATCACCATGTGTCTGTACTAAAACTGACAATGCACATCCATCTCTCTCATGTACGTACAATGTAAAAGGCTTTGTGTAATCTGGAGTACCTAATACTGGTGCTGAACAAAGAGCTTGTCGTAACTGTCGGAAAGCATTCTCACATTCATCTGTCCATGGAAGGGGTATTAGAGTGTCTTTTGTCAAAAGGGCTAACAAAGGTTTAACAACGTATGAAAATCCTAATATCCATTGCCTACAAAAGGAAGTAAGACCTAAAAATGCTCGAACTTCTTTCTGTGTGGAGGGTACTGGTGTGTCTAAAATTGCCTGAATACGATCTGATGTGAGTGCACGCCCCTCCTTAGACAAAAGGTGACCTAAGTAGGTTACCTTTGGTCTACAATATTGCAATTTCTTTCTTGATACTTTGTGATGATGTGAAGCAAGGAAAGAAAGCAAGGACAAAGTGCATTTTTCACATTGTTCAGGGGTATCGGCTGCCAACAATATATCATCGACATATTGTATGAGCGTCACACCTTCGGGCAGAACAGAATAATCTAGTTGTCTTTTTAGTGCTTGACTGTAAATACTAGGACTCTCAGTATAGCCTTGAGGAACTCTACAAAATCTATACGATCAATTATTCAAAGTGAAACCAAACAGATATCGGCTATCAGGATGAATAGGGATCGAAAAGAAAGCGTTCTTCAAGTCTATAACAGAGAATGTAGTTGCAGTTGGTGGAACTAAAGTAAGAAGTGTAGTAATGTCAGAAACCACTGGGTATTGTGGCACCACTATCTTATTCACTTCCCGTAAGTCAATTATAAATCGATAAATCCTAGTGTCAGTGTCTTTTTTCAAAATTGGAAGAATTGGACTGTTACAGACATTAAATGGAACTTCTTCAACAACCCCCACTTCAATGAGATCTTGTACAATTCGTGTAAGTGCTTCCTCACCCTCCTGTGAGATTCTATATTGGGGCAGTCGTGGCAAAACAGCTCCCTCCTTTACACTAATATGCACCGGTGGAATAACCATCTGTCCCACATCAGTATCTGAAGTGGCCCACTAAGTTTTAGGTAGGGAGGCTAATGCAGTATCCTCTTGAACAAGACAAACTCTGTCCATCACAGGGTAATTATCATTCAAAATCACAGGTACTCCTTCAGGGGAACATCTTATTGTGGCTCTGAAATACTTGAGCATATCAAGACCCACAATATTATCTGGTGTATTTGGGGAAAGCAAAAACGGGCATGGAGCAGCAAATTTATCAACATGAAATGCAAGTGGTTGTGACAATGGGCTAAGGGAAGGTGTTCCATCGAACCCTATCGATGTGATCGTTAAGCCAGACAGGGGAGCCCTTGGAACCAATTGTTTAGACAGAGCGCTACGAGTAGCTCCTGTATCAACCAGAAACTGATCAGTAGAACCCAAAACATGTGCTGTAACATAAGGACCCCTCTGATCTACTGGAACTTCAACTGATTCCTTACCCCATCCTACGCAATCCTATGCATAAGCAAAATCATGTAAATCAGGCTGCGCATAATCAGACATTTGGTATTGGTTACGCCTGTCAAAGTATTGAACCCATTCTGTGCTCGTGCATTGGAATCAAACCTAGCGCGATCGTTAGTGTTGCCTCTGGGACCTGAATATCCTGCACGATTTCTCATTGGTCCTCGGCCACGAGCATAGCGTTGTGAGCGCAACAATGGACACTCATCAGTCCAATGGCCAAATTTCCTACAATACGCGCATTGATCAACAGCCAAATTCGAGCGAGTATAAGAAGAACCATAAAATCCTCGTCCGCCTCTATCATTACCTCTAGAAGGCGAACCATAAACCTGAGATAACATAATCTTTGTTTTTAAATCCTTAGACTTCTTATCCTCACTACCCTTTGCTTCTAATTCCTGACGCTCATAATATTGCACCATCGTCAGGAGAGATGCCGGAGAAGAGGTAGTCCAAGAGCTTTCACTAGCTTTTAAACGGCTAGCCACTCCTGGTAATAGATTCGTAACATATTTATCTACAAACAAATGTCGGCACGTATCGTCCGTTAGCGACTGACCACTAAAATCATGAAAGGCTTCCTCAAAACGCGTAAAGAATTCTGAAACCAATTCATCTGCCTTTTGCTTACACGATGCTAAAATAGTCCAATCAATCTTTTTAGGGGGAATGATCATTTTTAACTTAGTTAATATCGCAGCGGGAAGATCTAAAATCAATCTACATGGCTTTTTCGCTGGTTCTCTTTCCTTATCTTCTATCTCTATATCGTCCCATTTCGCGCCATAGGCTGCTTGATCATCAACTTTCCTCACAGACCTCCACATATCAGGCGGTAATATTAGCCCGAAAAATAAATCGATGTCAGCTAATGTCATGGTACAAGAATTTATGGCTCCCTCAACTTCCTCATAGAAAGCGGCTGGATTTTTCCGCGGGTCAGGCAATGCAGCTTTAAGTGCCATTACATCTGCCCTATTCCAGGGAGTATACCCCCAATTATAAATAAAATATCCCTTTGCGTTAATGGAAGACTTATCATCACTGGTGCCCGCTCCTTTAGGAGGAACATATAAAGGCGCTGCCTCTCGCAAAGGCTTTGCATGCACTATACTAGTCTTATCTGCTCCGAAGATAGATGATTGTTTCCCGTCGACCGGACCCGTCCGTTCATCTGCTTTAGCTTTCCGTTTCTCCTCTCGCAGGCGAAGCGCCTCAGTTCGCAGTTTGAACAACCGCCTTATCGTATCAGCCACCTGGGGGAGAGTAAAAAGCCCATTACGTATTTGCTTACAATCGGCTATTACATCATCAGGTTCTAAAACACCAGAAACTTTCCGAAACATCTCTACAACTTCTTCAGCAAAATGCTCAGTAAAATATAGTTGCTCCCTTTCCTGTCACCCCTGTAAACTATCTAAAATATTAGAAACAGTGACAGTATCATGAATGCTTGACGAGCGGTCTTTCTTAGTTCAGTCGCACGATCGACCGACAGCATGGAGCGAGTGTCTGGTTTCGTTCGATCTATCTCAGAGTCCTCATCTTCGCCGGATGGAGCGGACGGAATGGCGTACGGAGGCGGAGGACGATCTAGTAACAAAAAATCATCTTGTGGTTTATTAAGGACAGGATAAAGAGGCTGCCGAACAGCATATTGGCCAGATATCTGTAATCTGCGCTCCTTCTCCTGTCTTTCTTCCAATTCTTTCACTTCTTTCTTTCTTAATTCTTGCGCTTTTTCATACACACTCTTCCGTTGCTCTTTCTCAATCAGCGCTTGCTCATGTTTCTCACACTCACGTACTTCCTTCACCCACATACGCATACACTCAAACATATCTTGTCTGGATTTCCGCTCGAACATACACTGTTCCACATACTCAATCTTTCGCATATCAAATGGCCCATACATCGGCCACCGTAACTCAGGATCCTTGCGTGTGTATTTCCTCCATAATGTGTTGTACATTATAGAAGAAAGACCATATTTTATGTACATATCTCTATTAGGCGTCCCCTCTGGGGGAGCCGGCTGCGATTCCTCAAGTCTTAACCGGTTATTTCCACAAAAGCAGCACATCCTACGAAGTGCGCTAAAAGCAGGAATGCCAAAAATAGTGCAAAATATGCAGGATTATATTCAAAGTAGCACTTAAAGTATCTTTAATACGTTGTGCCGTTCAAATTAAAACCACAAAATCACAACTTAGAGAAAAATCTCCTCATTACCTGCCTGTATGTGTTGCAACGCATATATTACACTTACACATACACATAATTTTTTTTTTTTTTTTTAATGCGTTTTTTATTGCAGAACTGATACACGGCCATTCAGCCCACAACCCGGAGGTCGGGCGGCAAATTGTAAGCGACATAAATATACTGGCCCAACAAGAAGCCGGATGTAGATCGTCTTCACTCCGCGGCTCAGCCCTGCTTTTACGTTTGTTGTAAATAAGGAAAACCCGAAAAGGAACAACCCAAGAAAACAGCCCCCCTCCTCCCCCTCCCCTAGTGCAGCAAAGTCCACCCAACAACTCGAAGGCAAGACAGCATAGACACAGGATCAATTGTTCGTGGGGTAATCAGCATATGTTGTCCGCCCACCAACCCCCCCCCGCCATCAGTGCAGTAGCAGTTCATCTGTGAGCGTGTAGGAGGAAACTATCCACAGTGTGCAGGAATGTATAAAAAATCTATCGCATTACAGGGACGTAGGAAGTTCAGTGGCGTCACTGTCCGTGTCGCTAGAGGAATTGTGATCGCGCACGGCATGTACTAATGTTTCCCATGCCTTTGCAGAGTCCAGTGCTTTGTCGTTCTGCTGCCGCCTCGCTAGTTGGTAACGCAGGGTGCTCTCCCCCTCCGCCCATTTGAGTAATTCAGTGCGCCATTTAGTGCCCGTCGGACCAACTTGTGCCTTCCAGCGCCGCGTTATTTCCCGTTTTGCAAGGATTAGTCCCATGTCGATAAACTTGCTAGTCACCCGTGTCTTGGGGGTATGCGGGAACCAGTGCAGAAGCGCCACTGCGATGTCAAACTGGAGGGTTCGCCCCGTTACCTCCTTGAGGGTGTCCCCCACCATCTTCCAGTAAGAGGACAAGGCAGAGCAAGACCATAACATGTGAGCCAGGTCCGCTCCGATTGTCCGGCATCTCGGGCAAGCCGCAGTGTCAGAGGCAAAGTACTTCCGTATCTTCTCCGGGGTGAGATATGCGCGGTGCAGAATGTAAAAGTGGACCAATTGGAACCTAGCGTTGCGCGTGCTCTTCCAGGCCCGGCGCATCAGCTGAACCCATGTGGTCTCCGGAATGTGCCTCCCTATGTTCGTCTCTCATTTGACCCTAAGCGCCTTCAGTGGAGTCATCTGCTCCTGGGTCATCCTAGTGTATAAGCACGTTACGGCTTTGACTGTTCCGGCTGCCATCATCACATATTGGCATGTCAAGGACAACGGCGGTTCCTCAAGGCCGGTCCG
Organism: Lissotriton helveticus; assembly: GCF_964261635.1. Taxonomy (NCBI): domain Eukaryota; kingdom Metazoa; phylum Chordata; class Amphibia; order Caudata; family Salamandridae; genus Lissotriton; species Lissotriton helveticus. The sequence goes on along the minus strand of NC_136073.1, from coordinate 849,374,062 downwards.
CCAATGTGTTTGCAGCGCTCTCGTGACCGCCGCGTGCAGTAGGAAGTCACCTCGGGAGATGTCGAAGCGGTCCAATAGTGTCTGGAAGGGTAAGAGTACTCCATCCTCATACAGGTCTCCCATGACCTGTATACCTGCTTCCTCCCAGACACGCAATTGGGACCAATCGCCGCCGTGGGGGAGCGCAGTAAGCATTCCCAGTGGGATCTCGGGGGCGTATGGGTGGCCTATTCTCAGCTTGCGCTGAGCACGATTCCAGCACATTCTAATAGTGCGTTCCTCCTGCGTAAGGTCCCTCACTGCTATCCTCTGCCGCAACGCGATGTAAGAGAGAACGTGTCGGGGAACACCCAGGCCTCTCTCCTCCTCCGGTCCTCGGAACTCCCTCGCCACCTCCTGAGTGTAAATCTGTAGTTGGGCAGCTAGGTAGTACGTCTCAAAATCTGGGACTGCCAATCCACCCTCCGCTTTCGGCCTCATAAGGGTCTGAAGCGCCACCCTGCGGCGGCCTGATCCCCAGAGGAATGCAACTATGAGTGATTTTAAGTTCCTGAATTCAGCCGGTGGAATCCATATCGGTAACGTTCTGAAATAATAAAGGAGTTGGGGAAGCGCCACCATCTTGAGCAGCGCTATCCGTCCCGCTACCGACAGCGGTAGAGTAGCCCAGAATGACATGCTGCCCTTCAATGCCCGGACGCAACGAGATATGTTGCCCTCTAAGACAGCAGCGGGGGAGTGGTAAATGTAGACTCCCGGATATTTAAAGCAACTGGGCGCCCAACGAATCGCCCTAGTTGTGTCAGGCTGGGGTTCGCCATTACGAACCGGGAACAAGCAAGTCTTCGACCAGTTCACCCTTAGACCCGACAGCGCACCAAAAGACGTGAGTACTGCATCGGCGGCTGCCAGTGCCTCCCCAGCATCTTCCAGGAACAACAGCAGGTCATCAGCATAAAGGGAAATGAACTGTTGCCCCGATATGGTGCGCAGTCCTCTGTAGTGGGCCCCGGTGCGAAGCGATAGCGCTCGGGGCTCCACTGCCAGTGCGAACAGTAGAGGAGACAGTGAACAACCCTGTATCGTGCCGCACTCCACCGAGTATTGCCGGGAGATCAGCGGACCCGATCTCACTCTCGCCACCGCTGAGGCATAGAGCACCGCGGTCCAGCGCAGGAAACCTTCCCCCAATCCAAACGAACCAAGCACTCTATGGAGGTAGTCCCATTCCAAGCTATCAAAAGCCTTCTCCAGGTCTATCGATAGAATCATGGGCTGGGAAGCCTCCTCATGGCTATCCTCAAGCAGGCGAAGCAGACGACGGATGTTCATGGTGGTGTTACGCTTGGGGATAAACCCCGCTTGGTCTCTGTGTACCAAGGAGCCCATGTGCCCCAACAATCTCGACGCTGGGATGCTGCTCAGTATCTTATAATCTACCGTGAGCATCGATAGCGGCCTATAGGACGCCGGATCACTAGCCTCCCTATCTGGTTTAAGCAGGGGTACCACTAGGGCCTCGCGCATCGAGCTCGGGAGGTATCCCAGGTGCTTTGCCTCTTTGTAGATCAGTAGCAGGCGCGGGGCTAGGAGGTCCATGTAAGTAGCGTAAAACTCAACCGGGAGCCCATCGAGACCCGGGGTTTTGCTGCGTGCCATCCGCTTGATGGCGCTGCGGATCTCCCCCAGCTCCACCTCTCTCCCCAACGCCTTGGCGTGTTCGGGCTCCAGGATAGGGATAGGCAGATCCCGCAGGAAGGTGTTAATGGGGTCAGTATCCCCGTCCGCCCTACTCTGATACAATTCCCCATAGTAGTTTGTGAGGCAGTCCAGGATCTCCGGCTGGGTGTAGACCTCCACTCCCACTGCGTTGCGCATGGCTACCGTGGGAGAGGTTCGTCTCGTGGGGTTGAAAAGCCAGGCCAGGAGCGCTCCCGATTTGTCCCCCTCCGCGAGCGATCTAGTGAGATAGGCCTTGTAATCAAAACTGCGCAGCCTTTCAACCTCCACTGCTACCGCCTCCCTCGCGGCCGCTACCCGCTCCTGGAGCTCCGGTTTGCCGGGGCGTCTTAGCTCCAGCTCTCGAAGAGTCTGGTCTGCTTTGTCAAGGTCCTCTAAGAGGACTCGGCGTATCCCCACTTTCTTAGCTATGCAGTAGCCCCTCATAACCACCTTGAAGGCGTCCCATTCGGTGGCCCACGCCTCAGTCGTACCCTCATTTTCCGCGAAGTAGGTAGTAATCCTGTCCTCCAGTTCAGTCCGAAATACCTGGTCCTCTAACAGCTCAGGCCGCAACCTCCATGTTGGGACGCATGGGGCGCCCGGGAGCCACCTAAGGTCGGCCAGCAGAGGGTTGTGGTCGGAGATAGTCCTTGTTAAATACTCGGACCTCACAGCCGCGGACACCAGGTCCACCGACCCCAACAGAGCATCCAGCCGCACATGCAGCTCGTGCATTCCAGAGAAGTGGGAGTAGTCCCAGGCGTATGGGTGTTGGGCTCGCCATATGTCTGTCAGTCCCCATTTTGTCTGCCAGTCCAATCTACCCTTAGCCACTCGGTATGTAGGCGAATTCACCAGGGGGGGATGAGACCTTCGAGATCCACATCCACCACCGAATTGAAGTCGCCCTCCAATCAGAAGCGGCCCCGTCAGGTAATGGGCCAGTGATCCCGATAGCGTCGCGAAGAAGGCTAGCTGGTCCGCATTGGGCGCATAAATGCTACAAATGTTCAGCTCCCTCCCCCCTAATTTACCCGCAATAGCGACAAACCTCCCCTCTGGGTCAACCGTGTGTTTCGTCACCTGAAGGGGAACCCCGGCCCGCACCCAAATCAGCGCGCCCCTAGCATAAGCCGAGTATGTGGTGTTATAAATCTGTCCACTCCATCTATGCTGTAGGGCCAAACCCTCCGCCTTCGTGAGGTGCGTTTCCTGTAACAGCGCAATCTGAACACCCCTACGCTTCAGGTAAGCGTGTACTTTGTGACGCCTGGACATAGTGTGCAGCCCGCGTACATTCCAAGTAATGCATTTCAGATTGGATAGTTCAGCCATTGTCCCATTGCGTTGCGGTGTGTCCCCCCTCAACTCGCTCGAACAGGATAAGATACAATAATCGCTCCGCACCGATGATGTCCCCCCCTTTAACCAGAACAATTGAACCCCCAACCATGACTTCCCCCTCCCCCCCAGAACAGGACCCAGAGATTGCCCCCCAGTTCCCATCCAAACCGTGTTCAAGAACCAGAGAACTAACCTGACGGTAGCCACCGCAGGTATGCCTTAGGGGCAAAGGAGGGGACAAGCACCGATCGGAGGGCCCTCCCGCACTCAGGCCACCTAGTGGCGATCGAGCCATACAGTACATGCGCAATTCCTGGGCTTGTCCCCAACCCATTTATCAACCAATTGTCCAACAGTCTCATCCGGGGTTTTAACTCTACGTAGCCCAGCTCCCCCAACCCCGCCAGGAATGACTCACCCAAGCTCACCCTCGGCCATCAAGCAGTTCTTCCGCTGTATTTGGGGTGACCACAGGGAGGGTCACACTATCAGCCTGAGAGTCCTCCGTGTCTGAGTGTTCTCCACCACCTCCAGGTTCCGATTCTTCGGTCACTGGCCCTCCCTGAGAACCCGATATGCTGGATAACATTTCGAGCACTCCACGCCGTTCCGCCGTAGTCACCACATTCGAAGGACGACCAAAACCACCTCGACGATTGCGGACCCTCTTAGATCTCCGTTGCAGTCCAACCTCCGAAACAGTTTGGAAAGAAGAACCATGTCCATCCTTGCCAGACCTATATAGTTCCAGCCAGCTACACGCCTCATCAGGGGTGTCAAAGAATGTGGTCTTGCCATCAAGGATGATGCGGAGCCTCGCTGGAAAGAGCAATGAATATTGAATACTCTCGTTGCGCAGTTCGCGTTTAATTGCCAAGAAGGAGGACCGCTTGCGCTGAGTCTCATAGGTGTAATCCGGGAAAATATTCACCTTGCTGTTGTCCACCTGGTATGGCCCGTTCCTTCTGGCGTTATTGAGAAGCAGGTCCCTGTCACGGAAATGCAATAATCTCGCCACCACTGGGCGCGGCGGGTGTCCCTGTTAAGGCGGCCTGGACGGAACTCTGTGCGCCCGCTCCAGAGTGTAGAAGGAGGAAAGCCCCTCGGGCGCCACTTCCGTCTTGAGCCAGTTTTCTAGATAGGACACCATGTCGCCATCTTCAACTTTTTCCGGCAGGCCCACTACGCGGATGTTGTTCCTCCTGTTGCGCCCATCTGCGTCCTCCGCCCTTCTCTCCAGAGCATCTATTCGAGTCAGTGCATCCTTCATGACGACAGCCAATGTCTTTTGCGCCGGTTCTAAAGTTCCAACCGAGTCCTCCACTTCCTTAACCCTGTCCGAGAGCTTGCCATGGTCAGCCCTGAGCAAGCCCAGGCCCGTCACCACCTGGGCAATGTCTTGTTGGAGTGCTGACCTCGTATCCGTTATGGCCGCCAAGATCTTGTCCAATTGCCGCTGAAGGTGCGGGTCAGTTGGTATCTCCGGGTCAAGCTGGTCACCCTTGTCCGATAGTTCCGTGTCGGAGGTGGCCTGCGCATTCCCCTTAGCGCCCCTCGGTTTACCCATGGCGGTCCCAAGTACCAGCCGCGAGACAGGCTGGTATCTCAAGAAGTGGCGCCGCCCAGCGCTCGGTCGGCTCCCTGCCGGCTCACGTCCCAGGACCAACAAGGGCGCGAACCTCCAGCCAGCGCCCTACGCAGCAGCCAGGAGCAACACGGCCCTTCTCTGGCTCAGGTCGAGCAATCAATGGGCATCCCGTTCGGGTCTCAACATTCAGGATAGGGGGCCCACCAGCAATCAGCTATTACAGGGACGCCAAGAGTGAAGCCACCTCTATGTCCACGTGGCTCAGGGCTCACTGTGTCCGTGAAGAGAACTGTCTCCGCTACGTCCAGCTATGCAGGGGTCAGTACCTCGCCCCCACCAAGGTGAGATGCAGCCGTGAATGGGAGACGGGCTCCTCTCAGGACTCCTTTCGCCGCCAGGCACCACCTCCGCCTCAAGCCACCTCCGCCACCATCTTAGATCGCGGGCCACCTTCTCCAGCCCCATATCCACATGCTCTCGGCGATCAGCTCGAGCCCACCACTCTCTCTCACACCGCGCTCCAGCCCAGGACTGGTCGCTAGGTCTTTAGCGGGCACAGGGTTTCAGGCAGCGGGAGCGGAGCCATCTCAGACCCGGCGGGGGCGCAGTAGGGTTTTCCCACCTCCTCCGTCCCGCAGTGCCCCGGGGGTCGCGCCGGTCGGCCACCGCAATCGAGGATGACCTCAGAGCGCTCGGGGCCGTCGGCAATCCAGTCGGCCGGCGCCCGTTGTGCCCCGCAAGGAACGGGAAGCGGAGAGCAGGATTCCCCCGGATCTGCGACCCACGAGGGCCGCCGGGCACTCTAATACCTCCGGGCCAGAGCGGGCGCCATGATGGAATCGGCGCCGCTCGCTCCATGACCGCTCAATCAGGCTCCGCTCCTTCTCCTCTCGCGTCGCCGCAGCTCTCCGGTCGCGGCTCTTCGCTCAGTGCGCCCACTCTGTCTCCCGGTGTAGGATCGGGGAGCCCCTGGAGCCGTTTAGGCAGGATTAATTTGGCTCGATCGCGGAGCCGAGCGCTCAGGCGACCTCCGTCATCGGCGCCTTAGCCATGCCCCCCTTACACATATACATCATGACTAGTCATACCAAACAAAAATTGCCACAGCAAGCGTATTCTAAAACTGCCTTGCCAATCCCAGGCTTCCAAAACCCACAGCAAGTACCGTACAACGGTTCTTACCAATCACAGGGCGTCCAGATTCCAACTGCCAAGTTCTAAATTCGAACAAACGGCCACTGCACGGCAAGCCAACAGAAGAGATCTCAGTCGAGGACCGGCACCACCTGGATGGTCAGTTCGGAAAGAAAGGAAAAAACGCCTTGGATGCCAAGATTCGGGTCTCTTCTGGCAGTGATCACGTCCACGGCGAGATTCCAATCCTTCGTCACAACCACTCCTTTGGGCATCCGAGTCGCCGATGAGCCCCTTGTTGGATGCGCCAATTTGTAGTGGTGAGCCTCAGCAGGGCCTACCAGTGCTAGGGGTTCTCCCTTCTCAGACAAATAAGAAGAAGTTGGCACAGAAACTGGAATAGAAAAAACAGAGTTTATTAACCTCAAGAGGTGGTACTACATTCACACAGCACCCTTCGGCAACTGTATGAAGTAGCACCCTGAATGGAAAGAGCATGGTCCTTTTATACCCACACAGGGGCTCAAAAGAAGGGGGTACAAGCACAGAGTGCTGGGTTTAGGTACATATAAGGTCATACAGAAAATGCAGGGTCGACAAGTAGGAGGAGCTAACAGTGTCCAGTTTCTATTAAACACATCCTGACAGATATAAATTGACAACAGCTGCAAGCTCAACTGAGCATGTGCAGAACAGGAAAGGTCTAAATATATCTCGTCTCTGGGCAGATTTCAAGAGCAGTTAACAGGAAGGTAGGACAGAGCACATGATGAGCACATGGCAACATGTGGCAGACAAAATGGCTGCCACAAATACAAAATGGAGTCTGCACAATGTTGCAATAGTTGCGGAATACAGCATGTCTTCTGCTCATGCTTAATCTAGCCGCTGCCAAATTACAACAGCTCCATCACAATGTGCTGCAATTGTTTGGACAAGCTTTGCAGCAGAGTGCTGTTCACACTATTCACCTGATGACAGACATGTGGACCAATTGTCCAGCCACTGATCTTTATTTCTCCTTGTTTTTTTCCTCCTATGTGTCCTGCATTCTGCAGCACGCATAGAAAGAGGAAAATACTTACATTGCAGGCATCTTTACAACTTGACGCAAGGGTGCCTGCATTGGCACTAGTATGCTAAATGTGCGCCAATACTAGGTAAGAACAGGAAAGAGCTGTATAATGTTAAATACAGACCATTCCTGGCCTTTCACGCAGCACAGCGAGGTGGATTGCTGCGTTATGCTGCATGAACGATTGATAAATCTGCGCCCTGGTATGGTGCTGTTTTGTTGTGGAGAAAACCCTGTTTTCTTTAGGCCTACAAAATCATACTGTTGAATATTTGGAGCACCGAAAAGACTGTTTCGCGGCACTTCTTGACTAGTCAGTGCTTAAGAGCAAGGAAACGGGTCGAAAAGATATACCAAATATGGCAGATGCAGCGTTAATCATCCTTCTAGTTTTTAAATACATGCACTCTACTTGCTCTCCAGCTCTTGTGAGTAAGAGCCCTCTTGCACGCCCTATGCATCAGAGGTCGTTGTAAATCAATACAGTGCTTAATTTGATTGTGTGGTTTCTGGTGCTCGGCATCAGCACTTAATTTTCAACAACGGCACTTATAACAGTCTGCCACATGATGGTGCTGTTGGTCTAATTTATAAATAAGTGCAACAACAGTAGATGTGTAATTCCACATAATTTAATAATGACTAGTATCTGTTACCCAAGCATTCTGCTAGCTTTGGGGGCCTGGATCAGTCTGAACTGTCTCACTGGCAGGAGTGGGTAGTAGTTGTGTTGGTACCGTCAGTGTCAGCACTAGCAGGGGCAATGCATGATGCAAGCTGCAGTGGCCTCCTCACGTGGGTTCTGACATTTATTTTATTTTATGTTTTTTACAAATTATGCACTGAAAAGAAATATGTTGTTTGTTTTGTTTCCAGCACTTATACAGGGAGCTTGCTCCAATGTTCACTCCATGTCCCATGCACAACATTTCCCTAAAGTTTCTAAATAGTTGGGACCACTCTCCACCGTTGCATGTGCATTAAACATGCACATTGCAGAGATCTGCGGACCAGACTGTAGAACAGCACAGCAGACCCACAGCGCGCATTCTCTAATGCGATCTACAGACAGCTCTATATGAACAAAAAAAGGGTATATTTGTTGGCACGACAGGAGGAAAAGTAAGCCATAAGAGTCAAATGAGCAAGCATAGAATTATTTGTTTATAATTTACTAGGTCAAGAATGTGGACAAACTTGGTAGTTCTGTGGAATATGGCTCATCACCGATTGCAAGTTATTTTTAAACCTGTTTCCCTGGAAAGTGAGTGAGGTCTTTTCTCTCTTCCGGACTATTTAGCCCTTTTGGCGGAGTGGCAGTCCATCTGGCCAATGGCAGATGGGTCGGGCTGCATTTTAAGCTTTGAGGCTCCGCCTCTGATGGTTCTGGACAAGTTCACTGCCAGTGTCATATTCCTCCTCATTAGCAACAGTAACGGTGCAAACCTGTTTTTTAGGCTAGGACATGCCCTATTGGGTCCCCAAGACCCTTTCCCTCAAAGGAGTCCATGTCAACCAGATGGATAGACCCTTTAGGCTTATTTCTGGTCGCAATTGTTATTACAGAATATTTCATAATTTCTTTTCGCTCACAAAAATCATAACAAGCGAAAAAGCTGTCTCTCTCTGTTATATACCAGAGCAACAGATCTTGGGGTGTCCATTATACGGACTAAGATTCAGTACCGCAGCCCCAAACCATCCCTTATTTATTTATTTTATTTGTAGCCTTTTTATATAGCGCTAACTTGACCCGAAGGTATCAGAGCACTTTACATAGATGGGAACATAATAGTTGCACAAGTTACAGACAGACAGAGGTGAAACCAGCTGCATGTTCAGCACCATGCATACACTATACTCCAGCCTCACTATACAGTTAAATGAATATACTTATTGAGAAATGTGTGGCTAATGACTTATCTCCCCTCACACTCAATCCGCAAAAAGTTATGTATAGTTTTTAGCATTTGTGACTAGGTCTGGTCTCACATTCTCTACGCACTCCATGTGTATAGGGAACATTAACCACCCCATACCCATTCCACATCTTCAAACTTCAGGCACCTTTCAATAAAGCAAATTTACACCCAACACCCTTTGAACCAGGTAGTCCAAACAGCAACAAGGAACCACTGCACATCAGTGTGCTTCACGAGCTTGGCAGGGGTGAGACGCATTACATAAATGATAAAAAGAGAGCAACAATTTCCTCTACTTTAGGCACACAAGGATGTAGGAAAGTGCTATGCAAAGGCCAATGGAAAACAATACAAGAACAGAAGCTAGAAAGAAAAGATACTTAGATAAACCACTGTTCTATTTCCACCACTGACATCTACAAGAAAATTGTGCAAAAGGTAAAAAAAAAACTGAGCAGAACTGATAAAGAAATACAGAATCTACCTGTTTTAGAACATATCCAAGAAGGCACTTATTGATATTATGAGCGAATACTAAGTGCCGCATAAGGCTCTCAAACCCAGCCGAAAAAAATTGCGTCATGACACAAAAAAGAAAATCTTGGCATATGTAAACAGGTTAATTGTGAAGATCAACACCACAGGGTCCAATTTCCAGACCCCTGTTCCCCCCTGCATTGCGCATTTTGCAGAATAAGTAATGTCTTGATGCACTGAAGAATCAGAATGCTTCGCTCATATGTCACAAGATGGCTTAACAAAAGTATAAAATAAATATCAGGGATTAACTGTACGCTTGACTAATATATTACGAGTGGTTATTTTGACCAGTGGTTTCTAGTGCCCGGCACCAGAACTTAGCTGTTATCGCCGGCACTCATCACAGTCTGCCACATGGTGGCGCTGTCTGTCTAATTTTGAGATGAGCACAGAAATAGTTGTTTATCAATTCAATATACATTAAAAATGACGAATACCTGCCACCCAAGCCATTCTTGCAGATTTAGGGGTGTGGAATAGTCTACTTGTCACACTTATAGGAGTGTGATGGTCAGTAGTTCAGTTATTGTCATTGGCAGCGCTGGCAGGGACCATGTGGGAGCAAGCAACAGTAGCCTCCTGACTAGGGCCCTGGCACTTTTTGTTATAAATTAGGCACTGTTTACCATTGAAGACACATTTTACCTTTATGTGATAACACGTGAAATGGTTTCCATACCTGCTTAATTTACTACCAAAGCCTTTGCATTATTGTACACTAACACATATTTTAAATAGGCGGCCATTTTGTATTTCAATGTTGTACATTGCACATTTAGCCTGGCTAGCTCCCAAAGTCTTCTCATATTTTCTCCAGGAGAAGAGCTAGGCACCTGCTCGTCCGTGTTTAACTTAAGTTTCGGTTTAGTCGTGTGTTCTTTTATTCTCTTTCTGCATTAAAGAGAAAGTATTAAACAAGAGTAAAAATGTACTGAATTTAGCATTATGTGCGCCTATGGTTTAGACAGCGAGTGCTTGTCCAGTGATATTCCAAATCGCATTTAGAATATTTTTCCTTCTAGCTATAATTTTTCGATAAGAATGTGTTATACTTCTGAGATTCCCGAGTGCGTGTTGTCTTTCCCACACTCCTCTGTAGCCCCAATTTTCTACTCACATATAACAGCATCAAAATTCACCAATATGCCAATGTTGCATGTCTCTACTGGAAAGCCTCCTCTGCTTTAGCCATACCACCCTCAAACCTCACCCTCAAGGTACACAATTCCAAAAGGAAACAGAAAGATGGCGTAGTAACACCTCTCTCGTCTAAAGAAATTAAAACGTTTTCTTCCAGAAAGAATGATAATTCCAGATTTTTAAAACACAACATATCACCCCTAAGGGTATCCAGGCACTGGGGGCCTTTGGGGAGATTACGTGAGCTATTGCCCAGAGTCACATGATGCTGAGCTGAGCTGCCCCTGGGGATCGAAAGGTGAGCTCCAAGCTCCGGATTCAGCCGCTCTGACCGCTGCGCCACACCTCTCCCTTGGCACAACTGGCACAAGAAAGCAACTTCAGAACCACTGTTCAAGCCCTCGTACGTTTGCATCTGGATATTGGAAATGCCCTCAGGAATGGACTCGTGGGCCCCACACTGGCACCCTCTTGTGGCCACGTAGAGGCAGCACAATGTCTCACCCAGAGCCTGAAGAAATATGATCACATCACCCAGTGCTTGAAATGGAACAATAGTAGTGCAGGTACTCTGTAGCTGAGTACCTGCTTGTTTCTGAGAAGTGCCGGTATTCTCGAATTAAAAATATTACGCCGGTCTCGAAAAGTGCCGGTACTGTCCCTCTCAAGATAGAAAAGTGCTGGTACTCCATACCAGGCAGTACCGGCCCATTTAAAGCACTGACATCACCCCCCTTATATCAAACAGGTATTTACGGTAAATTCAAGGTGGGTAAAATACAGCCCAGGTGGGTAAAATAAAACAGGGGTTGGTAAAATTTGATGTACATGTATAATAAAACAGCAACCTGCGTTTTGGCAGGTAAAATTTCAAACAGGTGGATAAGGTGACTGTCATGTGGGTGAAAACCGATCTGGTGGGTATAAAACACCAGAAGTTAGTAAAAGTTTACCTACATGCAAAAAGTACCAGCCAAACAGGTGAGGGGAAGGACTGCAGGCAACTTAGAATACCAGCTCGGGTGGTAAAACACAGGCCATATGGGTAGAAACCCAGCCAGACGGGTAAAGCCAACCAGGAGAGATAAAATGCCACCCAGGTGGCGCGACTGGAAAGGCGGTGTCTTTTAGAAGAGGAGTCAGCTACTAATGGAACGTTAAAAGCAGCAATGAAAGTCGATATCATGTCCTAAGAACTATAACTCTTCGTTTTAATTACAGTCGATTTCCGGAGCAGGCCCATCTGCAAGGAAGAAAACAATTCTATTAAATAAACATTTCCAGCCAAGACCCATCAGGAGAATGAAAACTAAAATTAGAGAGAGAGAGAGAGGCAGCTAAGGTGGAGGAGGAAAATAGGAGCTGGCGATGAGCAAAGGATATTTGAAAGTGAAGAGGTGAGGAAAATTACCAAGCAGAATAATGTGGGAAAAAAAGAGAAGGAAGAAAACAAAAACGAAATAGAAAAAAAAGCGGAGGATAGGGGCTAGCAACAGAAGAATGGGCCTGGGAAGATGAAAGGGATATCAAAAGAGAGGTGAGTAAAGAGAACAAAATATGAGATGGACGGCAGTCGATAGGGAAATGTACTAAAGTCTGAACAGTGGAACTGAGAAGAGTAAAAAAGAACAGAATAAAAGAGGCAGAGAGTAGAGACAGAGAGACAGACACCAAGAGAAAGGGTCGTGAAGGTGAGAGAGGCAGAGAAAGGGCTTTGGAAAGAGAGAAAGAGAGAGAAAGAGAGAGAGAGAGAGAGACCGAGGGGAAAGAGAACAGAGGAATTGGGTGGAGTATAGAAAAGGGACAGAACGTAAAGAAGAAGCAAAGAGAATAATGAAACAGAAAGCTGAGGACAGAGAAGAAAGAAGAGGAAAGAGACAGATGAGAGGTACAGGAAATAGAGGCGAGTGACAGAACGCAGTGGAAAGTGAGAGGGGAGATAAAGCAAGCATTCAATAGGGAAGGAATTATACAGTATACAGGAAAGAGACAATGTTCAGAGGAGAGAACAAAGAGCAGAAGAAAGAGACCGATGAAAGGGACGGGTCAGTGGAAAGGGACTGCGGTCACAAGAAAGAAACAGAACATATGAAAGAAAAAGAGGACAATAGAAAAGGAGCAAAAGCAGAGGAATTAGAGAAAAGCAGTAGCGAAAAGGGGCAAGAATGCAGAAGAAAGAGAAAGATATCAAAGGGAGAAGCCAAGAACAGATTAGCAGTAAAAAACAGAAGGTACAGCAGAGGAAAGAGATTGGGAGCAGGGGAGATGGGGAGATGGGAAACCAGAGGAATGTGAGAAAGACCAGAGGAATGTGAGAAAGAGCAGAAGAAAGAGGCAGAAGAAGGAGGGTAGAAAAAAGTGCAGAAAGAGCAGAAGTGGAAGAGAGGGAAGAGGCTGAGTAGGAAGAAAAGAGACATAGGTTAGAGAAATGGCCCAGTAAGCAGATACCGGAATAATGGAAATATAAGAGAACAAATGAAAGTGACTAGGAGCAGAGAAAAGTTGCAAAGAACAGAGCAGATAAAATGGATAAAGAGAGAAGGAAGAGAAATAGGCACATGAATAAGAAAATGGAGAAGATTATTGGAAGGGAGGGCTAATGGAACTGTGAACAAGGTTAAAAAAAAGCTTCAATATAATGAAAAAACGCTAAGAAAATAACTATTTTAATAAAAACTGGCGGCCAAAAATTACAAAAAGGAAAAAATAAGGGAAAGGAAAAAAAAGTGGAAAGACACAAGGAGAAGGAGGGATAAGCTTGATAAGCCCACATAACTATGTATACACTTATGCATACTCAGACACATAGATTTGGATTGGGTTGGAACTTTATGTTTAGATTTATCACAGATTTAGCACTGATTTAGCACAACTTAGCACAATGTAGGGGGTAGGGAAGGGGGGAGTAGCAGTAGGACGTAACCCTGGCCATTCACCAGGCCAGAGCAATAAGGGATGGATTTCCCAAAGGGTGGGGGGGCACAGGGGGTTTAAGGGTAAAAATTCCTCATTTGCTGACACCCTGTCAGTATTGCGTATCCTTAAAGTTTAGTGGCGGTTTAAGTCAGGGAGCTCAGCAGCTCGCTAGGGACAAGAAAGCCTTAAAACTAGGCTCTGGTTGTGGGATGGCATTCGCGGATGTGAAGGAAGAGACATCGTGACCTTGCTGCAGTGTCTGTCCTGCAATGTCAATGTACGAGAGTAGACAAGCTAGAATACTTCAATATTTAAGAGACTCTCCGGCGCAGGCCATCGCCATCCAGGAAACCCACCTTCTCAAATTAGAGACAATAGAATTGTTAAAAAATCAGAAATGGGTTGATGCCTTCGTTTGTACGGATCAAACGGCGAACATTTAGATGGGTGTTGTTTCTATTTAAAAAACAACCCAAGGTTCAAATATTGGAATATAGGGAGGATCATAGTGGTAGATGGCTCATATTAAGGATTTCCTTAGGGGATATGTTCCTGTCTTTGGTGGGATACTATGGTCCCAACCAGGACGACCCCTCTTGTTTAGACACCATTCGCCGTCATCTTATCGACTTTCCCGATCCCGTAATTTGGCTAGGCGATTTTAACATCGTTTTAAACCCTAAGCTAGATAAATCGCCAAATTCCAGAGCTGCAGTCCCTTCTAAATCCCGGTAACTGCTTCTGACTATAATGAAGCAGATTGGTCTCTCCGATATATGGAGGGAACGTGCGGGGGATCAACTGGGGGTGTCGTTTAACAATCTGAAATACAAACACAAATCTAGAATCGATTACGCCCTGTTTAGCTATAGTCTTAAAGACTCGGTCAAAGACATTGTATGCTTGCCATCTCATCTTTCGGACCACTCTGCAATCTCCTTCAGCCTAACTTCTACACAGCAACAACAGAGTAGATCTTGGTCTTTTGATCACACTATTTTATTAGAGGAAGATGAGATAAACTTCCTCCTACTTGAAACTAAACATTTTCTCGATGTGAATTTAAACTCAACTAATATTTCTGTTGTCTGGGACACCCTGAAAGCTTATTGGAGAGGCTGCATTACTAACAGAGCTTCCTATAGAAAACGGAAATTTAGGGATGTCATCATGGGTTTAGAAGAAGCAATGAATAAAATACAGCATAAACTGAGTATTCAATCAGGAATAGACCAGACGAAAGACCTGAATAAATTGGACTCGCTTAAAAAACAACTGAGTCTATTCTCAAAGAGAGAATTGCTCGCAGATTGGAAGTAAGCAAAATTTCTCATTTTGAATTTGGTGAAAGTGCTGGAAAGCTACTCGCCTGGAAAGTGAAATCAGACCAGGCGCGTAACCATATAAAAGAGATCATGGTAGAAGGCGAGTCATCATCCCGGTCATCCAACCTAGACATAGGGAAGGCTTTCCGTGATTTTTTCCAAGCCATATATAATGAAGATATCATTAAAGATTCTGAAAAGCGGAAAAGGTGGCTGGATAAGATTTATCTACCTAGCATCACGAATGAGCAAAAACTTGGTTTGGAACAGGAAATGACATAAGAGGAAGTCAGAAAGTTTATTCACCACTCTAAAAGAGGGAAGGCGGTCTTCCAGGGGAGTTATATCGCTAACTTAAAGAGATTGTTATCCCAGTCTTGGTAAAACTTTACAACAGCATACTCTTGAAGGGAGAAGACCCCCCTGGTTCATGGGGTGAGGCCACAGTCGTACTGATTTTAAAACCTGGCAAAGTTCTGACCGATTGTGGTTCCTATCGCCCCATTTCACTCCTCAACAACGATTATAAATTCTTCGCTGCCATCCTGTCAAACAGGCTGGGGGCAGTTGCCGATAGTATCATCCATTCAGATCAAAAGGGCTTTATTAAAGTGCGCCAATTAGCGGACCTTACTTATGATTTGGTAGGCGCTATAGATATTGCGTCAACTTTTACTCTCCCATTGGCTGTCTTAACCCTGGATGCAACCAAAGCCTTTGACAGGGTTAACTGGGCATACCTGTCCGAGGTAATGAAGAAATTCAATCTAGGAAGTGGATTCTGCCGTGCCATAGAACTGCTGTATAAGGCCCCGACTGCTAGACTACTCGTCAATGGGTCGCTGACAGAGTTATTTAGGATCATTAGGCGCACAAGACAGGGCTGCCCGCTCTCTCCTCTCCTTTTCAACCTGTATATAGAACCATTCGCACAGGTACTCAGAGAAGACCATAACATCGCTTCTTTTAAATTTGGAGAGTGGGAGAGGAGGGTGGCGCTGTACGCAGATGACATCCTCATATTAACAGCCGATCTTGACTCACCCTTCTCTACTGTCATCACATGAGCGGAGGAGTTTGGCAAAATATCTGGCTATGAAATCAATGCTAATAAGACCGAAGTAATGGCATGGCATATAAATAACACGCAACTCCACACTGGCTCTACCATGCGTTACTTGGGGATTAGAATAATACAGGAAGTCGGAAAAATCCCTGAATACAATCTTGACCGAGTCTTTAACGAGTGTCAAAAGCAGTTGAAGTCATGGGCACACCTTCCCTTATCCATCTTGCCTAAGCAAACATTCCTTTTTAGTTCCACCCCATTGGCGTTTGACATGAAGCAAATAGAGAAATGCCAAAGAGAATTAAACTCTTTTATTTGGAAGTATAGAGCTACCAGGCTGGCATGGAAGAAGCTTAGGCGGAAAAGGGAAAAAGGGGGACTGGCGATGCCCGATTTGCAATACTACGCTTGGGCATTCCAGTTATCACATTTTAGAATGCTGCTGAAAATGCCCACCAGTACACCGGCCGGAGAGATGTTTCGGGCTATGTTAAGGGGAGCATGCCTGTCGGAGGTAGGTTTTATGTTCAAGTTTGGGGACCATACATTCTTCAAAAAAGTTCATTTAAAAGTCCTTCAGTCGATAGCTAGAAGCTGGTCAATAATAAGGAGAAAAGTGGAGCTTGGTTACTTTTCAAAATTTGCACCACTGTGGGATTCCTCAGGCACACCTGCATGCTTTCAGGACAGCTTGATTACACCGGTGAGAGATTCTGGGATTTTAACGTGGGGAGACCTAATAGAAGGGGCTACTTTACTTTCCTGGGAAGATCTACGGGAGAAAGTGGGGCCCGGTATCTCCAAGTTTAAGTACATTCAGATGAACAACTGGGCTAAGTCACAGGCTAGGCAGGATGTACTTTTGGGGAAGGACAGTATCTTGGAAGAACAGCTAGTGGCAAGTCCGGTGGGAAGAAAGGAGGTCTCAGTCTGGTATTGGGCTATTGAAGAGGAAGCGGATGGCGATTTTAAACTCGCCGATGAATTGTGGGGAGAGCAGATGAATGTACAATGCGATCTGGTTTGGATGGAGTCATTCAACACTCTGCACAGAATAGTTAAACCTGCTTGGCTGAGGCGTAACTATCTCTTCACGTCCCATAGAGCGTATCTTTCCCCGCTCAAGTTATCGAGATTTCAGCCCGGAAAGCCTGCAACAAATGTGGTCTGCCAAATGCGTCTGATGTACATATGTTTAAAGACTGTCCCTCCATACGCCCCTTCTGGGATAATGTTGAAAAATCTTTGGAGTCTATCTTGAAGGTCTCATTGACTATCAGTCTGCCGCTAATTATCTTCGGCCTTAATAACAACATCATGGGCCCTGCAAGATCCTTACTTTTCTATGCAATTCTTATGGCCAGAAGACAAATATGCAAGCACTGGATAGACTCAGTAGCGCCAACTCATTCAGAATGGCTGACCTTGCTGTATGAAGTATCTAAGGTGGACTTGGATAGATCTTGTAATAAGAACAAGCTTGCATTTTGGGATTTATTGATACAGTGGAAGTAGGACCGTCTGGATTCCCTCCATTACGGTCGCTCCCACAGCGTTCCTCTCGCAAAATCGAAAGCCTCCTCCTCGCTGCCTGCATTGTCTGCCCTGATACCTGCTGCCTGCCGCCCTGTCACAGCGCATAGCTGATTGAACAGCAATTGGTATCGTTTTGCGTGCGCACTGCTTGTATTAATTAACGCTTTAAGGCTGAGCGCCTGCCATCGTCTATCCTCGCATTGTTTAATTATATTTCACTGCTCATAGCGGCTGATGTAACTGTGGCAGAAGCGTCTTTTTGGGAACTTAGTATCTGTATTGAGTGAGTGTAATTCCGGCTGTGCCCCAGTTTCGTTTTATCCCCGGCCGGCCATTTAAGATTGTTTGTATTTTCCCCGTGTCTCCTCCCAGACCCCGCCTCCCAGCTGACCCTCCCACACACTGTTCCACTACACTCGCCCGTCCTCTCTTTCCCTGTGACCGTCTGGATTCCCTCCATTACGGTCGCTCCCACAGCGTTCCTCTCGCAAAATCGAAAGCCTCCTCCTCGCTGCCTGCATTGTCTGCCCTGATACCTGCTGCCTGCCGCCCTGTCACAGCGCATAGCTGATTGAACAGCAATTGGTATCGTTTTGCGTGCGCACTGCTTGTATTAATTAACGCTTTAAGGCTGAGCGCCTGCCATCGTCTATCCTCGCATTGTTTAATTATATTTCACTGCTCATAGCGGCTGATGTAACTGTGGCAGAAGCGTCTTTTTGGGAACTTAGTATCTGTATTGAGTGAGTGTAATTCCGGCTGTGCCCCAGTTTCGTTTTATCCCCGGCCGGCCATTTAAGATTGTTTGTATTTTCCCCGTGTCTCCTCCCAGACCCCGCCTCCCAGCTGACCCTCCCACACACTGTTCCACTACACTCGCCCGTCCTCTCTTTCCCTGTGACCGTCTGGATTCCCTCCATTACGGTCGCTCCCACAGCGTTCCTCTCGCAAAATCGAAAGCCTCCTCCTCGCTGCCTGCATTGTCTGCCCTGATACCTGCTGCCTGCCGCCCTGTCACAGCGCATAGCTGATTGAACAGCAATTGGTATCGTTTTGCGTGCGCACTGCTTGTATTAATTAACGCTTTAAGGCTGAGCGCCTGCCATCGTCTATCCTAGCATTGTTTAATTATATTTCACTGCTCATAGCGGCTGATGTAACTGTGGCAGAAGCGTCTTTTTGGGAACTTAGTATCTGTATTGAGTGAGTGTAATTCCGGCTGTGCCCCAGTTTCGTTTTATCCCCGGCCGGCCATTTAAGATTGTTTGTATTTTCCCCGTGTCTCCTCCCAGACCCCGCCTCCCAGCTGACCCTCCCACACACTGTTCCACTACACTCGCCCGTCCTCTCTTTCCCTGTGACCGTCTGGATTCCCTCCATTACGGTCGCTCCCACAGCGTTCCTCTCGCAAAATCGAAAGCCTCCTCCTCGCTGCCTGCATTGTCTGCCCTGATACCTGCTGCCTGCCGCCCTGTCACAGCGCATAGCTGATTGAACAGCAATTGGTATCGTTTTGCGTGCGCACTGCTTGTATTAATTAACGCTTTAAGGCTGAGCGCCTGCCATCGTCTATCCTAGCATTGTTTAATTATATTTCACTGCTCATAGCGGCTGATGTAACTGTGGCAGAAGCGTCTTTTTGGGAACTTAGTATCTGTATTGAGTGAGTGTAATTCCGGCTGTGCCCCAGTTTCGTTTTATCCCCGGCCGGCCATTTAAGATTGTTTGTATTTTCCCCGTGTCTCCTCCCAGACCCCGCCTCCCAGCTGACCCTCCCACGCTCCGCCCCCTCCACCATCCACTTATGGCCAATGGTCCCACGCGCAGCGTCCACGCGCTCCGGCCACGCCGAAGGTGCGCCAAAGGTAAGCCCGTCTACGCCCGTCCGCGCCTCGACCGCGCCCAGCGCCAGACCCCTTGCCTCTCGCGCTGCCCAATCCTCCCGCATTACCTACGATGCCACCACCCTCCTAGCCCTTAACCCGGATCGCGCCCCCAACTGCGTCCAAGCCGCTCCTGGACACACCCATGGCCCTCTCTCCTGCTACTCCTGCAAATTCAGCTGCACCGACAACATCTCCGCTACGACCACTCCACAGATTCCCGACCCCAACCACATACAATGCATCCTCCTCAACACCCGATCGGTGCACAGGCACGCCATCGACCTATGGAACCTACTAGACACCATCTCTCCAGACGTCGCCTTCCTTACGGAAACATGGATGAATGCTTCCTCCGCACCAGACATCACCATTGCCATCCCTGAAGAATATAAGATCACCCGCAAAGACCGTACCAGCCACACAGGAGGAGGAATCGCTATCGTCCATAAGAAATCTATCCGCATCTCAACCAGCTCTGACGCCAACCTCGCCAACTCCGAACACCTTCACTTCCAGATCCACATCGACCCCAAAACAACACTCAGAGGCACCCTCCTCTACAGGCCACCAGGACCCCGCGCAAAATTCAGTGAAGACATCACGGACTTCATCTCTCCACACGCGCTCCCCTCCAAAGATTACATCCTGCTGGGAGACCTCAACTTTCACCTTGAAAAGAACAACGACCGCAACACCGCCACCCTCCTGGACAACCTCACCAACCTCGGACTTAAACAACTAGTCACTTCCCCCACCCACATCGCAGGTCACACACTCGACCCCATCTTCACCTCCAGCAATCATGTCTCCTTCAGCCACACTACGGATCTCCTATGGACCGACCACAGCTGCGTTCACTTCACCTACAACAAGCCGAAAACCATCAACCACTCCCAATCTATCCTGCAAAGAAACTGGAACAAAATCACCACGGACCAAATCTCCGCATCGCTCCTTCGAAACTCCCCAGCCCTCTCTTCTAACGCCAACGAAGCCGCCGCCAACCTCACCCTATGGTTATCCAACACCGCCGACACCTTAGCTCCACTGAAAAAACGTCAAAGCAAACCTGGCAGCAAGAAAGCCTCATGGTTCAACGATGATCTCAAGAAGTCCAAGAAACTCTGCCGCTCCCTTGAAAAGGCCTGGAAAAAAGACCCAACCACCAGCACCAAGGACGCCTTCAAAAGCGCCACCCGCACTCACCACCAACTGATCCGAAAAGCCAAAAAAACAGCACTCAAGGATCGACTTGACAACAACGCCCACAACAGCAAGGAACTTTTCAACATCATCAAGGAATTTTCCAATCCCTCGGCCAACTCCAACGACATCACCCCCTCTCAAACCCTCTGCGACTCCCTAGCCTCTTTTTTCCACAACAAGATTGCAGACATCCACAACAGCTTTGACAACCAACCCGTAAACCAACCCACCCTAACATCCGCTGACCATCTTTCCCCTGTAAACACCCTTAACGCCTGGAACCCAATCTCCACTGAAGACACCATCCGCCTGATGAATTCCATCCACTCAGGATCCCCCACAGACCCATGCCCTCACCACATCTTCAACAAAGCAGACTCCTTCATAGCACCGCACCTCCGAGACGTCATCAACTGCTCCTTCAACTCCGCTACCTTCCCAGAAGACTGGAAACACGCTGAACTCACCGCCCTCCTGAAAAAACCAACAGCGGACCCCACCGAACTCAAAAATTACCGCCCCATCTCGCTTCTTCCATTCCCGGCCAAAGTCATCGAGAAAGCCGTCAACAACCAGCTCGCCGCCTTCCTCGAAGCCAACAAATCCCTCGACCCCTCACAATCTGGCTTCCGAGCAAAACACAGCACTGAGACCGCCCTCATCGCAGCAACAGACGACATTCGAACTCTATTGGACAATGGAGACACAGTCGCCCTCATCCTCCTCGACCTCTCTGCAGCATTCGATACAGTCTGCCACAGCACCCTTCTACAACGCCTCAATAACATCGGAATCCAAGGAAAAGCACTTGAATGGACCACCTCGTTCCTCACCGGAAGAACCCAGAGAGTCCGCCTTCCTCCATTCAAGTCCGAGACCTCTGAAGTCATCTGCGGCGTACCTCAAGGATCCTCACTCAGTCCCACCCTCTTCAACGTATACATGAGCCCCCTCGCGACCATCGCACGCCAACACAACCTCAACATCATCTCTTACGCGGATGACACTCAACTGATCCTTTCTCTCACCAATGACCCCAGCACCGCCAAAACTAACCTACACGAAGGAATGAAAGAAGTTGCCGAATGGATGAAACAAAGCCGTCTGAAACTGAACTCAGACAAAACAGAAGTCCTCATCCTAGGCACATCCCCCTCTGCTTGGGACGACTCCTGGTGGCCGGAAGCCCTCGGAAAAGCACCCATCCCGACAGACCACGCACGGAACCTTGGCGTCATCCTGGATTCTTCACTCTCAATGAACAGACAAGTCAACGCCGTATCCTCTTCCTGCTTCAACATTCTTCGCATGCTCAGAAAAACATTTCGCTGGATCCCCTCCGAAACAAGGAAAACAGTCACCCACGCCCTGGTCACGAGCCGACTGGACTACGGAAACACCCTCTACGCAGGTACCACCGCTAAACTCCAAAAGAAACTCCAACGAATCCAAAACGCCTCAGCCAGGCTCATATTAGACATCCCACGCAACGAACACATCTCTGGTCACCTTAAAGACCTCCACTGGCTACCCGTCAATAAGAGGATCACTTTCCGACTGCTCACCCACGCACACAAATCACTCTACGACATCGGACCAGATTGCCTCAACTCTCGACTGTCATTCTACAACCCCTCCCGCCAACTACGTTCTTCCAACCAAGCCCTCGCCACTGTACCTCGCATCAACAAGACCACCATGGGTGGCAGATCCTTTTCATACCTGGCTGCTAAAACATGGAACTCACTCCCCGCCTACCTTCGCCTCACCCAGAACCACCTAGCGTTCAGAAAGCAGCTTAAAACGTGGATATTTGACAAATAATCCTCCTCCCCTTCCTAAGCGCCTTGAAACCCTCTGGGTATGTAGTGCGCTATACAAATTTTATGACTTGACTTGACTTGACTAGGATGCCCGGGTTTTATTTTTTTTCCCCCGGGTCCTATGATTATGCCTTCCATACTCCTCGGACTATCGAAATGGGTCCCCCAGGTTTACCAATATGGTCCGTCAGGTTTGCAAAGACCTAGGTGGAGTAAATAACCTACCCTCTCCCTCTGATACTCCTTCCGCCTGTCAAATGTGCTCTGGTAGGAGCCATTAAAAATAATAAGATCCCTGTTCCTATTCAGGCAGGATACGAAAAGGCGGTCGGAGTTTTTCTTTTTTAGAGGGTTTAAGCTAAATGAGGACAAAAAAAAGAAAATGGAGAAGAGGAAAGAAAGTAGAGTACAAAGCAAAATAGAATATACAATATAACATCAAGGGGGAAATTAAAGGATCAAATAGCAAACAAAAAAAAGAATATAAAGAGACAGTGGGAGGAGGAAAAAAACTGTGGGGAGGAGTGAGACGGCAGTGGAAAGAGATACGAATGAATGGGACACAGAGCAGGAAACCAATTACACTACACCACACTGCACGGACACTGACCCATCTCACAGATCTGGATTCCACAACTAAAACCAAAACAATGCTCTCTACTCGCATTAACCACTAAAATGTGCAGCATCCCAGAGTAGCTAAGCCACCACTGCATTGTTGGTGGAATAGACCTACACAAACCACTGCACAGCATCCTGTTGATAGTTACCCTTATGGAGACACTAAAACCAACACTCTACACTGCACCCTGTGGACATTAAGCCATTACACTGCCTTGGATACAAAGAATGCTAAACCAACACACTACATAAGACTGCGTCCTGTGGACACCAATCCAACACACTGCATTCTGGTGACACAGTCACGGCATTTGGTCGCTGCTCCAAAGGGACGCTAGCCCACTACAATGCGTCCTTCTGGAACTAATTCACTGTACTGACTGCATTCTAAGTATACCTTCTAAATATACTGCACTTTATTTTTGGGACACTGACCCTCCTCATAATACAGCCAAATGGACCCAACGCACCACACTGAACTGCATCTGATGGACATCAAACCCACATTCCGCACCGCATCCCTACCAGAGTACAACCTCAGTCGATCCATGAATCCAGGTACTAGCACTCTGCAGAGGACCTGCCAGAGTTAACTGATTAACAGCACTAGCTCATGATTAGATTTCAATCAATCAATCAATCAATCAATCAGAACATTTGTAAAGCGCACTACTCACCCGTGGGGCTCTCAAGGCGCTGGGGGGGATGCTGCTATTACTCGAATAGCCAGGTCTTGAGGAGTCTTCTGAAGGTCAGCAGGTCTTGGGTCTGCCGTAGGAGGATGGGGAGGGTGTTCCAGGTCTTGGCGGCGAGGTGAGAGAATGATCTGCTGCCGGAGGTCGCTCTTTGGATGAGGGGGACAGTGGCGAGGTCAGCGGGGCCGTCAAATACAGACTAAAAATGCTGTCTTTCTGAGACAAAGAGGATATAGAAGCAAATAGTCAGATGGCAGGGGAGACCACACAGAACACTCCAGACAGAACCACGCTCGTCTGTTCACAACACACAGGGACAGCCTGGTCGTGTCCAGCTTTACTTTGTTTGCCTGGTACTTACACTCTGTGACTGTTGTTGGCTGTTTTGAAAGAATGCCCTTTTTTCAGACAATAGGTCCCTCTAGCATACATCAGAGAATCAGAAATAAACCTTTGGAGATATAATGATATACTAGTCTTCATAAAATGAAACAAGCATATGGTAATGTTAACATATTTGGCTATAAGTGAAAGACCTTTTCAGTCACTGATGAATTTGTGCACCATTAAAGTCATTATGCATGCGCTCTGCAAGTCATCCTTGCACTCATACATCCTTTCATCCACCCACTGACACATTCGTGCATTCATCCACTTAACCGTCCTCAAAACAGAAATGGAAGCTCAATAACCATATGGAAGGTAAATTAAAAGAGTAGATGTCAGAAAAAGAAAACATTCCACCATCTACACTTGGCGGCAAAAGCTTGTAAAAGGAAAATAACATTAAATATAGCGACGGGCAGTCGTCTTGCAATGGTATTGTGCATGGTGTATTTGTGTTTTAAAGTTCCAGAACAGCTACCACAGTTAGAAGCAAGGTGGTGGCTTCCTTGCAATAGTAACAAAAAATACACTATGCACAATACTACACCAAGATGGCCTCCCAGTAAATATCACACTGGGTGGATGGCATTGAATGCTAAAGTGTATAATGCATCACAGTAGTACTTATCCAGTGTGGGCAACATATTATTTCTTTTAACATGGTGGCCATCTTGGAAAGGTAAAACAAAGACACACGATGGATAATACCATTGCAAGATGGCCAACCAGTGACAAATAGTGTCCACGTAGGAATCAACACACGGCGGCATGCAAGCAGCTGAATGGGACTATCTGGAGAGCTGCTGGACATTCTAGAAAAAATACAAGAAGGAGGAAAAGAAATGAAAATGGGTCTATAAAGGAAAAAATGGAAAAATAAATGACTGGCCACTAACCAAGACACTGAGATGCATCCATTTTCCGGTGGATGTACACGCGTGATCAAGTACCGATACTCACAGGACAGCGAAACCAGTGGCAGAAATGTGCTACCCCGTTGCCCCAAGCAGGAGGCTGTTGCTTGGAGCAGCTGAATGTGAATGCCACTCAAACATAGAGAAAATGGCTGTTCCAAAGACATTCAACGTATGGGATATGTTTGTAGAGGTTTTTTTTTATTAAAAGGGTCTGACAGATGACTGCACCTGTTATGCTATCAAGCAAATATGAACTCAGTGCAAATCTTTCGACCTCCACGCTTTGTTAAAGGAGGTAACAGCACCAAAATCCTTGCCGACTACAGTAATATGCACACAAAAAATAGTTTTGAGTGTCCGTCTACAGGTTTTAACTCCCCATACATATCCATCCATCTTTAAAGGTCTGTTGGCTTTAACATACGACTTTCACCATAAATAAGTCAGGCATACTGCCTTTGTTGTAATTTTTTATAAGCAGATCAGACCTATTGCCTTTAACATGTACTTTTTCAAATAAAACAATTAGGCTTATATCCTTTATTAATGTCTGGTCACCTTAACTGACTCAGACCTGGTATATACCTCACATGCTTTTCCGCAAAGCCCGCGGCATCTCACTTTGGACGCCTTCGAAAACCTCACTGTGATCCCAAACCCTGTGCAAGTTGTTCGTACAGCCATTCCTTTTACCCCTGTATTCTATTAATTGTAGTAGTTTAACAGTTTTTTAAATTATTACTATATAAATTACATATCCCTGAAAGAAAACAAAAAAATGGAACCTGCATTTTACCACCATGGCGCTTTTGACAACGTGACACTCATAGTGTCACACATGACGTATGCAAACTTCACACAAGGGCAGACTGTGAACATGTACATTTAAACATATAGGCCTTCAGAAAACTTGCCAACTACGCATGCGCACTACAGTACTCTGCCCAGTGTCTGAAGGGGCGCGGTAGGCCGCGCGCCCTTTCTACGCGGAAGCGGAAGGAACCGAGCCCAGACAACTTATCCCTAATTAAGGGAAGTGTTCCTTGGCCGGGCCGAAGGATAGTTTTACTTCTTTAGCCGACAGGATAACGAGCGATTAGGCTCTGTTTTGATTAGGATTCTCTCAGGAAGTGTTGTGTTTGGCTGAGTGCTAATTGTGCTACTTACGCTAACACGGGTTGAGCTGCTCTGAGTTGGAGTTTTTTTTTTAACATTCTTGGCTTTCCAAGTGACATTGGGCGGGAAAGTCCCTCTCCTGCCCCGCCACGTGTCCAGGGGGTCCTGGGAAAGAGCCACGTCACCACCAGCAGAAGGGAGGAGACGATAGAGCCCTGCTCTGGTGCAGGGCTTTAAGTGGGATGAAAAAACTGGGGGGGGGGGGGTGTCTCTCAAAGGGGCGTGGCCAGTGTAATTAGGGGCGTGGCTTTAAAACACTTAGGCTAAAAATCTGTGTTTAGCATAGTGTGCAGCCCCACTTGTATTTTGCCGTTTCTGTCATTTCATCCAGATATGTGATACAAGTAACATCATACCTACAACAAGTCAGGACTATTGGCCTTGTCAATGGTTATTAGTTGCATAAGATAAATAAGCTGCAACTATGGCTTGTTACATATAATATTGAAAAGCTTCCATTAAATCCCTGGTGACACCACCACATTGTTGCTGCTCTTGCGTTTCAGAAAGAGAAGGGAAATCCAGAGAGAAAATGACTCTTTAAAGGATTTCCCTTCACCTACAATGCTCACCTGACATGACGTCATGCCGTAACCTTCACTAGTGAGAAGTGAGCAGTCTGAGCACACGCACATCGACGTGCCTGCTGTCTCGAAACGGGTCTCTATCAGGCTGTTTTGCGCCCTGGCACTTTTTTCCGGACTGCAGTCCGGAAAAAAAACGGACCGCCTGTGCCAGGGCTCAAAACAGAGCACGATAGAGACCCGTTTCGAGGAGCCCTTAAAAAAAACTGCCGGTGCTCAGACCCCTTGAGAACTGGCCCACTTAAAGCCCTGCTCTGGTGTGACTGCTGGCACCGGAGACTGGTGTTGGGTCAGAGAACAGTGGGGTCAAAAGAAAGATAGGGTGGATAGGTCGGATCCGAGATGAGTGAGACAGCGGTTGTAGCTGTAGAGTCATTAGAGAGTCTGACACAGCAGTGATTGCTGTAGGTTCATTGGAGAGTCAGAGACAGCAGTGATAGCTGTAGGTTCATTGGAGAGTCAGAGACAGAAGTGATAGCTGTAGGGTCATTAGACAGTCTGAGGCAGCAGCAACCGAGGTAGGGTCATTCAAGAGTCTCAGGCACTTTATTATTTTGAGAGGGAGAGTACAGGCACTTCTCAAGAGACATGCAAAACGTTTAATTGGAGAGCACTTCTATTTTTCCATTTCAAGCACTGGTCTCAGGGTAGCAATGGTTGTAGGGTCGTCAGACAGTCTGCAGACAGAGATGAAGGCAGTCTCATTCAAGCATCTGAGACTGCAGCAATACTTGTAAAGACCATTAGGACAGGCTTCTCCAACGCGCAGCTCGTGAGCGTCTGGTAGCTCTCCCGCTGTGTGCAGCCCAGTCTGCTAAATTGGAACATTTTGCTTGGTTGAATTAATATATCTGTGCCAAAATTGTGCATTCAAGACGAATATGTGTGTATTTTCAGAACTCATAAGTTGTGATGTTTGAAGAAAAAACGCCTCAATTTTCATAATATTCTTAAAGCTTTTTTTGAGTTCATAATCATGTGGGGAGACTTATCACTAACGTTATTATTTTCGTGCCAGGGGCACGTCAGCTGTGGCTGGAATGGAATACCTAGGACAAAACCTTTTTTACATTAATGGTGGCAACGCTGCCTGAGGCACTGAGGTGATCGCTGCTGGTAATCCTGCATATGGTGGCCACTAATGTAATCTTGTCTGATGTGGTCAATATTACAACACTACTAATATTAGTAGCTTGTGATGATTTGAATTTAACATAAGTAGCTTTTATTACACAAAAGATTAGAGGCCCACACATTAGAAAGTGTGAAATGAGCAATTGGGGTTAGGGTCATTAGTGCCTGAAAAAAGCAAGCAGTGTCATGAGACAATATGAGAGAAGTGATGAATGTACGGTCTTTACAGAGTGAGAGACAGCCAAGGTTTTTTTAGGGTCATTAGAGAGCCTGAGACTGCAGCGATGACTGTAGGGTCATCAGTAGAAGTAGGGTCATTAGCGAAAACAAGAGCTGCCATGGTTGTAGGGACACTGGCGAGTCTCAGACTGCAGCTTTGGTTATAAGAGAATCTACAGCACAGCTGGATGTAGGGTCATTAGAGAGTCCAAACCAGGAATAATGGTTGTGGGGCTATGTGAGAACCCAAGATTACTCCAGTACTGGAACTTTCATAGATTCCCATTGCTTGTATCATTTCCCGTAGTCGGAATGGGAGTCCCCGGTAAATAAAAAATACCATAGTAATAGGTACAAAAAAGAATAAGGCCTAGGCCTCATCTCATTTTGTAGCATATCCACCTCTTTTTGTAAAAGAGACCAAATAAAATGAACAGCCAATCAAAACATCCTCACCCTATAGAACCTTCCTGAGAGAGCCTCAGATTTTCTACTGCACGTTGTGCAAGGGAGTCTCCACTGAGCTCTGCTTAGTTTTTTTTCTTCAACTTAAACTACTTTTTCCCTTCAACTCTTCACAATTTCATCATGTCAGACAAGGAGAAGAAGGCTCTTTTCAAAGCTTGTGCCACTTGCTCCAAAAAGAGACTTTATGTGGAGGACAAACATAAAGACTGAATTTATTGTTTGTATCCTGACCATAAAGCTACTGACTTCAAAATCTGTCGGACCTTCTCCACCAAGACCTTGCGGGACCGTGAGGGACGTCTACTCACTTGGCTTCAGAAACTAAAGTCACGGAAAGATCCTGTTTCCAGTGATAGTGATGATGCTTCATCTGCTACTTCGTCGAGGAGATCACAAAAAAGGGCTAGGTTTTCACCTTCTACTTCTTCAGACCCCCCCTTCGAAAGCCTTACAAAAGACCTCTGATAGGTCTGAAAGGCATTGTCCCATCAAATCTCTTCACCGTGGTGTAAAGGAGAGGGAAGGACTTGCTGTAGATGTGGCACCTGTGAAAAAGACAAGCCATATGCCTTCTGCTTCTTCTCCTCCTTCTGAGAAGGCGAAAACTTAAAAAAAACAGCTTCTTTCCCACCTGAGGGTAATGCTGACAGAAAAGTTTGCTCATCGATGACGACAACATCAATACTTTCGATGACGACTTCAAAAGCTTTACCGACGTCTACTTCGGCTCCGTTGTTGAGCTCGTCGACGAGAGTTTCCTCGTCTCCATCGGCTTCGCCGCCGCCGACGTCACACACAGAGGTACCTTACATTCTGTCGTCTACTCTGACAACTTCCACATCAACGAGGATGACGACGGTGATGGTGTCGACGGCAACCACGTTGACGGTGACGACAGCTTCCAGCATGATAATGACGACGGTCCTGTCGACGGTGGCTCTCTCCTCGTCGTCATCGGCTCCGTCGACGACCTCATCGACGACCTCATCGACAATACAAATGTGGCAATTTCTACACGGAGACTTTGCATTACTCCAGAAATTACTTCTCCATGGAAAGTGACACCCCTGCCTCCTGCTCTTCTTTTGTAAGAGGAGTTTTCTGAGGACGATGACGGTCCTTATGGTGATGCAGATAGCCCATCTCAGCTGCATGTTAAATATCAGGACTCTGACTCTGAGGAGTATTACATGGAGCAGCAACAGCATGTGCCACCATCAAGATCTCAGGAACAATATCAACAGGAGATGGTGGGTATGCCATCTTCCCTCATTACAGACCTGCTGTTCATGCTTTTTGATTACAGGGAGAGGTTTCCAACACAGTCCTCTGTCCAAGAAACAGTGCAAGTGCCTCCAACTCCACTTGCTCTTCCGGTTACACCTTAGCTTCCTCAAATTCCAATACCGGAGTTACCGGAACCACAGCAGAATGTGGTTACAGTCCAGGATGAAACATCCGATGATGACCAAGGGACAATGACGATCCCTGACCCTGACAGGGAATGGGACGAGTATATCATTCCGGATCCTGCCTCTCCTGTTCCAGAAGTGGCGGATTCTCCCCAGCTAATATTGGGGGCTTTAATAATCTAATGTAGAGAGCTTCTAAGCGTTTCGATCTGCCCATTCCATCTGTGCAGTCGGAATGTTTTTTATATGACTTCAAAGAACCATACAGGAAGTCAGTACGCTCTATCCCTATCGTGGGTCACGTCTGGGATGAGGGGCTAAAAGTTATGAAGTCTCCGGCAACAGTCATACCTGTGCTTCCTCGTCTGGAAAATAAGTACAAGGCTCTGGATGATAGCCCCGCTTGTCTTGTCAGCCTGCCGAAACCGGATTCTGTGATTTCAAAAGCGGCCCAGAGAAAGTCTAAAAATCCGGCGGCCCCTCTTACCACACCACCTGATAAAGAGGGAAGGCGGTTGGATAAGCTGGGAAGAGGTTCTCTTCCATGTCCAGCCCCCTGGTCAGAGCAGCCAATGCCTTGGCTATTCTTGAAAGGTATGATCCCCAGATGTGGTGTGATCTGTCTCCGTATCTAGACCAGCTGCCAGAAGAAGCTAAGGCTGAACCCAAAAAGGTCCTCCAGGAGGAAGAAAGAACATCTTCTAAAATAATTGCTACGCAATGGATATTGCCACTACAGCCTTCCGTTCCCTAGCAGGGGCAGCAGTCCTTCCACGCCAAGGCTGGCTTTGTGCTACTTGGTTCCCGTCAGAAGTCCAGAACAAGATCCTGGATCTTCCCTTTGACGGCGAGGCGCTCTTTGGGAAGCACATTGATAATGCGCTGCAAGATATAAAGAAAGACACCGAAACTGCAAAGTCCCTTGGGACTCTACAATACCGCAAAGTTCCTTTCTGTGGAGCGAGAGGTAGAGGTTTTTCCTCATACAGAGGCGGATATCAGCAGCAGCGCTATTCCTCTTACTAGCAGCCTTCTCAATCATACCTGCTACAATATTCTCAACGACAGAGCCAGTTGTCTTCTTTCTCTCGATCTTCATCTACAGGACGGCAAGGGTGCCAGGGGAGGGATTCCTCTAAGTGCCAGTAGCGGCTTCCTGGCTCTTCCTACTGTTCTTTTGTCCCCTGTAACACCAGTGGGGGGCAGGATATTCCAATACTTCCACAACTTGCAACTTATAACATCAGATCAATGGGTTCTCTATAATGTCTTGTCAGACCATACTCTGGAATTTCAACATCAACCACCATCCAAAGCTCCTCACGCCACCAAATCCAAACATCTACACTTTTTACGTCTAGAAGCCCACCAACTACTTCTCAAGGGGGTGATAGAACTGGTCCCTCTATCCCAACGGGTAAAAGGATTCTATTCCTGGTTCTTTCTTGTTCGAAAGACCGTAGAAAAATGGCGCCCAATTTTAGACCTGAGGGAGCTTCACACCTATCTCATAAAACGTTCTTTTTGGATGGTCTCCTTACAGGACATTTTACGGCTCCTCAATCCAGGAGATTACATGGCCACCCTGGACCTCGAGGACGCATACTTCCATGTCCCCATCCACCCTGCCCGCAGTAAGCTTTTACGCTTTACAGTAGCCAAGAGCCACTTTCAATTCTAGGTCCTGCCTTTCAGACTCAGATCCGGTCCGCGGATTTTCACAAAGGTCCTAGCCCTGTTCGCAGCGTTTCTCAGGAAACAGAAGCTCCAAGTCTTTCCTTACCAAGACGACTGGCTGGTGAAATCTCTGTCTCATCACGCAGCAGAAGAGGCTGTCAGAGCATGCACTCAGCTCTTTCTTCACCTGGGACTCCAGCACAACACGGAAAAGTTAGTCCTGTGCCCGTCCAAGTCAGCCAAATTCTTGGGAGCCATTCTGGACACATCTTGCTGCAAAGCGTTCCTGTCAAAAGAAAGGCAGACAAAACTGATGACCTCTGCTCATCGGTTGCAAAGAAGAGGGTCACTTTCAGTTTGCCTCTACAAGTCCCTTCTGGGGTCAATCTCGTCCTGCATTCCCTTGATTCAACATTTCAGGTTACGAATGCGCCCCCTCCAAAAACAATTGCATTTGCAGTGGCGACAAGCAGAAAGCTCTTTCGAAGACAAGATCACAATAACTCAGCCTATGAAAGAGGCGGCAACGTGGTGGACGGTCAGGGACAATATCTCTCAGGGTCTCATCTTCAGGGTAACCCCAGCTCCTCTAATAATAACAACGGCCGCCTCACTAGAAGGCTGGGGAGCAGTCATACAAGACCTTCAGATAAGCGGCCGCTGGCTGCCTCAGCATCGCCTGCTCCACATCAATCTGTTGGAACTCAGGGCAATTCGTCTAGCCTTGCAGGCCTTCCTTCAGCGGATTCAACGATCCACTGTACTGGTCCGTACGGACAACATGACGGCCATGCTTTACGTAAACAAGCAGGGAGGTACAAGGTCTCGTCAACTATCCAAAAAGGTTCAGGAAATGTGAGAATGGGCAATCTAACAGAAGATATCGCTCTAAGCGGAACATCTTACAGGTGCTCTCAACAAGACAGCGGACACGCTCAGTCGCCTGAAGTCAGTGAGCCACGAGTGGCAATTAGACCAAGACACTCTAGAGGAAATTTTCAGTCTCTGGGGCACTCCGCCCATAGATCTCTTTGCCACTCCAGAAAACAAGAAATGCCGAATCTATGCAAGCAGGGATCACCATCCCGGATCATTGGGGAATGCGCTTTCGATGGCCTGGTCAGGCGCCTATGTTTACGCTTTTTACTCCGAACCCACTGATTCCAAAACTTCTCCGGAAGCTCAAAGCGGAACCCTGCAGAATGATTCTGGTGGCCCCGGCGTGGCCCCGCCAGTTTTGGTTTACAGAGCTTTTCCTGCTCTCCATGGATCATCCAGTTCATCTGTGCCCAATTCCTTCCCTGCTGACGATGTCCCAGGGCCAAGTGGTACATCCAGATCCGAGCTCTCTTCAGTTAGCAGCGTGGCTCCTGAGCACCAAGAATTTCAGAATCTAAATACCTCGACAGAGTGTAGAGAGGTGCTTGCTCAAGCACGCGCACCGAGTGCAAATAAGACATATTGCTCGAAATAGAAGCGTTTCTGCCTGTGGTGCCGGCAAGAGAAAACTCATCATTACTCTTCTGCTCCTCATCAGATTTTGCCATACATTCTGGCATTGGCTAAATAAGCTCTTGCTCATTCCACTATCAAGGTGGACCTTGCAGGCATCTCTAGATTCAGACAGACTTCTTCTGGACCTTCCCTCTGGTCGGCAAGAATTGTAAAGCAATTTCTTAAAGGTCTTTTTAGAGTTTTCCCACCAGTTAGGCCTCCACTGCCTCTGTGGCAGCTTAACTTAGTCCTTTATCAACTCACGAGGCCGCCTTTTGAACCAATTCATAGGGCGGACCTTAAATTCCTCTCATGGAAAGTGGCTCTCCTTCTAGCCTTAACATCGACCAGGAGGGTAGGTGAACTACACGCTTCCACTATTCAAGAACCGTTCTAACAGTTTAAGAGTGAGTCTTTGATTCCGAGGACAAATCCCACATTTATCCCAAAGGTGCCTTCAGACCTTCATTTGAATGAACCAGTGATTCTCGAATCCTTTTTTCCTCGACCCACTACTCCAGCGGAGAGGGCTCTACACTCTCTGGACGTTCAAAGGTATCTGACATGTTATCTTCAACGTACCAAGGACTTCCGAAGATCAACATAGCTCTTTGTCGCTTTCAGTGCTCCTCACAAGGGTTTCCCTCTTTCAAAGCAGGGTATTGCTCGATGGATTGCCAGCGCGATCCAATACTGTCACCAATTGGCTGGTAAGCCCCTGGTGGGGCGGGTCCAGGCACACTCCACAAGAGCTATGTCTTCTTCAGTGGCTCTCATCACCAGAGTGCAGATCAAGGACATTTGCAGAGCAGCGACATGGAGCAGTGCCCATACCTTCACAAGGCATTACTGCTTGGACTCCTCCACGCGTAGTGACGCTGCAGTGGGATAGGCAGTCCTGAGGAACCTCTTCCAATAAGTGGTGAGCTTTCCCTACTAACCCTCCTTCCTTTTATTCGTTACTCGCACATTTTGTATCTCTTGATGTTCACTTACTATTCTATTGCCAATTCTCTTTGGATATTTTGTATCTCTAACAAATGTGATTTTATAACAATGTAATATTACACAAATGTGTGTTCTGACTGCTAGCTATTCTGATACAAGCAATGGGAATGTAGGAGAGTAGGGCCTGCTATCCTATGGTCACCCCAAATTTTTGCTTTTTGCTTCACTGGTTTTCGACTACTGAGGCTGTGGGCCTGCTAATCAGACCCCCAGCCTGCTGTTCTCTCCCTAAATTATTAATACATGTGCTATAGGTACATACCACAATTGGAAATGGACTCCTTGTTAGCCCCTGTACCATGCACTATAGGTGCTCAGGGCATAGGTGCCACCAAGGCCTACCAGGGGTTGCAGCATATCTTTTGCCACCCCTGGCTGGTTCTTAAATTGACACAACTGGCTGATCACTCAGCTGGGGCAAGGTGGTGTAATCACCCCTTGCTTAGATATAGTATACCTATAACTAAACCTATATCTGGACACATATAAACCTGTGAGCCACTCCTATGGAAGGCCTTATCAATCCTGGAGGCAGAGTGCGTGGTTTAATGTGAGATGGAGCTCTAGCATGAGCTGAGCCTGTCTGCAGCCGTCGGGAACAAATCCCTAAGCTGTTTCAGGATAATGCCATACCATATACTATTAAGTGTATTATAATCCTCGCGGTTATATAGCAACTTTGGTTTGGCTTTATCAAAACATGTCGTGTAAGGTGTCATACGATTTGGAATACTATCCCCTCGCCAGTTCTGGCGACGGGGATAGCATTCCACCCCTCTAGAGGGGTAAGAAATGTTACTTTACTGAAATGCGGTTAATTTTAAAAGAGCCTCAGATCCACAAAATGGATGCTTCTGCCACAGACACAAGTCTGACCCCCTGAAGCTGACCGAAACTCAGCCAAAGGGGCCTGGACAAAGGGTTTCCTGTCGCAGGGAGGTGTCACACCCCCCCAGACAGGAGATAGTGGATTGTAGCAGGGAGGTTTGAAAGAAACCAGACACTGCATGGGGAGCACAAGGCTACCCCTTGCATAATCCGGTCAAACCGGTTCTGGGGCACACCAGCCCCAGTCCCAGCGCGGCCTGGATCAAAGGAAAGGGGTGTATCCACCCCCTTCCTGGGTCCCACCCATAGGAGGGGACCTAGCAGGTAATCCAGCCCCCCAGATTTGAATAAGAGTGGGAGCAGTGCCAATGCACTTCAGATTATCCTGATGAAACATAAGAAATGAAACTCTGGACCCTTCGACATCCTACTCAACGGAGAAGACTGAAGAATCTCCCTTGTGGTCAAGGAGTGACCACCCTGTGCAAACAGGCACCATCTAGCATATCAACGTCTGCTTTGTTGCAGTTCCCGCTGGAACTCGAGCGACAGAGATCGACGAGATCAAGCTTGCCTGCCTTCTAACAGCCCGATCCACAGTCCCTGCAGAGCTGAGACCCGTGGAGGCGACCAGAAGCGTGGGGCCCGCCATCTTGAAAATACCATGAGACGCTGACCGTGCAGCCCACGAGTGACCCTCGAAGCTGTACACCGGGGTTTGAGAAGCCCCAACCCTGAGCCACTCTTGCACCGAAGTTCAGCCCTCCACACTCGACGAGTGCTGCGTGGGGCCCTTCTGCTTCTTTTGGCTCAACGCGTTGGCCCGGTCACTTGCCAGCCGGCTTGTGGCCCCTGTGCAGACGAAACTTGAAATACGACTTGTGACTCTGGTTGCTCCACATTTACACTGGCTCCCCTGAAAAGGAGCCCCCGCTCTGACCTTCCTGGTCCGAGTGAGAAGCAATCTCCCAGTTTCGCGTGGATTGCTTTTGCCAAGTGTTGTTTGCTCCAATCTTGAAGCCGACTGCGCCGACAGCGAGAACCTATGTGGGACAGATTGTGACCTGCTCCTGGACATCGTAGATGCCCCAGAGCCCACGTGACAGCGGAGAGAAGTTCCTCGACAACCACCTGATTGCGCCCAACATTGCCTGGTTCCATCCTGGTTCCACCCTGGTTACTGCTGAGTGACCCAGACTCTGTCCCCTCTGCTTTCAGGTACTTTTCGACTTGGGTCCACCCTTGGATCCCACCGGACACTTCTCCTTCCCATCGCCTGCAGCATCTTCAGCTTCAAGCACCAAGAGCCTGCGTGACGAAACCCGACACTACTACGACCCTGTGCACCCGCTTCCTGTGGGTGAGGTAACATTGCAACGCCGGTGTTCCCACACTGGTACACACCTCCAGGGTCTGTGTCTAAAGTTTTGTCTTTCTAGGTTCAGCGGAAGTGTCCTTAAATTCTATTTGTGTAACTTTTACGCACCATTGGCTTAACATTGGTACATGCTTGTGCTTTCAGCACTGCACCCGAATCCCGCGGGCTTTTCCCGACTTCAGCATTGCTTGTCCCGACTGCTCCCAGCGATTCCCTAGGCCCTAGGCCTAACCACTGATCGATTGGTATCTCTTATACCATTTTTTTTGTATATGGTTTGAGTGGCCCCTCGCCCTCATCCAAAATTGTGCAACTTTGTATGTTATACTGTGCTTTTGATTTATCGCTTGGGCCCCTTTGTTCATAAAGAATACTGGGGATTATTTTAATTAATAAATACATATATTTTTATAATATATACTTGTGTGGTGTCCTTTCATTTGATATTACAGGATTGTGATTGGTAAAACAGCTCGCTTAACACGACCTCTTGAGTTAAGCCTTTAAGGCTGCTTAGTCCCTGCTACCCCTAGGATAGCTTGTCTAATAAGGTTGACTTACAACCAGACACCATAAGGGTTGTTTGGACTGATACAAGGTGGTTCCAGAATTGGAGACATCATATATCAGGCCAACTTCTCACATTGGTGAGCAGCGGTGCGGATTTGAGCTTGCTGTTGTTTTACCATTGCAATCTTTTTATCAAATTGAAAGATCACATCAAGTACCTTAGGTACATATAAATCAAAAGCTTAGCATATTAAGTTCTACTGAACTTAGTAGTTGTAGATTAAAGGGATTAGCACACCCTGACTACAACTCACTCGCAAGGTACAGTAGGAAAACACTTAGTGTAGGTAAGTGCACCACTTACACCACACTAGAGTCATGTCTGACACAGGAAAGGCCCCAGGCTCTGCTTCTGTGACAGTTGACCTTACCAAGGCAACTTCCAGCTATGACAAACTAACCCACAAAGACTTGGTTGCCTTGTGCATCTCAAGAGGGTTAAAAAGGGGCAGAAGTCCCACCAGTCCTTCCCTGATAGCCATTCTAGAACAGGATGACTTAGAAAAGGCGAATGCAGTTCCCTTAGATTCAGGAGATGGAGTGAACCCCCCTGTAACTGATACCACTCCAGAGGAGGAAGAAGAGGAAGAAGAGGAGGAGGAGGAGGACTCAGATAGAGAGGACCTTGAAGATCAGGATCAGAGGGGTAACCAGGTTATAGTTGGCAGGCTTAACCAGGCCAACTTAGACATACTTGGGAATGGAGAGGGCCAGCACCTCCCCAGACCCCAAAACCACATTCTCCCAGGCAACAGAAGAGTAAGATCTCCATCAGGGGACTCTCATATTTCTAGTGCCTCAAGAGAATCTCAGAGAGGAATGACTCCCTCTCAGAGGAAAGAGCATAGGGCCAGGATGAGGGCTGTCAAACTCCAGATAGAGAGGGAGGAGGTAGCCCTGGCTCAAGCTAGACTTGCCTTGGCAAGAGAACAGAGGTTGTGTGGCTTAGATGCCACTGGTGGCAGCAATATTCCTAGAGAAAAAGACAGGGGCTATGACAATAGAAACCTGACAAAAATTGTGGCCCCCTACAAGGAAGGGGATGACATCCACAAATGGATGACTGCTCTTGAGAGAGCCTGCATGGTACAGCAGGTTCCTCAGGAACAGTGGGCTGCAATTTTATGGTACTCCTTTTCTGAGAAAGGGAGGGACAGGCTCCTCACAGTTAGACCTGAGGATGCCAAAAACTACTCTGTCCTGAAGAGTGCTCTGATTGAAGGGTTTGGCCTAACCACTGAGCAATACAGGTTGTTGTTCAGAGACACCCAAAAAGCACAGACTCAGGACTGGACTGATTTTGTTGATTGTGCCACTAAGGCTCTGGAGGGTTGGTTGCAGGGAAGTAAAGTTTCAGACTATACAGGATTGTACAATCTTATCATGAGAGAACAGATCCTTAATAACTGTACAAACCAGCTGTTGCATCAATACCTTATTGACTCTGATCTGACCTCTCCCCAAGAATTGGGAAAGAAGGCAGACAAATGGGTCAGAACAAGGATTAAGCAGAAACCCCAGAACCAAGGTGGTGACCAGAAGAAAACAGACCATAAGGGTGGGAATCAGAAAGATAAAGAAAAGGACCAGAAGTCTTCAGGCCCCCAAATTAGTAATAAGGAGGGTGGTTCCCAAAATGGAAACAAGAAAAAGAAGAATGATGGCCCAAAGAAACCTTGGTGTAATACCTGCAAATCAGTTTCACACTGGGGCAGTGACTGCACCAAGAAAAATCCAGTCCCCACCACTGCAGCTCCTAAAGCACCTGCACCCCCTAGTTCAGTAAGCAGTGGTGGTACACGGCCAAAGGGTGTAGTAGGGTTAACCCTGGGTACTGAGGTGGGACCTGGCCTAGTCAGAGTCCCTACTCAGGCAGTTCTCCTATTTGATGTGGACTTAGCTTTGTCCACTACAGTGAGTCCCAGTAACCTGTGCAAATATAGGCAGACGCCTTTGATAAATGAGAAACTGGCTCAGGCCTACAGGGACACATGTGCTAGTGTCACTATGGTGACACCTGACTTTGTGGACCCTGGACAGATTGTACTAGGTGAAAGTTACCTAGTGACCAATGCAAGCAACTCCACTACTTCCCATAGTGTGGCTGTTGCGAACTTCTCCTGGGGAGGGGTAGATGGCCTAAAGAAAGTTGTTGTGAGTGCAGACCTCCCAGTAGACTGTCTGTTAGGCAATGATCTTGAAAGCTCAGTTTGGTCAGAAGTGGAGTACAGGACTCATGCAGAAATGCTAGGGATTTCAGCACATGTCTTTGCAGTGACAAGGACTCAGGCTAAGAAGTGCCTTCCTGAACCAGTGGTGGATCTTGGAACAATGGACCAACCACAACCCAAGAGAAGGAGCAAGAGGGTTAAGGCTATGTCTTCCCCCTTGCCCCAGGTTGAGGATCAGATTTCACAGGAAACTGATTCTGCAGTCCAAGAGGAGACTGTCTCTGAGGAACTTGAAACTGATCAGGTTGAGTTTCTGGGGACAGGGGGACCCTCAAGGGCAGACCTGGGGCAGGCTCAATTAGATTGCCCTTCACTTGAACCCCTCAGACAGCAAGCTGCTGATGAGGCTGCAGGGAATGCCCAAGGTGCCCATAGTGTGTATTGGGAAGATGGACTCCTTTACTCAGAGGCTAGAGACCCCAAGCCTGGTACAACCAGGAGGTTGGTCATACCTTTGAAGTTTAGGGGTTTCCTTCTCACCTTGGCCCATGATATTCCCCTTGCAGGACACTTAGGCCAGAACAAGACTTGGGACAGGCTTGTTCCACACTTTCACTGGCCTCATATGTCAGAAAATGTCAAGGAGTTTTGTCGCTCCTGTGTCACTTGCCAAGCCAGTGGTAAGTCAGGTGGCACAACAAAGGCCCCCCTGATACCACTACCTGTGGTGGGGGTGCCCTTTGAACGTGTTGGAATAGACATTGTGGGTCCCATGGATCCCCAAACAGCATCTGGGCACAGATTTATACTGGTGGTAGTGGATCATGCCACCAGGTATCCAGAGGCAATTCCCCTAAGGACCACCACAGCACCTGTGGTGGCAAAAGCCCTCATTGCAGTTTTCTCAAGAGTGGGCTTTCCAAAGGAGGTGTTATCAGACAGAGGTACCAACTTCATGTCTGGATATCTAAAAGCAATGTGGAAGGAGTGTGGAGTAAACTACAAGTTTACCACACCCTATCACCCACAGTGCAATGGGCTTGTGGAGAGATTCAACAAGACCCTCAAGGGAATGATAAAAGGTTTACCAGAGAAGCTCAGGCGGAAATGGGACATCCTTTTACCCTGCTTGCTCTTTGCTTACAGAGAGGTCCCACAGAAGGGGGTTGGCTACAGCCCTTTTGAACTTTTGTTTGGCCACCCTGTGAGGGGTCCACTATGTTTGGTGAAGGAAGGATGGGAGTTACCTCTCAAAAAGCCTAAGCTAGATATTGTGGACTATGTGCTTGGTCTCCGCTCCCGGGTGGCTGAGTATATGGAGAGAGCATCCAAAAACCTGGAGGCAAGCCAAGAATTACAGAAAGCTTGGCATGACCAAAAGGCTGTTCTGGTTGAGTTCCAGCCAGGGCAGAAGGTGTGGGTGTTGGAGCCAGTGGCTCCAGCAGCACTCCAGGACAAATGGACTGGACCCTACCCTATCATTGAGAAAAAGGGAGAAGTCACCTACTTGGTTGACTTTGGAACCCCTAGGAGCCCCCACAGGGTGCTTCATGTAAATCGTTTGAAAGCATTTGTGGACAGGGAGGACATGAGCTTGCTCATGGCCACAGATGGGGAACAGGAGGAAGAGAGTGACCCTCTCCCAGACCTGCTTTCTCAGAACCCTGATGATGGTTCAGTTGATGGAGTAGCCTTGGCAGGCAGCCTCACTGACCAGCAGCAGATGGACTGCAGACAAGTTTTGCAAGCCCACAGACATTTGTTTTCACTCACACCCAGTCAAACTAACTGGTGCACCCATGAGGTGGACACCGGTGACAGTCTGCCTGTGAAGAATAAGATCTACAGGCAACCTGACCATGTCAGGGATTGTATAAAGGCTGAGGTGCAAAAGATGTTGGAGCTTGGAGTGATTGAGCCATCAGAGAGCCCATGGGCAAGCCCAGTGGTCCTTGTGCCAAAACCTCATACCCAAGATGGAAAGAGAGAAATGAGATTTTGTGTGGACTACAGAGGTCTCAATGCTGTCACTAGGACAGATGCACATGCCATTCCAAGAGCAGATGAGCTCATTGATGAATTGGCGTCTGCCAAGTTTCTGAGCACATTTGATTTGACAGCTGGCTACTGGCAGATCAGACTAGCTGAAGAGTCAAAAGCCAAGACAGCATTCTCTACCCCTAGTGGACATTATCAGTTTGTGGTAATGCCCTTTGGTTTGAAGAATGCACCTGCCACTTTCCAAAGGTTGGTGAACCAAGTCTTTACTGGGTTGGATGACTTATGTGCAGCATATCTAGATGATATTGCTGTCTTTAGCTCCACCTGGGAGGATCACCTGATCCACCTGAAGAAAGTTCTGGAGGCCCTGCAAAAGGCAGGCCTGACTATCAAGGCTACCAAGTGCCAGATAGGGCAGAGCAAGGTTGTATACCTGGGCCACCTAGTAGGTGGAGGTCAGGTTCAGCCACTGGAGAGCAAGATCCAGACCATACAGGACTGGGCTCCTCCAACTACCCAGACACAAGTCAGAGCCTTCTTGGGCCTGACTGGGTATTACAGAAAGTTTGTGAAAAACTATGGGTCCATTGTGACACCATTAAATGACTTGACATCCAAGAAGATGCCAAAAAAGGTTCAGTGGACAGTTAGCTGTCAAAAGGCATTTGATGACCTGAAGAAGGCCATGTGCTCTGCACCTATCCTGAAGAGTCCTGACTACTCCAAACAGTTCATTGTACAGACAGATGCTTCTGAGTTGGGGGTGGGAGCTGTGCTTTCACAACTTAATCAAGATGGTCAAGACCAGCCCATTGCTTTTATTAGCAGAAGGCTGACCCCCAGGGAGAAACGTTGGTCAGCTATTGAGAGGGAGGCCTTTGCTGTGGTTTGGGCCCTGAAGAAGTTGAGGCCATACTTGTTTGGTACTCACTTCCTAGTTCAGACAGACCATAAGCCCCTCTTGTGGCTAAATCAGATAAAGGGTGAAAATCCCAAACTGCTCAGGTGGTCCATTTCCCTACAGGGGATGGACTTTACAGTGGAGCACCGCCCAGGGACTGACCATGGTAATGCAGATGGTCTCTCCAGGTACTTCCACTTAGAACATGAAGACTTATCTGGTCAAGGTTAGTTTAATGTCCCTGCATTTTGGGGGGGGGGGGGTTGTGTAGGAGAGTAGGGTCTGCTATCCTATGGTCACCCCAAATTTTTGCTTTTTGCTTCACTGGTTTTCGACTACTGAGGCTGTGGGCCTGCTAATCAGACCCCCAGCCTGCTGTTCTCTCCCTAAATTATTAATACATGTGCTATAGGTACATACCACAATTGGAAATGGACTCCTTGTTAGCCCCTGTACCATGCACTATAGGTGCTCAGGGCATAGGTGCCACCAAGGCCTACCAGGGGCTGCAGCATATCTTTTGCCACCCCTGGCTGGTTCTTAAATTGACACAACTGGCTGATCACTCAGCTGGGGCAAGGTGGTGTAATCACCCCTTGCTTAGATATAGTATACCTATAACTAAACCTATATCTGGACACATATCAACCTGTGAGCCACTCCTATGGAAGGCCTTATCAATCCTGGAGGCAGAGTGCGTGGTTTAATGTGAGATGGAGCTCTAGCATGAGCTGAGCCTGTCTGCAGCCGTCGGGAACAAATCCCTAAGCTGTTTCAGGATACTGCCATACCATATACTATTAAGTGCATTATAATCCTCGCGGTTATATAGCAACTTTGGTTTGGCTTTATCAAAACATGTCGTGTAAGGTGTCATACGATTTGGAATACTATCCCCTCGCCAGTTCTGGTGACGGGGATAGCATTCCACCCCTCCAGAGGGGTAAGACATGTTACTTTACTGAAATGCGGTTAATTTTAAAAGAGCCTCAGATCCACAAAATGGATGCTTCTGCCACAGACACAAGTCTGACCCCCTGAAGCTGACCGAAACTCAGCCAAAGGGGCCTGGACAAAGGGTTTCCTGTCGCAGGGAGGTGTCACACCCCCCCAGACAGGAGATAGTGGATTGTAGCAGGGAGGTTTGAAAGAAACCAGACACTGCATGGGGAGCACAAGGCTGACCCTTGCATAATCCGGTCAAACCGGTTCTGGGGGACACCAGCCCCAGTCCCAGCGCGGCCTGGATCAAAGGAAAGGGGTGTATCCACCCCCTTCCTGGGTCCCACCCATAGCAGGGGACCTAGCAGGTAATCCAGCCCCCCAGATAAGAATAAGAGTGGGAGCAGTGCCAATGCACTTCAGATTATCCTGATGAAACATAAGAAACGAAACTCTGGACCCTTCGACATCCTACTCAACGTAGAAGACTGAAGAATCTCCCTTGTGGTCAAGGAGTGACCACCCTTTGCAAACCGGCACCATCCAGCATATCGATGTCTGCTTTGTTGCAGTTTCCGCCGGAACTCGAGCGACAGAGATCGACGAGATTAAACTTGCCTGCCTTCTAACAGCCCGATCCACAGTCCCTGCAGAGCCGAGACCCGTGGAAGCGACCGGAAGCGTGGGGCACGCCATCTTGAAAAGACCACGAGACGCTGACCGTGCAGCCTACGAGTGACCCTCAAAGCTGTACACCGGGGTTTGAGAAGCCCCAACCCTGAGCCACTCTTGCACCGAAGTTCAGCCCTCCACACTTGACGAGTGCTGCGTGGGGCCCTTCTGCTTCTTTTGGCTCAACGCGTTGGCTCGGTCACTTGCCAGCCGGCTTGTGGCCCCTGTGCCGAAGAAACTTGAAATACAACTTGTGACTCTGGTTGCTCCAGATTTACACTAGCTCCCCTGAAAAGGAGCCCCCGCTCTGACCTTCCTGGTCCGAGTGAGAAGCAATCTCCCAGTTTCGCGTGGATTGCTTTTGCCAAGTGTTGTTTGCTCCAATCTTGAAGCCGACTGCGCCAACAGCGAGAGCCTACGTGGGACAGATCGTGACCTGCTCCTGGATGTTGTAGATGCCCCAGAGCCCACGTGACAGCGGAGAGAAGCTCCTTGACAACCACCTGATTGTGCCCGACATTGCCTGGTTCCATCCTGGTTCCACCCTGGTCACTGCGGAGTGACCCAGACTCTTTCCCCTCTGCTTTCAGGTACTTTTCGACTTGGGTCCACCCTTGGATCCCACCGGACACTTCTCCTTCCCATCGCCTGCAGCATCTTCAGCTTCAAGCACCAAGAGCCTGCGTGACGAAACCCGACACTACTTTGACCCTGTTCACCCGCTTCCTGTGGGTGAGGTAACATTGCAACGCCGGTGTTCCCACACTGGTACACACCTCTAGGGTCTGTGTCTAAAGTTTTGTCTTTCTAGGTTCAGCGGAAGTGTCCTTAAATTCTATTTGTGTCACTTTTACGCACCATTGGCTTAACATTGGTACATGCTTGTGCTTTCAGCACTGCACCCAAATCCCGCGGGCTTTTCCCGACTTCAGCATTGCTTGTCCCGACTGCTCCCAGCGATTCCCTAGGCCCTAGGCCTAACCACTGATCG
The DNA here is from genome assembly GCF_964261635.1 of Lissotriton helveticus. Classification (NCBI taxonomy): domain Eukaryota; kingdom Metazoa; phylum Chordata; class Amphibia; order Caudata; family Salamandridae; genus Lissotriton; species Lissotriton helveticus. Next base: position 849,329,590 of record NC_136073.1, on the reverse strand, counting down.
ATTGGTATCTCTTATACCATTTTTTTTGTATATGGTTTGAGTGGCCCCTCGCCCTCATCCAAAATTGTGCAACTTTGTATGTTATACTGTGCTTTTGATTTAACGCTTGGGCCCCTTTGTTCATAAAGAATACTGGGGATTATTTTAATTAATACATACATATATTTTTATAATATATACTTGTGTGGTGTCCTTTCATTTGATATTACAGGACTGTGATTGGTAAAACAGCTCGCTTAACACGACCTCTTGAGTTAAGCCTTTAAGGCTGCTTAGTCCATGCTACCCCTAGGATAGCTTGTCCAATAAGGTTGACTTACAACCAGACACCATAAGGGTTGTTTGGACTGATACAAGGTGGTTCCAGAATTGGAGACATCATATATCAGGCCAACTTCTCACAGGGAATCTATGAAAGTTCCAATACTGGAGTAAGAAAACAAGTTACTTACCTGTAACTTTGGTTCTCCAGTATTGGCACTTTCAGAGATTTCCATGTGCCCACCCTCCTCCCCTGGGAAAGTTCAGCCTTCAGCATCTTCTGTTGTACAGTTACACAACGGCTACGAAAATCTGAGGCTCTGAGGCTCTCTCAGGAAGGTTCAATGAGGTGAGGCTGTTCTGATTGGCTGTTCGTTTTATTTGGTCTATTTTATAAAAAGAGGTGGATATGCTACAAAATGAGATGAGGCCTAGGCCTTATTCTTTTTTGTACCTATTTATATGGTATTTTTTATTTACCGATGACGTGGAATGCTACAACCAATGGTAATCTATGAAAGTTACCAATACTGGTAAACCAAAGTTACAGGTAAGTAACTTGTTTTCGTAGCACTTGTTGTAGGGTCAGTAGAGAGTCCAAGGCGCACCAATGGTTGTACAGTAGTTAGAGAGCTTGAGAGCAGTGATTGCGGTAGTAGAAAGTGTGGGAGCAGTGATGGTTGTAGGGTCATCGGAAAGTCCAACGCAGCAGCGATGGAGGCAGAGTGATTAGGCAGACCCAGACAGCAGGGTCATTAGGCTGTGAGACAACAGCAATTGTTTTTTTATGTGCAGTTTTATATAGCCTAAACTTTACCCGAAGGCACTGGAGCGCTTTACATGAGCGCTAGCTACATTATTCAAGGACACATTAATTTTTTAGGCTCAGGGAGATTAAGTGATTTTCCCAGAATCACAGGATGTTGAGCCAACGCCAAGACTGGAATCTGCTTCCCCAGCTACAAAGTCAGCAGCTCTGACTGTTAAGCGACATGCTCTCCCTATTGTTTTTCTTTTCGTCACATCATTAGAGAGCCTGACTCAGCAGTAATATGTGCTGTGTCATGGAAGAGTGAATCAGGGATAGAGGGTGTTTTATGGTCACTAGATGGTGAGATATATTAATGATGGATGTTGCAGACTGTGGGAGAGTCTGGGTCAGATATGATGGCTGTAGGGTCAGAGCAACGATTGAGACCGTGATAAAGGATGTATGGTCATCAGTTTGTGACAATGTGATGTGGGTCATCAGAGAGTGAGTTTGTGATACATGCAGTGGTAGTGAGACCACTGAAGATTGAGTGTGGGACAGGCACAACATTTGAGGGTCTTGGAGACGGGGAATCTGGACGACTTGATGGTTGCAGTATTATTTGAGAGCAAGTCTGAAGCCGATGTGAGGCGTATACAAAGATGTTAAAGCTCTATCCACATCTGATTATTTATGAGTCCATTATGAGATTAATATTTCAGACTAGTGTTTGAAGAGAAAATATAATTTGTACGGAATTTCACAGATTTAGTTCCATTTTTGAAAAAAATAGTCAAAATTAAACCGAAATGTGGGACACATGTTTGTTTCTAAAATGTGTTCTTTATTTAAAATGAATAACTAAAAAACAGAAGGGGATCATTGATTTGGTTTTGCCTAGAGATAGCATTAGTTGTTTGGCCAGGCTCCTGTAATCAGAAAATCCTAGATAAACATGCGTTAGTAAAGCCAATAGATTCGTCCTTGCTAAGCCGCTGATATATTTATTCATAAATATTGGCAAATCCTAAAATGGACCCAGAGAACAAAGGTGGAATTTGCCGATGCCACAAATAATCTATCGAAGACCAACAATACCAAAAGATAAGTTTGCTCACAGTTGTGTGGGGAAACCAAAGCAGAAGATGTCTTAATTAAAGGAAAGGACTGGATTTTTCACTTGCCGCAAGTGTAAATAATATGGAGTTACAATTAACCCCTTGCATGCGGCTGCGATTTTGCGCCTGTGCGGCAAAATCGCAAGTGGGCGGGGGGCCGTCATCAGCACACGAGCGCCGTAGTGCATGATGGCTGGGGGCCGTCATCAGCATCCAAGGGGTTAAGGAATAGGCATGACCACCCACCAATACATTGAAGCAAATGAAGCAAAACATTATTTGTGATTCTTCTTTGATCATTTACATCTTGATTTTTCTGTGTCAAAAAGATATTTAAGAAGCACAATATTTGCCCTCATATAACGGATAGATGAGCATTTACTAACACTCGAATGTGAGGAAGATACTTATCCGATTGTGAGGCATTTCAAAGACATACATCATAGTGATAAAAGGCAACTCGATTTCTTCTTCATAATCCTACAGGGGGTTCTGATAGAGAGACAGCCTCCGTTAACGTAGACAGACGTATTATTGAAGCACTGGATAGTGTTGCCCCGCTGCGGCAGATCAAAACTCTAAATAGAGTACAGAAATCGGCAGCTTGGTATAATGATGACCTTCGCCTAGCCAAGACTGATTGTAGACTCCTGGAGAGGCAATGGAGGAAAGGCTTTCTCAATCAGGCCAAAACGAGATATTTAACACAGAGAAGGAAATATCAAAGGCTCATTAGGCAGGCTAAGGCAACTTACTATTCAGTCAGAATTGGAGCTGTGGGTAGTTCCTCTAAGGAACTCTTTAAGATCTATAAAGAGATCTCTTTACCAGCAGCTCACACTGTTGTCACCGAGGGCTCGGTTGACTCTTGCAACCGCATTGCTGTTTTTACTTTGATAAAGTGGGATAGATATATTCCTCCTTTCCGGGCCCCAGGAAAACGGCCGCAGAATTCAAGGAACAAGCGGGAGAGCTGGGGGAAGGTTTAAGGCTGGACGGCTTTATGACTCCCCCCCCCCCCCTCCAGCTGGGGGAAAGCGCTCAAACTCTTGAGCCATATATTAGGCACCTCTTATAGCCTTTATGGAAGAAGCCAACCTCCTGCACCACACTCAATTCGGCTTTCGGTCATTACATTCTACAGAGTCAGCTTTGTTTATGGCCATGGAGACTATTAGGCAGGGAGCAGATGAGGGTCAGAATATGGCGCTCATTCTTTTAGATCTGAGTGCCGCCTTTGACACTGTGGCACATTTCACCTTGCTACAGTGTCTGAACAGAGGCGGTGTCTGACGGTCTGCTCTTAAGTGGATACAATTATTTCTGATGGGACGTAGTTTCCAGGATAGGCAAGGTTCATATTACTCTGATTCTGTTAATTTGGACCAGGGAGTGCCACAGGGATCTGCCCTTAGCCCTACCCTTTTTAATTTATATGTATCCCCGATAGCTGGGTTAGTGGAGGGCTTTAGAGTCATAATTGTGTCATATGCAGATGACACACAGCTGGTCATCTTGCTATCACGTGCGCCGGGTGTTGATGCATCCAACTTCAGAGCATGTATGCAGGAGCTTGCCACTTGGATGGCGGACAACTGCCTGAAGTTGAATGGTATCAAGACGGAGGTGATTGCGGTGGACGGGGGTCCCTCTGTGTGATCATCAGTATGGTGGCCATCAAGTCTGGGTCCCGCTCCAACACCAAGCCCCTTGGCTAAGAACTTGGGTGTGTGGGTAGACTCCAACCTAACTTTTGAATCCCATATCAGACGGGTGGTGGGTAAGTATTTTGGTGTTTTGAAAAGCATGCATAAAACCATGGATCACCTCCCGATTGAGGCCAGGAAGGCGCTAGTGCATGCACTTGTTACGTCACGCCTGGACTATGGCAACATTTTATATCTGGGTGCTACGGTTAAAAGTCTGAACCGGCTCCAGGTGATGCGAAATGCTGCTGCACGGTTTGTGCTAAGACGGCCGAGGCGGACTGACTCTAAAGGAGCATTGGACACTCTTCACTGGCTTCCTGTCAGGAAGAGAATCATGTTCAAAGCGCTCTGTTTGTGCCACCGCATTGTCCAAGGCAGGGGCCCCAGAGATCTTCGAAGTCTCATTACCCTATACAAGCCCACACGGTCCCTTAGATCTAGTGGAGCGGGTCTGGTACTCATTCCAAGAGTGAAGAGGGACCGGATGGGTGGAAGGTCTTTTAGGCTTCTGGCGGCTAGGAGGTGGAATGTACTTCCCGTTGAGCTCCGGCTGGAGCCATCAGAGCGCAGTTTTAGATCAGGGCTTAAAACGTACCTCTTTCGAAAATAGGGGACCACGTTGACATTGCAGGTAGGGGGGTTTACTCAGCTACTCACTATAGCACGGGGACACGCCATCTGGCATAACCAGGCGCTTTATAAGCTCCCTTATTATTATTATTATTATTATTATTATTATTATTATTATTATTATTGTTATTATTATTATTACATATATTAATTAATCCAATAAGGGGCAGGGAGGGCGATACACCAATGTTGAAAAGAAGAGAAACGTATCACATCTCAAGTTTGGAGACATTCTTTCCAAATGGAATGAATAAAGACAAGGAGATGACAGCACTATTGAAAGAATGATACAACCTAAGGTGAAATGAGCAGGTGCAATCATTTAGTTAATAAGACAGAGGGAGGTTGTATTGCACTGGTGATGAAAATGATGGCTCTTGATTAATATTATGATAATATTTGAGAACTTGTGACTTTCAGTAACATTCACCCACTCGGGCATATATGAACATTGGTAAATATTTGCGAATCATAGCCAGACAACAGATGTGTTGCTTTCAAGTAACAGGTATTTTTATCTTCTGTGAATTTATCCAGTGTTAATGGTTCTTTGGATTATTTGAGACTTGACAATAATTGATTTAATTGTTTCAAATAATGTTCCAAGGCTGAAGTTGATATATTAAAAGCTCTTCCGCTAATTTTGTTCATAACAATGTACATTCAAATCCACATAGGACTGGAACCACAAATCATCCCTGTCAATTTTGTTGGACGGGCCCCCAACCCCAGGGAGGAAGGGGGCGTAAGTGTCAAGCACTGCTGCTTAACAAAACCACTCCCCAGCACTGCTGCTTAACAAAACCACCCCCCAGCACTGCTGCTGCTTTTGTTACTGGGGGCCGATATTGCAGCATTGTTGCAAAAACGACCCCAATAAGAAAACCGGCTCACACCCTTCCAAACCCGGCCCCCATCCTTCCAGCCTCCCGGGCAAACGCCCAATGCCCGCTACAGCCAGTCGTGCCCTGTTCAGAGCTCCTTCTCCTTGTCATTTTTTCCTTTCTCCTTTAGGACTCCTGTATGTAGGCCTCTTCACTTGAAACCACTCAGGTGTTAGCCCTGATGCACAAGTGGACAGATTAAAGGGTGGTTCGGTGAATGCTGTCACAATTGATCTCAGAACCCAAGAAGAGGTCATGAAACAAAAGAATGTTCTACAATGCCTGTTGCTGTTGATTGTTAGAGTTGTGCGATAGGGTACAGAGAATAGCTTTTCCCTCTACACTGAATAAACCCTTTAAGAGTCACCCTCATTGGCGAAAACATAGTGAGCTCGCATCCATAGGCAACAACCTTGGAAAGTTTGTACCTCAAACCTGGCCTCAGGACTTGTGCTGGCACTATGAGAGTCTTCAAACAAAAGAAGTGTGTCCAATGCTTTATATTATATAAGACCACAAGAAGGAGCAAACAGACGGCTTCACTTGAGACGTTTTTAGAAAGCCCTCACTCACCACCTAGTGATGGCATGCTTCATCATCGGGCCCCACCTAAGAGACCGAGTGTCTCTTTGGTGTGCTGCAACGCCAGATTTACTGCGGAGCGGGTTGGTGAGTTCAGGCAGTGTTGTGTAAAGAAAAATAACTAGTGAGTGGTGAATGGTTAAAAAATAGTCCGTAGTGTATCAAAATAACTTTATTTAAATGATCACTAAGGATGGGATTTAAAATTATGTGTTGGAAATTTTGTCCACAATTAGTTGAGTGGTAGTTTCCTAAATATCAGTCGACATGTTTCAGCCACGAAACGGTGTAATTTTACCTGGCATTCATCAGGACTCTGCGTGTGCTAAACCCTGGTGGAATGGACGCGCTAAGGCCCACCCTTACCTAGGGGCGTGAAAGTGAAAATTAACAAAAAGGTGAAAAGTGCAAAAAAATTAGGAAGGGAAGAATGTCTTCCTAATTACTCCTGGTTTAGGGGGCTTCCAGCTTAAGGGTTTCTGCACTTTCGTGGTGTTAGGAATTCGCACCATGGGTCTCAGGAGGGGGGTGGGAACTAAATTGGCACACCGCCCTCGACGCTCGGCACCCGCTGTGTACCTGCATCTACCCTCGACCGGACCCCGAAGATTAACTATGAGAGCCTTGCCTACTCTTTGTAAGCAGCCATGCCCATTGCCCTGTCACAATGTGGAGAAACAACTGGACCAAATACTAACACATCCCAGTGCTGCTCATATGCCCGGGGTCTGGAGAAAAGCCCTGGCCAAGGAAGTGCATTGTGTAATATTTATTTGCTTGCTGTGAAGAACCTTCATGATTGCAAGGAAGCACGTCATTGTGTACCTACAATGCTGCTTGCATGAATTAAGATGCCAGAGAGAAAGTCAGCGTGGGTGTCCCTGAACATGAGATGTAAATACAGAGTGGATCCAGCCAATCAGCGTGCCCCGTAGATCGCAACACCCAGTTCTGGCTTGGCATCAACATCTGCCCGACTGCTGTTTGTCAGCAGTGCTTAGAATGTGTTAGCAGCAGGCACAGCGCACTGGAGCAAACCTGGAAATGCCTGGAGCGACTTGAAGATGCACGCGACATAATCATTGTGAAATTCCATCTGCACACCAGCTACTTGTACACAGATTATGCAAACATCTTCAGTTTGATTGAGTGCAGTTTTCCAAGTGTTTGGAGTGTGATGTCTGATGTGAATCTCAGATTCTCTTGGGACCACTCAAATTACCCCAGTGCACGTCTTTATGAATACTGCGTAAACGAAGCCAGACTAAGTACCTTCAAGGGGCAGGCATGAGTTTGCCCCGAGGTTCCCCATGCACTGGAACTTTTGACTTCCTCCTTGCTATTATACCCCTTCCAATGTACTTTTTTTTATGGCCTTGGAACTTTTGCACTCTTTCCATCACGGAACCTGAGTACAAGAAAAGATTTAAATTCTGATTCATAAGCAAATACATTTTTACATCAGAATTCCGAGTTGTGTGATAATTGTCTCACCCTCACGGTTTTCAACTTACGGATTTCAGAGAACAAACCTGACAAAACGTATTAATGAATGAATGTCTGGAAAAAGATTAAATGGGATGTTCAGCGTGTTAAATACAGAATTCCACATTTTATACTTCATTTCCCAGTACAAAACTGGCACCCGGTAAATACGTCACCCAGGGTAATGTATTTACTGTGCATGAAAAAAAAACTTACCCCCTCCACCCCCAGCTGATCCATTTGTAATCAGGGCCATTAGTTGGTGACTTTTTGGGCCGGCTGCAGTAGCCAGTGACCGCCATCCCTGGCGAAGTGGGCGGAGGCAGGGTTGTAAGGTTTAAAACCTGCACAGGTCCTTACGTTTCCCCTTGGTCTTAGCTTGACTCATGCTGCAGGAGTTTTCAGCATCCAGGCCTGATGTTGTTACATCTGGAGTGATAAACATGGTGCGGGGGCATTGCATGCGCTCAGAAAAGTGCTTCTACGCAGTTGGGCGTCTCTTGGAGCCCAAATGTGAAATACATATAATTGTAGATAGATAGATAGATAGATAGATAGATAGATAGATAGATAGATAGATAGATAGATAGATAGATAGATAGATAGATAGATAGATAGATAGATAGATAGATAGATAGATATTTATTCACTAAAAAAAAGGTAAAAAGATGTTAGAGTTTGGGCTTTTAATAAGATAAAAACTATTGTTTAAGAACAAAAATAAAACCTGATATTCGTCACTTATAGTTTAATGAGACTACTATAACTGGTCTCCCTGCCATGCACTGCTTATGACCTCACATATTACATCCATCATGACATGTTAATTTACATCATTGATGACATCACTGATGACATCTCATATGGCATAATTTGCGACATCACTCCACAAGCATGGAAATCGCTTGAGCCCATGGTCGCAAGCATGATTGTGCACTTTGGAAGTTGTCTGTGGCATCATTTACGAGTCCCTAGGTCTCGTAAGGGGTTGTGGTGTCACCCCCATTTACATATATAAGACCTGTGCTGTACAGTGATGGCGTGGTCCAGCCCATCACCTTCGCAGAGGTCATCATGGACTTCTAGTCACGCCGAAGGCTCTAACCACTGTGGCGTATTGTATTGTATTGTATTGTAATTGCATTTATATAGCGCTTACTACTCCTGACGAGGCTTCAAAGCTTTTTTTTGGCGAGTTGCATGCTACTCCGGGACCCATAGAGGATTAGTGTTGAATTACTATAGTGAAACATGCAAGTACATTTTAAGTGGTGGATAGGTTAGTCAGTTATTTGGATTTGCAATGATAGCAGAAGGATAGAGGAGGAAAAAGGTTTGTATTTATATAGCGCTTGTTACCCCTGATGCGGTGTTGATGCACGCTATTCAGGAAGCCCATAAAGGATTAGTGGTGAATTAATATGGTGAAATAGAGCAAGTGGTGTCACTAAAACTGTGATCGATTAAGTGGGAGAAGGGAGTGGATTCTGTCCCTCAGCGGGGTTACAGCCTCGCTCCCCACAATGCATCAAGGCCCTAAGACATATATGCCAACGCACCCGGTTAAGGCACGAGACGAGGGCAAAATGGTTTTATTTTGCCTTTCCCACCTCAAGCTGCCTCCAGTGCAGTGCAAGACATTGAGGAAATTAAAAGTATGTTAGGGAGAGAATGTGGCCTAACGGCTAGAACGGTCGACCTTGAAGTTGGGGAACCGGGTTCGAGTCTCCAGGGACCCTCAACATCCTGTGATTCTGGGCACATCACTTAATCTCCCTGTGCCTAACAAAATGAATGTGTACGTCATGTAAAATGCTCTTATACCTTTGGTTCGAGCTCAAGCTATATAAAACTATTTTAAAAAGTGCTGAACTGGTGATAAGGCTCAATGGATTAATTAATATTTTGCTGAAATCCAATTTGCACAAGATTGGTCCTGGACTGTAGTACCACAGTTAGAAAAAAAAGATGGAATGGAATGACCACGGGGTAATGATCAGTGGCTGAGATGTATTCACCCATTCCACTCATAATTTTTTTCTTGCCAAGAACTGGAAGCTGCACCAAGTAACACGTTTGATTCCAAGTAAGACTGACTCAGACTTTCATCCTTCCAAGATCGATAAAAGGGATGCGATGCGAGCACAGTGTGGGAAAAAGCAATATGTTAAAACAGCGCTTTAGATGGAAGTGTAGTAATACTGGCACTCGCTATCTCAGAGTACCTGTTTGCTTCTAAGAAACGCTGTCACTGTCCCATTAAATTAGGTGAACTGTGCGGAAAAGTGCAGGTAATCTCCCATTCAAATTAAAGAAGTGCAGGTACTCAGTACCTGACAGTGACTGCCCCTTTAAGGCACTGTGTAAAAACAGATTTCATTATTATATGTGAACGGGACAAGCAGATTGTGGTATCCACTATACATATAATAAGTGGCAGAGCAATAGTACAATCGGCTCCCTCGTGCACCGGTTCCAAAGTAAACAAATTAAAATAACAAACACATCTGTAACTGCGATGCAGTCCACCTACCCGGTGCCACTGCACCTACTGCAATATTTACGCCCCTGCCTGCATTTATACCTGTGCATAAGTAGGTGGCAATGCTTCAGACAGACGGCCAGTTGGCACCCCCTGCTGACAGCCCCCTTGTGCATTGGAATCTGGAGAGGCGGGGGGTGCCCCCCCACCATAAACCCTCCAGCGCTCCCCATGACGCGTCCTCTCCTCGCACGCTCACTCCGCGCGCTCATTAATGCCTGTCAGCTCGAATCAGCGTTCGATGCAAAGGGGGATCTGAGGAGGGCTTCTGGAAAAATCTCGGGTAATGCAAACCTTGACGCTGCCTCCCTCTAGGAGGGAATCGGACATTACAGACGCTCCAAAGGAGGAGATGTGGCCTAAGGGGCAGAGCTGTCGACTAGGGAATTGAGGAACCTGGCTCGAGTCCCAGCGTCGGTTCAACATCCTGTGATTCTGGGCAAATCCCTTAGTCTCATCGTGCCTAAAAAAATATCATAAGAAACCTGCCCTTATATAATGTATTTTGGTGCTCGTGCAAAACGCTCTAATGCCCCTGCGACAAGTTTGTCATTTAGGGAGTCGCAGCTGCGACCACCCCTGGCTTGCATCTCCCTATCCCTGGCACTGCTTTTGTGACCCCTGGCCTCAGAGGTGGCAAAATCAGTGTCTGGAAGGGAACACAGGGGCAGTTCTTGCAAATGGACGCTGGTTGGACCCCCATGTGCCTGGTTTCTGTCAATTTTCTTATTATAAAAATAACGAATAATATTCATTATTAGTGTATTACAAAATGGAATACATTCGCTGGGATATGACCCCAATCTGGAAGCTAAGGTTAGGAAAAAAAATCCTGTTGAATGTATGTTGTATGCATGCTTGCAGGTGAGTGTGTGTATGTGCACAATTGTGTGTGCATGTCTCAGTATGTGTGAGCATGTGTGTGTGAATCAAAGTAAAGCTCAAATGGCATGCAATGTCACTTCTGCCACCCTTGGCATTTTGGTGAACTGAGGTTCATGAAGTTCGTGCTATACAAAACAGCAAAAAAGAAAAATATAATCTCTATCACTGCAGAGGCAGAGAGTCCCTTGTGCTGTGGTCTAGTGTTTGCTAATGATTGTCTGCTACCAAAAATAAATTAGAACCAGTTAATAACATCCAGTTTATTTCTGGACTTCCTGCCGCCCACAACTCTGCAGGCCTGAGAAGGCCTGTTTGAAGGTCGCTGAACAGTGGATTAAAACCATCCTGGAGTAGGAAATAGAGGACCCTCGATGGACAGAGGGCGCCATCTTGGGTTAGAGTACACAGGAACTCTAGGACATGGGCAGACTAAAAGTCTGCCCTACCATGGCAGGTCTGAGAAGGCTACTACACAAGGAAGAGATGTGTTGAGGGCTCCTGGAGACAAGATTTCACGCCACAGGAACAGTGGACGGCTTTTCATCAGCCCGGAAAGAAGTCTCCACCCAAACAAACTTCTGCTGCCCATTCCCAGAAAGTTGAGCTGGTCTGGGACAAGGATTGCAACCATAAATGCTGGTTGAAACTTCAACCCCAGAGGCTGAGAGGTGGCCCTGGGATACCATATGGCAAAGTTACACCATGCCGCCATTTTATCAGCTAGCCCATCCCTGCCTCAACAATGATTCTTCATCTACTGATCTGCACTGGCTCGCTTGCGCGGGCAGACTCAAGAACTGGGTAGAAGGTGGAAGTGGACCACTATATAATCTATAAGGTTCACATCCTGTTCTGATCCGCACATCGCCTCTAGACTGGCCGGGTCCATCCTCCTCTGTCTGGAAGGGGCACCACTGTGGGTGGCATAAAAAAAAGCACTAACCTTTCCTCCAGATTTGGGAAATGCTTGGGGCTTTCTCCTACCTGGATCTAAAAGTTTTGCTCCACCACCATTTCAGACCAGACCCTCTAGAAAAGACCCCCAGGTGCATCAATGCCGGCACACTCCGGCTTCGCTGGAAATGAAAACCACTGAACCCCCGGCCCCCTGAAAATAAATGTGTTCCATCTTCCATGGGCCGACAATGCGCAGCTATAGAATGACTCTAAAACTCCACCACACATGATAATAAAATAAATAAATGAAATACCAGTATTTGTAAAGCGCACAGCTACCTCCGAAGTGGTGTCCCGGCGCTGGGGGCCCTCGGGAAGATTAGGCGAGCTATTGCCCAAAGTCACATGGTGGTGGGCTAGCTTGCCACCGGTGCCGGGGATCGAACCGTGAACCCCGTAGTCCGGAGTCAGGCACCCTGGCCGCTGCGCCACACCTCTTCCACTGATGATCACTTGACAACAAGGTACGTGTAACCTGGCCCATAGAAATGTTGCTAAGTGACTGAAACCCATGATGGGAGCTGTGGAGCGCGCTGTTGTTCATTAATGGGTCTACGCAAGAATCACCACCAACCCCCCAAAGAGACTGCAGAGCATACAGAACTCGACGGCCAGACTCATGCTTGCCGTCCCTAGAGAGACCCACATCACCCTACACACCTCAAGAAACACCACTGGATACCCGTCTACAAGAGATACCAATTCCAGATGCTGACCCACGCTTACAAAGCCCTGCACATTCAAGGGTCAGCAAACATCAACCACCGCCTGAGCTTCCCCAACCTTCCAGAACCTGCTCTCCGCCTCACTTTCCCTTGCTCCCGCCGTCTGCATTCGCCGAAGCAATAGTGGAGGATAATCCATCTCCCATCTCGCCGCGGAGTCCTGGAACAGCCTCAGCCTCAGGACCGCACCCTCTCTTTAGGAATTGAGAAAGGGACACAAGACCTGGTTGTTCAAATGAGTCCACACAGCGCCTGGGTACCCTCACGGGTGAATAGCAGTGCTCAATAAACCCGGCTGTCTCGAGGTATCACGCAAGTCCCTCACCAGGATTTACAAGGGAAAAAAAATTGAACTCCGTTGTCTGTGCCTCTAATGCTGGCACTTTGACTAATTCTTTTTTAGCTTTCAAAAATTCTTACTTTTTTGATGATTTTATGGATGTTGTTTTCCCGATTTTAGCAAGGAAACTTTTTATTCAATGGAGATACGGCACTTTATCACTTAAAGCTTTTACAAGTAAATGGTCAGCCTCCACTAATAAGTCTTGCCCAGGATGCAGCTGTGACGTAGAGGACGAACTCCATGTGCTCTTCTTCTGTCCAGCTTACACTAAATACAGGAAGTATTGGCTGTTACCACTTTGCAGAAACTTAGCTTTCAAAAATTGTTTACATGCTTTTAGAATCCTAAAGACTGACACATCCAGTTCTATCGTATTTGCACTTTCTAAGTATTTGTTAGCTATGTGGTCCAAGCGACACCAATTAACTGATATTGAATGCTAAGGTTTACAATACTCTGAACTTTTTTACTGCAATTACGTCTAATATATATATACAATGAATTTCACGGTGTCTATGTAACGAATTTTATATTTTATCTCCTTTTATCGTGGTTTACTCTGTACTCTTTTATGGCCTGAATGGCCGAAATAAAGAATTTTTGAATTGAATTGAATTGATTGATTGAGAAGGATCCCCAGGGTCAGGATTATCCCAAGGCACAGAACGTGAGTCGGCCTGCCGAGGTGGGCTGCACGGTTCTTTAGAGCATTCTGTGGATACAGTAGTATTCTAGGAGCTAGGATGCAGCTTATGAGGCTGATTTGGTCCAGGGGCTGTAGTCCATTAGCGGGTCTCAGAAGGTTTAGCCAAGTAAGAGTATGTCAGCACGCAAAACTTGAGGAGGCCTGTCCAGGTGGGCCAAGTGCTCATGTGCGCTGGTTCTCAGGTAACATGGTATAACGGCAGCGGTCACACTGGTTGTACGTTGATTGGACCCACGTGTTGTTGCTCATTACTGGGTCCCAGAAGGTTTTCTCTATTCAGGAACAGGAGATTGGGCAAAATACGTGTAAGCTTCTGCTGGTGGGGCGTGCACCCAATTTGTAGGTTGGCGGGTAGGATGCCGGGCCTTTAGGCACTTTGTAAGATTGATTTGGACCAGATGTTGTCCATCATTACTGGATCTGTGAAGATTGTCTCATATCAGGAACAAGCTAATGGACAGGCTTGGCGTACGTCTATTATGGAGGGGAAATACACTCCTAGGAGCAGGTTTGTACATAGTACAGCGTGCTAGGAGGTGTGTACTAGGGTGTGGTGGACCGGACAAGAGGTTGTTAACTCATTGTGTGGTCCCAGAAGCTTTACTATGTCAGGAATGTTCCATGGCTCCAACAAAAGTCTTGTCAAGGTTGGCTCCAATACACAACCCCTGCATAGGAAGGATGCCAAGAGGCAAATCTGGGTAATTGTTTATTCCCACATCCCAGAAGAGTTTCCCACTTCAAGAATATGCAATAGCAAGGAATCAGGGTGGTGAGCTAGGTGCTACAGTGGAAACATTAGATGGGAAGGACAGGATGAATGCCCACCCCTCTGGTGACCCAATGCAGGGATCTGTATTTGACCTAGCGGTCACAGGTTCAAATCCCTGCAGGTCCACTCAGCCTTTTATCCTTCCGAGGTCAGTAAAATAAGTACAGCTGAGTTAAGTAACAATCATTTTTGTTATTCAGTGTCAAGATTCCCCAGTGGGGATTTTAACACCACTATGGACGCAGAGATTGATCGACAGCCCCCAAGAACCACGAGTAGTTCCACTCACAAACTCCGAGACTTTGTAGACTCGCTAGGCCTCCTTGACATATGGAGAACTAGACACGCAGTGGATAGACATTTCACATTTCATTCAGGAGTGCACAATACCCTATCCAGACTTGACTATATTTTTACTCTAGCCACAGGGAAACTCGGTCTAGTAGAGGTCAGGCACTTACCCAGGGGCATATCGGACCACTCCCCAATCCTGATCACATATGCTCCATATACCCCACAAAATCAGAGGCTGTTCCCGATCCGCCCAGGGTATCTTAAGAATCGTAAGATAAGTAAAGCCCTTATTAGGGCGACGAAATGCTACTTCACAGAAAACCAACATTCGGTCTCATCCCCCACTACACTATGGGAGGCATACAAGACGGTGCTCAGAGGTCATGCTATCTCCCTAATTACGGGTCATAAGCGAGAGACACAGAAACTCATTGATGAACTGGAGCTAGAGGTAGCACAGGCGGAAGCTGCCCTGGCAACAACCATGACTGAGGTGGCCGCACATAGATTGCTCTTAGCACAGCGTGAGTACAAGACGTTCGCGAGTGAAGAGGCCACCGCTAGACTGACCACGACGCAGCGCATGATTTACGAACAGGGAGATAAAGCTGGCCGATTACTGGCCTGGTTAGGAAAGAAGGAAAGAACACACAATTGGATAGCTCAGATAAGATCTACAGAAGGAGACATAGTAAATAAGCCGCATCAAATTGCTGAAGTTCTCGCAGGACACTACAAGACAATTTATACTCCGCGGGCCACTGCAACGGTGGACGACAAAATAACATTCATTCAAGATATACGTATGCCTGTGCTAGACGCAAAGGCTATAGAAGCCCTAGAGAGCGATATCACTCCGGAGGAACTCACATAATCCATTAGGGCACTGCATCCGGGTATTAATTGGTTCTTATATGCACTGCAAAACACACCATTCCATATTCCAGCAACATATTTCGCGGCAATCAATGCGGAAGTTACGACCTTGCTATGGGACGGAAAGGCACCCTGCATAGCCCTACACAAATTAACTAGAAACTGGTATGATAGAGGGATAGCTCTCCCAGACATCAAGGTATAGTATTGGGCATCCCAGCTCGTAGCAATTAATCAATGGCTCCACATTCCCCAAGAGGATCCAGCGTTTAGATTAGACAGGCACTTGCTAGCTCCATCGGGAATCATGGGGGCACTGTACAATAAAAAGAAGAGACGCAACATAACAGGTCCAACGTCATATGCCCTACATATATGGTTTGAGGCGCAGAGGGCAATTGGGATGGAACGATGTAGTGACACTGGCGACTCCTCTATGGGACCCAAAACTACTCGGGATGTTGGGTAACACCAAGGGATTTCGCAATTGGGACCTAATAGGTATACCCACAGTGGGAGACCTGTGGCAGAAGGGAAAAATGGTTATTTTTGCCCATTTGCAGGCCACGTATGGCTTAGTGCAGACAGAACAATTTCGATATTTGCAAATTAAGCATGTACTCCAATCCCTATTGCCGCCAGGGCCATGACCTGAAGAATCCTCGCCGCTAGAGGATAGACTCTTAACGGATCACCTGCACACGAAAGCGATTTCACTGACCTACCCTAAGATAATCAACAATTACTCAGATCCCGTAGCAGCGCTAAAGGTTACATGTGAGCGAGATCTGGGAGCCATCGAGGAGGCTGACTGGCGGGAAGCGCTTGCGTCTCCCAGAGCGGTAGCAATCCCATCAAGACTAAGGCAAGTGTAGCTTAAAATCTTACACCGCACATATTACACAAGGACGCTCCTCCACAAAATTCACCGCGCAGACACACCACTCTGCCTTAGACAATGCGGGGAGGCAAGGACGTTCTTCCATAATATCTGGCAGTGTCCCAGGGTCGTTTCCTATTGGGCGGCGGTGATGCGAACACTCTCGCGGGTCACACATGTCACAATATTGCCAGAACCGAGGTACTGCTTGCTCAATATCTGGGAGCCCACAGATCTTACCGGTTTGACCCAAGACTGGGTGACGCTCAGCATTACAATAGTAAAACGTAACATCGCGCAGCGATGGGGATCCAGGGAGGATCCAGGGAGGGCCCCACCCTCAGCCTATCGTGTAAAGATATGGATGTGGCAATGGTGGCAGAAAAATCAGTATTTATCCATCGAGGATGTCCGAACAAATGGGCAAAGGTCTGGGGAGGCTGGAACAGCTATAGAGGTGACATATGTGATCCTCCCCAGGTGAAAGACTCCGAATCAGATGCTGGTGTATGACAAAAAGCGGTCAGTGGGTACGTGTCGACTATATAGTTATCGGAAGCAAGGAATACACAGATTGATGTTAATGCCTAATAATCTGTCTCTAAAATACTGTAAAAAGAGCGTAAACAAAATATTGAAATGTATATTTAGATGTCATGCAGATGTATTATCTATGCATTGCCATGCGAAATGTTCAATAAAAATTGTTTTTAAAAAAATTAAAAAATCCCCCGTGGATGAAAGTGATTTTTAATGCTCGTCTGATCAAAATATCCATTCAAACCATGCATAGCTGGATTCAACATACCCACCTCTGAATCTTTAAAATGTCTTTGTTGATGTTGAAGGCACACTTTCAAAAGACGAAGACAAAATGGGCAAATGTCAAACGACAATAATGGGCTAGATTATCACGGGTGTTCTTGAATAAAGTGTTTTTTCATTTATCATTGGTGCGAGGATCATAATCCCACATCATGCCCATCTGAATGTTTCCATGTCAACACATATTTCACAAATCTAATTTGCATCATCAGGGCAGCATCACATATTTCACAATAAGATTGTTGATTTTTTGTAAAAGTGAAAATTAATATTTGATACATATTCCTAAAAGCTAGTATAATTAGCATATTTTGACGGGAAACAACCTTTACAACACAACTTTTACAACGCACTACCATTACAACAAAACTTTTACAACGCAACATCCATTACATTGCATGCCATTACAACGCAACCATTACAATGCATGACACTACAACGCATACCATTACAACGCATGTCATTACAACGCAGTAATTACAACGCATACCATTACAACGCATACCATTACCATCCAACACTTACCCTACTGTTGCACCCCCTGGAGTTAGAATAGTAATTTTTACCCCTACACTATCCAACACTTACCCTACTGTTGCACCCCCTGGAGTTAGAATAGTAATTTTTACCCCTACACTATCCAACACTTACCCTACTGTTGCACCCCCTGGAGTTAGAATAGTAATTTTTACCCCTACACTATCCAATACTTACCATACATGCAATGTAATGTTATGCGTTGTAATGGTATGCGTTGTAAAGGTAGCATGCGTTGTAATGGAATGCGTTGCAAAGGTAGTTTTTAAAAATTCGTTGTAATGGCATGCATTGTAATGGAATGCGTTGTAATGGATGTTGCGTTGTAAAGAATGCGTTGTAAAGGTATGCGTTGTAAAAGTATGCGTTGTAACGTCATACAACCTATATTGACAGTTCCCACTATCCATACACTGTAATTCGTGACCTGAAGCTGATACCACTTGTGTTTTTTCTATGCATCACCCAGTACCTCACAGAATACACTTTGCATCCTTATTCACTCTGAAATACATTTCTGAGTTGGTGACTTTGTTGAATCAACTTTGCTGTTTCAATTAATTTCCTCTCTGGAAGACAGAGGGGAGGGTGGGGGGCACTCAGAGCTAGATTAGAAGGTCCAGAGCCCATGCTCCTATGGGTAGATCAAAGACTCAAAAAATGGGGCTTCTGTTCCTGAAAAGGGAGAAAACGTTTTCTAAATAGGCGTGCCTAGATCAGTTCTGAACTTCCTAAGGTCCAGGAGTAGTCTGAAGTGGGTGCCTGAAGGTACCTCTCTTATGCCTGACACAAGCTAGTGGGTAATAATGGCCCATGGGGTGGCCCTAACCAATAGGCTAAATGTCCCTGGGGCTAACCCTACCCACTTTGGGCATTTTCAAGCAGGCCGAAGTCTGGGATCCACACTAAACTTGGGCTCGGAGGGCTGGGAGTGTGGATGGGAGGGGGAGGTTACTATGGTGATACCAGTGTCCTCCCACATCTAATATCCCAATCCAGTTTTATGCAGCTCCTATACCAATAAACTCAGAGACAGAAGTCTGGTAGAACAAAGCAGAGTTTTCAGCAACCTGATAGTGGATACACACAAAGTTTTGGCATCTCAATTTCCTCCTTTGAAGTGTGCTTCAAAAGTTATATGTAAACCTGGCAGACCTATCAAAGAGGCTTTGACACGGTAATGTCAAAGGAGACCCCATTTGATTGGGGGCTGACTGGCTTGGAAGACAACAGATTGGCCCTATTCAAGTGTCAGCTAACATTTGCCTATAACAGGTGGGGCAGGGCTGGGATTTTTGAAGTGCATCCCAAGTGTCATGAAAATGCCAAGCAGACCTGTCAAGCAGGATGTGAAATTTTTATGTTAAATGAAAGCCTGATCTGCATATTTTATCAGGTTCAGATGGGTCATATCGGCCTATTCAGTTCAGCCTATTGTCTTTTCCTTGGAGCAGTTCACACCTGATCACAGGGGATCCATCAGCTGCTCGGTGACCACTGGAAAGCACTGAAGGGCCTTAGAAGCTTTAGGGATCCAAAAGGTGCCAGGAGTTAAATCAGGAAAAGCAAATTGGTCTTCTCACCGGACATATCTGGGTCCTTTAGGGTAAATGATTGTTTCTATTTTATTTACATAGATGGAATTTGAGAATAAGTTAAGGTTTTTTTTAAATTTGTTTTTATTCTTTTAAAGCAGACAAATGGCAACCTGTGTGCTGTGTGTCATGGAACCCCCCCCCCCAAAAGAGTAGCCATTAGAAATACAACCCATTAATTGTGTAAATATGTGTGTAAGTAAAGTGAGGGCCCATCGTTTGGTGATGTATTCTAGTATATCCCACAGCGATGAAAAAAGGCAACCTTTTTCCAACATGCTTGGCAGGCTTGAAGGACACAAACAGGGCTATTGGCCTGTATATATGAGAATTATGGAATATATATAGTAGTTTACTGAAAAAAACATACATGTAGGCGTCGATGCTTAACAGGAAAAGCCAGTTACTACTGTTTTGGGAATTATATTGACTTGAGTATATCTTTGTTATTATTTGTACTCCATTGTGGATTTTAAGGAAGATTAATCAAATTATTAGGTTATTAAACACTTTTCTGGGTGGGGTAACTACACTAAAGGCACTAAGTTATTTGTTTTTCCATGACATACTTCAGTCAGATTCGATCTATGCCCAAGAAAAAATCAAGGTAGGCTCTCAAGAGGACAGAAAATGTGTATAAACATTGTAATGTGATTCCCAACAGTGAAAAAGGCCTCTGTAATGGGGGACAATATAACAGATAATTATTGTGACAAAACATTTGAAAATATTTAGATATGTTCTGGAGAACTTCAATTGTGTATGACCCCAGAGAAAATGCAAAACTGGCGTTGAAAACCCATGCACTTGCATCGAGAGATTGCTCCAAAAAAAATAAAAAGTAGCTTCCTAAAAGCAAGCAGTGGAAGCATAGAAGCAGGCCAATCAAAGTGATATTAGAGGGGCCATGTTCCATGGGAGGGACAAATACAGTATTGACAAGTAGGGTCACAAATAAGAATCAGGCAAATGAGGGGAGGACAGTAAAGCGAACCAATAGTAAGGAAAGGGAGATTTGCAAGCCCTTGTATGGTCTTGGTAAGCCACAATGTGTCTCTCTCAAGGCTCAACCTAAAAAAAGCCTGATTTTTACCCCTCAGTGTTGTCTTTTTCAAGTTCGTCATCTTTGCATTTCTATTAGCTAGTCTAGTTTTTTAAAAATGTATATTAGCTCAGTCGAATGAAGATACATAGACAAGTCAAGTCAACCCACTTTATTCGGCTAACCAAAGCCATAAAGGTACATCACAGAGAACTATACATAAACAAACTGATTAAAAACATATTTGAATGAAGATACAAAACAAACGCAGAAATCATCCATACATAATTATAAAATTGATTCTAAACAAAACAAGAATCACCTTCATCTACAGTTATTATGTACTTTTTATCCCCATTTAAATATAACTATCTCTTTTAGATGTGCCCCATGTTTGCTTAAATATCTTGGGGCCTGATGTTCTAAACATGGGTCACAAAGTACTGGGCAAAATTTGCAACCAGTATTTTTGTGACCAGTGTAAAATTTGCAAACCAATCTGTGTACTAATGGGTCAGTTTGCAAAATTTCGAATCGTGCTTGGTCACAATCTGACCTCATCGTTATTCATGAGATGGGTCGCAAATTGCCATTCTCTGTGACTGGATACCTTAAAAGCAATGGCGGCCTGATGAGGTCAGCAGAACACCATGGCTCTGATTGGTTTTCAATAAGATACTACCTGCTGCAAAACAAAAACATTTTTTACATTGACAAATGGGAAGAGGTTCCACATGGGACTTCTTCCTGTTTGCGAAAGGATTACCACCTCAACCCGGGAGTCAGTAACTTTTTCAATGTTTTGCGATCAGATATCAGTAGCAAAAAAGTTATACATTGCATATGAATCACTTTCTGGATGGGAGATCCTCAGCAATGCATTTCCAAATCCATTTAGTGATTCAGTAACATATCACCAAATTGCCAAATAGGTTTACTACATGCCAATAAGCCATTTAGCTGTCGCAAACCCTTTTATTTAGCAAGTCGCAGTGTTTGCAACCAGCTAAATGGCTTCAGTACATCTTGACCTGAGCTTGCTGTATTATTGACTTTTGTTCTTCAAATGAAAGTACATCAAGAACCATTAGTACCCAATAATTAATGTCAGGTGTTTGGGATCCTTCCAATGACGTTCGAGCAACAAGCGGTCGATCAGAATACCATGAAAAACTAAATTTGTTTTAAGCTTAGTTGCCAACACCATCATAAGTAGATTGGTTTACAAAATGACTGGTGACCAGCTGCAGCAGGGGTCTTGACTAAGACAGAGTCCCAAAATGATCTAATCATGGGACAGCTTGCAAACATGTGTAAGCGGTTTGCATCAATAAACAATTGACAACAAGTACATATTTTATTAATATTGGCAGAGTCCAATTACAGAGAGCAGATGTCTGGTAGGGAGTTTTAATCTAAGTCGGACCCAAGAGAATTAACACTTTCTCTTATTTGGAAGTTCTTAAAAATTCTCAAATTGAAACACCAAATTCTAAAGCGTTTATAATTACAAAACCTCTCCAGTAATGTAAGAGTTTTCCAGAGCAGCAGCTAGACATGTAGTTCAAAAATTCTTGATCACCTGCAGATATATCGGTGACTAATGCACAAACAATCTTGAAGAGGACATGTTTTGGGTGTCACATAGAATTTGAGAGTTAAAGCAGAAATAGCTGGGTGAGATTTCAAAATATGCTTACATGAACAACTCGTTTGTTGATACATCTTGCACTAATTTGGCTAAATGTGTTGCCAATGGCAGACCAATAGAAAACACAGAAATATGCATGTACCCATTTTACATTAGGAGCAGAAGGAAACTGCTGGTGTGCCTTTGTGTGTTATGTCCCATACAAAATATGAAATGATGTCTCAAAGTAAAAAAAAAAAAAGGATATAGTAAGATAAGCCATTAAAGCCCATCAAATCAGTATAGTATATTAGGTAATGGTAGGAGGCTGGCCCTCTGTACAGTGTACTAAAAGTAAGTACACTATGTTGAGAATCCAAGAATCCCCATGAAGTGGTGTAGTGGTAAAACAGATAGTACTAACGCTCTATTTCATGGTCGTGTGGGCGAGCAGTTAGGCTTATCTCGGGAACGTGTTAAGCATTTGTTGTCACCACATGGGTAAGAAGTGAGACACACACTCAGGAATAAACCTTAGACCAATGTTGTAAAATATAACACAAATACTTATAGATTTTTGAGAAGCAAGACTTCAAATCGGAGATAAATTTGGTACAGCTTTAAAACACAAATAAATAATTTGTAGGCTGTGAACTTTGGGATAAAAGAATTGCAGTTCAAATGTATGCAGTACTTTCAGTATCCATGCACTCGGCGGTCAATACCGTCAAATATTTACCATTGTGGTCAGTGCAGAAAGCAAAGGAGCTGTGTTCTTCCCTTTATTGCGTACAGTGGATCACCAAGCCGGTCACCATCGTGGTTGCCGGCAGCATGTCACTGTATGCCTATGGGAGCACCGCCAGCATGGCAATAGTGGTTGCCGCGTTTAAGGTACAGGCTTGATTGGTGGAGTACCGACTATGCAGTTACCCTTGCAGTCGCAGGAAGGAGGAGTCCGCCGAGGAGTTTTTGGAGGACCACGCTACCTGGAGTGGTTGGAGGTCTTCTTCATCGGCAGGATGAATATATTTGGGGGCCCAGACTTCAGGTAAAGCAGGATTCTAGGTACATTTGGAGCAGGAGCATTAGAAGCCTTGGGTGAGGTGGTTGCAGATCAGACCGCCGCAGAGGAGAGGTGGTCTTGCCAAGGTTGCTCCTTCTGCCATCAAAGCCATCAAACGGAGGGTACGGGCTCTCAGGAGCAGGGCTGTTTTCAGGATCAGTCGCTATGGAGATAGCATCCCTCAAGATGATGGAGGTGGCCTACAAGTTTCTTTACAGTGGTGAGTCGGTTGACACAAGTGCCGGTCCTCAACCACCGTGGTTCTTTACTGGCGGTCGCCGGGGACTAGAGTCTTTAGCCGAAAGGGAGGTTCTTTGGCAATTGATGAAGGTTGGAAGGACTCCAGTGCTTCTTGGAGGCCTTGCAGTTCTCGGGAAGGGTAACCAGTCAAGTTGTCAAGGCTTGGTTGCAGCTGGCAGGGTTTTCGCCGCCAGTTTGTTGCTGCAGTAGCGTTCATTTCCTAGTCTGTCAGCGGTCTTCTTCCATTGTCTTTTTTTGGTCCTTGGAATCTGAAGTCAGGTTCTTGGAGCCACATAAAAACTGAATTTAGTGGTGTTTTTGGAGGAGGCCAGGTAGTAGCCAATGGGCTGCTTACCTGTAGGGTGCCTACATACTCTTTATGCTCACTCCACGTTGAGGACGGGCGTACCCTAACTCCTAATAGGCTACTATCCCCATCTTCCAGATGGTGGATAGTCAGATATGAGGTCTACCACGCCTGTCCCACCTGAGGTTTGGTACAGGAGGAGGTAGGCACACCTCCTAATTAACCTAATTTTACCATCAGAAAGGGCAGCAGTACTGGGGGAGGGGGTCACCATGTGCTTCTAACAGCAGAGGCTAGGGGCAGGGTATGAAGGTGGCATGGCCGTTGAAGCTTTAGTTTCTGCAGGGGCAGATACTGCAGGAGGGGAGGCGTGACCACCTCTGCCCAGCGCAGGCATTCTCCCTGGATCCGGAGAGCTCTGGTTCTCAATCCAGGGGTCCAGAAACATGTCTGGTGATGGCAGGCTGAATACAACTAGACACAAATCACACCAGTGGTCAGTAGGTTTCAGGGGATCCTCTGGAAGGATCTCCTGTGTGCATTTTTTAATAAATCCATCACTGGGTCCAACAAGGATTTATTAAAACGAGATGTTTGGTACCAAACATCCCTCGTTACAGTGAAACCATCATGAGGCTAGGAAACCTTTGTGTACGGGTATCCACGCCATGCACTCTTTATGGCTTCCCTGTGCACTTACAGTGCCGTAGAAGGGACTGGAGGTTGTAGGTGCACCTCGGCTCATGCGGGGTCCCTCATCCGAGATTTAGGACATTCTGCATTAAGTCTATTAAGGCTTTGCCTATACCTCAAGCAGGGTGGAGAGGCATAAATGTAAATGTACAGGAATTTATATAGCGCAAATCACCGAGCGGTTTCTAAGCGCTTGCTTAGGGAACCCGTCCTGGTATTCCCCTGTGAGATAACCCCGGCAGGGTATCCGCAAGGTGAAAGCCAGGCATCCCGCCGCGAGGGGCCGTTGTGGAGATTAAGCAAGCTATTGCCCAGAGTCGCAGAGTGTGAACCCATGAATCGAGTAGGCACCGGAGCGAGAATTGTCGAGTCCATGGACATTTTAGGACTCAAGACCCCGCCGAGCTGGGAATTGAACCCTGGTCCCGGGCTGACCTCTGCTTCCAGGTCTGCCTC
Source organism: Lissotriton helveticus (assembly GCF_964261635.1). Taxonomy (NCBI): domain Eukaryota; kingdom Metazoa; phylum Chordata; class Amphibia; order Caudata; family Salamandridae; genus Lissotriton; species Lissotriton helveticus. The sequence goes on along the minus strand of NC_136073.1, from coordinate 849,304,799 downwards.
CTTTATCCAGTGAGCCACACTTCTCCGGGTGGTGTGCCATGTCAACTCCTCGGTTTGTCCTGCACCTGGACACGCAGACTGCGATGGCAGAGCCGCTGTCTTTGGATGAGGGGTCCCTAGGGACCTTCTTCTGGCCTCAGACCCTAGGTACCCGGGGTACTATCTAATAGGGACTTACTGGAGGACCAGAAGCTGTGTCAATCATGGTACATTTTTGGGTAAGGAGATCAGGTGTTGGGGTCCTGGTGGCAGCTCCCCAGCACACGTATACATCGAGGTTACATCATGCAAAAAAGTGGGCTAACCATGCAAAAAGAGACTCTTCCTTACAGTAATCAATCAACATTTCTAAAATCAAACATTTTGATGAGGTCAGGGTGTGCTGGGAGGGCAAGGGTAGGTTCTCCACTTATTAAAAAGCCGGATCGCTTTGTTTTAAAATAAGTAGTAGTTGGTAGGTCTCAGATTATCTCATTTGGTGGTTTACCATATCCCTAGAAAGCTCATTTTGGGACTCACTGACCCTGGTAGGGCAGTAGTTGACCCACATTTAAAATCTGAGATTCATCTTTAATTAATAGCCTGAAACTTCACCACCAGAAGCACCAGCTTGAATTGCTGGCAAGGCAAAGCTGGTGTCAGAGTAGTAATTAGCAAGCCTTCTGCATATGCCAGTGTTTTCACTTCAGCTATCGGAAAGACCAGCAGGAGAATATATGGTTTTGTAAGCAATTGTTGCAAGAAAAGTTCCAAACACAGGGTGCAAAGGGACAGAGACAGTAGACATTCTTGCTGGGTGCGTGGAGATGATAAATGGGCCGAGGAGCAGCCACCGACGATTACTTCTGCCTTTGGAGATTGATTCAAAGCTTGAACCCACTTGATAAATACTGCTGGTAACCCAAAGTGGTTCATGGCTGCGCAAAAAATGGCTGGTCATCAGGTCAAATGCAGTAGCGGCCAATATCAGAGGAGAGTGTCGGGTGAGGCTGAGGGGGAGACGGCAATGAAAAAAGGGGGGGCCACTTCTCTGCCGCCTGCAGCCCGCCGCATCGCCGGTCTTCTGCTCCTCTCGTGGCTCCACTACAGGCAGCACAGGCACCCAGACTCCCCTGTGGCCAATCCTGAAACTGCTCTCACATGAGATGAGCTTTTTGGGATTGGCCTGAGCGCCGATGATTTGCGCTCTCAGGGAGACTGGGAGCCTGTGCTTGCTGTGCCTAACCATGCACCAGAGCTCGGGTTGGAGACAGCTTCAGTGTGCATAACGGTTTGGCCGGCCTGAAACAGCAGGCCAAACCGTCATGCGCACTGATAACAGTGCCTACCTCTCCCCGTCGGTGCCTGTCATCCCCCTGGTCCTGCCCCCAATACTCCGGGAAACAAAGTAAAACTATAATAATCCCGGGTTTATAGTCATTTTATTTTTCTTTCTTTTTACACTGCTGGAAGGCGGGGTGATGCTCGTCCGCCATAGCAGTAGAGCCGCCGTTGGTCAAATGGCTTTTTGGCATTGAGAGATATAAAAGACAATGGGCGTTGTCCTTCCATCCCCCAGCCGATAAATGCCGCAGCAAAGCCGATACATCCTGCGTGTATCCTGGCCTGGAACAAACTCATGATCCCAGGGGTCAATAACTGCATTATTGAATTCTCAAGTATTAAGAGAAAACTTACAATTTATAGTTTGAGCATAGGAGTGAAATTTATCTAAATACCCTATGCAAATTACCACCTGATGAATTTGTCTGTTATAATTTGTATAAAATTTAAAAGCGTTTTTTAAAGTTGTTTTAAAGTTTTACCATAACTGTTTTAAATCAATCTGTTTTGTATTTGTTGACCTCAGCAGAGATCTAAATCAAGTTAAATCAAAACCTTGACATTGGACGTATGAGTTCAGTTGTGAGGTTGGTTTATCCTTTTTAACTCCTTAACCACGGCGCAAATTCCGCCATGGTTCGGGAGATCTATTAGGTGGGCGGGGCCGCGTCGGCCAACGGACATGCGCAGCACTACCGTTGGCCAGCACGAGCACGCAACGGGTTAAGAAAGACTATAATTCAAACAGAATTCAAAGTGGAAGGAATCTATGCTCCCAGCACAATTTCAAAAATTAATTGAAGAAAAAAGGGGGCAGCTTCGGTGTTAATGGTGCTGCTGCATGGTGATTTCCACTGAAATGTGGAAAGAATAAAAATCCTAGATATAGGTGGAGGCTCACAAACAGGTAGGTAACTAGCTGAGAAAAGACGAGTTTGGTCGGTTTTCGATCCGGCCAGGGTCATTAGTAAGAACTTAGACAGGATACCGATTGCCAGGTCTACTGTCAGCCACCATATGCTAAAACTAACAATTAAAAAAAAACCAATGAAGTTGCAAGACTGCCCCTTTTGCCATTTTGCGGACTTTGCAAACCCAAGAAATGTACATTTATAGGGCAGAATCCAGCTATCCTAGTCTCAATCACCATTGACAGGGTAGTCTATCCAATGCCAGTCAGCAGGGGTCGTTATTTTGCCCCAGATATTCTTATAATCGTATTTCTGGGGTTCATTCGGTTCTCCAGCAGGTGGAGACTCCTTCCATCTGCAAAAGGCAATTTTTTGCTCACTTTGCAGACATAATTCTTCTGAATGTCTGGCAACCTCACTCGAGCCATAATTTATGTAGCGAAGTGGACCCCAAAACCGTAATAAATGAAGCCTCTTGTGATCAAAATGTTGCCATTTTCTGCAGTTTCATACAAACTTGAACTTTGGGTGACTTTTTTCTAGCTTTTAATGGCTGTTTTCCGCTTTCTCGTGATCTATTGTGTCCATCTCCTGACTACTATAAACAACTCTCTTAAATGGCTCAGCATCAAAAGACTTCTTTTCTGCGGCACCTCTCTGGCTGAGGACTTAATTTTAGATGTCACCTTCTTCAATTTTTCAAAGTTTAAACTGCATCCCTCTAAAATTCTCTGCAAGCCCCTGCCCCCACTTCCCCTGCGCTGGATATGTTTTTATTGCTTTTACATGTTTCTATTTTCATAAATTCCATCTCTGTTTCTCTTCACAGCCATTCTTCCACTGCCTTTTTATTATTCGCCAAGACACATGTATTTCTTCTCCGAAGACATTGCGCCATTTGGAAAAACTTCCTGTGTTCCACACCCTGTTTTCATTGCATTTATCCGGTATCCATATCAAAACTGCCCCGACCCTCCTCAGCTTCAGAAAAAAACTAAAGACGTGGCTATTCCCAGCATAACCTTCCCCCTCATCGATGGTTCAGTATTTAAGCGCCGAGACACCCCCGGGTATTTGCGCGCTCTAAAAATGGCATAAACATAAACATAAACATAAACGTATAAAGACTCAACCTGCCCTCCCTGGCCAATGTCTCCTTCCTATCAGATGTTATGAAAAATACATTCTGTGTTAATTTTATGTAGGACAAAATAGCCCAGTGCAATTTAGGATTCATAACCTAGAGTTGGACTGCAAACAAACACTACTTGACACTAGCAGGCTAAAAGGCTTTATTAAATATGTGATACCTCAGAATGTGTAGAAACATGCTGAGATTCGGTCCTTCCTGTAATGACCTATAGCGTGCAAAAAAATAACTTGTTGTGGTAAGTGCTACCTTTATGATATTCACTGGTCATTTTAGAACAGCAGATCAGAATAATTAAAGTCCGGTTCTGGCAGCAGTCATTACGACACCAAACTCAGCTGTAATAAATGATTACAGTTGAGAAGCTACGCTGTTTCATTATTACAGGTGACCAGACAGGCACGTCACAAATCGACTGTAATAAGGAAATTAGAGACATACTTATTTACAGGGAATTGCAGATTCCCAACTATTACACATAGTTTAGCACATATTATAAGTATTATTATTATAGCAGATAGGTGGGTATTCGAGGAAAGAGTTCTCAGGTCTGGGGTAAGGCTGTTCATTATACCTCGCAAGAGCTTCTCTGGCAGAGCCGTCACTTTCCTAACACCTCTAATGATCGTATGACTGTAGCCCAAAGGCAGAGGGAAGTACACGTCAATTTTACTTTTCTTTGCCAAAACTAAGGCCATACACACATCTCTGGGTCCTTAGCTATTTAACCCCTTGCGGGCTTCTGTCGGCCAATGGCCGTCGCTCGCACTTTCTTCGTAGTGCTACGCACATTCGTTGGCCGATGCGGCCCCGTCCACTCCGTTAAACTGCTAAACTGCCGCACCGCGGCGGAATTGCAGCCGCGGTTAACCAGAATCACTAAGGGCTGCACCGAGTGGTGACTGATGGGTATCCTTACTCTCGAGGAGATTCTTTTTCACATATACACAGAATCTTTCAGGTTTTTTTGATTAGTGTATCTTTGAGGTAGATTTGTCGTTTCTCGCTAGACCCATGGAAATTTGTATGTAGTATAGTCAGATCTGGGGGCTGTGTCCATGCAAGGTCTTTAAATAGTCCCTAGGATCCTTCCCTAATGGTTTGTGTTATTTAACCAGAATCACCCCCAAAAAGAGGAGGCCACACACCTTACTGTAGCTCCAAGTACCCCTGAACTTCCCTGAGGAAGCTAGCTCTGCATGGAAATCTCCATACTGAAAATTTTGTGACTTTGTCCATGTAGTGACACAATAGACCCTTCCACTGGTCCCCGAAGAGCGGGTATCCATTCCTACCTCTTACTGGGCGATCACAAGAGCTATCCCTAGTGACTCGTTTGATCAAGCGTCCCACAAAGCTGGTCCAAAAAGATAACATATCTGTCTGGTTAAAGCCCCTTGTACATGACTATAACCAAAATGGCCACTAAAAGCCTCTGACACATGTAGACAAGCTTGTGGGAAACATTAGGGTATATCTAAAGCTAGCTGCCTCCTTTATTCACGCCTGGCTTTCACATGTGTTTTTAGTTTCCTGTGTTGTTGCTGACTCAGCTGTAGAGCTTGGCCTGGTCTGGTTGTCCCCGCGAAACCTTGGAGGACAGCGGGAGCCCCAACTTTCCTTCCATTGACCAAAGTCTCCTTGTAATCGCACTCTGTCTTTGGTCAAGCGGGACGCTGACCGTGAGCACCAGGCACTTGCTCGGATCCCAGTTTATTCTCAGGCTCTTTCCTCTATAAATGCCTGTCAATTTGTTCTATTGGCGGATTTGTCGTAAGCTAAATCTCTCAGGACTCGTGAAATGCTCGATTTAGTGTTACAATCAAATTGCATCAAGTTTCAGGACATGACCTAGGAGACAAACTAAAAACAGCTGAGCGCTGGCCAATGCGCGGTCCAATATGGCTCCCGGGACCTGGGCGCAAGCCGCAGAAGGACATGATGCCAGCCCTATGTACAGCCTTGTAGGTTGTGCATGGTCCCATGCCAAGAAGCCAGGAAAATTCTGCCCTAAGGCAAGATCTAGGGGAAGGGAATACTAGTCAGCCTGTGCGGATGCCACCAATTGCACCATTTTGCTAAAAAAATTGAAATTTAGCACTAATGAAAGTGTGTGGCAAAATTTCATTTTGCCTATGCTACTAACAATCTTTGCACACACTCTTGCTTCCATTGTGCCCTATTCAAACCTACTTACTATTTGGGGATGGTGCATTTTGTCAGGCTGACAAATATATTTTTCTTTAAAAATCAGGTTTATTTTTCATTTAACATGAACTGTTTAATGACTATAAACTGTTCAGCTAACACGGTATGCGCTGGGTGCCCGCCGCCTGTGCGGGTGGCCTTGGAACACCAGGTATTGTGGGAACATCTTGCTTCTGTAGTTGTTTAGGCATTCCTGGCACTGTATTGACATTCCAAGGTCCCTTCTGGCTGGAGGGTCACTGCCTAAGCATTCTGAAGATGTTAGGGCAAAGGCAGCAAAAAGCTTAATTTCCCAAAGTAATGAAGTAATATTCTACTTAATCTTAAGTAACAAACTAGCAAATTCACGAGTCACACCTGATTTTGTAGTGTAATAAAGGTGAAAAATTGTGATAAAATAGTTTGCATAATGACCATTTCACTTCCTTTTATTGTATTCTTTCTTTACTTTTGATTATTTCACTTCCTCTTCTTTTTCTTCATTTAACTTCCCCTTTACTTTTTCATTATTTCCCTTTGCTTTTTTTCTACTTACTATCTTTTTTGTCTCGCCTACCAGACATCACACGCTGCTTGGTTGCAAAAGACCTATTGTGAACTTACAGTGGCCTTATAGCCTGCCTATTGATTCTATTGGTTGGCTTTATTGTCACTGCTGTTTGCTTGTCTCGTATTCAATGCCTTGACTTCCTCGTCTTGTGTTTGTCCCTCCCCTGGGGCATAGCCTCTTACAATCCTTTTGACTGACTGATTTGTATGCTTCCATAGCTCATATTTAGGGAACTATTTTTTTCTTATTCATTCACCAGTCCATGAGAGTGCATGTGTTTTCCAGCTCTGTCTCATGTGTGCTGATTTCTTCCTCAAATACCCATTCCCACTCTGTTTAACACCCCACCCCTCCAAGCTTTTTTGTAAAAGCACAGCAACACAAATTTGTGCCTGGTTATGGCTTAAGAGGAGACGTCAAGATTTGGCACACAAAGGCATTCGTGATAAGGAGAAGGACATCTGCTGCTGCCACTCAGCAAGCGCCCGAGGCAGAAGGTGTACTTAGCAGGACACTTCTCTTGGAGGTCCATAAATCTGCTCCGTGGGCTACTGATGGGGACCAAATGGCTGAATTGCTGTGGAAATGAAATTAGTTCTTGCTAAGATTTTCCCTTTTCATTCTTCTTCTGCGAAAAGCTGGTTCTGCTGGGGTTTTCACATCTTTTTACATCCTCTTTTAATAGAAAAACTTAGCAAATTTGTGAATCTTGTGAAACTTGCAACGTTTACAAACTATTCATTAATTTGGAGACGGTAAGGTTTCACAACTTCACCAATTTCTACCGCGGATGTACTGTGTGCAGGGAATTTCTGGCTGATCAAAAAACTACACTCCTGAACTAAAATTCCTTCAGAAATAATTAATTACCAAATTATCCTAATGCACTTGGAAATGTATAATTTTGAGGCCTTCTCTAGCCCTGCTGGAATGACAGGATGGACTTTGGTAAGCCCCATAGATGTCTCTTTATATTAGTATATATGCATAGTCAGCACAATCCTGGAGCCCGGATGACTGCATGAACTGCAACCCTGACCTGACATTGTCCCATTGTTGCTTGACAATCCAAGCACATGGACAGATCCTAAATCTCTGCTTGGTGAGGCTAGGTTTCTGGTGATCCCTTTGAGATGCACACCATTGAACCATATACTGCAGGGTCTATGGTGCACCAACACGCTGTTGTTAGTCCGGATAAACTAAAAAAAAACACCTTTTCACAGCTGAATAGTGAGTTATCAAATCACACTTCACAGCAATGCTTAGCACCCAGAAGAGCGTCCGGAGACTATGAGGTGTACAATTGCACTCTGCAAGCGTATGTCATAACCGGGGATAATAAAAGCGATTGCTTGCGTCGCCAATGTTAAATCCACCCTATCCTTTACACCATATCCATATGTCAAAGCAAGAAATGACCCAATAAATTGCCAAAGGTATGGTTATCCTGTACCCCAGCCTGTGGGGGCACACCAAGGACCCCCCAGGGGCACTTAGAGTAGCTGATCTTGCAAGCCTTGGGGTTCTCTGCAAAGGGTCCTGGTTGACTGCCCTCAATTCAATAGGTAGCTCTTTAATGAGGCACAGACCACAGTTTTTCCATCTTATTTGTTTAAAGAAAAGAGGCGCCAAGAAGAAGACTTCACAACATTCAGTCTTACTGACCCAGAAAAGGTGACGAAATTCACAAGAGGGGATGGTGGTAAAAGACGTATGCCTGCTTAGATTTTGTAACACTTTTGATTAAGCGTGGGACTCTTACTGGATCTTTGGACCTATTTCCCCATCAAAATGACTGCCCCTCATGAAAAACTCAACAGGAAATGCTGGCATGTGGAGAGCATATTTCCAACCAGTAGTAAACTCTGACTCCTCAAACCTTGCACGTTAAGAGTCACCTTTGCTCGGGCTCATGGGTGACTAAATTCGTCCGAGAACCCCACGTTGATGTCAGTCGCGCATGAGAAGGAAATTTAGAAATACATTGACAAGCCGGTGTCCCAGATTAAGAAAGAATGGTGATAAAGACTTGTTCTTGGCTGAGCTCCTGGCTCAGTCATCTAAGGTTTACAATATGTAGACCGGCGGTGCCTGGGGATTCTCACTTTGATAAATTTAGGATACAGGACTGTGAGGACGCCAAGTCTCCGGCTAGGACACGGTACGGTTCCCAAAGAGTGAGGCAGTGGTCCAGGTCCACTCCCAATACAGTATAAACTCATCAGTCCACAAATTCTCCCTTCATGGTACTGTACAATTGGTGAGGAAGATTGGAGTCTTTTTTTATTTTTATATTAAAAGCATTACACAGTCAAATTGTAATATCCGAAACACAGCAGTTAAGTATTCTAAAAGTAAAAAAGTCTACTGAGAAGATCTAGAGAATAGAACCCACATTTTAACTTGTATCACAACTTCTTAGTTTTTCTATAACCAATGTCGTCTCTAGTGTTTTACCACTGCATTCCCGAGCGACACTGATTTACAAAATAAGTAGGACAAAAATCTGAAACTACCAAGTTAGATATCCCAGGTATGGGGTGGGATTAGTTGTGTATCTCTGCTGTTTTGTAGCACTTGTAAATTTGTAGTAGCTTTGGCTTTTGTGCATACTATACCAGATGAGTTGTCAGAAAATGGGGGCTTTTGTGGTACTTTTAATTGAAAGATCCCTTCTTTTACCATCTGTTTGCAAAAATAAAGTTTCTTGCATACCTTTTCAGGAAATAATTTGAGATACATTCTGGGATAAATTACTCAATTAGAAATGGTACTATAAAGTAACAAAATAGTTAGTAGATTAGGCATGGATGCTGTGTAATTTTTTTTCTTGTAGCTATGTTACTTTCAGGCACTGTGTCCTATGTTAATGGAGCTGTGTCGTAGACTCTAAATTCAAGCTACTCCTGCCAAAAGAATATAAAAGCACACCTGAGTAAAATGTTAGTATCTGGCTTCTGAAACTGTACAGTCTTGATATGGTGGTACCTCACAACTTGAGCAGCACCTGGTGTAAGATGGCAGCTTTTGGGCCTATGAGCCTGTGTTTGCAGAACATGGCGTAATTCAGAAAAAGTAATGACCTAGGAATGTGACCATGGTATAAAATGTGACTACTTGGCACTATAAGCCTGCATCTGGCATTAGATGCCATTGTATTCCCCTTAAAGAATGGATCCAATGTGGTGGAATATGACTCGTTACTACGCAAGTCAAAACATCGCATGGCATTACAACGCGGTCGTTACAACGACCACGTTGTTACCACGCAATGCCATTACTACGCAAGCCATTACATTGACTTGCAGTAGATGGCGCACTGACATTAAAAATATATCATTTATTATTCCAACTCAGCCTACTGTAACAACCGCGTTGTAATGGCATTGCAGTGTAATCACCGCACTGTGAAGCTCGTTTCCCAATGTGGTGTTATGGAACGATTCAAATTATGAGCAGAATATATCCCATGTGGTACAAATTAGTGCTGCAGTAAGTATAGACACTGCTCTAAATTCAGAAGTAAAGGTCAGATCCCACTGTCTCATAATCTATTTATATCAGAATGCGTAATCAAACAAATGTTACTATTTCACAACATGCTTAATTTTTCACCCAAAACTGATTTGTTCATGGGGAATCAATGAAGCGAACTTTGGGGTTGAGATTATATTGTGATTTTTGATAATTAACTGTTCACGTTGGCAGTGCACACCTTAACATTAATGATGGGGAGTTGATAGTGCCCTAAATAATAAACAACACACCTACGTTAAGTTATCATGAAGTTCTTTCTCTCCTCAATTTAAATTTCAAAACAAACTGAATGGTGCACTTTTGAGGTGTGCAAAATTGAAAGACAATGACTCCACAAATTGAGTAACATTTTTTTTAACTTTGAAAACACTGTGTAGTTTGTAAAGTTGAAAACAAAAGTACTGAATATTTGGTACAGTATATTGACATGCAAGCACAAATCTGCTAGTAGTTGAAAAATCTGCCTTGGGGACATTTCTCATTGAAACCTTTTTGGGTGGAATCTTTCACCAGCAGGCAAAGCTGTGTTGAGTTCACAAACTCAAGAAAATATCACAAAATGATGGCAAACCGGATATTAATGTAGGGCGACCCTCTGCTTGGCTGCAGTGAGTGACTAGTTCTAAAATGTGTAAATTTCGCTGTCAATTGTAAAGGGTATGGCTGTGAAAGAAAGCAAGAACAGATATCCACTGCAATATCACACACTGATCCTTGATAACATACAGAGCTGTTGTCAACATGCACTAAAGTAAATATAAAAAGTATAAAAGCAGAATTGAATCAGTCGTAAGGCCCACATGAGCTTTGCACTTTGAAGACTCGGGTCCGATTTAGAGTTTAGCAAAGAGGGTACTCCGTTGCAATGCACAGGATACACACATATATGTACTTCTCTCTCTGTATTACAATTTTCATGAGAGGATATGGACTGTAACCTCGGTGAGCAAAATGTTCAGAGCCAGTGTTTGGTTTTTTTAAATACCAAATTGTATTGATTTTTTGTTTGTTTTTTAACCTTACAAAAGGCCATTGTGACATGTTATGTTACATGGGTATTTGTATAGCGCACGTACACCAACAGGTTTCTTGGTGCTGTGGAAATGACAGGAGAGATTAAGCCGGAAACAGCTAGTTATAGGCCAGGGTGAAAAGCCAGGTCTACAGTTGTTTTCTGAATCGCAGAAAGTCTCCCTCAAGCCTGAGGAAAGCAGGGAAAGCATTACAGATCATGGGACCTAGGAAAGAAAACCTAGTCCCACCGATGCGTTTACGTCGGCTTCTGGGCACCGTCAAAAGGTTCTGGTGCGAGGATCTCAAAGTCCGCTTCGGTAGGTGTTTATTGATCAGTGAGACAATAAATCTTGGGCCGGTGTCTTGGATTGCTTTGAAGAGTATGCAATCAGCTTTGAACAGCCGCGGCCGGTAGTAGGTGTAACTGCAGGGCGGTGACGTGGGGAGGAGGAGGGGCAGGGTGGGGGGTAGTAATGTATGGATTACGGGCTTTAACAGGTAAGTAAACATATAAATAAATCAAATGAATTTTGTCGCGCGCACTGCATCACATTTGGTGATGCAGTGCACACAACGAAATTCGTTTTATTTATTTATATGTTTACTTACCTGTTAAAGTCTGTAATCCATACATTACTACCCCCCACCCTGCCCCTCCCCACGTGACCGCCCTGCAGTTACACCTACTACCGGCCGCGACTGGCTTTGAACAAGGCTCGTTGCTCCACTGGAAGCCAATGGAGGTGTTTAAGCAGGGGGGTGATATGGCAGTGTCTGTCCTTAAGATAGATGATTCGTGCTGCTTGATTTTTAATCATCTGCAGACGATGTCTCTGAAATTGTGGGAGTCCAATGTAGAGGACAATCCCATAATCGATTTTGGAGAGAATTAGTGCTATGGCAATTTGGGTTATGGCCTCCTTACTAAAAAAAAGTCTGATCATGCGCAATTTGCGCAGTTGGACAAAGCATGCCGATGTCACTGAGCCAATTTGGGTGCTCATGGAGAGATCCGCATCAATGTGAAGACCCAGACTTTTTATAGCAGGTTTAGGAGTGGGTGCCTCACCTAGTTCAAGGGGCCAATGGGAGGGAGTCCAGTAGTCAAGTTTACTGTGGGGAACAATGATCTCAGTCTTTTCTGAGTTCAGCTTTAGTTGGTTTTCATTCATCCACGTTTTGACGTGCAGCATAGACCTCCTAACGATGTCCTTAGATTCTGTGGAGTTGTCAAGGGTGAAGATAAGCTGCATGTCGTCAGCATGGTTGAAGATTTTTACACCCATCTGCCATAGACTCGAAATCAGGAGACGTATATAGATATTGAACAGAATTGGCCAAAGGGAGTAGCGCTGAGGAACGCCATAGTTCAGATCTACCATTCTGGACTTGAAGGGCGATAGCTACACTGACTGTTTACGGGCCTCCAGAAAGGAGCCGAACCAGTCGAGTGCTAAGCCCCCGAGACCCGCTGCGGCAATGCAATCCAGCAAAATGTTGTGGTTCATGGTGTCAAACGCCGCGGTTGGTCAAGGAGGATCAGGGACTGAGTGTGCTCCACATCGGCCTGTCCCTTGAGGTCGTCCAGTGCCGATAGAATCACTGCTTCAGTGGAATTCGCAGGACGGAAACCTGCCTGATGGTTGTCCAGGAATTTGGTAGTCTCCAGAAAATAGCTGAGGCAAGTGGCCACATGGGTCACCAACACTTTTGCTGGGAATGGGAGAAGAGAAATAGGTCTATAGTTCTCCAGTTTATTGGGATCTTTGCCTTGCTTTTTTTGAAGTGGATTGACCACTGCTTCTTTGAAAGCAAGCGGTACAATGCCAAGGGACAGTGAGTGGTTCAGAAATATAAGAAAAATATCAGGAAAGGACCGATAGATTGCTTTAGAGACATTAATGGGACAGTCCTCCTTATGGGACCCTGATTTGACCTTAACTACAAGGTCTAAGAAGCATTTGTTATCCATCAAGGGGAGGGAGTTGAGAAAGCATAAATTGGAATTGTGCCTGTTGTTCCTGGAACTACAGTTGGTGGGGGCAATAGAGTTTTGAATTTCTTTTCTTTTTTCTAAAAAAAGGAATTCAGATCATTACAAAGTTCCTGGCTAGGCACTAAGGATGGGGTCACACTGCTTGGGTTGGAAAGTTATTTTACTATCTTAAAGATTTCTTTCGAACCATTATCGGAATCGAGTACCCTGTTCGTGAAGAAGACTCTCTTAGGCTCCAGAATAGCTGCCTTATACTGGTATAAATTGGTGGTGGAATCAAGTGTATCTTCCACTTTGTACGTTTTTCTCCATTTCCGCTCCGCTTGGCGTACTAGGAGTTTAATGGTTTCAAGTTTTTTTTAACCATTTGGAGGCTTCATGCTGCCTGGGGCGGTAGGTTTTGGTCTGCGAAGAAGCATGGAGGCTAAATGCCTTCTTTTGCCAGTCGGTAATTTCGCTCTCCCAGTTATCTAGATCGCTTTCAGATAATGGCTGCTCCCTAGACAGAGTTTCTACTGATTTACCCAGATAAACCCGGTTCCAGTTTCTTAAGATGATGCAATACAGCTTAAATAAGAATTATCAAAGTACATATATTATTCATCAATCTTCAATAAACATAACATTGCACGCCAGTAACAAAAAGAACATTATCGTTGTCCAATTCTAACATTGTCCCATTTCAGCTATGCGTAAGGAGTAATTCCATGCATCGCAGTTGTATCGATAGATGATAATGCATAGCTATCATTACTACGTGAATGTTTTGATCTCAGCATCTAAAAGACTCTCTGCACCATGATGTGTTTGCAGGGAAATGTTCCTATAAGTGGCCCACCTTGCCCTTATTTTGGTATGTTTCTGTGGCCACGAGCGATAAAAACTGGGAGCTCCAACTCCATAATAAAGTCCAATCCGGTGTTCCATTGTGAGATACGGGGGAGCTCAGACTTCCACAGCCTGGCTATATCTCACTTACCTACTGTAAGACCTAGAAACAGTAAATGTCTTTTGTATCTGTTATCCCCTAAACCTTCTGTACTATGTAAGAGTTTTAATTTCGGAGACCTCGGTATGTCCCAAGCCAGTACCGCCATTAAGCAAGCGAAAACCCCTCTCCAGAACCGGTCAAGGGCTAAACAGGACCAGGTTGTGTGTATATAAGTGCCTTCGGCTGATTGACATCGGAGGCATATTGGGGAGGTAATCTACCCTGCGGTCCATAGTCTGTGTAGCATGGTCTGTGGGGGTATTTAAATTGGATGAGACGAAGTTGAGAGGAAATTACAGCTTCACGTGGTGATCGTAGGGCTTTTCATAATATTCCCTAGTGTTGAGACGCCGATGCGGTCCCAACCGCCAAAGCCCAGTAAATCAGCTAATTGCAGAAGCAGGCGATTCCGCCAGAGAGGGGTCGGTTGTGTACAGTGTTTTAATTCTGGTGAGAGGCTTGTGCACTCTGGAATGTCCTCAGATTTGTTGTGCTCTGTCCCAACACAATCTAAAGCACTGTGCTATATGTTTAACGCCAAACTTGGCCTGGGACCACGTTACAATCAGGAACTATTATCTCCTTATCAGCCCACTTAGCTTTTAAGATCTTCAACCCAAGCTCTGTTTGGTGTTCCTAGGTTTCGCGAAACTCGTATTCCTTTGCCTATCTGGGTCCTAAGCTTTGGAACTCTTTGCCGGACGCTCTAAGGAAGTGCGAATCATTTATTTAATTTTGCAAGATGGTGAAGACTTGGCTATTCTGAGCCGGCACTGTTGGATAGTAGATCTGCGACTGCCCTGCGCCGGGAAACCCTTCGAGTTAGCTGTGCATGTTACAAGTTAATCATAATAATATCTTAAAATGAGTGAAATCAGAATGTTCCTGGCGTCATGTTCCAGGCACTCCTGGATGCATCAGAATGTATCCCATCGCCCCTTTGGAGTAGTGGGCAGAGGGACGAAAGGCTGTGGACGTCACAGGGTCCAGAGAAAGTAGACAGGAGCCATGCACAGAAGGGGCTAAATCTTCTGTGAATGTGACCTGTAAGATGGTCCCATTATTAAACCATCAACCTATGAAAAGGAAAAAAAATGGATTTGGATCTTCTGGGAAATTTGAAACCAGGGGAAAAAAGAAACCATTTGTTTGTTGAAGTTGCTCCTAACAGTGACTGGGGGTCACTTAATGCAAACAAGAATCCTTGAAAACCAGAGGATGTGACAGGAAGCAGAAGATGTTGTAGAGCCATTTAATTGTAAATAAAAAGGACATTGGATACATAAACACAGCCATGGTCTGATTAGATTTCAACTAAGAGAGATAATTGATAGCTTTTATTGCAGTCGCGGCCGGCATGACTCGCAGGGGTTTTTTTATGTAATAATAATTAAAAAAAAATTTAAACATACCTTCCCACAAGCCGAGTCCTGTGTCGTCTCTGCTCCTCGTCTCCTGCCTCCGGCAGGAACAGATAGCAGGCTGCCAGACTCCCACCCCTAAGCCAATCACAACACTGCAAGAAGCCTTGTGATTGGTCATGACGCCGCCTAGCCAGGGGCTAATGGCCCGGCCATGTTCTCCATGTAGGCTGCGTTTCAGCCTACATGGAGGAGGGCAGAGTGTGCACGACTGGTTTGGTCGGCCCCAGAGGGCTGACCTAACCAGTCACGCGCACTGAGGAGTGGGCACATCACTCCTCCCTGCCCCCCAGCCCTGCTCACAGAGCATCCCCGCCCACCCGCCCGCCACCAAACCCTTCTGCTTTTTCGCAGTGCGAGAAGCACAAACATAAAATGGTACTTATTACCATTTTATGTTTCTGCTTCTTGCACTGCGCGAAAGCAGTGGGGTGACGCTCCTCCGCCCTAGTTCGGGAGCCGCCCCTGTTTTATTGATATGCACAAAGACGGGGATTTGAACATGTGCATCATGTCCCCTGCCTTGAGTAGAACACTTGTGGGGGCTACACGAAGACTTGTTCATGTGCCCTGTAGCATGGAATACCAAGTATGGAAGACTAAGTATGGAATTTCGTAGTACCTTAATATCGTAGCCAAAATTTTGAGGACAAAGAAAATATCAACCAATAAGCGCCCGGATGGAGGTATAGATTACTATTCTTGACTCTAAATGAAAGCACCCTTAAGATCATTCATATATATATATATATATATATATATATATATATATATATATATATATATATATACATATATATTATTACACACAATAGCACTTTATGAGCATGAAAGTTCATTAGGGTGGCACTTTTTGGTTCTAAGTGCACAATTAAGAAGTAATAAAGAGAAGTGACATGAGCAGGCCCACTTGGGCGTTATCAATTGCGGTCAAAGTCATGAAGAACGAGGGGGATTAAAATCTATAAAGTATGGGTACTATGAAATAAGTCCCTATACGAACCAGCAATGCAATTTAACATACTGTGTATCAAATGAATTGAATTACATCTCATTTAATATGTAAATAATAATAACCTTTATTATTATAAAAAATGACTGTTCTTAACTGATATTTTGATTATTTTAATTATTCAAGTATCAGGTGTGATTATGTATGCAAAATCTTTATGTAAAGACTAAGAAAATGCTCTCGAAAGTTTGCCTTCTCTTTCTATGCTATTTTTTGCACCACGTGTTTAGGCACTTGTCACTTTAAAAATGGTAACATACTCTGCAGTCGCGTCAGGGGATAAAGGCCTGTTGAGGCCGAAACGCGCCATGGCTGGGCTGTGTAAGGGCTCAATAAACAACTTTTGCACCAGAAATTGGAGTTTGCATGTGTTTTTCCACGTTGAAGGGGCTCAGAGGAAACGAGGACTAAAGATATATACGTATATATATATATATATCGCTGGTCTCTGTAAGGTTGAAATAAAACAACTTATGCTGATTCTTGGTGGTCCGTCTCCCTCGTTTGCTGGCGTGCGCAGCTGTGGCTTGAGACGCTAAGAGAGTCGAGGAGGAGCTACATTTGTATATATATATATATATATATATATATATATATATATATATATATATATATATATATATATATATATATATATATATGAAGAAACCTCGCTCTTCAACACGATCTCATCCGCAGGAGACAAACGAGAGTGGACCCAAAGTAAGTGCTATTTTAGTTTATTGCTTTGAAAATAGCTCCGCCATGACGCGTTTCGGCAGCTCACCTGACTTGATCACACATGTTTTCTTTCAAGGTACATAGATATGGAGTTAAGATTTGAAAATCTTTAAATAGTTATCTGTTAATATTTTTGTCCTCAGTATTTTGGCCACGATATTAAAGTAGCTCGATATTCTATACTCAATATTGTGGACCCGCACTGGAAAGCACAGGAAGCGGGTGCTATGAGAAACATTAAAGCAACATGTACAAGCATTGGGAAAGACAAATCCACATGCTCAAGATCAATATATATATATATATATATATATATATATGCAAAAGTTCCAATCCTTGGCTCGCGCTGTATACCACGCCACTTGCCGCAAAACTGGACACAGACCCAGAGTATATATATATATCCCCCTGTGGTCCACTCGCTCAGGAATGCACCATTAGTGCAAGGCTGAAGGATCCTCCTGCAATGCCTGACTGGTCTCTCTTGAACTTCTCAGCCTTTTCTTTCTTCTATTTTAAGGCTGCCACATGCCCTATCTGACCCACATCCTGCTAGCATCTGTTATTTCACATGGTGGTGAAGTGACGTTGGTTCAGTGCTCTGGTCAGTTAGTCTCAATGTCCTTGATTCCGCGTCCGGCCAGCTTTGCCCGTGGGAAGCTGTCTGGCTCTTTCACCGTTGTCTTTCACATATTCAGGGCTCCTTGCTCTTTTATGCACGACCCACATGCCTAAACCTCAGGCAGCAACAAAACATCTATATATCTCAGTGCACCAGTTAAAAAACATTGTTAAAGGGATGCTATGGTTGGCTACTAAGATGGCAAACGAACATGTGTAGTAGAAAAACAACAATTTCCTTTAAAAATACGGTTGAATAGGAGATTGTGTTTAACTTCAAAGAAACAGAGTTTTTCTTTCATTAACCTCTGCTAAGGCATCTCAATGCGGACATGAGTAAAGCAAACTTACAAATGCTTTTATTGTGTTTAAATATAAGAACTGTGTGTAAGCATTTCAGTCCCAGCAAGTGCTGTCAATATAATTTCTACTGGGACACCTGGTTGCTGACAGTGTTACTGCAGCCTTACAACTGATTGTAAGGTTTGCAAGGGTATCTGTTACTTGTGAGTGTCACTGCAATACCTTTTTTTTCCTGCAGAGCATCTAATTGTTGGAAGTGGCACAACAAGCTACAGGAACTGTTTGAGAGGCTATCAAATAAATCAGTGAATAACTGCAGCAGCCTTTTATGTAACCCTGGGCGTAGTATGCGTAGTGGGGCTACGCGAAGCTACGCAAAGTGGGCGAGAAACTACTCCCACCTGCGCACTTCGCGTAGCCCAACTCGCGAGAAATGGGCATGCGCGGGCGGCCGCGCATGTGCATTGGTTATCAAGACGGCGGCGTGAACGAGCAGAGGGAGCCCCGGGACGCAGCGGACAAGGTAAGTGCCTTTTATTTATTTTTATTTGCCCATTTACTAAAATTAGGTATGTTCGGGAGGGAGGCGGGTGGAGGGCAACTTCGCTACGCCCAAGAAGTGGGCGTAGTGTTGCCTGCTACGCCTACTTTGCAAAGGGCGAAGTAGGCAACACTACGCCCACTTCGTGGGCGTAGCGAAGTCCTTCGCCCAGGGTTACTTTTTTGTTCATGTAATCTCTGTGAGGACATCTAGTTGCAGACAGCAGTACTGCAGTATTTCTGGTACTGTGTATGTGAAGATATCTGTTATTTGTGAGTAGAACTGCACCAGTCTTTCTTCTCCATAGATTACGCTCTAGGAACATCTAGCCGCTGACAGCAGAACTGCAGTATTCTCCAGTATTGGATCTTTTATAGATTCCAATGTTTGAATCAACCCCGTCTTCGAGATGGGAGTCCCACGGTACATTCTAAAGCAGTGGAAGTATTATACATAGCTTCCAATGGCAAAAGACATTTATTTTTATAGGTTATCTGTATCATTTATAAATAGGGCTCCAGTTTTTATGGTATTTTTTTTAACATTTCCCTCTGTATTTATAAATATTTATTTTTTGCCCATTTTATTGGTATTTTTCCATATTTATTTGTGTTTTGAGAATAAACGGAGAAGTAAAATGGTATATTTCCACGCTTATTTAACTGATAAACATGCAGTCATACTTTGATACCTGCCACGTTTTAGCTAAATAGGCAACCAAATGTAACAAAACACTACACCCACATGTAAATATTAGCATTACATACAAATATTTATTACCATATGCCTGTATTTAAGGAAATTAAATGTTTTTTTTTAACTCCCCATGATGTCTACCTGCCAAGCTATTGACTAGGATTAATGAAAGACAGCATGGAGAGTCATTCACAAGAAGCACAAATTTCTGTATTTTTCAGCTTTTAAAAATAAATACAGACAGGAAACACGTTGTTTTCTGTCTTATTTATCTGTAAAAATCAGTAAAAAAGGAAAACTGAGAGCCTCCAGCCAATCAGGTGAAAGCACCCTTAGAACACTCCTAGCAGAGGCATCTTCCTTCAGATCTTCTACCGAACATCATGGGAAAGGGAGTCTCCCTGAGCTCTACTCAGTTCTTCAGCTTGCGTCCAGATTTGGTTATCCAGATTACTTCTGCTGTGTTATTATTGAACACCTGACATCAACATGCTGGAACCCTTGAAGAAAGTTCTCTGTAGACTTTGTGGGAACTGTAGAAAGAAGTGGCTGCACTTGGAAGATCCTCATTAGGAGTGTATCTACTGCCTTAATTCGGCCCTCAAGGTAAAGGACTATATTATTTGTAGAGCATTTTCTTCCGAAACTCTCAAAGATAGAGAGAGGAGGCTTTTATTAAGACTCCAGAAACATAAGACTAAAACAGATGTCACTACTCTAGTATTTCCTTATATATTGCTACAGGTGGTGAGTTTACATAGCGTGGTTACACCTACAGTGTGCATGAGGTTTTTGGGAACTTTCTCTATAGCACAAGAGTGTTATCATGGTACATATTGGGTGTTTTCTTTATACAGTCCTCTGGTGGATATTTTCTTTTTCTTGCCCTGTCTACCAGGGACATGCTTCATTTTCCTTAGTGTCTGTCACGCCTTGTAGACTTATTAACCCAAGGTAGCTGACTATGTATGTATATTATATGGCCTATTTCCTCTCAGGATACTGACGTGGCAGCAGATTCTGTTCGGAATTTGGGTGTTATGTTCGGATCTAACTTACAGCTGGATGCGTTCGTGAATAAAACAGTGGCTACTTGTATGATGCTGCTTCGCACGTTACGCAGGATCCTTCCCATGCTTCTGGCCCATGCTCGACCAGAGGTAGTGCGTAGCATCATCTTAAGCAGGCTTGATTACTGCAACGCACTACTTCTGGGTGCGCCCGACACCCTGATTGGTAAGCTGCAGTGAATACAGAACATGGCTGCCAAGATGGCTCTCTCTCGATTGCGATCTGACTCCTCTTGTTTGGCGCTTATGGACCTTCACTGGTTGCCAATCCGCCAGCGCATTCATTTTAAAGCATCATGCTTAGTCTTTAGGGCCCTTCATGGTCAGGGGACGTCTACACTGCAGGAGCTGTTTTCTTGGTATACGCCAGCCAGTCCTCTGCGGTCTTTGTCGGCATGCCTGGTGGTAGTCCCCAAGATTTTGAGGATTCGGATGGGCGGCGCTCCTTCGGATTCGCTGCAGCCAAACTGTGGAATTCTTTACCTCTGTCCCTCAGAAGTGCTGGGGAATTTTCCTCTTTTAAAAAAGGATTAAAAACTCATCTTTTTCCTAGGATAATGTAAACATTGTGGCAGTGTAACATCGCGTATGGTCCTAAAGAGTTAAGCGCCAGGATACCCTTTGGGTGACAGTTTAGTGCTATACAAATACGCGCTACATACATGCATACATTACTTGGTGTAGCACTTTGTGACTAATCCCTATAAATGGGTTGTACACGTTGAAATGTAGCTGATGTATTTGTTTGTTCTAGCCCTGAGGAAGTACATGGTTAAATCCATAAAGACAAAACACGGGTTGGCATAATCTGTGGATATTTGTAGTTGATGAAGATTGGAGTGCTGATTTATATACAAACAAGATATGGGATAAAGTGCAAAGAAGATCAACTTTGAAGACTACTGTGTGGACGTATATGTGCTCGATTACATGATTGCTGCTCAGGATATTGAGTTTTTTAGTCGGTACTCAGTCATGCTGGGCACGACTGTCAGGGCAGCGAATTCGCTAGCAATCTTGGACAGATATGAACACAGATGTGGTTGGACAAAGCCACATATCTGGATTACTTGCCAAAAGGCATAAAAGCAGAATGCCTGCAGACATTCCAATCCCTGGGGCTAACAGTCAATTATCAAAAGTCTTTCCTCTCTTCCTCAGGGAGGATACATATTCGGGGAGCAATCCTAGATACTTTACAAGACAAGGAATTTTTGTCCACAGACAAAAGAAACTTATGACGCTGGCTCGAACTTTCTCAAAAAGAAAGTCCGCTTCGACTTCTCAAATCATTTCTCGGCATGATGTCATCAGACATTCTCCAAGTGCCTTGTGCTCTTCTAAGAATAAGACCTTTCCTGGAGGAATTAAATGCACAATGGGTTCAGATAGAAGGCTGATTTGATGCTATCATCCAACTCATGCCAACTATGATAAAAGCACTTCCTTGGTGGATAAACTCTGACAATCTCTAATCGGGGATAATGCTCCTGTCTCAAATTCCCAAATATGTCATTACAACAGATGTTGCTTTAGAAGGCTGCGGAGCCCATTAGCAAGAACTCTAAATAAGTGGCAAATAGAGTCCGACACAGTTGAAAATGCACATAAATATCCTGTAACTCGGAGCGATCTCACTGTCCCTTCAAGCTTTCTTGTTGAGCATACAGGGATCCTCAGTATTGATACGAATGGACAAAACAACCTCAACAGATAAGGAAGTACATGATCTCATATCCTGTCATAGAAGGGGCAGGAAATATGGAAATGGGTATTCGCGCATCAAGTGACCATAAGAGCAGAACATCTGTCGGGGTCAGCAACAGTTTGGCATATACTTTAAGCAGAACAAGTCGGAGCTGTCGTGAACAGGAGCTGAATCAATCCAATCCGAACACCATATTCCAACAGTGGGGCAGGCCAAAACTGGATCTCTTTGCATCTCAAAAGAACCTGAAATGCCGTTTTTACGCAAGCTGGGAACCACAAGCAGTTCTGTGAGGGAATGCATTTTTGATCAGATGGGGATCTATGTGTACGCTTTTCCCCCGATCCCTCTCATTCCCAGTCTTTTAAGAAAAAGAGAACGATGCCGGCTAATAGTCATTACTCCACGGTGGCCCAGACAACACTGTTCACAAAGTCACATTCAACGGGAGCCCCGTAATGTTTTATTGTCAATGAACCGCAATCAGGTCCTTCATCTGAACCAGACTTCTCTGCACTTATCGGCCTGGCACCTGAATACCATGATTTTCAACACTTAGCTATCCCAGAGGACTGCAGGGATATCCTTGCAAGAGCCAGAGCTAATGTGACGAGCAAACCTTATCACCTGAAATGGGAGCGTTTTTGCCTAGGGTGCCAAATCTCAAACGTCCACAATATGTTATCACCTATCAGTTTGATTCTTTATAAATGATGTAGATAAGATCTAAAAATCAATGTATTTTGACATTGTAAGCTATGTATACTACTTCTACTGCTTTAGAATGTACTGTGGGACTCGTACCTTGATGACGGGATGATTCAAGCATGTGAATCTATGAAAGATACCAATACTGGAGAAGAAAAGTTACAGATAATTAACCAATTATTTTCTGTTACTATGTATGAGAGGACATCTGTTATTTGTGAGTAGAATTGCACCAGTCTTTCTTCTGTATGTAAAATTTACTAAGGACTGTGTTCTATGTTCTCGCTGCTGACAGCAGTTCTGCTGGTTTACTGTGCCTTTTGATGCATGTAAGGACATCCATTACTTTCTGGTTGAACTGCAGCAGTCTTTCTTCTGTATATAATCTATCTAGCTGCTGTATGTGGTTGCTGTCAAATGCGATGTTAATGTCGTTTGTGGTGTCATCTGTGATGTCATGAGTAGTGCATCGGGAATGCTTTGGTTGTGTAACTAAACAAACTGGGCTATTTCATGCACCGTATTTGAAATGTATTGCTTGTACATCAGAGTGGACTGTCTCGACATAGTTTACGAATTTTGAGCTTCCATTTTTTCATGTTTGTGCTTTAGGTTTGAGTAGGACTCTTGTGACCATAGGTAGGTTAGATGTTTATCCGATCATTGTTTTGAACAGTGCTTGAAGCTGTTGCCGTTTATCAGCTTTAATTGACATAGTCTACAATTAATCTTCAAAACAATATACCCATTTATTTTTTTCCTTGCTGAATATGCAGTCTAAAGCATGGGTGCAGGAGTGAACTTATCCTATTTAATGCTGCCTCTCACGCTAATGTGGTTCGATGATGCTGAGCGTGGCTTCTACAATGGCAGGGACATAACAGTGATCTTCACTTGTCCTGTGATGCAATCTCTTCCAAAGGAATGTAGCTCAGTTTTTTCTTTTTCTTTTTCCATGGTATTTTCTAGATTTTTTGCAGCAGGTTTTCGCTCCAACTGTAGAACATTCGGTTTAGCCAAATTTTGAGATTTTTGTCTGCCTGTGTGTTGTCAATTTGGACAAGATTCTGTATTTTGCACACTGGCAAGGATGAACATGCGACTGATGTTTTAAGGAATTCATTATTCATACGTGAAACTGGAGAAATTTGCATTGCACACCCTGAAAGTCGAAATGTTTGTATATAGCTTGACCTGGGACATTTTATCATGGATAAAAATAAATCACGGGTGATAATAAAATATCCATCAGTGCTGACCTAAGCTGATGAACAACCATTCTTCTGGATGGCGAACCTCTACAGAAGATTCCCTACCCACTTTAATGTTATGTGTTGTTATGTTTATGTTATGCAATATAGATTTATACAGCGCAGCTTTTATAAATGTACACCCTTTCACTTCTCAGGTGTCTACAAGAACTGGTCTGGTCTTCGGGATTCTGATGCAATCCAGACCCGAAATTCCCTGTTGCTTGAGTTGGATCATGTGTAGTGTGGACGTGATTAATATGCAGCTTTTGTGTGTGTATGTGTGTGCATATATATATATATATATCTCTTCAGAACAAAAAAGCCTTTCTGCAGCCCCGGATCCCCAGGGCCGGACAGATGACTCAACGAATCCGATCTGAGGCAGTTGATTTTATTGAGCAAAGCTGAGCAGAAGCGAAAACTGACGCGTTTCGGGCGGATGCCCTTGATCACAGTCAAATCTTAACCCCTCATGCCTGAACTTTTAAAGTGCTAGTGCACACCATGTGATAACCATAGAGATGGAAAAAATACTATTACTACGTATCACTGGCATGGGTTTGGGGCAGGAAGGAAAACAATCAATATGCACATTTTGAGTCTCCCAAACACCAAGTAATATCTGAATAAATTCATTAATGTGTAAAAACAAGATTGCTTCTGCATAAATGCTTGAAAAAATATAGAAAAGATGGTAAAATACTGACATATATATACTTCATAGGCAATTACATATATTAGCAGCCTGCATAATGTATACATACTGACCTCCATAAAACTTGATACAGAAAAGAGCATGTAAACATAAGGTAATGTCGCTAAGCACACACACTATATCACTAAAAGGTATTATTATGAACAAACGTTCTAAAATACAATGTATACCTATACAATATAAATGATATATTATGTGTAGAAACTGCCAATAAATACTATACATATATACAAAAAACCATCAGCCATATTTACAATCTTGTGGGGACATCTTATATTGATGGCAACCCCAACTCGGTGCTGATATTGAGGGGACATCTAAACATGATGGCAACCCCTCCTTTCTCAAACCCATTTCCTACGTCTGATAGTTAGTCTCCAAATTTAGTGAAATGTGTGCCCAACATCTAATAAGTGAGATAAACAAATGAAAAAGAAAAAGATTTTTTTTTTCTAAATGGATCTGTTTTTTTTATATAGTCCAATAAAGACTAGTAATTTGAGTTCACTCCTAAATTAAAAGAATGAGAAAATATATAAACAGGGTAAATGAGGAATAAAAAACTAAAAAAGGAAGGGAACAAAGAATCTTGTTTTTAGGTTGCGAGAAATGTCAGTATGATTTCAAATAGGCGGACTTGTACTCCAAACAATGAACACAAATTGTAGGGTCTCAGTGGGTTACAGAAACAGGGTAAGGATATGTACAAAGGACAATTCTAAAGAAAATGATATAGGTCTTCTGTGGTGTTGAGACCATTTGGGACCTTAGTATCCAGCTCTAATATCATTTTAGATTCAAGTTGACGAAGCATTTTGTCTCTGTCCCCTCCCCGACGAGGTTGGGGTACAGATGTCAAAACGTAATAGCTCAGACACTCCAGATTGTTGTTGTGCACACTCTTGAAGTGTCTCGCCACTGGATAAGAAATGTCATTATTGACAGTTGCTCGGAGATGCTGTAATATCCTGGCATGCACCGCAAGCCGAGTACTACCGACGTACCTCAGGCCGCAAGTACATGCCAAGACATAAACAGCAAACTCAGTCCTGCAATTGTAATTACCCTTGATCTGTATTGGTGTTGGACTGAATGGAGTCATGTAGGTGCTGGTGTTAACACCGAACTTGCAAGCTCAGCAATTAGAGCATTTAAAAAAACCTCGACGTTGCGGGAACCAGGGTTTCTGTTTTAGAATTTCAGGGAATGGATTGGTGACATGGTTGCATAAGGAAGGTCCTCTCCTGAATGTAGTTTTAGGGTTATCAGGGAGTTCAGGTGAGATAACACTGTCTGTTTGGAGAATTGGCCAACTCTTCGTAAGGATTGATCTTATTTTCCGATTTGGGCAACTGTATGGTGTAATGAATCTCAACACTGATTTTTTCAGGGTCTTCACTGATTGTTGAACTCAGTCCTTTCTGTTGGAGGAGGCAGTCTCTAGACTTCTGATTCATTTTATTGACTGCTTTTTTAAGAGTGTCAACATGGTACCCTCTTCTTCTGAACCTGCTCAGAGCTTCCATAGTACACTTCTCCAATTCCTCTTCACTGCTGCAAATCCTTTTGAGGCGGAGCAGTTCCCCGTAAGGGATATTTTCAATTGTATGGTACGGATGGGCACTACTAGCGTGCAGAGTGGAATTGCCCGCAGTAGCCTTTCTATGGAGGGTGGTAGCCAACTTGCCTGACTTGGGGAATACTTTAACGTCTAAGAAATCAACTGATTTGTTACGGATATGGTGGGTAAACCTTAAGTTGTACTCATTAGCGTTAAGTTTGTCAATAAAAGCAAGTGCACTCAATTCATCCCCTCTCCAAATTAAAAACACATCGTCAATAAATCTTACCCACATTTGCACATTTTCTGTAAAGATGTCGTGATGCGTGCCCATGAGGACCTGCTTTTCCCAATAGCCCACGTGCAAGCAAGCGTAGCTAGGGGAAAAGCAGGCCCCCATTGCCACTCCCCTCTTTTGTAAATAAATGTCCTTGCCAAACATGAAGAAATTGTGATTGCGGCTCCATGCAGCTAAAGCAACCAGCATTTTGCTATGGTTATAGCAATCTACAGGTCTGGTGCTCAGGAAGAATTTGAGAGCCCTTAATCCAATTTGATGTTCTATGCTCGTATATAGAGCCTCAATGTCAAGCGTAATCAAAATATATATATATATATATATATATATATATATATATATATATATATATATATATATATATATATATATATATATATATATATATTTGTTTTATTTCTCAGGAACTACTGAACGGATTTACACCATTTAAAAAAAGGTTGCTTTCTGAAGCAAGAGCTTCCTTTTTGTCAAATTTGGTGTAATTCTGTTCAGCAGTTTGGGCTGTAGCCTGTTCCAAAATTTCCAATGGAGATGAGCATTGAGAAAATGCGTTTTGAGACCTCCCTTTGTTTCTTGGCCCCCGCTTGGCAATTCACCCCAAAACTTTCAAGACAGGAGCTGGCTGGAGCGCCCCATTCGTTTTGAACATTTCGCACAGATTCGTGAAACGGCGCCAAAGATATTAGCAAATCAAAAAAATGCTATTCCTACGGAAACTAGGTCCTAACTATAACTACCTACCAGTAGGATAATTCTTTTCGCGTTGAGACATGAGTCAGTTAGATAAATAGCACGAGGCAAGTGCTTGGGATACAGTTATAAATTTTCATATGTATCACCGATCTACAAGACTCATGTTTATGGAGTATGGACTTGTTTTGCAAAAAAACTAAAATGTAAAAGCATGTTTGTAGCACAATTTATTTGTAAATATGTAAATATGCACCACTCCAAGATGGCGCTGGCTATTACCAGCTGGCCTGTAGTCCTTCCTTTACCTAACTAATTGTTAAAAACAGGATGTTGCTAGAGGGCAATTGACATTGAGAAAGGCAATCTGCCGAAACGCGAGGGCGTCTGTCACTGCAATAAAGCAACTGTTGGATAATTTACCCCGGAGTGCGGAGAATTCTTTGTCTTCAGACTGAGGAGTTGGAGCAGTAATATATATATATATATATATATATATATATTTATCAGTTCGGGCTGGACTGTTCCCATGAGGCACAGGGTCAAGACTGGTTTGCATATGGCTGGGTTAAGACTGGAATGGCATGGTGAACAAAAAAACTATGGATTTAGGCCCAGATCTCTGTACTGTCATAAATGTATTACATTGTTCTGCATTCTGTCCTTCAATTGTTCTTTTTGCATTTGTCACCCCGAGTGGAACGGGTATGCCAGATGTGGGTCCCATGCTCTGCATGCCACTGGAGTCAAGCTATCCTGGCTGATGAGGGGTGAAACCCCCAAACCGGTCCTAGGATGCTTGTTTCCAGTCCAGGGAGGGCCTAGCAGTTCAAGCTGGACTGTTCCCATTGGGTGCAGGATCAAGACTGATTTGCATATGGCTGGGTTCAAACTGGAATGGCATGGTTTGCAAAAAAACAATGGATTTAGTCCCAGATCTCTGTACTGGGCTGAATGTATGAAATTGTTCTGCATTCTGTCCATCAATTGTTCTTTATGCCACTCTGGTGGACTGACCCGCCAGATGCTCCAAGAGGCCTCTGCTAATCTAAGATGGCAGAATCAAGTGGTTACCTGGCAGGGCTCTGGCACCACCCAGGAGAGGAGCTGAACAGCGGCATGGAAACCCCCCTGGCCTTTGTGTAGTTTCGTGCCAGAGCAGGAGCTAAAGGGCAAGCCGGTTTATGCAACGAGGGCATAAAATGTGCCCTTCAAAACAGTCTGGAGGCGCTCTGTAGCAACCTCACCCTGGCCCAAGACACCTATCTCAAAAGGAGAGGTGGCTACACCTGTCCTCTGCAGCAAATCCTTTGTTCTGCTTTCCTCTGCCCGAGTTTAGCTCAGGAGCACAGAACCGTGTCTGGGGTCAGCAGCAGCAGCACTGGCTTGCACGCAAACTCTGCAAGGCTACACAGATAGACATGGGGGAGAGGGGGTCCTCTAGGGAGCCCCAAGTACATGGGATCAGGCAACTAGCACTGGAATCGGTGCAGTGGCATGATTCTAACATGTTTGATACCAAACATGACCGGGTTCAGTGAAGCCATTATGTTGCTGGACATCTCGACTTTGCCCGTGTCCACTACATACTTTAAAATGGCTTCCCCACACTTACAAAGCCAAAAAATGGACTCCGGGTTTGTAGGGATGTCTCTGCTCCTGCAGGGGCACCCTCACACTTAGAACCATGCACCCTGCCTGTGGGCTGTACGGCCTACCTTAGGGGTGACTTATAGGTTTTAAGTGCAGTGACCAGGATATAAGGAAAACCTTGTATCTGAAGTGAAAGGTGCATGCACTATTTCACACACGCTGCAATGACAGACCTGCAGGCACAGTTTGCATGGGCTCCCATGGGTGGCACAATACATGTTGCAGCTCATGGGAGATACACTAGGGGCTTACAGGTGTACACTAATATACCAATTGTGGGGTGTACAGAGTACTTCCCAGTGAATTTAGGAAAGAGAGCATAGGCATTGGGGTCTTGATTAGCAGGATCCCAGCGTACTATAGTCAAAACACACTGACACCAGGCAAAAAGTGGGGGTAACTATGCCAGAAAGATCCTGCTTTCCTACAATTGTCATGTTTGCTGGATGATGTTTTTTTTGCATGTTTTCTTTCTTCTGCCATATTTCCATCATGGAAGAAGCATGTGAAAGCAGATGCCTAACTCGTCTGGAATGCAGTATTGTATACAAACCTGTAGCTTTATTCGTGTTCTCCCATAATCGTTTCCCGGCAGTCATTCCAGTCTTTTGGAAGGGGCTTTGCTGGTGGATTCACAAGAGCCTTAAAACTTGCAAGTAATATGAGCTTCCTATTTAACCACAATTGACGACAGCAATTTATGCAATGGGACATGTCGATGTTGACAAACTCAGGAGACAGAGGTTACAACATTTACTGCAGTGCTATGGTACTAAGACTGCTGAACATTACCACTTTCAAAGGGCAAAATAGATATAGTGGCCCGATGACAAAGACTACAAAGATAAATTTAAGACACTGCAGGTACTGAGATCAAACATGGGGGTTGAGACAGATAAACTGTTAATAACCAATTAACCCGCCCGACAGCTAGATTCTTGTGCACTTTAAGTACAGTACTAAGCATGAATCTCTGTCTCACTCATACATCATCCCCAGATGGCTAGCCAGAGAGAGTTAGCCAAGTGTTAAACCATAGGCCAGTACCTAGACCAGCTGCTGGATTTGCAAACATTAACAGCACACATACATTCACATGGGTTTCACCAATATAATATACACATGGATTTTATCAGTGTGCTGTTAACTCAGTTAACCTCTATTCTGATAACCAAAGTATCAATCCAGTACCTTCAAGAAGCACAAGTGTATGCTAAACAGAATATCCAAGTTTATTAAGGTTACCAACACAAGATTTAAGAACCACAGAACCTCTGCGTAACGTAAACAGCAATGCACGTCTAGCTACAGAATAATTGTAAATAACTGTTTCCCACAAAAGATAAATTCCAGCCCTGTGCTGTAGACTGGAAATGATATAGTATATAAGAGAACAATATTCCCCTTATGCTTCTGTACTAGGGAAAACACCACAGGATTGGTATTCAGTAATTCTTTGAAACATGGTATTCTATTAAAATGTATATCCATGTGTCATGGTATTTGACATTAGACCCCTTTCATTTACATTCACCTTACTTGTGAATGGAGTTTCCAGAAAATCTAGTTTATCGTTTCTCGAATATCTCCCGATTAGCTTGGTACCGTCAATTGTCTACACGTCTCTACTACTCCTGTTTCTGGCTGCTTTTCTCTGAGTGCTAACACTTCCTTCACAGATTCAGGGATTCACATAAGGTATGCCTTTTTACCTGTAAAACAGTTGTCAAGGATAACAGCTCCATTGCTAGTGAAATTGTTTATTAAACCTTGATACATCCTCTGCACTCAAACCTAAAAGTCCCATCTTCACCTTGACATTGCTCAACTTCGCCATTATCTACTTTTCTCCATTTACCAAACAAACAACACTTGTACGCACTTCCCTTAGACAACCTTGAGTTCCCTTTCCTAACACATCCAGGCCATTGCACCACCACCTGTTCCCAATTTTGCAAGCTTAGTTGTAATCATGTTGTGTGCTTACAGCACTCTTTTTCATTCTTCACTATCTTCATGTCTCTGTTACTGTACACACATACAAAATATGTTCCACCACTTACTGAGTAAACACAGTAGTACCCGTCTTCCTCCACCTATGTGGTTTTCTCTTTCCTCTAGCCGATTGTCCTTCGGATGGTATCATGTCATGCACAGGAGTTCTACCGCCATCTTGCAAAGAACCTGCTAATTTCCACAGGACAAACAGCATTCCACTGTCCATGCACCCCCGTTTCAGGAAGGCCTCGATAATACAGATTGAGGAACTCAGGCCTCATTCTTTTCATGGCTGAACACACGAAACTGCAACACCCCATTTAGCTTGATGATCTTATCCTCACCCCCCTGGTCCCCTTTAGATTGCAATGTTCAGCCACCTACACATGTAACACACGACACTCTTACTGCTCCTATCAAATTGCCCCTGCGAACACACCTATTCAGTCATGGGTTTTCCCATCACGCACCATTCTAATTAGCTACCTAGTCGAATTGTTTCTATTAATATGAGGCAAGACTACAACTCCCAGAATGCATTTTGTTCTCAGAGCAACGTGTAGCATTGCAACACTGTGTCTCGTGATACGGAGTCAAGGCTAAACCTACATTTGCTGGCAAATGTATTTAAACAACCAGTCTAAAAACACATTATGTGTCACTTCAAACTTCTCCACACAGCATGCCATCATCCTTATCTTTGGTTTGCTGCAGTCAGAGTTCATTTCCTAACCCCGCCCTCGATTTGGAGTTTCACAACAGATTTTGAAAGTTTTGAACACTCCCGTGAGCGCTATGTACTGTCACCAAAATAACTGGTTACGATGTGGGCTTTGCTATTGCAGCTGTTTTAAAAAAAAACATTTATGAGGATAATTATAGCTCCCCGACTCCCACGCCCCCATCATCTCTCCCCGGGCTGTTATCTGCCGAGGCGTGTGCACCTTCACAAACAGCGTCAGAAACACACAGGACGGACCCTATGCCTTCCTCATGCATCAGTGCATTTCCGGTAGTAGAGAGGAAGCAGGCCCCGCCCCCGTCCTGTTAGAAATCACATACTTTTCATTCTTTTCCGTCGACGTCCTTTTACGGAAAGCAAGAAGTCCAAGGCAAATTCCAGGACTGTCTGCAGACAACTCATTTATAATCCCTCAGATGAATGTATGTGCAATCTCCATGTGATTAAGGGATGAACAGTGGTGCTTAGTTTTCCCCTACATATTGAACTTTCTGTGACTGAGTGTGTAGAGTGGGGCTGAACCACCCTAAGAGAAGGGGGTGTGGAATTCATGATTTAAAATGTCATTTGTAAACCAGTGGCGGGAGGTGCTGCAGCATGGACACTACCTCCCAGTTCTAGGTCCTGGTAGTTAAGTTATATGCTGTTTCAAACTAGCACACGTGTTTGAGTCCCGGCTCTCCCAGGCGGACAATTTGTGTGGCCTTGTGCCGATCACAATATGTCTCCCTTCCCTGTCCCAGCCAGACCATCTCTCAACAAGCATTTACAATGCAATGGTCTCGGCATCATTAAAGGTAGAGCTATTGGCATTGCTCATGACATTTCTTTTTTTTTCTTTAAATCATAAATAAATGGCATTGTCATTTACATTGCCAATACACAGCACTCTGCACAACAGCACACAGCACTCTGCGCTCAACAGCACACAGCACTCTGCGCTCAACAGCACACAGCACTCTGCGCTCAACAGCACACAGCACTCAACTGCACACTCACTCTGCATTCTGCACTCACTACTCTGCACTCACTACTCTGCACTCACTACTCACTACTCTGCACTCACTACTCACTACTCTGCACTCACTGCTCACTACTCTACGCTCACTACTCTACGCTCACTACTCTACGCTCACTACTCTACGCTCACTACTCTACGCTCACTACTCTACGCTCACTACTCTACACTCACTGCTCACTACTCTGCGCTCACTACTCGGCGCTCACTACTCTGCGCTCACTACTCTGCGCTCACTACTCTACGCTCACTACTCTACAATCACTACTCACTACTCTACACTCACTACTCTACACTCACTACTCTACACTCACTGCTCTACACTCACTGCTCTACACTCGCTGCTCACTACTCTGCGCTCACTATGCGCTCACTACTCTGTGCTCACTACTCTGCGCTCACTACTCTACACTCACTACTCTACACTCACTACTCTACACTCACTACTCTCTACTCTACACTCACTACTCACTACTCTACACTCACTACTCAGCACTCACTACTCTACACTCACTACTCACTACTCTGCACTCACTACTCTGCACTCAATACTCTGCACTCAATACTCTGCACTCAATACTCTGCACTCAATACTCTGCACTCAATACTCTGCACTCAATACTCTGCACTCACTGTCATTAACGGAACTCGTATATATGGTATAAAGAAAATATAGAAATACACTTAATTTCTGTAACCAAGCCCTACTTGAGCATTTACGTTCATGAATAACTAGCCATGTACAGATAAACTTACCAAGACCAAAATGTCGGTGGGCACGCAGTTTTAAACATACTGGACATATTAAAGTGTAACGTATGGGGACTCGGTACTCAATCACGTGCTCACTCAGCTCGTGTTGATGTTCTTTACAGAGGAGCGGGCGTGCACGCCTGTCACACTCTCTAGTACACCCCATGCACAGCCTATGCAGCAGGGCCCCTCCCTGCAGAGGGAAGGCCGCCCGTCCAGCAGGGTGGCACCGGGGCCACTGTGCACTGCACGTGCACCTGCAAAGCGGATGGCATGCTGCTCTCCTGCGCGCGCCCAGCCCAGGAAGCATCTGCGACGCAATAAAGATATCAATGTGTACCCGCAGTGCACAGCAGCATCTCTCGGCTCCCATCAGCCGTGGGAGTGGACGCCCTGGCACAGCCCACGGCAGGTCCCCCTTGTAGTAGTAAACAGAAGAGAAGCATCTACCCCATCCCTTCTCTAGCCCTAAATACTTGCCCTCCTCGCCTTAATCCTTCATCGGGATGCGTCCGCTCTGATAACCTCCATCTTCCTGAGCTCGTCCCTCAGCTGCTCTGCGCCCTGCGTAGGATGCAGCTCAAAGCCCCAGGAACGCCCTTTACGTGAGCGTGCACGGAGGCTGAGGATCGCCGACGAAGACACGCAGAGCTCCGAGTCTGCCTGCTGCCGAGACTGACCCGAAGAGCACGGTGAGTTTGGGGGGGGGGGTCGGTGACTGTGTGTGGTGGGGGGTGTGTGAGTGTTGGGGGGGGGAGAGGGAGGGGATGTGTGTGTGCCTGTGTGTCTGTGTGTGTGCCTGTGTGTCTGTGTGTGTGCCTGTGTGTCTGTGTGTGTCTGTGTGGGCCAGCCTGCAAAAAGCGCGTCCCCAGACCCTGGTAGGCTCGTGCACAGCTCTGTCCTCCCTTGAGAGCTGACTCAACTGCAATAGGTCTCGGCCGAGACCTAAAAACTGATGGAGCCCAATGTGATTCAGTTCCCCGTGTGCACCACACCATACATTTCCTTCATTGTTAAGGTGGACGAGCCCAATTCAAACAAGCATTTACAATGCAATGGTCTCGTCTTTGTTAAAGTTAGAGCTATTGGCATTGCAAATGACATTTTTTTTGTTTATGTTTTTGTTTTTAACGTTTGTGAAAGAGAAGAGAGAGAACAACTCTCACTAGCAAACATTCAATTTAACAACTGCCCATATAAATACACAGCATTAAAGCAACTGATAAATAATTAAGGATTCAATGCCATATTGTAAAAATCACAAAATTTTGTTTTTATTTATTGTTTTTTGTGTTCATTTTTTACATATATATAAATATCTTAGATTGTTTTTTACTTCATTTTTTCTTTTCAAGATATATATTTTATACAAATATTAACATATTACAAAGCAGTTTATAAATACATAAGACAGACATGAACTCAAAATTGTGAGAGATAATTTTCGGTCGTTGTCACAATGAGATAGGCAAAGCGGTGGAATGGAACTACGCGCGTTTCGGCCAATGGCCTTCGTCAGGTGACCGTCAATCCCAAATTTAACAATACATACAGAAATGTGACATGGATCTAAAGACAAAAAGGAAAAAACACAAAACATTTGTTTTCTATAGAAATAATAAAATAAGGGGTGCTATGAATTTTAAATTTATTCTATTACATTTTCACAGTTTGAGAGAGCATAGGGTCAGTTTTACATACAAATGATGATGAGCCTCATCTAATAAAATGATAAACCGCAGTTGCTAACTTGTACAGATATAAACTCTTAGAAATAGTAATTCAAATCTACTTATATAATCATACAATGATAATTCTTGTCTTCACAGTAATATATGTAGTTAACCTTGTATGGTGTGTGCGCTTCCATCGTAAAAATCAAACATCTCCCTCTAGATACAAATAAATCACTACGTCAAATGTTATATGTATTTCCGTAGCCTAACCATATTCTCAAAAAAAAAAAGAAGATTAAAGAGAACAAAATATCAGATAAAGAAAAATCGAAAGGAAAATAAAAGATTAGTTTAAAAACCGCAAAAAAAGGGATAAGCGCTTCATAAATTTAAATAGATGGATTCTATCTGTGGATCCTATATATAAACCAAAGTCTCTTTATTTGTAGTCTTTTCATAGGTAGCTTCTGGAATATGAATGTTCAGTTTAAACATAGAGACAATAAATGCATTCTAGCTTTACTCACTTGTAAGGTAAATCAATTGATGTGTTCAAATCATGTTATAATAGATGATCAGAGATTTCTAATTTCAGCGATCTTCGATATATGTCAAAACGGGCTCTAACTTATTTCGGTAGTGTTAAATATTCAACCATCAGCCTGTGTGAAACATAAAAGCACTGTCAGTTTGTGTTATACATATCTGATGATTGTACTTATTCGCGTTTAGCGAAAAGAACACGCTTTTCGCAGCTTATATATGGTGTTCACCCACGTTTATGCGATATAAGCTGTACTTAAAGGGATTACCGGGCCACCATTTTGATAAATATTTGCATATACTGAGAACAGGACCTATCGTTTGACGATCTTTTATGACTATTTGATGCAACAGAGAATACCAAAGTGTGTTACATGATTATAACAAACATCCTATATATATTTTACCTGGTTGGAATTGATAATAATCCTTTGAATATTTAGGTGTTGTTGTCAGAATCAAGGAAAAAGCGGTATATGTGCAAGGCAGAACTAGTTCTGTAAAAGTAGGAAAGAAGACCATATTAAACTTATGGCCCACATTTCCATGCTAGTCATTATTTACGTCACCATATGCTGGTCATTTACCTCAAAGATTTTTCTAGTCTACCAGAAAGATGATATTCCACCAGGGCCCAGATAATTTGATAGTTTAGACATTAATCAGGTTCGTCCACGAATAAGATCTGTGACAAAATTGTAACTGATTAGTAAACCAAGTGGTTCACGTACATTCATGTTTATAACGATTTTAACATTAGTTGTTAACTTTTAAATGGACTCAAACACTCGAATACCTCGAGTTTCTTTTTTATGGATGAACGGAGGCTTCCGATTTCTTTTTAATAGAGTTGCTTATGGCTCTAAAATGATATAAAGATACATAGACTTCCTTTATAATCCAGTATATACCGCTAAATAGAACCTTCTGACGTGTTCCATATTCGTTCACATACCTCTATATCGGAGCGGCCTCTCCGCAACGGTGATGATCCTTTATTTTCTTACCGACCTCGCGGTAGGCGGAACAGGCAAGGTGCTTGATGTTAGAGCTATTTATACATTTAAGAGTAAGCAAACCCGCGTATTTTGTGGGGAAATGCATATCAAGTGTTTTAAATTTAATCAATATCGTCTGGTGACGTATATGCCTAATTTGTTACCAGACCGTGTTGGCCATAACACTAGAAAACGGACTGAAATAACAAAATGATGGTCATTGGTTGTCCGATATTTTTTAGGGTTCTGTAAATGCCATTTAATGACGTATGTTGTAGTTCCTGGCTGGACAACAAGGGTCACAGAAATAGAAAAAGGGGGCTAGACCTAGTGGGTTCTCTCGACGCCATTTAATGACGTATGTTGCAGTACCTGGCTAGACAACAAAGGTCACAAAAATAGAAAAGGGACTAGACCTAGTAATGACCAATACTTTTTACCGTAAATTATCCGATGTTGTTGCTTGCTATCGGTGCCATAGCTAGCGTATGTTTTAAATCGTGTCAAGAACAAAGGTGGTCATAAAGAAAAGATTGAAAATATATATAAGGAAATAAATGTAATTTCGCAATGAGGCATATACGTACATGGAAATATATAGAACACATTCTAGATAACCATGCATTGATTAGTCTCAGATATGTTAAATGTTCTCAAATATATCTAGTTTTCCCGTTGCATGTTGTGGTTACCTGGTTGTGGATTGGACTATCGTAACTACTTGTTTTTCAAACAGATAAATAATTGGCATTGTCATTTACAATGGCAATAGGTGAGCATTAGAGAGTAGTAGAGAGTATTCGCAGTTATTAGTAGTTAGTAGAGACTGACTAGTTTATTAATAGAGTATACTTGTATAGAGTAGGAGTAAGTTGTAGGTAGTAGTAGATAGTGAGTAGTATAGATTAGTAGAGAGTAGTATAGAGTGTGTAGTAGATAGTGTGTAGAGAGCGTGTACGAGTTAGTGAGTAGTAGAGACAGTAGTAGTGAGTAATGAAAAGTACTAGATAGAAATAGATGTAGTCTAGTGAGTTGTAGATAGTATATTGAGTAGTAGATATATTTAGTAGAGCGAGTTGCGAATGACTTAAAATAGAGTAGATATTAGAGAGCAGTAGTTAGTACGTTAGAGTATTAGAGTGTAGTAGAGAGTAGTAGAGAGTGAGTATAAGATAGTGTAATTGAGTGAGTTGGTAGTAGAGAGTAGTTAGAGGGTGTATTAGAGTGTGATTAGTAGAGTGAGTAATAGAGTGTGAATTGAGAGTATTAGAGAGTAGTAGAGATTGAGGAAAGTGTGAGTAGCTTACAGTAGTAGTAGAGTGAGTAGTTGTTAGTAAAGTGTAGTAGCATATTAGATGGTTATAATAAAGAGTATTATAGTGAGTAGTAATGAGTGAGTAGTAGAGAGTAGTGTTGAGTTTTTAGGATAGAGTTGTACAATATGAGTAGTATAATTATTTTGAGTGGTAGAGAGTGTGTAGTAGAGAATGATTAGTAGTGAGAAGAGCAGTAGACAGTATTAGGGAGTAGAGTATTATAGAGTATTTGAGTGAGTAGTATAGAGTTATTTGAGGTGTGGCGAGTGAGTAGTATATTGCAGATAGTTATTAGTAAAGTGTGAGTAGGGTATTATAAACAGAAAGGAAGAGAGTTAGTAGTAGAGAGTACGTTTTTAGAGTGAGTAATAGTGAGTAGTAGATAGTTTGTATTAGAGGAGTCGAGAGTGTGTAGTAGATTAGTAATGAGTACTATAGAGTAATATTTATTAATAGCGAGTATCACTGAGTAATACATTTTTTGCGAGTACTTGTGTGAATAGTAGTGAGTAAAGTTAGCAGTATAGAGTGAGTAGAGAGTGAGTTGTAGACGGATTAAGGAGTTTTGAAAGTTGTATTATAAGTAGTAGAGTAGTATAGTGAGTAGTAGTGAGTAGTATTTTTATTATTTGCACACACATACATATACACACAGAGGCATATACATAGAGCCACACACAGACATTAGTTAGTATAGAGTACTTCTAGTGTGTAGTAGAGAGTGAGTAGCAAAGAGCGAATAGAGAGTAGTACAGAGGAGTAGTGTGATTAGTAGAGTTGTAGTAAAGAGTGAGTATGAAAGTTAGTTAGTAGCAATGAGTAATAAGTTGACAGTTAGTAGTAGAGTGAGTAATGGTTAGTATTAGGGAGTGAGCAGTAGAGAGTGTGTAGTTGATTATTAGAATTATTAGTATAGAGTAATAGGTAAGTAGAGTAGTAGTGTATTATATAGTTGTGAACAGTATTTTAGTCAGTAGTGAGTATTGATCGTAATAGTTAGCGAGAAGAGAGTAGTAGAGTGAGTAGTAGAGTGATTTATTAGTATTATAGAGTTGTGTAGTAATTAGCATAGTAGTGGAGTTAGTTATTTTGTATTAGAGAGGGATTATTAAAGAGTGAGTAGTAAAGTGTTATTATTAGAGTGATTAGCATAGTGATTTGTTAAGAGTACGTAGTGGAGTAGTAGAGTGTTAGTAGTGTTAATAGTGTTAGCAGAGTGAGTATTAGAGTGAGTAGTAGAGTGTGCCGAGTATCAGTGTTATTAGTAGATAGTAGTGTGTATTATAGTGTTGTAGAATAAGTAGTACAGTAGTCAAGTGAGTATTAGAACGAGTAGTGATAGTATTAGATATTGTGTAGTAGTAAGTGAGTACTAGTTATTAATAAAGAGTGAAAGAGTGAGTATTAAAGAGTGAGTAGTAGACTTTTAGTGGTAGAGTTAGTATTAGAGTGAGTAGTAGAATACATTGAGTAGTACTCTTTATAAAGTATGATGATACATATTGATAAATATGTATTTATATATATGTACATATATATGCAGCATATTTTTAGGGATATATATGCATATATATGTGCATACGTAGTAATATCTTTGTAGAGTGATGCTTATATATATGCATGTATGTATATATTAATATATATTGATTGCATATTAATAACCAGTAAGCAAATAGTTTCTACATGTTTTTTATTAACTTCAAGGTTTAAATAATTTTTTGTACATTTTGTTTTTGCATTTTTTTATGCTTGTTTAATGTATAAGTTAAGATTCTTCAATTATTTCAATTATTGATCCATTTTGAAAGATGACATTTAATGTTTTTGGTAAGCATGGCATGAGAGCGTCTCCAAAGTCACCAATGTCCGCTGTTATATTTAGGAAGTCCATTAGAATTGTATTGCTTATCTCCACATATTTCAAATGTTCTGTGTCTTCTATTTGTACTGTTATAGTACTTTTCTCTTGTGTTGTATTCTCCAGTCCATAGATTGTGATTGTGAGTTTTTCTGGAGGTGGTTCTATTGTCTGTGAAGAAAAAAAATATGTTAATAGAGTTAGAGTGCATTTACATTTTTCTTGTTATTGCCATTTTGGGAGGGTTTTTTTGTGATCAAGAGAAAAGTGACTGTTATAGATAAGGAAATAAATGGAAAGAGATATTTAAAGCTAGTGGCAGATAGTATAGAGAGGTAGATAACGATATGTGAATAGATAGCCAATGATAAAGACAGAAAGAGGGCCAGATAGAGAGAGATATGGATATTTTTTTTTGGGGGGGTGGAGTGCAGTAGAAGTAGCGAGTTGTAGGGAGGGAGGTAGAGAGAGTGATCGAGAGCTAGAACTTTAAAGAGAGTGTGAGAGATATATGTAGGGAGAGTGAGTCGAAGGGAGATAAACAGAGTGAGAGAATTAGAGAGGCAGAGGGAGGGAGTTCAATAGAGTGAGTAAAGTAGAGGAGTGTTATTGAGTTAAGCAGAGAGAGGCAATGTTATGTAGAGGGAATTGTTGACTCTTGTGAGATAGGAAGATATATAGTTAGTGGAAGATAGAGATATAGATGTTGTGAGGTAGATGGTAAGAGAGAGAGTTAGAAGAAATCGTTATAATAAACATTTGAGGGAGGTAGAGAGAAACAGAGGGAGAGAGATAGAGGAAGGCAGCTATAGGGAGTTATGCATGTGGAAGCAGTTAAATGGATATATATTGAGGGAGACAGGTAGTATGAGAGAGCTAGTTAGCAATATCGTAAAATGTGTATAGAAGAGAGAGAGTGAGATGTAGTTAGGCGAGTAAATAGACGCATGTGGTGTGTTTTGATGTTTATTGTATCTATGGGTAAGTATTTTTGAGAGTATGCATGTAATGTAGCTATAAATATTGTATTGCATTCTGTATGTACTTAGGGAGTTGTAGGGAGGGAGCAAGAGAGAGATTGAGATATAGAAGAAGTTAAAGTGAGGTAGAGAGTGGTAGATGTAAGTAGAGTGAGAGGTAGGGAGACTGAGTGGATGAGAGATAAACAGAGTGAGATAGAGGGAGAAAGGTAGAGGGAGCGAGTTGTTTAGAGTGAGGAAGGTAGAGGAGGGTTATTAAGCTAAGCAGATAGAGGCAATGTTACGTATAGGGAATTGTTGACTGTTGTGAGATAGGAAGATATATGGGGGAGATAGAGATATGGATGTTGGGAGGTAGATGGTAAGAGAGAGTTAGAAATGGAAATAATGAAATTTTGCGGGAGGTAGAGAGATAGAGGGAGGCAGCTATAGGGAGTTATGCATATGGAAGCAGTTAAAGGGATATATACTGAGGGAGACAGGTAGTGTGAGAGAGCTAGTTACCAATATTGTAAAATGTGTATGTAAGAGAGAGTGAGAGATTTAGTTAGTTAGGAGGGTAAACAGATGCATGTAATGTGTCTGGTTGTTTATTGGATGTATGGGTAAGTATTTTTGAGAGTATGCATGTAATGTAGCTATAAATATTGTATTGCATTTTGTACTTACTTGAAATTGTGTATTTCGAGTCGAATTTAATATTTTTTGCCCATTAAATTCATGTACAGTCAAGTGAGTTATTTTAATGTACGTTCCAAGTTGTATTGGGAAGTCCGTTGCATCTCTCCATAGTGTAATTTTAACCGAATCAGTTGTATCGTTTACTGTTATCGATTTGAGTTTTGTTTCTTGTCCTGCAA
The DNA here is from genome assembly GCF_964261635.1 of Lissotriton helveticus. Classification (NCBI taxonomy): domain Eukaryota; kingdom Metazoa; phylum Chordata; class Amphibia; order Caudata; family Salamandridae; genus Lissotriton; species Lissotriton helveticus. Next base: position 849,263,401 of record NC_136073.1, on the reverse strand, counting down.
TAAATATCGTTTTTGTTGCTTACTCCTGTAAAATATAAAAAATTATTTGTAGCACTTTTTTATACATTGTATAAAGTGGAGCAGGATTGTTTAATAGTTTGTTGAGGAACCTTTAAAATAAAATAAAATATATAGTAGGGTAGTTAGTGTGTATTAGAGAGTAGTATAGAATGTGTTGTAGATAGTGTGTAGTTGAACGTGTGTAGTAGAGTTAGTAGTAGGGAATAGATTTTAATAGAGTGTGTAGTATAGAGTATTAGAGAATATTATATATTATTAGAGATTGTGTAGTAGATAGCAAGTAGTAGAGTGAGTAGTAGAGAGTGTTTGGTAGATAGTGTGTAGTAGAGAATGTGTAGTAGGAAGTGTGTAGTAGAGTGTAATAGATATTGTGTAGTACAGTGTGTGTATTAGAGTGTGTAGTATAGCTTGTAGTAGAATGTGTTGTAGAGAATGTAGTAGAGAGTGTAGTAGCGTTTGTAGTAGAGTGTAGTATACAGTGTGTAGTACAAAGTGCTAGTAGAGGGTGTGTAGTAAAGAGTTTTAGATATTTTTTAGTACAGAGTGTGTAGTAGTGTGTATAGTAGATAGTATTAGAGTATTGGTAGTAGAGTGTAGTAGTGGTGTTGTTGAAGAGAAATAAGAAGAAAAAAGTGGTTGAAAATGTTGACAGTGCCTTATGGAAGTACAATATTGGAATATGCAGATTTGTTTTCACTTGTATACTTATGTTCTATTATTAGTAACTGTTAATGTGTATTATAAAAGTAATGAAAAGAGAGTTAGGAGTGAATCTCAAAGTCAGTAGTACTGAGTGTGTTGTAGTAAGTAATTATTTTAAAACAGAAGAGATGAGTGTTATGTAAAGAGTGTTTAATAGAGAGTGTGTAATAGAGTGTGTGATAGAGTGTGTAGTAGTGATTGTGTAGTAGAGAGTGTGTAGTAGAGAGTGTAGTAGAAAGTGTGCAGTAGAGAGTGTAGTAGAGAGTATGTACTAGAGTTTGTTGTAGAGTGTGTAATAGATATTGTGTATTACAGTGCGTGTTTTAGAGTGTGTAGTAGAGTATCTGGTAGAGAGCGTAGTAGAGAGGGTAGTACAGAGTGTAGTAGAGAGCGTTAGTAGAGGGTTGCAGTAAATGGTATTAGAGAGTTTTTAGTACAGAGTGTGTAGTAGAGTGTATATTAGAGAGTATTAGAGTATGTGTAGTAGAGTGTAGTAGTGGTGTGGCTGACGAGAAATTAGAAGAAAAAAAGTGTTGGAAAATGTTGACAGTGCCTCATAGAAGTACACAATTGGTATATGCAGATTGGTTCTTACGTGCACACTTATGTTCTCATTATTAGCAACTGTTAGTGCATAAGAAAAGTAATGAAAATAGAGTGAGGAGTGAATAGTAGAGTGAGTAGTACCGTGTGTTTTCTAGCGAGTAATCATTATAAAAAACTAGAGTTTAGTGTGTTGTAAAGAGTGTTTAATAGAGAGTGTGTGATAGAGAGTGTGTAGTAGAGAGTGAGTGTGTAGTAGAGAGTTGGAAGTAGAGAGTGTGTAGTAGAGAGTGTGTAGTACAGAGTGTGGTAGAGAGTGTGTACTCGAGTTTGTAGTAGAGTGTGTGATAGATATTGTGTATTACAGTGCATGTTTTAGTCTGTATTAGAGTATGTAGTATAATGTGTAGTAGAGAGTGTAGTAGAGAGTGTAGTATAGAGTGTAGTATAGCGTGTAGTAGAGAGCGTTAGTAGAGGGTGTGTAGTAAAGGGTATTAGAGAGTTTTTAGTACAGAGTGTGTAGTAGAGTGTATATCAGAGAGTACTAGAGTATGTGTAGTAGAGTGTAGTAGCGGTGTGGTTGAAGAGAAATCAGAAGAAAAAAGTGGTGGAAAATGTTGACATTGCCTCACAGAAGTACACAATTGGAATATGCCAATTGGTTTTCATCTGCACACTCATGTTCTCATCATTAGCACTGTCAATGTGTAAGAAAAGTAATGAAAATAGAGTGAGGAGTGAATAGTAGAGTGAGTAGTACTGTGTGTTTTGTTGCGAGTAATTATTATAAAAAAGTAGAGTTTAGTGTGTTATAAAACGTGTGTAATAGAGAGTGTGATAGAGAGTGTGTAGTAGTGAGTGTGTTGATGTCGGTGTGTAGTAGAGAGTGTGTAGTGGAGAGTGTGTAGTGGAGAGTGTGTAGTAGAGAGTGTGTAGTAGAGAGTTTGTAGTAGAGAGTTTGTAGTAGAGAGTGTGTGGTAGAGAGTGTGTGGTATAGATTGTGTAGTAGTGAGTGTGTAGTAGAGTGTAGTAGAGAGTGTGTATTAGAGAGTGTAGTATAGTGCGTGTACTATAGAGTATGTAGTAGAATTTGTTTGTAGAAAGTGTGTAGTAGAATGTGTAGTAGAGTGTGTTTTAGAGTGTGCATTACATTTTGTGTAGTAGTGTGCAGTAGTGTGTGTGTATTAGAGAGTGAAGAGAGTGAGTAGTAGATAGTGTGTAGTTGGGAATAAGATGGTAAGTGTACAATTATAGAAATATAGTTGCATTAAAAGACCCCTCACTCACTAATCTAGTTTGTGACATGCTTCATCATTGGGGTCCCATCTAAGTAGTTGAATGCTACTTAGGTGTGCTTCAACACCTGATTACAGTGGAGCAGGATTGTTTGTTGGTAGGTTCTTAAAAAGAGTTTATCCAGTATTGGGGTATCTTTCATAGATTCACATGCCTGAATCATTCCCCGTCGCCGAGAGCAGTGCCAAAGGTAAATTATAGTAGTAGGCCTAAGAGAAAGGCCTGAGACCTAAACTGTAGTAGCCTATCTACCTCATTATGCCAAAAGGACCAAATATTTTGTCCCAACCAATCAGCTTACAGCACCCTCTAGAACCCTCTCTGCAGAGCCAGTTCTCTTCAGATTTTCACCGCACGTCGTGTGTGAAGGGAGTCTCCCTGAGATCTGCTCAGTTTTTTCAGCCTTTACTTCTTTTTGGATCAACCTGGATCATACTTCATTTCTCTGACCCTATTAAGGCAGTAATATGGCAGATTGGCAGAAAACTAGGCAATAGACTACGAAATATGTCTAACCTTTTCCTCAATAACTCTCACGTTCTGAGAGATGAGGCTATTATTGGGACTACAGAGACTTTTATCTGCCAATTCAGATGAGGACATCGAGGATTCCTTCACCTCATAGGAGAGGTCAAAGGGAAAAGTCGCGCCAGGAGCCTCCAGAGGGAGCGCATAAAGCCATAAAGACCCACCTCGAGTCTTTATAAGGCATTTCTAACAGAAAGAGGCAATTGGAAAAAACTTCCTCAGAGGCTGATCCTACAATTCATCAGGGAAATCCTCTTAACCTGACATTAGGAGTCTAAAAACTCCATGTCTACTATTACTGCCTCACCAATATTGACCTCATCTACGATAGTCTCGTCTACAATGGCCCCCTATGCCGGACATAGACGATGGTAGTCTACGACGGCCTCATCTACTACGGTCGTCGACGACGGCCTCGTCTATGATGGTCTCTTTTACAATGGCATTGCCTAAAACAGCCTCAGCTCGACAACCTCATCTATTATGGTCATCTACGACGGTCGTCTATGACAATGGCCTCATCTATGTATGACAACAACAACACACCGATCAGATTGAGGACCCACTGGAATATTTAAAGACCTCAACTCTGGGAACATTCCCAAACTATATACAACAACAAAAAGGGTTCCAGAGGGTCTAAAGGTACAGTGAATCAACCGTGCAAGTCGCCGGAGAGCACAACAACCTACCAACTGACTGAGAAAGATGGTAAACAAAGACACCCTAGTAGATGGTCTAAGGTACCCATCAGTCACCACTCGGAACCGCCCTTCATCATTTGGGATTCCTTTTTTAGGCCATATATGCGGATGTGCTATTCTCATGAACAAAGGTAACCAGGATGGTGAAGTGGTTCCTTTGACTGGAATAGAGGGTAGTATAGTCCTATACTTCCTTAGAAAGGTAAGTGGCAAGTCATATAGTGACTAACAGTGTGCAGTGCAAGAAAAAGAAACTAAATGCAAAAGAATAAAAAGTGTGCAATTAAAATTGGATTGGGGAGTAATGAACAATTTTATTCGAGTGATACTCGCCCTACCAATGTTTAAACATTTGTCAAGACAGTTTGAAAAACAGCTGTCTAGATATGGTACCAGGTTGACATGTTTCAGCAATAGTGGACGCAATTATCCTTGCTTTCTTCAGGACCCAACAACAAATATTGCTACTGCAAAAACTAAAATAGGTGAAAAGTGAAAAAACATATGTAAAGACAGGTACAGAGATCACCTGAAGGTTCCTAGGTGTCACTTCATGTCTTATTCTTACAGGTCGTGTGTTTTTCACAGGTTTGTAAGAAGTGAGGACCTCACCCCACCTGGCAGCGGCTCAGGAGTAGAGTGAAGCACCGCTCTGTCCGTCGGTACTCCAACACCGGCATCTGAACCGACTGGGGAGGTCATCTATGTATGGCCTCATGTACGAATGGCCTCAACTACATATGGCCCCATCTATGAATGGCATCATCCACGGATGGCCATCTTACGATTCCCTCATCTATGATTGGCTCAACTACGGATGGCATCACCTATGATTGTCTCATCTATGATGGTATTGTCTATGACTGTCGTCTATGACAGCCTCATCATCTATGTATGACCTCATCTACCAATGGCCTTATCCAACAATGACCTCATCCAAGAATGGCCTCATCCATGAATGGCCTCATCCATGAATGGCCTCATCCACGAATGGCCATCATAGGACTGCCTCATCTACGGATGGCCTCACCTATGATTGCCTCATCTATGATGGCATTGTCTATGACCGTCATCTACGACAGCCTCATCTATGATGGTTGTTCATGACAGTTATCTATGACGACATTCCCGTCTGCAATAACCTCGCCTACATAACCATGTCTACGACAGCAAAGTCTACGATGAGATAGTCTACGATGGCCTCATCTATGGTAGCATCCTGTACATAATTTAATGAAGCGGGCAGCAGCTAGATTTCAACTGCCAGTTACAGTCGAACAGACAGAATATTTCCTTCATGATTTCAAGGAAGAATCCAGGAAGATCACGAGAGTGGTACTTATAATAGACAATGTCTATTCCAGCAGTGCTTCCGTGCATTGAAAAGAAATACTGCGCACCTGCTAACAGCCCATCCTGTCTGATAGGCCACCCTTCAGCCAGATTCAGTAATTTCACAGGCCACCCAACAACAATCTTAAAATCCCGCAACGCCTATCACCACACCGCCTAACAAGGAAGGATGTCGTCTGGACCTTATAGGCACAAAACAAACAAAATAAATAAATACATTCTCTACGTTGGCAGCGGCCTCTATTAGAGCTGCCAATCTTCTAGCCATAATCGGCTGTTATGACCGTCAAATGTGGTCAGACATGGCGAGTTTCATTGACCTCATTCCTGAGGACCGAAGGCAGGAAGGAACATGCAGCATCAGAAGATATAGATTGCGCCTTGCACATCGTGAACACCAACTTCCGTCAGCTAGCAGGAGCTGCAGTGCTTAGACGTCAGGGATGGCTTAAAGCCACTACTTTCAGACCTGAGAGGCAAACCAAGATTCTAGACATGGCCTATGATGGGGAGTTTTTAGTTTGGTAAACATATTGATGAAGCCTGCTGGAGCTAAAAAAAAAAATTTAAAAAAAATTGACACTGATACTGCACGATCATTAGGCACCCTTCAATACGGGCGCGGATCTTTCAGAGGAGCGAAAGGACGTGGTTTTTAATCAAGAGGAGGATACCAAAACCAACAGAATAAGCAGTATCAATACCAGTACAGCCTTAGAGCCAGGCATCATACAGTCAATAGTCTACGACTAGTATGTCCCGTCAGGGTGGTCGAAAGAGATCGTGGTATCAAGGCCGAGACACTAACCGGAAGCAGTGATCTCCGCAGGGCGACAACCATTTTACCTTCCTTACCCATGGGCCCGAAGATTTCAACTTTTGTTTACAAGTGGCAGGAAATGACATCAGACCAATGGGTTCTAGACCTAGTAACCAATGACCACACCCTGGAATTCATCAAACAGCCATCTCCTACTCCGCCCAGGGTTCCCCCTCCCCTTCGTCTTCACAAGATTTTGAGTTGTTTAAACGAAGGAGATTTTACGGCTTCTCTGGATATGGATGATGCGTATTTCCACATACCTATCCACCCCAAAAAGCGTAAATATCTTCGCTTTCAAGTGGTTGGCGCCCATTATAAGTTCAAAGTGCTCCCGATTGGGCTCAAGTCGGCACCAAGAACCTTCACGAAGTGCTTGGCACCAGTGGCAGCAGCATTGAGATCGTGAGCAATTCAAGTATTCCCTTATCTAGACGATTGGCTGCTCAAAGGTCCTTCAGAACACGAAGCCAAGATTGCCAGAGCAGAATCTCTTCTCTTCTCTGGGGCTGGTTCTCAACGACAGCAAATCACAGTTACGTTTTCTCCAAGTCATGTTTTTCTCGGAGCAAGGTGAGACACGGTGCATTGCAACGCATTCTGGTCACACGGCCGCCAGCTACGTCTTCAAAAATTGGCATGGTTAATTTCAAAAAGGTCAGTCTAACTCCAAATGTCTGCTTCATTCCTGAGGATGTGCTCTTCAGCGATACATCTCATACCCTTGGCACGGCTCAAAATGAGACCTCTTCAGGAGGAACTGCAACTTCAATGGCAACAAGCCATGGGTTCGATGGGATACCATCAAGGTCACGCTGCGCATGATACATTCTCTGCATTAGTGGTCGCAGACAGAGAATCTAACCCAGGGTCTCATGTTCCTACAGGCCATTCCAGATTTTGTTTTAACGACTGATGCCTCCATGGAAGGATGGGGAGGTCATCTGCAGGTTTTGCATATTCAAGGAAGATGGTCTCGAAGACAAAAACAACAGCAGATCAAAATGCTGGAGCTCCTCACCATTTTTCTGTCTCTCCAAGCATTCCTCCCGAGGATTGCGGGTTCCTCTGTGCTAGTCCGGACCGACAATACCATCAGCATGTATTAGATCAACAAACAAGCAGGAACTAAATCAGCTACGCTCTCGCAAGAGGATCAGGAATTGTGGGAAGGGGTCACATTCCACAAGATACCCTGAGAGCCAAACACGTCAGGGGTCTCCACAATATCCTGGCGGGCACGCTGTGCATGTCTCAGTCAGACTGTCACGAGTGGAAGCTGGAAAAGCAACAGGCTAACCCAGTTTTCAAGCTTAGGTCTATTCGCAACGAGAGAGAACAAGGAATGCCGATATTACGCCAGCAGGTTCCGTAAACAGGGATCAAGAGAGATGCGATGGTCAGGGATTTGTGCGTACGCTTTCCCCCCCAATACCATTGATTCCGAGGTGCTCCGCAAGATGAAGGTGGAAGGTTGCCATCTTATTCTGATTGCAACCCGTTGGCCAAGACAATATTGATTCCAGGAACTTCTACTATTGTCTCAAGACTAGCCCATTTGCCTACTGCCGACGCCTACGATGTTGTCAAGGGACGGAGGCCAAGTAGTTAATCCGGACCCACAGTTTTACACTTGCACGCATGGCTCCTCATTTCTTACAGTTCAAAGACCTCAACATTTCACAGGACTGTCGTGAAATATTGGCCAAATCTCGTGCCCAAAGCACAATCAAGCCTTATCGCTTCAAATGGAAGCGATTTTGCTGTTGGTGTGAGGCGAATACTATTCACTCAATTCAAGCTCCTGCAGAAAAAGTTATCCATTATCTGCTTTCTCTAGCCAAGTCTGGGCTTACTTTTTCATCGGTCAAAGTACATCTTGCTGCTCTTTCCAGATTCAGGAAATGCTCAAAATTTCCTTTTCTCTGCTCTTCTTCACTTGTCAAACAATTTATGAAAGTGCTTTTCCGAGCCTTTCCTCCAGTGCGAGCACCCCCTCCAGAGTGGGAACTCAACACAGTGCTAGGGCAGTTAATGAACCGTCCATTTGAGCTCATACATAAAGCTGATCTCTTATTCCTCACTTTGAAGGTTGCCCATTTACTGGCTCTTACCTCAGAAAACAGGGTTAGTGAGATCCAAGCTTTCACTATAAAGGAACCCTTTTTACATTTTTCCTGGGTCTACGTAACCCTTTGAACAAATCCCAGGTTCATTCCGAGGATACCAACACAATTTCACTTGAACGAACCGGTAAGATTAAAAACATTCTTTCCAGATCCATCCACTCCAGCTGAAAGAGCATTACACTCGCTGGATGTTAAACGCTGTTTAAAATTCTACCTACAGAAAACTAAGGATACCAGACGATCCAACCAGCTGTTTGTGGCTTATGGCCAAGCAACTCTCAGAAATGCTGTAGCAAAGGCAACAATAGCCAGATGGCTGGCATCTACTATTAATTTCTGCCATGACAAGGCTAACAAACCTATGCAGAGGGAAGTCCAAGCTCATTCGATAAGAACAGTAGACCAGTCTGTCTGTGGCAGGGACAGACAGGAGCACTGTGTTTCAATCATTGCACTATGACGCACTGAGAGGTAGCGCGGAAACGCTGGAGGTTCCTATATTGAAATTTTTAATCTTTCTCTTGTATGATAAATAAATTGTTTTTAGAGTTTGGATTTTAAAATAACCATTACCTGCATCGTATATTCTGCATTGTATTGCTGTTAGCTTGCACTTCTCCCGCCCCGTTCCGCTGCGCCCATTGTGGGCGTTTGTTGCGGAGGGCTGAGGAATCCCTACACTTCCGGCTTGCCTGGAAAGAGGGGTAGCGCTCCAGTTGTTCGCCTTCCTTCCCCTACTTAGGGGGGGAAGAATCGCGGCTCTGACGTGTAGACCACTCAGTCTGTGGCAGGGACAGACAGGAGCACTGTGTTTCAATCATTGCACTACGACGCACTGAGAGGTAGCGCGGAAGCGCTGGAGGTTCCTATATTGAAATTTTTAATCTTTCTCTTGTATGATAAATAAATTGTTTTTAGAGTTTGGATTTTAAAATAACCATTACCTGCATCGTATATTCTGCATTGTATTGCTGTTAGCTTGCACTTCTCCCGCCCCGTTCCGCTGCGCCCATTGTGGGCGTTTGTTGCGGAGGGCTGAGGAATCCCTACACTTCCGGCTTGCCTGGAAAGAGGGGTAGCGCTCCAGTTGTTCGCCTTCCTTCCCCTACTTAGGGGGGGAAGAATCGCGGCTCTGACGTGTAGACCAGTCTGTCTGTGGCAGGGACAGACAGGAGCACTGTGTTTCAATCATTGCACTACGACGCACTGAGAGGTAGCGCGGAAGCGCTGGAGGTTCCTATATTGAAATTTTTAATCTTTCTCTTGTATGATAAATAAATAGTTTTTAGAGTTTGGATTTTAAAATAACCATTACCTGCATCGTATATTCTGCATTGTATTGCTGTTAGCTTGCACTTCTCCCACCCCGTTCCGCCGCGCCCATTGTGGGCGTTTGTTGCGTAGGGCTGAGGAATCCCTACACTTCCGGCTTGCCTGGAAAGAGGGGTAGCGCTCCAGTCGTTCGCCTTCCTTACCCCATTTAATGAGGCCTGGTCAACGGCCGCGCAGCGGGCACGCCGGCGGCGCGCCGAAAGCGCGCCAATGGCAAGCCCGTCTCCGCCTGTCCGCGGCCGGTCGGGGGCAGGGGCACGGACCCCTGCTCAAATATCCTCTGAACATGAGGTAAGAATCACTTACTCGAAAGAACGACTGGAACAATTACTTCCGCCTACAGTGAAGACTTGCTTACATGCCATGCGAGCAGATACAGTTCCTGACCTGTAAGGCTTGTCAATTCGACCCCAGGGGGGAGAGCGGGCGCATTCATAGAGGGGAGTCTATGTATATGATCCAGATCAATTGCCGATCCCTTAGGAAACACAAGCTAGAAATATATGATCTCCTAACGGACCATCAGCCAGAGGTACTATTTCTTAAAGAGACCTGGCTAGATGAAGAGTCTGTACCAGACATTCTGCAGGCTCTTCCAATTGAATACGGAATGATAAGGCTAGATCGCAGAAGGCAGCGGGGAGGGGGGATTTCTCTAGTGCACAAATTAGAGCTTAATTGCACCTTAGAAGCTACTAATATTAAAGACTGTGAAGCAGGTTCTTTCTCAATTAAATGGGGGCCTAACGTGACCATCAATGGCTACTTGATATACCGTCCACCAGGGCCGTCCCTGGAATTTGTGGGAAGCCTGATAGAGATGGTCACTCAGCCAGCATTACGCTATAGTAGGCTTCTCATCTTGGGAGACCTTAATCTACATTTAGAGGAGGAAGATAATAGGGAGGCTCTGGGCGCTCTTACCTCCCTAGAAATACTCAAGCTGAAGCTACAATCACGGCTGCCGACTCACCAGGCGGTCCACCTCCTAGACCCTATTTTCGCAAATTGGGAAGAGATAGAGGTTCAGTGCCCTAGGCCGGTGACCTGGTCAGACCACCATTTGGTCCAATTTACGATATTTGGCCTGACTAAAAAGCCTCCTTCTAACAAGCCTAGGCCACAAAAGCGCAGGCTATGGGGTAAACTGAAACAAGCTGATCTAGAGCTTGTTCTGAGGACTAGCCGTCCACCATTGAGAGACAATCTGGATATGGCCTGGGCAGATTATGAGGACTGGCTGACAGGAGCCCTTCACAAAATAGCTCCATGGACAACCAAGAACTCTGTCAGAGGTAATAAATCGGCGGATTGGTTAAATGCTGAGCTAAAAGCAGCCAAATCCCTGTGTAAAGGCTTACAACGCGCCTGGCGAAAAAATTATGAGGAAACAGCTAAACAAATATACAAGAATGGTATGAAAGAATATCACCGCTTACTTAGGAAGACCAAGAGGGGCTTTCTGAATAATAGAATTGTGACATCAGAGAACCCGACTAAGGAGCTCTTTGAAATATACAAGGAACTAACATCTCTGGAGAGGACATCGGTTACAGAAGCCCATACGAGAGAGACCTGTGAGGCGATTGCAGACTTTTTCGTCCAAAAAGTAGAAAAGATATATAATTCCTTTGTAATAGGTCCTATTGAACCTGTCATGGAACAAAGGAGGGAAGGGAGAGGGACAGATAACCCTAGCCTAAGCCAGTTCTCAGTCCCGAGCAACCCTGAGATGATGAAAATAATCCAGAGTATTATATCCGGCTCTCCTAGAGATGCGGCACATCCAAAGATCTTTAGGAACTCAGTGGAACTCCTCATAAACCACATTAGTCATATGGCTGAGCGGTCGTTTATGACTTGTTATGTACCACAAGATTGGAAGACTGCTCAGGTCATACCTATCAAAAAGAAAGCCAATTTGGGCATAGAGCATTTGGACAATTTCCGACCCATTTCGCTCCTTCCCTTCTGTGCGAAAGTGGTAGAGAAAATTGTCAATGCACAATTGGTGAAATTTATAGAGGACTTCCAACTTCTTCACCCATCTCAATCGGGTTTTAGAGCTAACCATTCAACAGAATCGGCTCTGCTCTTCTCGACCGAACTACTACGCAAGAGAGTGGATGAGGGACGGACAGCTCCACTATTGCTATTAGATCTCAGTGCGGCATTTGATACCGTCTCTCACCCCATGCTGCTCTCCCGCCTCATGGAGGCAGGGATCACAGGATCGGCCTATGAATGGGTGAAGGCGTTTCTAACTGATAGAAAATTCCAGGTACACTGCCCACCTTACAAATCAGAAGTACGGGCACTAAAGCAAGGGGTTCCTCAGGGCTCTATATTGAGCCCGACCTTGTTTAATCTGTACATGGAGCCCTTGGCCAAGTTCGTAGAGTCCTACGCGGCTGATACTCAACTGGTGGTGACAATGTCTCAGCCCCCCGAAGAGGCGGCAGCTAATTTCTCGGCGTGCTTGGGGAAATTGGCTGATTGGATGAATAGTAACTGCCTGCGCCTCAATGCTAATAAAACGGTACTCCTCGTGGTTGGAAGGGCTCCCTCCATTTGGTCCCCGGCATGGTGGCCATCGGAATTGGGGCCTTCCCTGCGTCCCGTGGAGCAGGTGAAGAACCTAGGGGTGAGACTTGATGCTAACCTCTCTTTTGAATGCCATACTAGAGAGGTAGCAGGCAAATGCTATGGCATTTTAAAATGCCTACGCAAAACGCTGGATCTTCTTCCATCGACCAGCACGATTATTCTGATCCATACTCTGGTTACTCCCCATCTTGACTATGGCAACTCGTTATATGTGGGCCTGAGTCAAAAGGGGCTCCATCGCCTGCAATGCGTTCAAAATGCAGCGGCCAGATTGGCACTGAATCTTTCAAGGAAGTCGTCCGGGAGCCGTGCTCTGGCTAAACTTCATTGGCTTCCGGTCTGTGAACGTATCAGGTTCAAAACTCTTTGTTTAGCCCACCGCATTGCACAGGGAAAGGGCCCTGTTTATCTCCAAAACTTGCTATCCCTGTACCGGCCTAAACGTCAGCTAAGGTCTCTTGGTTGTATGCTCTTCCAAGTGCCCCGAATCCATAGAGTAAGGATGGGGGGGCACTCTTTTAGGTACTTGGCTAGTAAGTACTGGAACGAGCTGCCTCTGGAACTCCGTATGGAGCCATCAGAGCCGAGATTTAGGCTGAAACTTAAAACACTCCTTTTCCCTAAATATTAGGTTCGTTTTGGTGCTGCGTGTGGCTACCTCTACGTGCTAGTTGTGTGAGTCGGTTCCTATGAGTATACAGCGCGGGGACACACTGTATATTAGTGTAACCAGGCGCTTTACAAGCTTGATTATTATTATTATTATTATTATTAACAGTACCAACGTTGACAGCTTTGTTTACTGGAGTATCTCCGGAAAATATATGTTGTGCTGTGACATGAAAAAATGTCCACACGTTCACTAAGCATTACTGTCCACACGTTCACTAAGCATTACTGTCCACACGTTCACTAAGCATTACTGTCTTCAATCTTCACATCAAGAAGATGAAGCGGTTGGACAGGCTGTTCTACGCCATCTCTTTCATTAAGATCAGACTTAGGTGCTTTTGCCCCTTTTATGTATTATTCCATTCTATAATATTCATGCAAATATACAGATTTGTATGTCTGCAAGATTTTAAATGTTTGTATATATATATATATATATATATATATATATATATATATATATATATATATATATATATATATATAATACTTGGATATAGCTTTGCTTTCTTCAAGACTACTCCGTTTAAAAAAATAAAAAAGAGAGAAAGATGTTTTTTCAAAACACTGAGGATGCTATTTGGGAGTTTATGAACCAGTGTCTCCCACCATCCGCAAACGACAGTATATGGTTATACTGCTTGCTACTCTAATTCAGGCATGTGCATCTATGAAAGATACCTCAATATTGGATAAGAAAACAAGTTACATACCTGTAACTTCAGTTATCCAGTATTGGTATCTTTCAAAGATTCACATGCACCCACCCTTCTCCCCGGAGAGTCAGTTCTCTAATTTTGGGATACTCATTTCTCACTTGTGCTACCGAAAATCTGAGGAGAACTGGCTCTGCAGAGAGGGTTCTAGAGGGTGCTGTAAGCTGGTTGGTTGGGACAAAATCTTTGCTCCTTTTGTTATAATGAGGTAGATAGGCTACTACAGTTTAGACCTCAGGCCTTTCTCTTACGCCTACTACTATAATTTACCTTTGGCACTGCTTTTTTATATACCGTGGGACTCCCGCCTCGGCGACGGGGAATGATTCAGGCATGTGAATCTATGAAAGATACCAATACTGGATAACTGAAGTTACAGGTAAGTAACTTGTTTTCATCTTTTCTACTTTGGTATACATTTAGTGATCCTGGTGTATAAGTCCTGAATAAAGGAAGATAATTTTGCTAATATTAAACATTTACAAGATGAACATGTAAAACTAGTATATATATATATATATATATATATATATATATATATATATATATATATATATATATATATATATATTATATGTGCATAAATATATATATATATATATATATATATATATATATATATATATGCATGCATATCCACATATAAAGATTAAAATCTGCTTTTAAAGCGATTGCGTTTACATTTGTAAACTGATTTGAATTACTTAAATTCAATAGCGAATACTTTTAAATGCATATTTACTTTTTAAGCAACGTACCTCTGATATGCTCATTTGCGATCCTAAATTTGCTTCTCTTATTGTTTTTATTGGTGAAAGTTTTGGAGCAGGTGGTTGCAGAATGTATTCTGCTTCTTGCATAATTGCTTGTGGAATTGTTAAGGGTGGCCTTCTTGATATTTTTGTCTGCTTACTTAAGATTACCACATTGTTCTTGGTAAGAACATTTCTAATTATAATTCCATTTCCTTCCTTTGTCTGTTTGTAAAAATCATTGTTGTAGCAAGTTCCTTTTATTGATCCACTTTCATCTGGTAGAGCAAGATGATATAATATTTTGTTCTCTTGCTTAGCGTTTTTGTAGTTGGTTTTGGTAGAACATTTAATTATGTTAGCTCTTATTGCTTTTTGATAAGGTTTGCTTTCTTCTTGTTTCATCTGTTTAATTTCTTGTATAGAAATCATCTGAAATGAGACAAAAATGTGAGTATACATCCTGTACATAATGGTTTCAAACATCTGAAATTCCTGAAAGAAAAGGACATATTAAATGATACATTATGCATATTAAACTGCTACCCATAAGGCTTTGTGATCACTGTAATATGACTCTAATATACCATAGTGCGTTAAATTTACATTAGTATAGATATGATCTAGTATAGAATTGTAGTCTGTTGTGTAGTCTTGTATTTTTTGGTTACATTGAAATTGGTTGTGCATATATTCTAATAGTAGTGTTGTGTTTTGTGACACTTATATCTGAAAGAGACACGTTAGTGATAGATTCCTTACCTTAGAATATCCCCAGGCATCAGAAAGGATCCGGATTTTTTTTGCGTAGCAGTACCCTTGCGCGTCGGTAGGCGTCGTCTGCGGCTCCGCGTCTGTCGTCGGTGTCGTGGGCGCCGTGATGACGTCATCGGAGTACTTAGATGCCGCCTCCGCGTGCTGACGTCAGTTCTTCTTTTTTCCGCGCCAGCAGCGCAGATCCGGAAAAAGTGGTACTTTAGTCACTTTTTGACTAAACTTTTTTGATCTTTTGATCATCCTTTTTCGAAGTCTTCGACTCCGAACGGTGCCGGTAGGGATGCCAGGTGTTAAGCCCTGTGAGGATTGCGACCGGCTGATGTCGGTCACCGACCCTCACCGTCGGTGTCTCCACTGTCTCAGCGTCGATCACGACGACAAGACCTGTTCCGACTGTCGGGCCCTGACTTCGAAGGCTAGGCGGGAGCGGTCCCGTAAGCGGCTCAAACTCCGGCAGTCGGCCCGCGCCGAGAAAGGTCCCGGTCCGGTCGGAGGTCGAGGGACCGGTCACGGGAGAGGGGCCATCGGAGCTCCGGGAGTCGACATCACTCCTCAGGGTCGAAGTCGTCAGGTAAGCACAAGAAGTCGAAGAGACGGCATCGCTCTTCCGACTCCCCCCGACGCTGCCAGGGGTTCAGGTGACACCGCCCACGAGTCGCAGGCGCCGCATCCGGCCCCATACCCTCCGGTCCCTGGGCCTAATGCGGCACCGGAGGAGATAGAGCGGTTCCTCATGGTCATGAGGTCCCTCTCTCCTCCGACGTGCTCCGCGGCACCTTCGGGCCCAGCGGACCCGTCTGGGGGTCCTAGCGGGTCGGAGGCTCCGGCCCCGATGCCGTCGGGTGCTTCGGCTCCGACGCCGCCTTCGGGCCCAGCGCCGCAAGGCCCCGCTGGATCCGGTTCCGGATCCGGGTCGTCGCCGGTGGACTTAACGACCTCCCCGGCCCCTCAGGTGTCACCCCCGGCGCCGTCCTCGGGCGGCGCCATCCCAGATGCCTCCCTCGACCCGGTTCCGGCGCCGGAGCGGCGCCGCTGGGCGCCGCTTCAGACGCCGTTCTGAGAGTTCACTTTCCATGAACCGGCCCCATCATTTGCTAACCCTGAGTACCAGGAGATGGGTGATGAGGAGGATTGGGAGGGGTCTGAGGACCCTCTGGCACGTGAATGCCAGTCTCAGGAGGACTGGGCAGGTGAATTTGGGGAGGCCAGTGGTATAGACACTTCGCCTGACACTGGCTTTGTCTCACCTCCTACCGTGGCTACGGAGGAGGGGGCAACCTATAGTGTGGTGTTGATGAGGGCGGCCAAGGCCTTGGGCCTTGAGCTCCCCGTCGCGGCCGTGAGGACTAACCTCCTCACTGAGGTCCTTAAGCTGCAGTCATGCTCAGCCGAGCCTCTGCTGCCGTTTAACAAAGCCTTAACGGACGTTCTTTTGGGCACTTGGTCCAGGCCCGCTACAGGTTCGCCTGTGGATAGGAACGTGGCCAGACGCCACCGCCCGGCCCCGGGCGACCCTTGTTTTCTGTCCACCCACCCCACCCCTGAGAGCCTGGTGATCCAGGCCTCGAATTCCCAGACCGCATTCCCGTCGGCGCCGCCTGACAGGGAATCCAAGAGGTACGAGCAATACGGAAAGAAGGTATTCTCCTCCCTGAATCTGGGACTGCGGTCTTCCAACACCGCGTGCCTCTTGGGCCGTTACACCCACTCTCTGTGGGATACTGTCACGGACGTGCTGCCAGAATGCCCGTTGGAGGTACGGGCTAAACTCGGCCAAGCCCTTGTAGAAGGCCGAGATGTGGCACGTTATTCGATCCGGTGTGGACTGGATACCACCGACTCTCTGGGCAGAGCGATGGCAACGACGGTGGCGATTCGTCGCCATGCCTGGTTGAGGTCCGCCAACTTCATGGCTGATGTCCAGAATACACTCATGGACATGCCGTTTGATGGCCGTCGCCTTTTTGGCGACAAGGCAGACCATGCGCTTGAGCGATTTAAGGACTCCAGGGCTACGGCCAAGTCCTTGGGCCTCTTGGCCCCGCGCCAGCAATCGGCTGCCTTTCACTCCTTTCGTGGCCACGGAAGGGGTGTACCCACACGTGACGCCAGCCACGCTCCGCAGGGTAATACCCAACGTGGTGGCGGCCGTGGAAACCGCCGTGGCGGCGGTCGGGGACAACGGCGAAGTCAGTCCACACCTTCCCACGCAGCATCCGCCTCAAAACCCTCCTAGTCCGTGCTTTCAGGCCCATGTGACGCCAGTGGGGGGCAGGGTTCGCCATCACCTCCTCCACTGGCGCACTGTCACGTCGGACAGGTGGGTGCTGCAGATCGTCCGAAGGGGCTACTCCCTCCCCTTCGAGGCGACCCCTCCAGCCATGCCACCGCAGTACCACCGCGTATCGGGGGATCATTTGCGGCTTCTGCAGGAGGAAGTTACGGCCCTCTTGGCCAAGGGGGCCATCGAGCGCGTTCCTGGGCCAGAAGTAGAGTGTGGTTGCTACTCCCACTACTTTCTACTTTCCCCAAGAAGGGCAAGGGGGCCTACGCCCTATCTTGGACCTTAGGAACGTCAACGGCTTCCTCCGGAAGGAGAAGTTCAAAATGCTGACACTGGCTCAGGTCTTAGCTGCCCTGGACCCAGGAGACTGGATGGTAGCGTTGGACTTGCAGGACGCTTATTTCCACATCCCCGTCCTGCCGGCCCGTCGGCGCTACCTGCGGTTCACGGTTGGCCACGAGCACTTTCAGTATACCGTGCTCCCCTTCGGCCTTACCAGCGCCCCACGGGTGTTCACAAAGGTGATGGCGGTGGTCGCAGCTCATCTGCGCAGGTTAGGGGTTTCAGTCTACCCCTACCTCGACGACTGGTTGTTGAAGGCGGGCTCGCCCCAAACAGTCGTCAGCCACCTCCAGACAACGGCAGACCTCCTGCACCAGCTGGGGTTCTCCCTCAATGTGCCGAAGTCACACCTGTGCCCCTCTCAGAAGCTCCTCTTCATCGGAGCAGTTCTGGACTCGGCACAGTTTCGGGTTTATCCTCCCGAAAAGCGGGTCCGGGATATTCAGGCTCTGATTCCACTCTTTCAGCCTCTATCCCGGGTCTCGGTCGACGCTGCGACTTCTGGGGCTGATGGCCTTCTGCATCCTACTGGTGCATCACGCCAGGTGGCGGATGCGGGCTCTGCAGTGGGACCTGAAGTTTCAGTGGGCCCAGCATCAGGGCAACCTGTCCGACCGCGTCCTGATCTCGGAGGGCACTGCGAGACAACTGCAGCGGTGGCTCACGGACCGCGATTGGGTCAGCGGCAGATCCCTCTCCATTCCCCAACCGGAGCACGTAGTTGTGACGGATGTGTCCCTCCAGGGCTGGGGAGGCCACATGGGAGAGGCGGAAATCAGAGGCCTCTGGTCTCCGGCGGAGGCCCGGCTCCACATCAACCTTTTGGAGTTGCGGGCGATTCGTCTAGCACTGAAAGCATTCCTCCCCTCTGTCCGGGGGAGTGTAGTGCAGGTGTTCACGGATAACACCACCGCCATGTGGTACTGCAACAAACAGGGCGGGGTGGGGTCGTGGACCCTTTGCCAGGAGGCTCTGCGCCTCTGGCAGTGGCTGGAACGCCAGGGCGTGACCCTGGTGGCTCAACACCTGGCAGGTTCTCTGAACGCCAGGGCGGACGGGCTCAGCCGTCGGTGCATGATGAATCACGAATGGCGTCTGAACTCGGACGTGGCGCAAGGCCTCTTTCAGCGATGGGGAGAGCCTTGGTTAGATCTATTCGCCACCGAAGAGAACGCGCAATGTCATCAGTTCTGCGCGTTGGAATTTCCAAGGCGGCACTCGCTCGGAGACGCTTTTCGTCGCGAGTGGAGCTGCAGTCTGTTGTACGCCTTTCCGCCTATACCAGTTCTACCCAGAGTGCTGAAGAAGATCAAGCGCAACCGGGCACAAGTCATCCTTCTGGCTCCGGACTGGGCACGAAGGTACTGGTATCCAGAGCTACTCAGTATGTCAGTCGATCCCCCGGTTCGCCTGCCTCTTCAGGAGGACCTTCTGTCGCAGCAGCAGGGGACGGTCCTCCACCCGAACCCGTCCAGTCTCCACCTCCATGCTTGGAGCTTGAGTGGCGACAGTTGAGGCCATTTGACTTGCCCCCTGAAGTCTGTAACGTCATTCTGGCAGCCAGGCGTCCCTCCACAAAGTCGGTATACGCCTGCAGGTGGAACAGATTTGTGGCATGGTGCACAGCAAAGGCTGTGGATCCTCTTGCTGCCCCTCTCTCTGAGGTTCTTCTTTTCCTTCTTTCTCTTGCCCAGCAGGGCTCTGCTCTGAGCACTGTCAAGGGCTACCTTTCTGCCCTTTCAGCCTTTCTAAGGCTGCCTGATCAACCTTCTTTGTTCAAGTCCCCTATTGTAAATCGTTTTCTAAAGGGCATCACACACACGTTTCCTCCTGTTCCGTTTGGGATGCCTCAGTGGGACTTGAACCTTGTTCTTACGTTTCTGATGTGCGCTCCCTTTGAGCCACTTCACAACTGTCCTCTCCGCCTTCTTACTCTGAAGACTGCTTTCCTGGTTGCCATCACCTCTGCCAGGAGAGTGAGTGAGCTCTAGGCCCTGTCTTGTACCCCTCCTTTCCTTTCTGTCCATCCGGACAAGGTTGTGTTGCGTACTAAGCCATCTTTCCTGCCCAAGGTTGTCACGGCCTTCCACATCGGGCAGTCTATCAC
This sequence comes from Lissotriton helveticus, assembly GCF_964261635.1. Classification (NCBI taxonomy): domain Eukaryota; kingdom Metazoa; phylum Chordata; class Amphibia; order Caudata; family Salamandridae; genus Lissotriton; species Lissotriton helveticus. The sequence continues at coordinate 849,243,716 of NC_136073.1, read as the reverse complement.
CTTGCCAACCTTCTTTCCGCCACCGCATCCCTCTAAAGAGGAAGAGCGGCTCCACCGTCTGGACCCAAAACGTGCGCTCTCATTCTATTTAGATCGCACACGCCAGTTCCGGGTGGATGACCAACTCTTTGTTGGTTACGTGGGCGCTAAGAAGGGGAAAGCGGTGCACAAGAGGACCATCTCCCGGTGGATCATCTTGTGTATCCAGGCATGTTACTCCTTGGCTAAGAAGGAGCCCCCTGTTGGATTGCGGGCTCATTCCACCCGAGCCATGGCGACTACAACTGCCCTGGGCCGGGGAGTGCCCTTACAAGACATCTGTCAGGCAGCTACGTGGGCCTAGCTGCACACGTTTGCAAGACACTACTGCCTGGACAGCCAAGTCCGGAGGGATGGCTTCTTTGGCCGTTTTGTCCTCCAGGACTTTCTGGTGTGATTATTGGTTCGCAGACCCACCACCGGGGTTGGTATTGCTGGGGTATCTATTCTAAGGAAAGGAATCTATCACTAACGTGTCTCTTTCAGATGCACAAGTTACTACTTGTGTAACGATATATCTGTAAGAGACATTAGTTAGTGATAGATTCCTTACCGACCCACCCATCCTCCCCGTTCTGCGAACCGATAGCTAGGGTTAAGGTCATCCCCTTTCAGGGCCCTAGTTTCAATGGCACCAGTGTTGGTTTTCAACATGGCTCAGTGCTTCTGGCGCGGAAAAGCTGTGTCTAAGAACTGACGTCAGAACGCGGAGGCGGCGTCTAAGTACTCCGACGACATCATCACGGCGCCCACGACGCCGACGGACGCCGAGCCGCAGACAACGCCTACCGACGCGCAAGGGTACTGCTACGCAAAAAATTACCAGATCCAGTCTGACGCCTGGGGATATTCTAAGGTAAGGAATCTATCACTAACTAATGTCTCTTACAGATATATCGTTACACAAGTAGTAAATTGTGCGTTAAATCTATGTTGAAGTCGCCCATGATAATATATTTATAATTAGGATAAAGGTTTAATATGGTAGTTAATACTTTTAATAGTGTTTGTATATTGGTGCATGCCATAAACTGAATTGCCTATTGGCTGTTGAATAAAAGCTTCTGTTGGGATTGCTGACCATGGAACGGTGGTGGACTTGGCATAAGGTGGGCATTCCTTCTCACTACCAAACTCTCGGTTACTGCTAGCCTTGCTAGTCATTCTTGGCTTACTGGTGGAGTTCACTCCTGGTAGTACTCTGTGCTTAGCATAAGTATGGTAGTTCCTGACACACTGAAGGTAGCCCTTGCATCATGGTGCCATCCTTGGAGTTGCTGGCCCTGTCATAATGACAGTAATGTTTTGCAAAAGGTGGACATTTATGTTCACTTGCCACCCTTGCAAGAGGGGTGGCCCTGGTATATTGGTGGTAAATCCTGGGATATTGTGGCCAACTATGGTGTCTGTTCCAGGGAAAAACGCAAGCAGTGCTATAAAGGCGGTAATTTCTGGCCTAAAGTGAGAACATTCATGGCATGATGGTGCACATCCTAATTATTCTGATGTAACGGCAATTCTTGGCATATTGTGGGCATCTGGGGCATCAGATGGTGATACTTGGGCATAGAACACAAAATCTATGTGTGTTTGGCTGTGGATGCTTGATGAAAATGATAAATTGATGTGTGTGTCCCAAAAATGTTGCTACTAAAAATGAAAACATGGCATTACAGGATAAAAACAGAGGAAATCATTTTGGGTCTGGCTAAGCGGGTGCCCCAGCATAAACCTATGGTTCTCGGTCTTATTCAGAGGTGGGGGGACGGTTAGGTTTACATAGGGAAACCTCAGCTGCCTCTGCCTTTTGAAACCTATGACCTTGTGGTCCATCCACCACAGCACCGCCAGTCAAGATGTCAATGTGTTTAGGACTGGCCTTCTGATGTACATTTTTTCTGCCTGGGAACGTCATGTTCACCATTTTTGACACCCCTGCCGTCTCCGGAAGGCAACGCCAGCTTGCCAGACCTTTTAACTGTTTTGTTTTCTCTGAAGACAGATCACCAAATCGGAAAAAACAAAACGAATATTCCCACATAAACAAGGAGCGGGTGGCAGTGATGGACTTTTCCTGTTTTGGCTTTGTCTGCCACCAGGACTTCCCTGATAGCAGTAGTCCCCACATTCCCAATGAGGTGGGAGATGAAAGCGGTAAGCAGGCAGAACAGGCTCCAATATAGCCGTTGAGCCCGCCATAGCCGAATCTACTGGCCGTTAAAGGCCTGCGCCGAAGGCTCTAATAAGACTATTTGAACATTCCGTCCCTAGAGGGCACAATGTTCTAATTTGTAAAACAAAGGTCTTGCGGATCCCGAGGGGGTTGAAATCCCATAGGGCCCAGAGAGGCCTTTGTTCACAGCAACAGCTGTGAACAAACATTGGAATGTTAATGCTCGGAAGGATGAAAGGCTGAGTGGACCCACTTGGATTTGAAACGTGACCATGAGGTACAAGGCCTCTACACATTAGTCCACTAAACCACCAGAACTGGCCAATAAGGAGTAACGGGATGAGTCAACAGCTAGCCACAGGACTTAAATTGCTAAAAAAAAAGAGTTGAATGTAGAGCTCAGGACTAAGGCCCAGTGCTTACCTACTAAGAAAGACCGAACCAACAAAATCTATAAAACTAAAACAAGGGGCGCTTGACACTGTCCCAATGTGAGGTTCTAGGGATGCCAGTTCCACGGGTGCATCTAGGGTTTTTAATTTAGTATGAGGTTGTAGTAGTGGTGAAGTAGAAGGGGTAGACTCCAGAGATGAGCAGGCAGTAAAAAGCTCCAAGTGTTCATTAACACACGTCTCCTAGCTCTTCTCTCAGGTCCAGCTGTCACCCTTCCAGTGCCTCCCACCAGCATTCTAAATGAGTTCCCAGTGGAACATTCTAAGTGGACAATGAAGAGAGGGGGGAAAGGGAAGGAGGAAGATAATCCAAGTTACAACAAGTGGAAGGGAGCAGTTTGAATATCTACCATCAAGGACAAAAACATTCAGCTCCATTTTATTTTCACTGAGCTGCAGAGAACTAGATGCCATTTTGTCCTGAAATGTGGATAAGCAGTGCTGATGGCCCTAAAAAAACTAAGGGTCAGAATTAACTTTAAGTAAATTCCATCAGTCATGAAAGCACCCTTTTTTTGCAGTCCCCCAAGGAATTCCTGGTTGCCAAGTTGAATTGTTATGCTATGATAGTCTCGCTAAAGAATCGATTACCAAGCAGGAGCACCAGTTCACCAAAATCATAGAAACAAGACCTATGTCAAGAGTTTCAAACCAGAGCCGATGTCTGCCTTCTGTCTGACTTTACTTCCTGCGTATTCATTAGAAAATATAATTAAAGCGCTTTCTTCCAACTTTAATACCTGCAGGGCCTGGACCTGGATAAGACTAACTAGCTGACTCCATGTCACCAGGACACAAATTTTCCAATTCTGGGGTTTGATTCAACGTGTCAGCACTTTCATGGAGTTGTAGTCTTGGTTCATTTTAATTGAGCCATTTGGAGTAACACCTGAGAACAGTGATTTGTAAAAGTAAAGTCCAGGAATGGAGAAGAGATATCCCGGAGGCCTGTAGCCACATGATCACCCTAGCCAGAATCCTTTATTTTACTTTATATATTTGTTATCAGCAGTATCATTTTGAACACAAACGATGTACGTAGTAGCTTTAAAGGTTCGTAGACCAGTAACTGTGCTACGGTTATGTACGTTTCGTCAAGTGGATGTTGTAGTACCGATGAGTTGCACCAACTGTGAATGTGGTTGACCTTGCATCTTTGTGCTAAGTCCTTTCAAGGTCACTGAGCCACTGCTTGAAACTGGCCCTCCATCCAATGCCATCTTAAGCCAGAGCAACAAAATGTTGATGCAAAATGCTCAGTGTAAGAGGCGTACGCTTCTAGATGACATACCACATGAACAAAACTTCACCCACCCAGAACTGTTAAGTAATTTGCTTACTCCAAAGCCATGGTGCACAGCCACTGCACAGTTCCTATTCTAGTTCTTAACAACATAACTTTTGAAGCTTCCCTTAGCCTATTGCCTCTAGGAATTCTCAAGTGCTCCAAAGCTGTTTTGTGATGTTTTGCTCCACATAAAATGTAATAAATACTTTTCTTGTACCAGATTAGAATATTACATCTAAATCTAGCTTAAGTCTGTTAGCCAAGACCTGTTTTTTTAATTAAAATTATATATGCTATACATAGATTGTGTTCTTTGTCTTTATTCGGCCATGATGTGACCATAAAAGACACAAACATACATAAATACATAATAAAAATCAAAAATAAAACTTTACGTCATAAATAACAGATAATAAAATACAGACATGAAAGTACCTAAAAGTTCATCGAGTTACGCCAACTCATGGCACATTTAAAAAAATCCTTCCACTGCTTAGCAACCGGCCTGCTCAGACATCATGCGGAAAAATATATAAGCCGGTCTGTATTGCCGTATACCCATAGACTTTGCTAACGCGGGATTACTGGTTACTAGTTACCTTACCAAATCCCAAACTATGTCGACTGAATCGTTGGTACCTGTCATTGAGTAAAAGGTAATCTTACAATAAATCAATCAATTTAAGAACTTACACCACTCTAAATGACCACTGACCAAATTTTAAGTTTCAAAGATTTAATATAAAGTCAAAGATAACTGAAGATACAAACTTCTCAAAATGAGATTAAGAAGATAAATCGGTATCACTATGAACATGAACTTTTTGAATAGTCTGAGTCTGAAAAACAGAATAATAAGTACAAGCTCGAAAACCATAAGGGTTGCCAAAATGGATACAAGTTGCAACCTCAAAGTCATTACAGAAAAGAAAATTAAGGTTAGTCTATCCCTACACTATACTGAGTGACATCCCTACTTAACAAGATCTTTACCCCCCTAGGTGTCAGCCGTGGTGACTTCCTAAGAAGATCACGCACTTCTCTTTGTCTTTTCTCTGATAATGGGTCTCTCCTGATCAGCCTATCTGCCCACCCATCCGCTTCCTTAGGCTCCCAAAATCATCTGCTCTGCTCTCCTCCCGGGTCGCTTTCCCTAATACCAAATCACATTTCCAATAGAAACGCCCCTTGGGACGCCCCTCACGTGGTACATCTTTGCGCGGTAAACTCCATGATGGTACTCTTGAAGACCCTCGTTATAGTTGACCTTGGTTCCCAGGCTTCTTCTCCAGTGCGCTGATACCCCCTGAAATTCCTGGAAACTCCTACAGGCCTGCGCCAAGCGCCACTGAACAAAGCCCCTTTCATTCTAGCTGATTAAGACCCTCGCACCTGCATACAGTCCGTCCTGCAGTGGGCCTCAAATTCCAGACTCCACCATATCTATAGGTCATAAAATATAAGCGAAGCTCTGTACTTGACACCTCTCGACTTCTCCTCTAACGAGCACATGGCACATCAAAGAGACATCACTATCAGTTCAGGCCTACTTGATTTACATGAAGCGGGTCCCTGCACTCTGAAAACATTTTACTTGATTTAAACAGCATTCTCAACTAGCATACGTTTCTAAAATAACACATCTATAAAGCATAGATTTCAAACTTAGTTCGATAATACATTTGGAAGAACCACGTCAACCTTGTCTCACATTATTTTAGCAGCACGTTTAGATTTTCTGTGAATTGCCATGAGGCCTACACATTATACTGGTTTTGTAAAGTTCTATTCAACTCTAACATGATTCCTTTAACATGAGAACATGAGGTTTTCATATTCATCCCAAACATTTCTACATTAGTCTCACACAGTTATGATTATTGTTACTCTACTTAAACATTCTATGCATTTCACCACTGGATATAAGACACTCTGGTGCAAAGTACATGTTAACTAACTACGTGCTTGTAAATATGGTACACTTATACATTTTTTTCAAACTTGTGCTCTCTCAGTCCCCCCTTTGATGACCTTCAGGGGTCATCACCATCAAGACACTAAAAATGTAGAACCCTTCAAAGTGAAGTCGTGGCAGTGCCACCTCTTTTCATAGTTTCCAATGCTTTCAGACTCTTGTATTGGGTGTCCTGCATCGCTGTCAACTCTTCCTCCTGTTTCCTCATAATTCTCTGCAACCTATTTGCTCTATAACATTGATACAAACGCACCAATCCCCACAAAGTGATTACGCAAATCACAAATATGATGATGGGTTTCAGTACGTACCAAACAATACCCTTTCCTAAGTTGGCAAACCAACCTCCAACTTTACCCATTCCATGACCTACTTTTTCCCACACGTTTATCTTTGTCAGATCCTCAATTTCGTAGTGTATGGCAGTGATGTTTCGTATATACTTCTCTAGAGGTTTTGAATTGTCTGGAATGTAAGTGCAGCATTCCTGGACCTTCAAAGCCTTACAGACTCCTCCCTCTTTAGCTAACAGAACGTCTAAAGCAAGTCGGTTCTGAAGAACCATTGCCCTAATCGATTGCATCTCCCCTTCTATCAACATCAATGATCTTGCAGTACTGGCAGATAGCCTATCTACGACTGTAGCTAACCTCCTGATCTTAATGTCATTCAGTATCAGTCCTAAGAAAGGGAATGCAGCACCGAGTACATCTCCAACTACTTCTGCTGCACCCAGCCCTCTCTTCCACCTAGTTGGTATTTCTTTCTTTGTCGTTTCTAAATTCTCAACATGATATATTTTAGGGAAGACAACAGCCAGATAGCATGATCCGTACCAATTATCTGGTAGCTTCACATAGGCATTTCTTCCACATACAAAATATACATTTGGAATTGCTTGCATCCCCTTCAAAAAATCCTTAGAGTAATACTCCAGTTGAAAGGCATGTTCACAATTGACTTGACCTACATAAAAATTCTCATAATAGGAGTAACTCCTGTGTATGCACAGTTTCCCCCGTTTCTCCTTATCCAAAGCAATTGGACCAATACTACCTTTTCTTTGATGTGCCCTTTCCTCCTTGGTCCAATCGGTTTCCCATTGTCCTGATGCCTTCAAAATCTTCTGCCTCCTGTATCTAGTATCTACCTGTCCTATAAACTTTTTCTCAATTTCTGACACTTGACAAGTCAGATTGTTCCTTCGAGCATGTGAAGTATCTAACGTTTTCCATGGAATAAACCATTTGTGTAATCTGTCTTCGCTTTTGTAATAGTCCCATTTGTTCAAATGCTTGAAATTCGGGACCTCTGGCAATGTCGAGTCGAAATTCGAGAAATAATACTCAAATCCATCTCGTCCATAAAATATGCTCAACAACAAACTGCATGTGATTCCATATGTCAATGGAAGATGATGGTATCTGATACCCTCCTCCACAGAAGCTGGTAATTGCATACAAACGTAGCAATTCTTCACCTCCATGGCGTCAACGTATTCATAAAGCAATTTAGCATAAGCATTTGACCTGTAATTTCCCTGTGACTCATCCATGTGTAACCTTTTTACTTCTGCATCTAACAATGCTTTGTCTTTATCATTGATGTTTCCCTTATCATTAGCAATAGGAGTTCTCGGTGTTGACACTCCCTTGTCCTCCTTCACTGCAGCTGCATCCCTCTCGTGTCCCACTATGTATGAGACAGTAACCACTAAAACTATAAGGGAAATCACCACTCCCAACAGTGTGCCAACTATACATTTTGCCCTGCGGTTCGGGTTGCCAGCCTCCATGTTCTCAAACAGTGTAGTTCTTGACTTTCTTCCAGCATTCACTTCTTCTCTTTCCTGAGCCAAAAGTCTTTCTTTCTCGCAATGTCTTTCTTTTGAACACTTGGAAGCTTGACAATTTATTTCCGCAAAAACAGTTCAAAGTCCCGTAGAAATTAGACAACCCTAGCCCTTCTCCATCCACTAAAAGGAAACCCCTACCACTTTTCTTCTTCCACTCGGCGCTAGGTTATCTTGCAACAAGTTTACAATTTCTCTTCAAAAGTCTTATTTTCATCTAAAGTTATGTATGGCTCAAGGAGGGACACTACGTCTTCATAAATGTCCATCCGAAGTATCATTCCCTCAGGTTCTGGGCAGTTCGTACCACAACATGGAAAGTCAACTGTTTCTAGGATTATTCTCCTTATTTCGCTTTGGACAAGTGGACGGACGAAATTGAGAGTTAACGTTTTTTCAATTTCTACTCCTGGTACTATCAGCTCTACATCCACAATCACAAAGGGGTCCGTTCTAATCAAGATCACTTTCTTCACCTTTCCAGTTCTGCGCCCCCTTGAAGACATTCGCAATATGGTATTAATCCACAACAATGAGCGCTCCTAGAATTTCTACTACTCGCTCAAGCATTTCCAAACGAAGAAGAGTTCCCTCCAATATTGGATATCGTGAACAGCAAACTGGAAACTCAACTGTCTCTAAAATCAATTTTCTTATTCCGCTCAGGAGAGGAGGATGAACGATGTTGAGTGTCAGCAACCTTTCGGTCTCCGCTCCTGGCAGTAGAAACCTTATTTGCACTGTGATGATCGGGTTAGTTCTGACCAGGTCCACTTCCCGGATCCTCCCGGTTCTGTGCCCCCCAGACATCTGCAACGAGGTAGGTCCAGTCGGGAGTAGAGTATCTTCTACTAGGCACTCGCACCCTCCTTGATCTTCTAAGGCCCTCCTCGGCTTGATCCTGGATATCTTCTTCTGGATCTGAGTCTTCGGATATAGGAGTAAGCGTTTCTTCCTGGGCCGACCTCAAACTTAGCCTTCTTCTCCTTGCTGGCCAAGTGGCAGCTCCAAGCCTTATTCTCCTATTCCTTGTCCTCTCACTTGGTTCTTGGTCGCTCTGATACGGATCTGAGTCTGAGTCGTATTCACTTCTGCTCTCTCCTTCAGTTGCGTCTTCCGTCTCACTGCCGTCCTGCCTTCGCTCTTCTTCTGAATCCGTTGCGTTCCCAACTTCTTCCGACACCTCCTCAGCTGCTGCAATCCCTTCTTGCGACCCTTCTTCCACTTCCGGGCTTTCGTCTGGGATAGGAGCTGTTCCTTCTAGAGGTGCTGGAACTCTTCGAGTATGGGATGCATGGATCCAATTTGGCAGCCCCCCGCACTTCACCGCGGTGTTCGTTATCAGGATTACCTGAAAGGGCCCACGCCAGCGAACATCTAGGCAGTTCTTCCGGACGTGTTTTTTAACCAACACCCAGTCCCCTGGGTTCAGGTCATGACACAGGTTCCTCGATGCTGGAACTTCAGCCGCATGCACCTGAAGGGACACAGAATGGATGGCGTCAGACAGTCCTTTACAATAATCCAAGATCAGATCATCTGTAATATTCAATAGGGCAGTAGTTGGAACTGTGGGAAGTCTCATGGCCCTCCCCATCAGAATCTCGTGGGGAGAGAGACCTGTCCTCCTGTCAGGTGTGCTGCGCATGCTCATGAGCACTAAAGGAAGAGCATCTGGCCAACTCAAAGATGTGGATGCCACTACTTTAGCCAATCTATTCTTCAATGTGCCATTCACTTGTTCCACAATTCCTGAAGCTTCTGGTCGATAACTACAATGCAGCTTTTGATCGATATTCAGTGTGGAGCACAACATCTTCACTATTTCGCTGTTAAAATGTTTTCCTCTGTCAGATTCCAAAGAGGCAGGCACCCCGAAGCGCGGTATCAACTCCCTGAGCAACAATTTAGCCACTGTGAGTGTATCGCACCTACGTGTAGGGTACGCTTCAACCCATCTGGAAAATACGCATACAATCACCAACACATACCGAAGGCGATTAACTCTTGGCATTTCGATGAAATCCAGTTGCATTCTATTGAAAGGCCCCCCCGACCTCCCAATGTGACTCAGTGTGACTGGTGTTCGCTTGCCTACGTTCAGTTGTTGGCAGGTAACACATCGCTTACATACTGATTCTGCTGCTATTCTAAATTTAGGGCAATACCAAGTTTGCCTAAACACTCTCATCATAGCATCCCTTCCTAGATGTACTGGACCATGTATTTCTCTCGCCATGGGATTAGCTAATTCTTCAGGTAACACAGCCCTCCCATCTGCTGAAACCCAAAAATCCATTTCGCTTCTCACGCAACCTGCTATTTCCCATGCCTTTTTCTCTGTTTCAGGTGCGTTCTCCTGCATTATTCTTAAATCCTCCCAAGTGTCTACAGTTTCTAACATCATACTTAATTCAGTCTTTTCTTCTGCACCTTCTATTTCCACCTTTGAGAAAGAATAATTTTGTTCCGCACAATAGCGTGCGACTTCATCAGCGTATCTGTTGCCTTGTGACACAAAATCTGTATTCTTAGTATGAGCTACACACTTTACTATTGCGATGTCAACTGGACCTTGTAATGCTTCTAACAATAATCGCACAAATTCTCCATTTCGAATGGGCGAACCAGAGGAGGTCATGTAACCCCTCTGAGACCACAACTGCCCGAAATCGTGAACCACACCGAAACCATATTGGCTGTCCGTGTAGATGGTGACTCTCTTTCCGTTTCCTGCTATGCAGGCACGAGTTAGGGCAATAATTTCTGCTACCTGTGCGGAATGTACTCCTTCCAGGCAAGCGGCTTCCACAACTCCAGTAATAGTACAAACAGCATAAGCTGCTCTCAACCGACCAGTATCGTCTCTTAAACATGAGCCATCAACAAAATAAATTTCATCGGGGTCAGACAATGGCTCATCCACAATATCTGGTCTGAGTTTCGTGCATAGTTCAGTCACATCAAGGCAATCGTGGTCTTCACATCCTTCGCCTTCTATTACAGTAGGTAATGGCATCAAAGTAGCAGGATTCAAGACAGAGCATCTCCTAAGAGTCACGTTCTCCGCAGCAAGGATAACTTGCTCGTAGCGCGTGAGCCTACTATTGGTCAGATGCTGCGTCTTCGTCCTGGTCATTAGCAATTCAACTGAATGTGGTACATACACCACCACTGGATGTCCCATCACAATACTCTCGCTCCTTTCAATGCTGACACCCGTTGCAGCAACGGATTTGAGACATCCGGGCAACGCTGCGGCTACTGGATCTAATGTAGCCGAAAAATATGCAACTGGTCTACGGGCATTTCCGTGGGTCTGTGCCAAGACTGACAAAGCACATCCCTCTCTCTCACAGCAATAGAGTGAAAATGATTTCTCGTAATCGGGCATTCCCAGAGCCGGAGCACGACATAAATCGTCTCTCAGCTGTAAAAACGCCACCAGACATTCTTCATCCCATGGTACCGGATCACTCACCTCCTTGTGCGTCAGTTTCTGTAAGGGCTTTGCTTTCAGTGAAAAGTTAACTATCCACTGTCGGCAGTAACCCACCATTCCTAGGAACATTCTAACTTCTCTCTGTGTTGTAGGCGCATTCATTTTCATTATCGCCTCAATCCTCTCCGGGGACACCTTACGTTTCCCTTTTTCTAACCTGTGCCCTAGATACTGTACTTCTGTCAAACAATACTGCAACTTGCTTGGAGATACCTTATGTCCATTTTCAGCTAAATGGTTCAGTAAGGCAATTGAGTCTGCTTTACAGGCTTCCTCTGTTTCTGACGCAACAAGTAGGTCATCTATGTACTGTACCAGAACCGAATTCTGTGGCAGTACTAGATTCTCAAGATTCTTCTTCAACAACTGATTAAAGATGGATGGGCTATCTGTGAATCCTTGTGGGATTCGACACCATGTTAAAACGCGATCTTCCATTTTAAAAGCAAAAAGATACCTGCTCTCTTCATCCAATGGGATTGAAAAGAAAGCCTGGCAAAGATCTATCACTGTAAACCATTCTGCTTGACATGGTATTTGAAACAGTATCACTGAAGGATTCGGTACCACGGGACAACATGAAACGACTATGTTGTTAATTTTTCGTAAATCCTGCACTATCCTGAATTTCCCGCTAGGTTTCTGCAAACCCATAATCGGGGAGTTACAAGGACTACCCACGATTTCTTTCAGAATTCCCTGTTGTATCATTGACTCGATCACAGGTTTTATTCCCGCAATCGTTTCCTGGGACAATTTGTATTGAGGCGTTCTTGGAAACTCAACATTTGGTTTTACCAGAATTTTTACCGGTTCTACCCCTTTAATCAATCCTATATCTTCTCCTGTGAAATCCCACACCTCTGACGCCACTGCATCTCTTAAATCTTGGGGAAGATCTTCTACAGTCAGAGTAGGATATAGTTCTACACAGGATTTTGAATTGGCCACCTTAAAAGTAGCATCATCGTCGGTAGTCTGTACCTCCACTCCTTGTGGGGTGCAGTATATGGTGCAGTTCAATTTGCACAACAAATCCCTTCCTAACAGACATACCGGACTCGAGTCACAAACCACAAACTGATGTTCGTTCATGTGGTTTCCAATTTTCACAGACACTGGTTCTGTCAAGGGACTAGTCATTCTTTTATTTGCGACTCCTACCACCTGAATAGTTTCCCCTGACATTGGCAAGTCTGGAACCACCGCTGATCTCAGAGTCGAACGAGTAGCCCCAGTATCCACTAAGAACGTAGTGGGACACCCTGCCACTTCTGCCTCAACAAATGGCCCTCTTTGATCCACTTCTAGGACTGCCCCGAGGGTACAGTCCTCTTCACTGCTCACACGTTGTCCTGTCAATGGATCAATGTAGTAACACTTTTCTTCCTCGATGAAGAGAGGCATCTGCTTAAAGACCTTACTCCCTGTCGCTACCTTCGGTGGCTGTGGGAACTGGGCCCGTGGGGCCGAAGTCCCCCCTTTGGCCACCTTGCCTCCTGGAACTGTCACCTTTGGAGTTGGGACTTCTTGAACCTGCTCTTCTACTTCTAGCTCTCCATTTTCGGGGTTAAAGGGACACTCGCGTCGCCAATGCCCCACCTGGTGACACTGATGGCACTTTGTCGTTATCTTTAAAGTGGCAAAGTCTATCCTAGGTCTCTGCCCTTCTTCATTATCTTTGTTCTGACCGTTTGGTTTTCGTCCCATCCCCTGCTTCTGCTGGCCACCCTTCCCAGCGGACTGCATTTGCACCACCATCAATTTCTCCTTTAGATTCTTGGCTTTAGAATCTATCTCGTCACTACAGTACCTCGCATAACGTAAAATCTCATCTAGTGGTTTGTTCTGCCAACAGATTAAATGTTGCTGTATCATCAAACAAATATCAGGTCTCAACCCCAAGACAAACTTTGACACAAACTGCCCTATATCTTTGGGATCCATTACATCTAGTCCACTGTATTGCTTGAATGTTTTCAATAATCTTTCATAAAACTCGTGAACTGTCTCCTTGGGTTCCTGCCTTGTTCGGTCTATTTTCACCCAATCTATGTCCTGTGGTGGTACCTTATCTTTCAGCCATGCTATTACCCTTTCATACTTTCGCATGACAATCTCGGACGGTCCATTAGTCCGAGCATCCCTCACTGGTTCAGTATTTGGCCATTCAACACTAGTCTTGCACGGGGTCCACAAATCAGATGGGACCACGATGTCAAACAACGTGTTCAAATCTATCCACAGTACTTTCGAGATTTTGACAAACCTCTCTACCTGTTTATACCATTCTACTGGATTGTCCCTCAACTTCGGAAATGAGTTGGTAAATGCAGCTAAGTCTCCTCTACTCCAGGGCACATGTACATAATTTCCATTTGATATTTCTCGCAAAGGGAATGCCTCCATCTGCATTACCCTTCCCTCAGGGGTCATCACATTTGTACTTCGCCTAACTGGGCCCTTTTTCGACCACCTTTCTTCCCATTTGTCCAATTCTCTCCACACTCTTATCCCTGATACCAGCTCTCTTATGTGTTTTTAATCCAGTAGTTCTCTTCTCATCTAGATCCTGGTCTGCGTACTGTAATCTGTGGTTACTCTGTAATGCCCTTGTCCTAGATAAATCCACGGCATACCTGTCTGCCAAATCAGTCAGTTTCTCATGAAACGCTCTAGCTTTCCTAGTAATATCCTTTGCCATGAACAATAACTCATCCTGTTCATACAATTCTATCCTTTCCAAAGGTAATGTTCCATCTATTATCTCGTCAACATCTGATTTTAAACTAGTAACATCAAGCCTTTTTGCCTTAATTTCAGCTTTCAAGACACTCAATTTAGCTCCTCCATCCGCATCTCTCCCATCCCAGCTCCGAGATCTACGTTTAGGTATTGGTGAATTATAGGGAGTCCTCCCCTGTTCCCATCTCTCTAGGTCCCATGCCTTTCCATCTTCTCGGGGTGGGTGGTGAAACACTCCTTCATGCCTCCTAGCCTCTCTCTCCCCATCCTGGCTAGTTTCACGGGATGCAGGGCAAGATGTTCCATTACTCCCTCTTTCTTCCTCATGCATCCGTGACCTCCGATCACTCGATGTATGACGTGACCTTTCACTGTTCCCTCTTTGCCAGTGCTGTACATTTTCCCCAGGTGCGTGTGAGTGATGAGTGCACCTAAACCTATCTCTGTACTCTTGCGTTCTTTGGTCTCCCTCTGTTTGCGTGAGGCGAGACACCTCCTCACACTCCATACTCCTCGTATTCTGTTCCTGCTGTTCTCTCTGATTTGTAGGACATGCATCCCCTCTATTCTCGGGACTTCGGCCTTCCCGACCCTGACTGCTTTCGCTGGCCCCACAGTGAGATACAGTCCCGTTACCCCTGCTTTCCCACTCTGGTTCCGTTCTTGTCCTGTTACTCAGGGATACTGTGGACCCGTCCCATTCCCTCAAATCAGCTCTTAATTCTGAATAGGGTCTTGGCCGCGGTCCCCTTAGATCCATTGGTCCTCTCGGACCTCCCTGTTCTGAATTGGGACCGACAGTTGTGTCTAGAGGGGTATTCCATGTTACCGATCCTGGCAATTGCTTCCATGCATTTGTCACGTTATTCCTCCTTTCCATCTCGATCCTTTCTCTATCCAATTGCCTCTGTTGTTCCTCTCTATCTCTCTCAGGGTTATAGATCGAAACTATGGGTCCTATGGTAACAGGCACTTGAAGAGCATCTGGCAATCCAAAGGACTCAACCCTTTCGCTGGCTGGCGTTTTCTGCACCACAAACCTTCCCACTACACTCTGTGCTGTACTAGGTTGAGGTGTCTCCCCACCTTTGATAGGTGTCCATTCCGATATAGGGAGTGGTGTATACCCCTCTATGGCATTCCCATCTTCCCTTGCAAGCCCTCTATCTTCAATTTCCTCAACTCTCGGAGGTGGTCTATCCATTAACAATCTATTTATCAGATTGTCTTCCGACTCGCTTTCCTCGTCTTCTTCCATGAGGTTTCCTCCTCCTGCCACCTCCCTCATCGGATACATTTTTTCCACCTCAATAACCTGTACCCTCCACCGCTTTGCTTCCTCATCCCATTTAGAATCTCGCACTGCTCTTACCGATCGCGTCAGTCTTTGTTGACGCCTGTTCAAATTTCTGTCGTGTGCCGCCCTAATCCATGCATTAAGGGCCTCAAACTGTGTAGGTCTAGGTGAGGGTTTCAATGAGGACATGGTTGCTTTTAGCCGATGTAACACCTCTAGCTTAAACGTTCCGTACTTCGGGAACTGCATTTCCTCATTCCCTTCCGTAAGCTTATTCCAAGCCCCAATCCATAATATCGTATGCAGCCCCACATTCGTTGCCATATAATGAGCTGGTGTACCCTCCGGCGGAGCCTCTTCCCCGTAATAATGTTCACTTTGTTTACGTTTAAAAATCCCTTTCAAACACTTAAAACACTTCATGATTTCGCTCTTTCTCCGCGTTTATTTACTTCCTGATGACAATCCACCAATCTCAGCCCCGTTCACACTAACTGGCCTATCCGTACGCGACTTTCCTCCGACGTCACTCTAGCCGCCCAACCAGAGCGCGGCTCTAGCTAACGTCACACCAACCGCTCAATCACAGCGCGGCTCTAGCCGACGTCACCCGTCCCCCTTCGCAGCAGTTCCCCTCCTTACTCAGCTCGTCTCCTCGGTCATGCACGCGTCCCATTCATACTCTGAAAAATGATTACTTCCGTCCAAGCGATCACCTTTCTTGACTGTACGCCCACAGTCTTTCTCTGTAGTTGTCACCTTCTTGGCGAAATGTACAATCGCCTTCTCTGATAGGTTTACTCACCCGCAGTAACTTTCGACCAGCGTCCGTTACTCATACGCTCACTCTTACACTCCCCCTATCTTGGATCCACGGCGGTCAATGGTACCTCGTGACCTCCGTACTATGGTCGACAACTACCCTGGATGTTCGATACACCCAAAACCACTTAAGCTCTGGCCTGAACTTAAGATTTCACCAGTTCACCCGTTTACCAGGTAACCAGCTTACCAGGTTGCGCGCGCTCACAACCTTCTCTCATTCACACTACAGGCATTCAACTCCGCAAGACATTACACTACAAATACAACACAAAACACCGCAATCTGTTCACGCATGACCCTTTTTATACTCACTCTCCGATACTGCTGCTTTTCTCGCACCGTCTGCACCTTTCGGCACACGATTCTTCCGCTGCTCGTCTCTCGACGTCTAGGGGCCTTGGGGTAAACTAACCTCTCTAGATTACCTTCCTCAAGAAGATAACCATCCTCACTCTGCTACCAACTGCTAACGCGGGATTACTGGTTACTAGTTACCTTACCAAATCCCAAACTATGTCGACTGAATCGTTGGTACCTGTCATTGAGTAAAAGGTAATCTTACAATAAATCAATCAATTTAAGAACTTACACCACTCTAAATGACCACTGACCAAATTTTAAGTTTCAAAGATTTAATATAAAGTCAAAGATAACTGAAGATACAAACTTCTCAAAATGAGATTAAGAAGATAAATCGGTATTACTATGAACATGAACTTTTTGAATAGTCTGAGTCTGAAAAACAGAATAATAAGTACAAGCTCGAAAACCATAAGGGTTGCCAAAATGGATACAAGTTGCAACCTCAAAGTCATTACAGAAAAGAAAATTAAGGTTAGTCTATCCCTACACTATACTGAGTGACATCCCTACTTAACAAGATCTTTACCCCCCTAGGTGTCAGCCGTGGTGACTTCCTAAGAAGATCACGCACTTCTCTTTGTCTCTTCTCTGATAATGGGTCTCTCCTGATCAGCCTATCTGCCTACCCATCCGCTTCCTTAGGCTCCCAAAATCATCTGCTCTGCTCTCCTCCCGGGTCGCTTTCCCTAATACCAAATCACATTTCCAATAGAAACGCCCCTTGGGACGCCCCTCACGTGGTACATCTTTGCGCGGTAAACTCCATGATGGTACTCTTGAAGACCCTCGTTATAGTTGACCTTGGTTCCCAGGCTTCTTCTCCAGTGCGCTGATACCCCCTGAAATTCCTGGAAACTCCTACAGGCCTGCGCCAAGCGCCACTGAACAAAGCCCCTTTCATTCTAGCTGATTAAGACCCTCGCACCTGCATACAGTCCGTCCTGCAGTGGGCCTCAAATTCCAGACTCCACCATATCTATAGGTCATAAAATATAAGCGAAGCTCTGTACTTGACACCTCTCGACTTCTCCTCTAACGAGCACATGGCACATCAAAGAGACATCACTATCAGTTCAGGCCTACTTGATTTACATGAAGCGGGTCCCTGCACTCTGAAAACATTTTACTTGATTTAAACAGCATTCTCAACTAGCATACGTTTCTAAAATAACACATCTATAAAGCATAGATTTCAAACTTAGTTCGATAATACATTTGGAAGAACCACGTCAACCTTGTCTCACATTATTTTAGCAGCACGTTTAGATTTTCTGTGAATTGCCATGAGGCCTACACATTATACTGGTTTTGTAAAGTTCTATTCAACTCTAACATGATTCCTTTAACATGAGAACATGAGGTTTTCATATTCATCCCAAACATTTCTACATTAGTCTCACACAGTTATGATTATTGTTACTCTACTTAAACATTCTATGCATTTCACCACTGGATATAAGACACTCTGGTGCAAAGTACATGTTAACTAACTACGTGCTTGTAAATATGGTACACTTATACATTTTTTTCAAACTTGTGCTCTCTCAACTTTAAGAATAGATAAGTAACTACGCCTTAAAGGCTCATAATAGCATCAAAGAAGATATAGTGCGCTCGTGTCTGTAGAGAAGAGTTATCACAAGGGCATACTAATACACTGTTTAGATCATACTAGCCAGGCGGAAAGGGAAGATAGCTTCGAATTGAGCCTGCTCGAAACTTGGTTAACAAGGAGCATTCCCAGAAATCACTTACCAAGGAGCAGTAAGGCTCTGGGCCGTCACTAGGTATTCTCTCATTGTCGATCGTTCCAAAACTCTTTGCTCCCTAGTATCCGAAGCATTTCTTATAAATAGCGCCTTAATCTTACTCCTCTCATCCTGACCAGCCTTTGGGAACAGAAAACAGATCAGGCCTTCCCAAATCCTCTGTGGTTCTCTTTGTATAACCCATCCATGGGATCTTATTCTTAAATCCATTATCACGGTTTATACAATCTAAGATCACATCTCGATGAAGGGATGTGTGTTGATTGCTCCCGACCACCCACCACAAGAAGAGCGGGGCAGCTTTGATATGGTCTTCTAAGTATGATAAACCCAGTTTTTCATGAATTAAGCATTGAGAACTGCTTGGGCTAAGACCCGATAATCTTCTACAAAAACGATGCTCCTCCTGTTGCAGTTTTGAGCAGTCTCGATATCCACATATGGCTGCACAATAGGTCAACCCTAGCAAACACTTAAATCTGTAGACCTCCAACAGGAGCAGTATTAGCTTAGTTTCTGTAGGAAGCTGGCTCTGTATAAACTATACCAAAGCAAGGTATGGTGTGTAGAGTCCAGTGGATGCCCAGAGGTATATAAAAAATAAATAAAATATAGCAGAGGCTAATTTAGATAATCACTAACATCTCTACTTGTGGTAGTGTGGTCGAGCAGTTAGGCTTTGCAGGAGGGTGTGTTAAGCATTTATTTTATTCACTCAATCAAGGACTGATTACACACACTCAGAGACTGAATCCAGACCAATTAGGTAAGTATAAACAGGTATAATTCTGTTTTATTTCTAGAGCCAAGCAGAACTTGGCACAGGTAGGTAAAATATACTTTCAAATGCAAGGCTTTACAAATATATGCAATTGTTGTTGAAAATTGAATCATTACAGGTTTGTATTTGCTTTTAAAACCGTTCAGAATACATAGAAATTATTTTGGGTTACTTTTGCGTTACGTTTCAGTTACTTTGTGTACTTGGGGGGATATGCCTAGATATCACACCGTGGATCTTCCATAATACAGGTAAGTATGACAAAGCAAAGTTACTTTGATTTCCATGCAAAAGTCAGTTCAACATTTAAAACATTTTTGGAGAAACAAATCATAACATGAGTTCCTATGGAAGGAAAGAGTGTTTTCGGTCTGCAGGTAAGTAAACGACCTGCAAGAATAGTTTCTTGGGGTTAAAGCCAAGGTCCTCCCCAAGGCTCAAGAAGGCACTCAAAACGCAACACCAGCGGCACCAGGGCAGCCGGGTGCAGAGTGCAGGGGCCCAATGTTAGCCAGGGCTAGGGGGCCGTTGTTAGGGGCTGCTTATGAGCAGGCCACTTGGTTGTGGGAGCAAAGCTCTAGGGGTTAGGATAAGCACTGCAGGGGCCAACAATCAGCACTAAAGATGCAACACCTCACGTGTCAGGGAATGATTGTATTAATTTCAGGTTGGCTTGGTTGGTATTTTACCAATTCAAAGCTGTAATATTGTGCCTGGCCTGGTAAAAGGCTTTGGTCATTTTACAGCTCGGCATGGACTGCACTGCGCTAGTCCTTTGCTTAAAAACGTTGCTGTAGAATAGCAGAAGTCTTTGTCCCTTTCTATATCGGCGTGGACGGCACTGTGCTAATCCTACGCTTAAAAACTTTGATAGAAAAGCAGACATTTGAGGAGAGCAGATCTAGAGTGTCGCTGATGTTGAGGGTGCTCTGCACAGGAACAGTTTTCCACCTAAACTTGAGACCTACCCAGAGTTCTCTGCTTCTTTTTTGCATAATTTATGTGTCACTCTATGCTTGAAGGTGGGTATTTCACTGAAAAAACACAAAAGTTACAGGGATATTCTAGTTAGGAAATACAATTTAAAACACCTTAAAAATTGGCTAGTTAGGTTCAGATTTTACACACATGAAACCATAGAATTTCAGCAGTTACAGTTATACTTATCTCAAGAAGCTTTAACTCGTGCCCAAGGCAACTATAACTGCCACCTCCGCCATGCACAGTTTTCTCATCAATCATTTTATAGCGAGTGTTGTAGTGATATTATCAATGATGTCATGGGTGATGTAATATGTAATTAGCAGTGCATGGGGAGGACATGGGTTATAGTTAACTTAGGGCTTTGGGCCGTGCACAGTAGGGGGTTGCCCACAATGGCCTGGCCAATGTCCTACCCCCAAAGTTAGCCAACTCAGTAGGGGGCACTCAGCCCCCCCTACCCGGGCTGATTTCAGCCCAGGGGACCCCATCACTCGAGGCTGCCACATCTTTTTTAGGGGAGGTACATGGCTCGTCCCTCCCTGGGCCGTATTTGGCACTGGGGACCCCATTCCATGGGCCCACTGCTTAAATTATGGGAATAAGGAGTCACGCAGCCCACCTTCTCCAGGCCAATTTTGGCCCCAGGGACCCCATTTCCTAGGGCCTGGCCATATTGTAAATGGGGAGGGGGCACCTGGCCCCCCTCCCCAGCCAATTTCTCGCCTGGACACCCTATCTCTCGGGCCATGGAAAGCAAACACAAGTTTACCAGTGCGGATAGAAAAAGCGCTATGTCCTGGGGTAGGCACCCCAAGACATAACTGGAGCCAGCCCTGGGGCACACAGTCTCCAGGGCTGAGCGGCCCCCTCCCATTTGTGTGCACAGCCAGGGGTTGGGGCTCCCAGGGCCGAATATGGACAGCCAAATTAAGCCCAGGAGGGGGGGTGCATGCCCCCTCTTTTCTTATGACTCAGCCCGGGGATGGGGTTCCAGGGACCGAAATCAGCCCGGGAAGGAGGGCTGCGTGCCCCCATTCCCCTTCTATTACACGGACGAGCCCCGGGGGATGGGTCCTTGGGCCCCCTTCCCTTTATAGTACATGGCGAGCCCAAGGGGATGGGGTACCCAGGGCCATAATTGGTCTAGGGTGAGGTCCCCATGCGTCCCGTCCCTGTTATAAAATATATTATATATTCCCCCACCCAGGGGGCCAAAAAAAAAAAAGGAAGCGTTTTTTTTTTTGCCCCTCAGATCCTCTGCAACTTTACAGGAAAGTGGTTCAGGGTATTTCTACCCTGTCCTTTGTCTTATTTTATAAATCTTTTTTCTTGGGACTCTCAAGATGGGTGCCAAAACTTCCTGGTTGAAGTGCTGGCAGCCAATCAGATCTCATTTTGATATCTGTCGGATCTGCTGAGGATTTTTGTGCCTAGATATCTATAAATCTTTTTTCTTTACTAACTCCAAAACTACTGAACAGATTTACACCAAATTACAAAAAGAGATCTTTCTGGACCAAGATGTAGCTTTCTGCCAAAGTTGGTGTAATTCCGTTCAGCGTTGGCTGTAGTCATGTTCAAAATCTCTATGAGAAATTGCATGGGGAATACACATTTTAAGACTACCCCCCTTTTTCTCAGCCCCTGCTTGACGAATCACCCTGAAACTTTACAGACTATAGCCGAGGTGATTGGCGTGCTACTTTTGCAAATTTCGTGAAAATTCGTCAAACGGTGACAAAGTTATAAGCAAAACAAAAAATGCTTTGTCTATGGAAACTAGGTTCTAACTATAACTACCTACTGGCTGGTAAATGCATCGCATGCCTTTGCCTCGAATTTTTTATCACACATGTTTTTACCGCGATTATGCATTTACATCGCATGCCAACTCCATGAATTGTTTTTATATTTAATTTATATTTAATTATATTTATGTGGTGGGAGACCCCCCCCCCCCCACAACCCACGTTTACCTTAAATTTGTGGTATTGGTATGCAATGTAAATTCATAATGGCAGTAAAAAAATGTGTGCTAAAAAATGCGAGGCAAATGCATACCATGTATTTACCTCATTTTAAAGGCTATTGAATTTTATGAAAGCCTCACTTTCATGTTTAAGGTGAGGCCTTTTAAACATAATATTAAAGCATGGCTGTCATCTTCTCTAATATCAGCATGATATTCTGTTGCAGTCAACCATACTGAGCATTCTGGGATTCGTAGTTTCACAGGCCCACACATTGTTCTACCATTATGGATCTTAGGTGAAACATAAGGGCTCAGGGACACACTTTCAGGACATACAATAGAATGATCACATGACTCCCGGTGTGAGAAAGTGCCATCTTTCTTGCCTTGGTATGCCCCCACTTTTTTTCCTGAACTGCTGATGTACTTTGAATGAGTGTGCCCTGGGTCCCTGCCAACCAGGTACCCAGGGCCTGTGTTCCTTCCCTACAAAGAAAAGCTATGCTAAAACAAAACACCAAATTGGCATCACTGGCCACCTGTCAGCCCCTAGTAAATGGTACCCTAGGTACCCAGGGCATGGTGACCAGAGAAGACCTCTGAGGGCTGCAGCACTTATTGTGCCACCCTCAGAGACCCTGTACCCTGGCACCCACACACTGCCTTTGCAGGCTGAGTGCCTAAGTACAGAACTAAAGCAAGAATCGACATGGCACACATCCCTCTGTGCCATGCCCACAGAACCCACTGCCCTGGCATACTTCAGTCACCCCTCTAGCTGGGTGCCCTATACCAGAGTTGAGGGCACCGGGGCATGAGCCCTGTGCCCCTACAGTACCCAGGGCCATTCCTGGGCACTGTAAGTGCAGTGATGCCATTTAAGAGTATATGGCGCTGGGAGGTCGTCATTACGAACTCCACAGCACCATAATGGCTACACTGAAGACTGACAAGTTTGGTACCAAACTTCTCAGCACATTAAACCTGCACTAATGCCAGTGTGGGATTTAATGTGAAATGCACGAGAGGGCATCTTAGAGATGCCCTCCAAAACCCGAATCTACAATCCACGTCTGGGCTGAGTGGCTGCAGAGGCTGCCACACAGCAGACATGTAGCTGGACCCCTGGGTGGAGAGCCCCCCGCTCTCCTGGGCCTGCAACAATGCACATCCTGGGTGAGGTGAGATGTCTCCTCCCCCAGGATGGACAGGGGGAAGCTTCAAAGGCATGACGCCTCTGAGAGCTTCTCCAGACCATTTGCTGTACCCAGCAACTAGCCCCCCACCAGGCCTACCCCCACCCTGGCGGGAAGACTGGCGGGAAAAACTATGTCAGGAAGGGGGATGTGCCAACTCCACCCCTCAGGTGGAGGAGGCGAGGTGAAGCATAACCCCGGCCATCTTGTAGATGGTGAGTCCTGCCCAATCCCAGCTAGGCTCCTGCCCCCCCCTCCCACAGAAGAGGAGCAGGCTAGGGGGTGTACTCACCCCAGGACAGGGACCCATTGGTCCCTGCCCTTGCCCTTACTGTAACGCCCCTAAATTCAGTATTTAGGGCTCCCTGAACCTTCCTCAGATCCCGATATCAAAAAGAAGAAAGAAGATCAAGAAGAAGACCCACCTTGCAGCTGCTAACAACAGGACAACAACAACTGACTTGGCTCCAGCCCTACCGGCCTGTTGATCCTGGAACCTGCTCCTGCCTAAACCCGGTGACCTCCGCAGACAGCAACCTTGGGACACCCAGAGGACCTGCCTGCCTTGACCCTCTCGACAATTGGGACTCCCATCAGCAGATGCTCTGCTGCAACAACCCACCTGGTGCCCACCAGGAAGCTCCGGACCAGCCCACTCTGCACCAGCCGAGCCCGGGCCAGGCCAACCCGTACCAAGACCACGAGGACGTCCCCCCGGCGACTGGGACCCGAAGTCCAGTGCCCGAAGACCCTCCTCGACGAA
Source organism: Lissotriton helveticus (assembly GCF_964261635.1). Lineage (NCBI taxonomy): Eukaryota > Metazoa > Chordata > Amphibia > Caudata > Salamandridae > Lissotriton > Lissotriton helveticus. Next base: position 849,219,740 of record NC_136073.1, on the reverse strand, counting down.
CCAGCCGACACCTGCAGACTCAGAACCAGGGGCCACCCCAACCGCGACCAGCCGAGGGTAAGCTTTCCCGACACCCAAAGACACCCCTGCACCCGGCACCCTACAGCCCCCTTTGGAGTACCTACCTGTGCTCCAACATCCCAACTTACCTCTCAAAGTGCTGGTCGCCCCTGGAGAGTCACCGTCCCCGAGCCTGCAGCCTTTGTTCCTTTTTCAAGATCCTCATTGGATAACATTGAGCGCCCGACGGCTCAAAAGCACCCTGCACCCAGCTGCCCGAGTGCCGCTGGCTGTGACCTCTTTGCCCTATCCTACTTCCCCCCCTTGCCCAGAGCAAGTGACCAGGAGCCCCGCTCCCAGAGCCGAGTGGCCTGCTAGCCAGCCGCCACCAACCGAAGGCCCCCTTTCCCTCATTGGATAACATTGGGCCTACCTACCTCTGCACCCGGCCGCCCCTGCGCCGCTGGGACTGAACTAACTGTACTCACCTGACCCTGGGGGACCCCTGAGTCTATGCCCAGAACCTTAACTTCACCAACCAAGTACTCACCTGGAAACCGGTAATTCACTTACTTGCCATTGGATAACATTGACCCATTTTTGACTCGAAAAAGTGTGAAGTTTTGAAAACTGAAAATATTCCTATAAAATCAGCCAAAGTCCGAATTTGAAAATACTCACCTGTGATCAGGGGAGAAGCCAGTACTGTACCTTTCAGCCCAGTACTGAACCGCAAAAGTAATCCCTAGCAGGGTTACTAGTAACCTGCATTTTCCCCATAGAAACCCAGTCTACTTTTGAAAACTGCAAATATTCTTTAAAAATCGTACGACATACTGAAACGCCATTACCTACCTGTTTTGAGTTAAGTCCCCAGTGCTTGCCCTAGGAGACTAGTGCTGGGTTACAAAAGTAACACGATCGTACCTGAATTTCCTCCCATTGAATAACATTGTGAGAATCACCTCGAAAAGTTTCTAAGTGTGAACTTTTAAAACAGCTTTATATTCAGGAAAAATCATCACTGTAACTAAAACGTTTTTGCTAATCTAGTTTCAGCTTAGATCCCAGGACTTAATCCAAGATCTAGTGCTGAAACTACCAAAGTAATCCATAAAGTAATCAACTGTACTTTCCTATGAAAACCCATTGAGCTCAATGCTAGAGTGTGTTTCAGAACTGTATTGCTATTAGCCAACCTGTGATTATTATGTGTACAAACGTATTGCTCCTCTGCAAAGTATTTAACTGAGAGTACTCGTATCTCGAAAAGTATATTTTTATACCTGTTGGTTCTAAAAATAAAACAACAATATATGAAAGAAACAGGTTAGTATTAGATTCCTTACCTTAGAATATCCCCAGGCGTCAGACTGGATCCGGAAATTTTTGCGTAGCAGTACCCTTGCGAGTCGGTAGGCGACGTCTGCGGCTCCGCGTCCGTCGTCGGTGCCGTGATGATGTCGTCGGAGTACTTAGACGCTGCCTCCACGTGCTGACATCAGTTCTTCTTTTTTCCGCGCCAGCAGCGCAGATCCGGAAAAAGTGGTACCTTAGCCATTTTTTTACTAAACTTTTTACGATCCTTTTTGATCATTTTTCGAGTCTTCGACTCCGAACGGTGCCGGTAGGGATGCCAGGTTTTAAGCCTTGTGAGGACTGCGACCGACTGATGTCGGTCACCGACCCTCACCGCCGGTGCCTCCACTGTTTCCTCATGGCCATGAGGTCCCTCACTCCTCCGGCGGGCTCCGTGGCGCCTTTGGGCCCAGCGGACCCGTCTGGGGGCCCTAGCGGGTCGGGGGCTTCGGCCCCGACGCCGGTGGGTGCTTTGACCCAGACGTCGCCGGCGCCTTCGGGCTGGGCACTGCAGGGCCCCGCTGGCTCCGCTTCTGGATCCGGGTCGTTGCCGGTTGACCTGACTACCTCACCGGCGCCGGTCCATCAGGTGTCCCCTCCGGCGCCGTCTTCGGGCGGTGCCGTCCCGATGCCTCCCTCGATCCGGTTCCAGCGTCGGAGCGGCGCCGCTGGGCGCCGCTCTCAACGCCGTTTGGAGAGTTTTACTTCAATGAACCGGCCCCATCATTTGACACCCCTGAATATCAGGAGAATTGGGAGGGGTCTGAGGACCCTCTGACACGAGAGTGTCAGTCCCAGGAGGACTGGACAGGTGGACTTGGGGATGCCAGTGGTCTGGACACCTCGCCAGACACTGGTTTTGTCTCACCTCCAACCGTGGCTACGGAGGAGGGGGCAACCTACAGTGTGGTGTTGACGCGGGCAGCCAAGGCCTTGGGCCTTGAGCTCCCCGTCGGGGCCGTGAGGACTAACCTCCTCACTGAGGTCCTTAAACCGCAGTCAAGCTCGGCTGAGCCTCTGCTGCCGTTTAATGAGGCCTTAACCGACGTTCTTTTGGGCACTTGGTCCAGGCCCGCTACAGGTTCGCCTGTAGATAGGAACGTGGCCAGACGCCACCGCCCGGCCCCGGGCGACCCTAGTTTCCTGTCCACCCACCCCACCCCTGAGAGCCTGGTTATCCAGGCTTCGAATTCCCAGACCGCATTCCCGTCGGCTCCGCCTGACAGGGAATCCAAGAGGTATGAGCAGTACGGCAAAACGGTATTCTCCTCCCTAAGTCTGGGACTGCGGCCCTGTTCCGATGATGCACTGGGCCAGGGACAGACTAATTTGCATATAGCCAGGTTCTGAGCTGGGATGGGGCAGTGAGCTAAATAACGGTGATGGATCAAGCCCTGATCTTTGGACTGGGTAAGAGTGGTCTGCTTAATTCAGACACTCTGTTCATCACCACCCCCTTTTCTGAATCGTTTTTGGCCACTATAGGTGTGGCAGGGTGTACTCAGACATGAGTCCCTTGCTCACTGCTCCATCAGGATTCAAGCAAGCCGGGCCGACGAGGCTGAAATGACAGAAACCGGTCCCCGGAAGCTTGTATCCTTTCTGGTGAAGAATTGGCTTGGTAGTTTGGTCTGCCCTGTTCCCATGATGCACTGGGCCAGGGACAGACTAATTTGCATATAGCCAGGTTCTGAGCTGGGATGGGGCAGTGAGCTAAATAACGGTGATGGATCAAGCCCTGATCTTTGGACTGGATAAGAGTGGTCTGCTTAATTCAGACACTCTGTTCATCACCACCCCCTTTTCTGAATCGTTTTTGGCCACTATAGGTGTGGCAGGGTATACTCAGACATGAGTCCCTTGCTCACTGCTCCATCAGGATTCAAGCAAGCCGGGCCGACGAGGCTGAAATGCCAGAAACCGGTCCCCGGAAGCTTGTATCCTTTCTGGTGAAGAATTGGCTTGGTAGTTTGGTCTGCCCTGTTCCCATGATGCACTGGGCCAGGGACAGACTAATTTGCATATAGCCAGGTTCTGAGCTGGGATGGGGCAGTGAGCTAAATAACGGTGATGGATCAAGCCCTGATCTTTGGACTGGGTAAGAGTGGTCTGCTTAATTCAGACACTCTGTTCATCACCACCCCCTTTTCTGAATGCGGTCTTCCAACACAGCATGCCTCTTGGGCAGCTACACCCACTCGCTGTGGGATACGGTGCAGGACGTGCTGCCAGAATGCCCGTTGGAGGTACGGGCTAAACTCGGCCAGGCCCTTGTGGAGGGCCGCGATGCAGCACGGTATTCTATGCGGTGTGGGCTGGATACCTCTGACTCACTGGGTAGAGCGATGGCAACGACGGTGGCGATTCGTCGCCACGCCTGGTTGAGGTCCGCCAACTTCTCGGCTGATGTCCAGAATACACTCATGGACATGCCGTTTGATGGCCGTCGCCTTTTTGGCGACAAGGCAGACCATGCGCTTGAGCGCTTTAAGGACTCCAGGGCTACGGCCAGGTCCTTGGGCCTCTCCGCCCCACGCCAGCAAACGGGTGCCTTTCGCTCCTTTCATGGCCAAGGAAGGGGCGCCCCCACACGTGCTGCCAGCCACGCACCGCAGACTAACATCCAACGCGGTGGCGGCCTTGGAAACCGCCGTGGAGGCGGTCGGGGACAACGGCGAGGCCAGTCCACACCCTCCCCTGCAGCATCCGCCTCAAAACTCTCCTAGTCCGTGCTTTCAGGCCCATGTGACGCCAGTGGGGGGCAGGGTTCGCCATCACCTCCTCCACTGGCGCACTGTCACATTGGACAGGTGGGTGCTGAAAATCGTCCGAAGGGGCTACTCCCTCCCCTTCGAGGCGACCCCTCCAGCCATGCCACCGCAATACCACCGCGTATCGGGGGATCATTTGCGACTTCTGCAGGAGGAAGTTACGGCCCTCTTGGCCAAGGGGGCCATCAAGCGCGTTCCTGGCCCAGAAGTAAGGTGTGGTTGCTACTCCCACTACTTTCTGATACCCAACAAGGGCAAAGGGGGCCTACGCCCTATCTTGGGCCTATGGAACGTCAACGGCTTCCTCCGGAAGGAGAAGTTCAAAATGCTGACACTGGCTCAGGTTTTAGCTGCCCTGGACCCAGGAGACTGGATGGTAGCGTTGGACTTGCAGGACGCTTATTTCCACATCCCCGTCCTGCCGGCCCACCGGCGCTACCTGCGGTTCACGGTAGGCCACGAGCATTTTCAGTTTACCGTGCTCCCCTTCGGCCTTACCAGCGCCCCACGGGTGGTCACAAAGGTGATGGCGGTGGTCGCAGCTCATCTGCGCAGGTTAGGGGTTTCAGTCTTCCCCTACCTCGACGACTGGTTGCTGAAGGCGGGCTCACCCCAAACAGTCGTCAGCCACCTCCAGACTACGGCAGATCTCCTGCACCAGCTGGGGTTCTCCATCAATGTGCCGAAGTCACACCTGTGCCCCTCTCAGAAGCTCCTCTTCATCGGAGCGGTTCTCGACTCGGCACAGTTTCGGGTTTATCCACCCGAACAGCGGGTTCGGGATATTCAGGCTCTGATTCCACTCTTTCAGCCTTTATCCCGGGTCTCGGTCAGGTTGACGCTGCGACTTCTGAGGCTGATGGCCTCCTGCATCCTTCTGGTGCATCACACCCGGTGGCGGATGCGGGCTCTGCAGTGGGACCTGAAGTTTCAGTGGGCCCAGCATCAGGGCAACCTATCCGACCATGTCCTGATCTCGGAGGGCACTGCGAGACAGCTGCAGTGGTGGCTCACGGACCGCGATTGGGTCAGCGGCAGATCCCTCTCCCTTCCCCAACCGGAGCACGTAGTTGTGACGGACGCGTCCCTCCAGGGCTGGGGAGGCCACATGGGAGAGGCGGAGATCAGAGGCTTCTGGTCTCCGGCGGAGACCCGGCTGTAATCAACCTTTTGGAGCTGCGGGCGATTCATCTGGCACTGAAGGCATTCCTCCCCTCTGTCCGGGGAAGTGTAGTGCAGGTGTTCACGGACAACACCACCGCCATGTGGTACTGCAACAAACAGGGCGGGGTGGGGTCGTGGACCCTTTGCCAGGAGGCTCTGCGCCTCTGGCAGTGGCTGGAACATCACGGCGTGACCCTGGTGGTTCAACACCTGGCAGGTTCTCTGAACGCCAGGGCGGACGAGCTAAGCCGTCGGTGCATGATGGATCACGAATGGCGTCTGATCTCGGACGTGGCGCATGGCCTCTTTCAGCAGTGGGGAGAGCCTTGGTTAGATTTATTCGCCACAGAAGAGAACGCGCAATGTCATCAGTTCTGCGCGTTGGAATTTCCAAGGCGGCACTCGCTCAGAGACGCTTTTCGTCGCGAGTGGAGTTGCGGTCTGTTGTACGCCTTGCCGCCTATACCACTTCTGCCCAGAGTGCTGAAGAAGATCAAGCGCGATCGGGCCCAAGTCATCCTTGTGGCTCCAGACTGGGCACGAAGGTACTGGTATCCAGAGCTACTCAGTATGTCAGTCGATCCCCCGGTTCGTCTGCCTCTTCAGGAGGACCTTCTGTCGCAGCAGCAGGGGACGGTCCTCCACCCGAACCTGTTCAGTCTCCACCTCCATGCTTGGAGATTGAGCGGCGACAGTTGAGGCCATTTGACTTGCCTCCTGAAGTCTGATGTGATTCTGGCAGCCAGGCGTCCCTCCACAAAATTGGTATACGCCTGCAGGTGGAATAAGTTTGTGGCATGGTGCAGAGCAAAGGCTGTGGATCCCCTTTCTGCCCCTCTTTCTGAGGTTCTTCTCTTCCTTCTTTCTCTTGCCCAGCAGGGCTCTGCTCTGGGCACTATCAAGTGCTACCTTTCTGCCCTTTCAGCCTTTCTCAGGCTGCCTGATCAACCTTCTTTGTTCAAGTCCCCTATTGTAACTCGTTTTCTGAAGGGCATCACACACATGTTCCCTCCTGTTCCGTTTGTAATGCCTCAGTGGGACTTGAACCTGGTTCTTACCTTTCTGATGTGCGCTCCCTTTGAGCCACTTCACAACTGTCCTCTCCGCCTTCTTACTCTGAAGACTGCTTTCCTGGTTGCCATCACCTCTGCCAGGAGAGTGAGTGAGCTCCAGGCTCTTTCATCTAAACCCCCTTTCCTTTCTGTCCATCCGGACAAGGTTGTGTTGTGGACTAGACCATCTTTCCTGCCCAAGGTGGTCACGGCCTTCCATATTGGGCAGTCTATCACCTTGCCCACCTTCTTTCCGCCTCCGCATCCCACTAAAGAGGAAGAGCGGCTCCACCGTCTGGACCCAAAACGTTCGATTTCGTTCTATCTGGATCACACACGCCAGTTCTGGGTGGATGACCAACTCTTTGTTGGTTACGTGGGCGCTAAGAAGGGACGGGCGGTGCACAAGAGGACCATCTCTCGGTTGTCGTCTTGTGTATCAAGGCATGTTACTCCTTGGCGAGGAAGGAGCCTCCTGTTGGGCTGCGAGCCCATTCCACTCGGGCCACGGCGGCTAGCACTGCCCTGGGCCGGGGAGTCCCCTTGCAGGACATCTGTCAGGCAGCTACGTGGGCATCCCTGCACACGTTTGCGAGACACTACGGTCTGGACAGCCAAGTCCGGAGGGATGGCTTCTTTGGCCGTTCCGTCCTCCAGGCCTTTCTGGTGTGATTGGTTTGCAGACCCACCACCGGGGTTGGTATTGCTGGGGTATCTATTCTAAGGTAAGGAATCTAATACCAACCTGTTTCTTTCAGATGAACAAGTTACTTACCTTCGGTAACGATATATCTGTAAGAAACAGTAGTTTGTATTAGATTCCTTACCGCCCCACCCATCCTCCCCGTTCTGCGAACTGATATCTAGGGTTAAGGTCATCCCCTTTCAGGGCCCTAGTTTCAATGGCACCAGTGTTGGTTTTTAATATGGCTCTGCGTTTCTGGCGCGGAAAAGCTGTGTCTAAGAACTGACGTCAGCACGTGGAGGCGGCGTCTAAGTACTCCGACGACGTCATCACGACGCCGACGACGGACGCGGAGCCGCAGACGACGCCTACCGACGCACAAGGGTACTGCTACGCAAAAATTTCCGGATCCAGTCTGACGCCTGGGGATATTCTACGGTAAGGAATCTAAAACTAACTACTGTTTCTTACAGATATATCGTTACCGAAGGTAAGTAACTTGTTCATCTGAGGATATAATAACAATTGGCCTGGAGTTCAGTTCTTGAGTGTGTGAAAACTTTTGCTGACTGTGTACAACAAATGCTTTACACTGTCCTCTGGTACTGCCTTACTGCTCGACCAAGCTACTACTTTGGAGCGTAAGGTCAGTTCTGACTTTAACCTCTGTTAAACCTTTGGGGTTTGTGGACTCTATACACACTGTACTGCCTTATTGCCCAGTATATATAGAGCCACCTTCTCACACCCGGACACTACAGACACGGGATATCTTGATGGATACAAGGATGTTGTTTCAGATCCTGGGTGCACAGGCAGGAAAGGCCTGTCTCGTTCCTCCATTTCTTAGTCTGATGGTGTCCTGGCTGCATGTGTGAGGCGGTCCACCAAACATGGTTCCCTCCTCTGCAAGATGCAGGCCTTTAGCATTGCACAAGATGCATCTGGCTTTTATTTTGCAATTAACCAGAGAAGAAGAGCAGTGGGAGGTGCACGACTTCAAAACTATATTTAAGCTGAATGGCAGGAAGGTGGACTAAAGCTGAGGAGAAAACCTGGGGGCAAGTTTCTAATCAGAGATGAAATACCTGCAGACGGAGTTTATATTTTTCAACCAGAATTGTATCTGGCTCTGCTGAATTCCAGCGGGGTATATTACTAAAGTTTCATATGGGTCTTCCCTCGAACAGGCCAAAGTTTCTTCATGCAGGGTTGAAAGAACCATTTGTGAAAAGTAACGTTTACCAGCCCTGGTTGGTAGGAGCTCCTACTTGTAATAATAATAATCCACATTTGTAAAGCGCGAACAATCACCCGTAAGGGTCTCCAGGCTCTGGGGCCATCGTGAAGATTAAGCAAGCTATTGCCCAGAGTCACATGGTGCTGGGCTAATCTGCCACCAGCGCCAGGGATTGAACCGTGATCCCCAGATTCCAGCGTCAGTCGCCCTGGCCGCGGCGCCACACCTCTCCACTTCCAAATGTTCCTGCATGCACTATCAGCATCTCGCATATAGAATAGGGCTGGGCGTAACTGCTGTAATCTCCTATAGTGTAATTATGTGGATTTACCGCAAAATTACACGAGATTCCACGTAATTACACGAGAAGAGTAATTTGGCACTTGGGGTTATTTTCTCAGTACAAAAATACCGATGTGCGTCCAAAATGCACGCAAGAAATAGCACTGAATGCAACAGAACAAAAATAGCAGCGCAATTTTGCTTCCAACATACTCCCGGCATTTAATGCTATTTTATTAGCACAAAATTCAAAACAACAGAAACAGCAATTTGTTATTTTTGCACTTATCTTCCCCCCAAATTACTCTTAATTGCACAAGCTGGTGTAATTGCATAATTGTTGGTCATTCCGTGTCAAAGAGTATCGCAGAATTACTAACATTCCTCAAATTACTACAGCGTAATTAAAATTATTACTAGGCCCAAAATAGGGCAGTGCTTATAGTTCTTATGTGTTTTATGAGTAGTGAATACACTAAAGACAATGCAAACAGTGCAGTGCTTAGTCTGTACTGTGCCTGCATATACCCGGCACATGGTACAAAAACAGAAGTGCTTACACTTCTTGTGTGTCTTATATTTAGTGCATTCTCTAAGTACAGTATGCAACAAGCATTTGCAATGCAATAGGTCTTGCATTAGTTAAATGCAGATCTATAGACTTTGCAAATAGAAAAGAAATGCGGCATCCGCCTCCCTTTATTTTTTATTTATTGACTTTTTTAGCAATGGCAGCACGCCCAGCTTAGATTCTTTGAAGCTAAATCGTGGCATGCCGCCATTATTACAGACGTCAATAAATAGAAAAAATACGTTGTTTGGCGACTGTATATTTGTTCTATTTGTAAAATACAATATATGGCAAGCTCCATGCTGTGATATTTTACAACAGTATTGTAAATTATTAATAAAAAGAAAACTTGCCTACCTTTTAATGAAATAGACAGACCCAGCCAGGATGCACCGCAGGGCAAGACGCAAATTCCGCCTTCAAACTAAGTTTAACCCGGTGCGTGCTCATGACGAGCTCAGCTCGTCATGAGGCACGGTTGAGATGCACTCATGACGAGCTCAGCTCGTCATGACCGTTGGAACGTTCACACGCAGGGATAATTTCCCCGCTGTGCTGAATGTTCCAAAACGGGTGGTCGTGATGAGCTCAGCTCCACTGTGCCTCATGACAAGCTGAGCTCGTCACAAGCAGGGTGGCGCCGCGCGCGGCCCCCCTTCCCCCCACACAGCAGGCGAAAACATCCCGCAGCCAAGGGGTTAAAACTTGAAGCGTTTGTGGCTCCCAGGATGTCAGAACTTGAACTGGGGGTATGGTGGGTGGAGGGCATGGTGACACCGTGCCGAGCAGTTGCAGTGCTGGCGAGGCTGTGAGGCAGTGTCGACTGCCCTGGAGGAGAGCGGGGAGCTGCATTCTAGGGTGTGTTTTGAGGACTCCTCAAGATGTGGCAAAGGACCAGTCGCGGCTTAAGTCGAAGAAAAGTAAGGCGCGCAGCCGCTATTGTTAAAGCGTGCCACGCTGCAAAAAAAACAAACAAATATTTTTAGGAAATTAACAAGTTTCATCAGAGGTGCATGCCAGGCGAGCCGCGCATTTTGAAAAGTACACATGTGGCCTCCATTATTAAAGATGAAGCAAAAAAAATACATAAAATGATGCAAAAATAGAGTTGAGCGCGCCACTTACAACAAAGGAAAAGTTGCATGGTCACCACTGTTAAAGTCCAAGCAGGGCATGCTATGCTACAAAAAAAAAATCTGTACGTTGCAGGAGAGTGGGTCATGCCTGCAACATCAGGTAGGAGAAAGCCATTTAAGAAAATACTGTTCACAGACTGTAAATAAAACATACCGAGTAACAACACATGTAAGAGGGGAGACCTCATGGGAGGTTACAAAAATGAGGAAAGGAGGTACTAAGGAGAGACTATTAAGCCTATTCACGCTAGGGGGGTCCCTGGTGTACAGGCCCCCTGGCCCTGCCATTCATTTTATCGAGACGTTGGAGGACTGTATTGTGCCTCGGGCACTGAGCTTTCCCAGATTTCTTCTGGTCGGCGACTTCAATATTCACGTAGATAATGTTGAGGCTGTGGAATCGCGCAGGCTAGAGGAGGTCTTGGAGTTATCTCAGCTCAAGCAATGGGTGTCGTCTCCAACTCATACCGGTGGTCATCTTTTAGACCTAGTATGCTCTAACTTTCCTATTACAATGTTAGGTCCGGAAAAAGTCACATGGTCGGATCACGACTTGGTCAGGTTTTTGTGGGTGGCGGATAATGTGGGAAGTTCAGCTTCGACATCCCCTGTCAGTCACCCGCAGAAAATTAACCTGGCTATGTTCGGCCAGGAACTGCTTAAAACTCACCAGTCACTCTTACCTGAGCTGGATAAGGCGGTTGACGATTTCAATGGGTGGGTGCGACAGGCGACGAATGCGTCCACCAAACTGGTTACCGCTCCCAGATTTCGATACAGCCCCTCTCAACCCTGGTTTTCTCCGGAGCTGAGGGAGCAAAAACTAGGTTGTAAAAAATTGGAGCGAGTTTGGAGGCGCAAGTATAGCCCTGCCGCAAAGGCCGCCCTGCGCTCTGCCCAAAAGAAATATTATGCCGCTATTAAAACCGCTAAAGGACTCTACTATGCAGGGAGAATAGCAAAAGCGGAAAACAACAGTAGAGAAATTTTCTCTATTGTTAAAAGTTTTGTGTCCCCTGTTACAGAAACCACCACTCTTCCTTCCTCCAATGAATGGTGTGAGGTTTTGTCTAGTTTCTTTACAGACAAGATAGCCAAGATTCAGCAGGGCTTTACTTCCGCATCACTGACTGGGAATCCAGGGCCTAATACCTCTTGTAGGTCTTGTCCCCCCGATACCCTACAGTTTAATAACTTTACGTCGGTGGCTGAGTGTGATGTTCTGCCTCTTCTTGACTGCCTTAAATCAGGCTCCCCCGATGATCCGTGTCCGGCTCGGGTTCTGTCGGAGGTGGCTGGTATTGTCTGTGGGGATGTTACTCAGATCATAAACCTCTCTTTTTCGTCGGCAATGGTCCCTGCAGGATGGAAGCAGGCTAAACTTCTGCCGCTTCTGAAGAAACCTGGCCTTGATGCCACGGTTCCCGGTAACTACAGGTCGATTTCTCTTCTCCCTGCCCTAACTAAAATCTGTGAGAAAATAGCCCTTCGACAATTAGATCATTTTATAGAGTCTTCTCATGCCCTGCACCCAGCCCAATCGGGCTTCAGGGCTACATATAGCACCGAAACGGCACTGGTAGAGATGACGGAGTCGATTCGGGAGTGTTTGGACGGGGGCGGCAGAGCAGTTTTGATCCTATTGGATCTCTCTGCCGCCTTCGATACCGTCCCTCATGCACTCCTTATCGACAGGCTATCAACCATCGGCATTGGCGGCAATGCCCTGGCCTGGGTGTCCTCATTTCTTTCTTTCCTTACGCCTCGGAACCAAAACCACTCCTGACGGGTGTCCCGCAGGGTTCCACTCTTAGCCCCCTGCTGTTCAACATTTATATTTCCCCTTTGGTGTATCTTGCGGAACAGTTCGGGGCTAAGATTATAGGATATGCGGATGATACGCAGCTTCTTTTTACCTGGCCCGACGATCATCTGGACACAGAAAAGGTCCATCTCTGCCTATCCTCAGTGTTTCGCTGGCTAACGCTGGCCCAATTAAAATGTAATGAGGACAAATCTGAGGTCCTTTTCTACGGCTCTTTTCCTCCAGGCTTCAGGAATTCGCTGTGGCCCCCGAATATCCCATGTCCTAAGGAAATGGGTGGCCCCGCGAAAAATCTTGGGATTTGGTTCGGAGAGGATTTAAAATTTGAGGACCACATAAAAAAATTGACTGGAACGTGCTTTGCCACCTTGAGAATGCTCCGGAAATTTTTTCCACTACTATCTAGAGAGGCGAGGGAGACTGTTGCCCGAGCACTCATTCTGGCAAGGTTGGACTACGCGAATTCCTTGTTCAGCGGCATTCCAGGCTATCTGACCAAACGTCTGGTGGTCATTCAGAATGCCGCTGTTCGTCTCCTCTGTAACGTTCCCAGATGGAAGAGTGCCCGGTCCCATATGTCAGGCCTCCACTGGCTCCCAGTACCCCAACGTATTCTTTTTTAAATCTTGGTACTGGCGTTCAGAGCGACTCATGACCAAGGTCCGGCTTACTTAAAGAAAAGATTTACACCCTATGCCCCTACAAGAGCTCTCCGATCATCTTCCCTATTTAAACTGACCCTGCCCCGATTCAGGCGAACCAGATTGGGGGGACAGTCTATTGCTGTGGTTGCTGCTCGTGCCTGGAATGCTCTCCCTTTGCATCTGCGCTCTAGTCAATCTGTAGCCCAGTTTAAAAAAGATTTAAAAACCCACCTATTCAGTAGCAGCTCATAAGCTGATCCCTGTTCATCTGTCTTTGCCTTTCCTACCGCGCCAGGATACTCCCCAGTAACAGTGCGCGTTACAAAATCATTTATACATACATACATACATACATGCATATACATTTATACATACAAATCAAAAGCCACCATTTACAAAGGACAGTAACAGGAGCCAATTGAAAAGATGGGCAGAAAATGGGCGGAGCTTAAAGTCCATAACTGAATACAGCAAGTCTCAAAGAGACAGCTCATGCGCTGCCTAGGCAAGATGTGAATAGTGCAGTACTTACAGTTCTTATGTATGTTATGTTCACTGCATACACTGAATACATGATGCAAACAGTGCAGTGCATACAGTCAGTCCTGTGCCTGCATTCACTGAGCGCATGGTACAAATAGTGCAGTGCTTACAGTTCTTATGTGTAGTGCATACACTAATTACAGGATGCAAACAGTGCAGCACCTACAGTTTGTGCTGTGCCTGCATTCCACGAGCACTGGATGCACAAGTGCAGTGCTCACACTAAAGACATCGCTCCCTAGGCGAGACCTAAAATGTGCAGTGTTTACAATTCTTATGTGCCTTCTGTTCAGTGCATACACTAAATACATGATGCAAACCGTACAGTGCTTACAGTCTGTACTTGTCCGCATACACTCGGCCCTCGATGCAAAAAGAGCAGTGCCTATAGTTCTTATGTGTCTTGTGTTTAACACATACACTAAATACATGATGTACTTAGTGTAGTGCATACAGTTCGTGTGCATAAATACATGATGCAAATAGTTCTTATTGGCAAAGTTTGTAGTGTGTGTGTGAGAGAGATGCAGTCAGCACTTAATGCAAACAGTGCGGCACTTGCATTCTATGTGTGCCTGCACACGCTCAGCATACTATGCACATAGCCCCATGTTTGCTTGCTGTAGATGTATTTTCTACATTTCACATTGATAGCAATGCAACATGTATGTGTATACCTCAACAGACCGAAGATACACACACCATTACAATGAGGCTGCCCACGCAGGGGGCCCCATAGGAGGGCGGACACCTTAGTGCCACATTAGGCACAAACCAGATGGACTAGTTTCTGGACCTCTGGGGTCTTGAACTTCCGGTCGTCAATTCCGGAATGCCTCCCATACTTGGAGGTCAGCGGGTAGAGATACGGGTATTGTGCGTCCACAATTAATAACTGTTAACAATTATACCTATGGCCGGTAGGCGAACTCCACCATGATTACCAGCGAGGCCTTATACCAGGGACTGGCCGAAATGGGTAAACTCGTGAAGGCCCTTATTGGCGCAAAGGGCACCATAGGGGGTTTCTTACTGGAAAGTGGTAAAGTAGAGATCAGTTGCCGCAACCCCAGGGAAGCCATTGAACATGCCCTGGGGTAAATAAGGCTGTGGTTAAAACAGAGAACATTAGTTCTCCAGTATTAGGGGTGTCTTTCATAGATTCACATGCTTGAATATTCCCCGTCGTCGAAGTGGGAGTCCCACGGTACATAAAAATAGCAATATTGCTAATATAACATAAATGATAATATCATAGAATAATAATAATAGAGATAATACACTGTAAAACCTCTAAATGGTAACTTCCATAGGAAGACATTACAAGAGAAAAAACTCATTTGTAACATATCAGTGTCATTATGTTGGTCCAAACTGCAGCCAATCAGGCTCAAGCACCCTCTAGAACCTTCTCCTCAGAAGCTCAAGCCCTCAGATTTTCTACCGCACGTCGTGTGAAGGGAGTCTCCCTGAGCTCTGCTCAGTTTTTTCTTCAAACTTTGTCTTTTCAACTTATTTCTTCCAGAATGTCAAGTAAGAAGTCTTTGTTTAGAGCTTGCTCTTCATGTGGGAAACTACGGTTGTTTGAGAAGGACCCCCACCAAAAGTGTATTTACTGCCTGTACCCTGACCACAAGGTGGATGAATGTAAATTCTGTAGAGCTCTTCCTTCTAAGACTCTCAGAGACAGGGAAGGTCGTCTTCTTATATGGTTGAAGCGCCTCCAAGATAAAGAAGATGTTCTGTCAGACGCAGTAAGTCTTCAGTCAGGCTGTTCCACTGTCCCTTCCAAGCGTGGGAGTGTTCAGAACTTACCTTCTCCTTTTCTACAGAAGAAGACAAAGCTGGCTTTACCTGTGGCACAATCTTCAGGTCCTATGACTTCTGTGTCAACGCCCACGAGACCTGGCTCTCAGGCGTCTTGTCCAGGCTCTATCAGTATTCTGACAGTCTTGACTCCCAGGTCGTCGACGGGCTCGTCGACGACGTCCACAAGATTGGCTTTGCTGTCTTCGTCGACGACCTCGGTGACGACGACGTCGGCTTCCTCGTCGTCGACGATGGTGATGTCGACGTCCTCAACGTCGACGAGAGCTCCTACGATCCCGTCGACGATCCCTATTGTCTCGTCGGCGACGAAGTTGCCGTCGACGAAGAAATCCTCTTCGACGTCGAAGGATTCATCGTCGACGAAGGTCCCGTCGACGTCAGCCTCTCCGTCGACCACCTCGTCGACGTCGAGTGCTCCGTCGACCAGCTCCTCAACGACGGCGTCGTCGTCGAAGAAGGCGACGCCGGTTCCATCGACGAAGGTACCGTCGACGAAGGTACCGTCGACGACGATGCCGTCGACTAAAGTATCGTCGACGAAGATACCGTCGACGAAGACACCGTCGACGAGGCTGACGTCTCCGCAGATCCCAGCAAAGAAGTCTCCGTCGACGCATGTTTCGTTGACGACGATACCGTCGACGGCGAATCCCTCAGTGGGCCCTACCTCGTCGACGATGGCGATTTCCTCAGCGGCATGTTCAGAATCCTTCTCAGGATTGGGTTCTTTTGCCACCATGCCTCTGGTACCACTGCCTTCCTTGACCTCTGGCAGGGATTCTTCTCTGCAGTTGCCACCTCCTGATCTCCAATTACCCTCACCTTTGATGGCTACTGATCACGAGACTGGATCTATGGGGGACGATGATAACGATGAAGCTCACAGTCCATCGGAGTTAATCATAAAATGTCAAGACTCCAGTTCTGACCAAGAGGAGGTGGAGGAAGTGGTCCAACCGGATGACCAATTTGTCCAGTTTCCTATGGCATCTTTCCCAGTTTCTTTGTTTTCAAACCTCCAGCATATGCTGGATGACTACAATCGAAGGTTTCCGCCTACCCCTCAAGGTACTCCAAGCCACGCTCCTGCGGAGGACTCCGGCCCTGCCACCCATCCGCAGTCTTTGGAGCAGCCTGTTTTGCCAGAGCTTCCCCGCCCTAACCCCCCTCTTATTCCGCAACCTGGTGCGCACGGGGTGGATGAGTCGGACAGTGAAGAGGGGGAATTACACCAGGATACTGACGATGAGCAGGATCCAGATATGGCGGAATACGACGACTATAGGATACAGACACCTTCTCCGCAACAGCCAGAGGCAGGTGATTCGCCTTCCATTGATACAGCAAGCTTCCATGTGCTGATGAATAAAGCGGCGGACCGCTTTAAATTGCCGAGAGAACAGCGGCAAGAAGATTGCTTTCTCTACGATTTCAAGAACAAACCGTACAAACAAATTCACACCATACCAATCATAGAATTTGTATGGAAAGAAGGGATGAGGATTATGCACTCTCCTAACTCCTTGCCGGCACAAGTCCCTCGCCTGGAAAAGAAGTACAAGGCTCCGGCTGGTTCACCTGCTTGTTTGCTGTCACATCCCAAACCAGACTCGGTGGTCACACAGGCGGCACAGCGACGATCCCGTAATCCGGCAACTCCTCTCACTACTCCACCTGATAGAGAGGGTCGACGTTTGGACGCCATTGGGAAGAAATTTTCCACCATGTCCTCTACGTCTGTACGCGCTGCAAATGCATTGGCCATTCTAGGTCGTTTCGACAGGCAAATGTGGTCTGATATTTCCGCATTCGTTTCACTAATACCGGAAGCGTCCAGAGCGGAAGCCCAACAAGTTCTCCAGGATGGCATGAGGGCGTCAGAGGAAATGATTGACTGTGCGATTGATGTGGCGAGTACGGGATTTCGCATCCTCGCCAGTGCTGCGGCCCTCCGCCGCCAGGGCTGGCTTAAATCCACTTCTTTCCGGCAAGAGGTCCAGTCGAAGATACTCGACATGCCCTATGACGGTGAATCTCTTTTTGGCACTCACATTGACGAGGCGCTTGAGTCAATTAAAAAGGACACCGATACAGCAAAATCGCTAGTCTCCTTACAATTTAAGAAGCAGCCCTTTCGTGGCGCCCGTGGAAGAGGTTCGTCTTCCACAACTTTTCGAGGAGGACACACTCAGTACCGCCAATTCAACCAAGGCAATCAACGTTACTCCTCCCAACAGTCTACTCGCCAAAATCAGTCAAGACCCTATAAAGGAAAACCTACTTATAGGGGTGCCAACAACAAACGCCAGTGACTCTCATGTCACACAAGGAGTTGGAGGGAGAATCTCGCAGTTTTATTCCCAATGGTCTCTGATAACATCGGACCAATGGGTATTGGACATTGTTCGCAAGGGTCATGCCTTGGAGTTCACAGAGATTCCTCCTCATTCTCCGCCATCAGGCCCGCCACCTCCCCATTTTCTAGAATTGCAACATCAAGTTCGTCTTCTCATACTAAAAGGTGCAGTCGAAGTGGTTCCTATATCACAACAAGGGACAGGTTTCTACTCACGTTTTTTCCTCATTGCCAAGAAGACGGGAGAGTGGCGGCCTATACTGGATTTGAGGGCGCTCAATTTCTTTCTGAAACAGCAGTCTTTCCGCATGCTCACATTGTCAGAAGTCTTGCGGCTTCTCTGCAGCGGAGATTTCCTGTCCACGATAGATCTGCAAGACGCCTATTTTCATGTGCCGATTCTTCAACAGCATCGCCAATTTCTAAGGTTCAAGGTAGGCACTATCCATTACCAATTCAAGGTGCTGCCTTTTGGCCTGCGCTCGGCGCCTCGTGTTTTCACGAAGGTCCTGGCCCCAGTCATGGCTTATCTACGTCTGCAAGGAGTGCAGATTTTTCCTTATCTGGACGATTGCCTCCTGAAATCTCCGTCTCCTCTACAGCTGGCTCACGACACAAGTCTCTGCTTACAGACTTTCGAGTCACTGGGGTTGACCATCAACGTGGACAAGTCACATTTAACACCATCACAAAGGAGAAACTTCCTGGGTGCCATTCTCGACACGGAATTATCAAAAGCCTTCGTTTCCCAAGAACGACAGGTGAAGATAGTACGTCTGGTCACC
Organism: Lissotriton helveticus; assembly: GCF_964261635.1. Taxonomy (NCBI): domain Eukaryota; kingdom Metazoa; phylum Chordata; class Amphibia; order Caudata; family Salamandridae; genus Lissotriton; species Lissotriton helveticus. The sequence continues at coordinate 849,201,497 of NC_136073.1, read as the reverse complement.
CTCATCCGTTCAAAACAGTCAGTTTCTGTCCGCATGTTGAAGTCCTTTCTGGGGATGGCGTCGTCCTGCATCGCTCTACTCCCGAACTGCAGGCTCCGCACTCGCCCTATTCAGGAGGAACTAGACCTGCAATGGCGCCAAGTGTCAGGATCCTTCAACGATCTAGTGAGAGTCTCATCTCGCATGAAAGACAGTCTCCTTTGGTGGAGAGAACCATCCAACCTAAACGAAGGAGTTTCCTTTCTGGCCCTTCCTCCGGATCTAACACTGACCACGGATGCATCCATGGAGGGTTGGGGAGCTCATCTCCTAGACCTTTCAATCAAAGGAAAGTGGACACCGTCACAACGAACATGGCATATCAACAGATTGGAGCTGCTGGCGATCTTCCTTGCTCTCAGATCTTTTCTGCCTGTAGTGCAAGGAGAGTCCGTGCTGGTTCAAACGGACAACACAACCAGCATGCACTACATGAACAAACAGGGCGGCACAAGATTTCAGCCCTTGTCTCGGCTAGCTCAGAAGATCTGGAACTGGGCTCTTCGTCATCGAATCTCCCTGACGGCGGTCCATCTGCCGGGGGTTTCAAACATCCTAGCGGATTCGTTGAGCAGGTCCACATCATCGACCCACGAGTGGGAGCTTCATCAACAAACTCTGGACATGGTGTTCCGCCGTTGGGGTCGTCCCCTGATGGACCTTTTTGCCACTCCACTGAATCGGAAGTGCCCCGCCTTTGCGAGCTGGCATCCTCATCCGGGGTCCAGCGGCAACGCCCTTCTCATGGACTGGAGCGGCCTGTTCGCCTATGCATTTCCTCCCATACCATTGGTGCCGAGGACATTGTGGAAGATGCGCAGGCAACCCTGCCACTTGATACTGATCGCACCTCGTTGGCCCAGACAGGCTTGGTTCTCAGAACTTCTTCTGTTGTCCCAATGCACGCCCATTCGTCTACATCCACGTCCAGATCTTCTGTCCATGGACGAGGGCCAAGTCTGCCATCCAGACCCGACCACTCTTCAGTTATGGGCATGGAACCTGAATACCTCGAATTCGCGAATTTAGAGATGCCCCAGGAATGCAGAGAGATTCTGGCTTCTGCTAGAGCTTCCTCAACTGTTCAAACGTACAAACTAAAGTGGAAACGGTTTTGCCATTGGTGCGCAGAAGCAAATGTCCATCCACTCACTTCTGCCCCGGAACAGCTGTTGCCTTTCTTTCTAAGCCTTGCTCAGTCTGGCCTCTCTCATGCCACCTTGAGGGTCTTTCTGGCAGCTATTTCACGTTTCAGACATGATGGCTCAACCTCTCTCTGCTCATCCAGAATTATCCGACAATTCTTTAAAGGCCTCTTCAGGAAGTTTCCTCCTATCAGACGCCCGCCTCCGGCATGGCAGCTCAACGTGGTATTGTCACAGCTCATGAAGCCTCCTTTTGAGCCAATCCACAGAGCAGACAGCAAGTTTCTTACCTGGAAGGTCGTTTTGCTTTTGGCCCTAACATCTTCTCGCCGTGTGAGCGATCTTCATGCTTTCACAATCAAGCCTCCTTATTTGCAATTCAAAGCAGATGGAGTATCTCTTCGTACCAATCCCTCTTTTTTGCCAAAAGTGCCTACAGATTTCCATCTGAACGAACCTGTCTTCTTGAAGACTTTCTTCCCGAATCCACAGTCACCGGCAGAACAACGCCTTCATTCCTTAGACATCAGCCGTTGTCTAAAGTTTTACATTTCAAGAACTGCCCCTTTCCGCAAATCAGATCAACTTTTTGTAGCATATGGAAGAATGCGAAGGGGACATTCAGTGACAAAACAAACACTTGCAAGATGGCTCTCAGCAGCCATATCCTACTGTCACCAACAAGCTGGCAAGCCTTTACAGTGTCCTGTGAAGGCACATTCGACGAGAGCGATGGCGTCTTCCACCGCCTTGTTTGCCGGAGTGCCTCTACACCAGATTTGCCGGGCGGCAACGTGGTCGAATAGGCACACCTTTACCAGACATTACTGTTTGGATTCTATCAACGAGGCGGATACCGCAGTGGGGCAAGCAGTGCTTCGCCATCTCTTTAAATAAGGTGAGCCTCTGTTCCCTCCTCCTTTTTCTTCTGTGATTGCTATATGCTTTTAAGCTATGTGTTTACTTCTTGTGAAGATGCTTGCAATCCCAGTGCTAAGGAGTTACTGCTATCTATTCTATTCAAGCATGTGAATCTATGAAAGACACCCCTAATACTGGAGAAGAACTATTGTTACTTACCTGTAAACAGGTGGTTCTCCAGTATTGGTGTCTTTCATAGATTCACATGCGACCCACCCTTCCTCCCCTCAGAGGCTCTCTTCTCCTCATACGCTATTATTACTAGTGCTACGAAAATCTGAGGGCTTGAGCTTCTGAGGAGAAGGTTCTAGAGGGTGCTTGAGCCTGATTGGCTGCAGTTTGGACCAACATAATGACACTGATATGTTACAAATGAGTTTTTTCTCTTGTAATGTCTTCCTATGGAAGTTACCATTTAGAGGTTTTACAGTGTATTATCTCTATTATTATTATTCTATGATATTATCATTTATGTTATATTAGCAATATTGCTATTTTTATGTACCGTGGGACTCCCACTTCGACGACGGGGAATATTCAAGCATGTGAATCTATGAAAGACACCAATACTGGAGAACCACCTGTTTACAGGTAAGTAACAATAGTTCTTCCCAAGTTAGGTGGAGGTTAGCGAACTTTCCTACGGAACGGTAAATATGCCATGCGCAAACACACCAAGCATAAGGGAATGTTTCATTGCGAATTCAAAATAATATAAAATCTGAAGGGCTCTGTGAATTAGGCATGGTGTCTTTAGTGCTACATCGCAAGGTTTCCCTGATAGGGCCGGGAAGCACCTGCAGAGGTAGATGGGAATTGCCCAGCCAATAGGACTGGTAACCATGGCAGAGGTAAATGTGAATTGTCTGAGCCAAGTTTTGTTGGACCTGGGTGATGCCCAGAATCAGCAGGGTGCACACAAGAATGCCTTCCTTGGTGGGGGCCCTGGGTATGACGGGTGCCACACCCAGAGCTGTGGCGGAGTTACAGAGCGATCCAGAGGCAGAATGTTATATAGGGGTACCTTCTTCAGGAGCACAACAAGGGTGCAAATGCCAAAAAGCCCCAGGAAGTCCTTACGGGTGAACCCTGGAGGAACGATGGTGCCCCGTTAGTCCTTCGGGTGGTTGTAAACCTGAGCAACCGGGGCCTTACCTGGATACGCTCCGCCCCCTCAAGGGGCATGAGTAAATGGGTGGACTGGTGGTCCTCAGGATGTAAGGGGTAATCCCCCAAAATGGTTAGCACCGATTGGTTATGCCACGATGCAATTTGGGTCACCCGGCAGCAGAGGGGCTGCCTGCCCTTGGATCGCCCGTAAATTCGACCCACCATGTTGGCATATTTCTTATGCAAAATAAACCTGCAGCAATGTTTTCTCCAACAACCAATGTGACTTTTGTGTTCTTTATTATGCTATTGCTGTGTTTGCGGGTTGGGTGTGTTGGCGATATTGGCACTATGTGCGTGCGCCTTGCTGCTCGAAGCACAGCACAATTGCAGTTTGAAGATGAGTGACTGCACCTTGCTGCACCGAGCCCATGACACAAAGAATGATGCACTCACCACTCGCCTGTGCTCCTGTCTGCACCAAGAGCATGACATAAAAGGTGCAGTGAAAGGTTGGACCTCTGGTTTTTGCCAGTGCTTGTTTTAAAAAGCCTCTTATTTATCTCCCGGACACAGCATGTCCCGGGAGGAGGTCGGCGGTTTCTCTCACACTTCCTAAGACTGCTCTGGAGCCTGCTCATCCTGGGTGGGAAACATCATTAACAACGAAGGCAGTACTACGCGTAACGTTTACAACGAGGCACTTACCACGTAAACGTCTTTCCAACGCGTATGCCTTCAACGATCGTATTTACCACGAAAAAAAAAACCGAAGGATTAAAAAGGGGGGTTGGGGGGGGTCTCCCCCCCCATAAAAAAACGATCCCGCCGTGCCGAAAAAAACAGTGTCATAAGAGAGGAAGCGGAATAAACTTCCGTTTCCTCTTTATGACGTAAGAACGACGTGGCAAAGAAGATGAGGGGAAAACGAATTCCGTGGTAACGCATGCGTGGAAAAGGCATGCGTTGCAACGGAATTCGTGGTAACAACATATAACCATCCTGGGTAGGAGGGCACTCCTGGCTCATTCCCGCCCTCCGGCTTAACTTGTACCCCTCCCCGGCTGCTGAGGGGTTCGCGCCGAGCCTGACTCAGGCGCAGGGTGCGTTTTTGCAATGCCCGCTTGTCTCATGGCAGTTTGGGAAAGGGGCTCAGGAGGACAGAAAGTCCCGGGGACGCGGACTTAATCACAGACCGCCCCTCTCTCTCACGCACAGACACACAGACTCACAGACAAACACAGGCTATATATACACACACTGCCAGCAGGCAGAGAGGCACAGAGCGGCAGTGTCTCACAAGCAGCGAGCGCCGCAGCCCTGCCCCGCCTGTCCTCGCGGAGAGGGACCCCTGGGGATGTGAGCACCGACCAGGGAAAGAAGGTACTGGCTCCTCCTTTTAACACACGCGCGTCTTTCATCCTGCGGTCGTGCGTGTCTGGCTGCTGTTTGCGCCCCCTGAGTCCAGAACACAGAGTGGGGGAATGGTCTGGAGGGGAGTGGCTGGGGGTGGGAGACAGAGCGAGAGAGAGAGAGGGGGGGGTATCATGAATACAGATGCATGTCAGTGTAGCAGTTTAGTGGCTGTCTCTCTGAGATTACGACGGGAACTTCCAGCTGGTCTCCTCAATTTCTCGCCGACACTCTGTGTGATCTTGCACTCATCTCTACAAACTTCTTGCTTGTTGAATGGACTAGGCGCTGGCAGCTCAGGTAGGCGCAGAATTCTCTCCCATCTCCTGTGTTTTTGGGCGAGTGGCCTCTCGCTTGTCTATCAGCTCGTGAACAGCACGAACTCTGTCCTTTCGACATTTTGATGTACAATATTCTCTTTGCACTGCCATCATTGTATTTTGCAATGCCTGCACTTTTGAATCCGGCGGTATAGTTACACCCCTAGGAGGCTCCCTTACACGGTAGCATATGGTTGAGTTGATAGAAGTCTGAAGATGGCCACGCTTCATAGTTACAGCGCCTAAACTCAGAGGTTTCCAGGTGCTTGCTTGTCACAGTCTGGGTCTATAAAGGGCTCTGTGGAAGACCTTTCCGGGATGTGATGGGCTTTTGTTCGGTGTGAGGTTCTGCTTAGCCTGAGGGTTGTTCCAGAGTCCGCTTAGGGTTATGTGAAGGTCTGCTTGGGGTTATGTGAAGGTCTGCTTGGGGTTATGTGAAGGTCTGCTTGGGGTTATGTGAAGGTCTGCTTGGGGTTATGTGAAGGTCTGCTTGGGGTTAAGTGAAGGTCTGCTTGGGGTTAAGTGAAGGTCTGCTTGGGGTTATGTGAAGGTATGCTTGGGGTTAAGTGAAGGTCTGCTTGGGGTTAAGTGAAGGTCTGCTTGGGGTTAAGTGAAGGTCTGCTTGGGGTTATGTGAAGGTCTGCTTGGGGTTATGTGAAGGTCTGCTTGGGGTTATGTGAAGGTCTGCTTGGGGTTATGTGAAGGTCTGCTTGGGGTTATGTGAAGGTCTGCTTGGGGTTATGTGAAGGTCTGCTTGGGGTTAAGTGAAGGTCTGCTTGGGGTTAAGTGAAGGTCTGCTTGGGGTTATGTGAAGGTATGCTTGGGGTTAAGTGAAGGTCTGCTTGGGGTTAAGTGAAGGTCTGCTTGGGGTTAAGTGAAGGTCTGCTTGGGGTTATGTGAAGGTCTGCTTGGGGTTATGTGAAGGTCTGCTTGGGGTTATGTGAAGGTCTGCTTGGGGTTATGTGAAGGTCTGCTTGGGGTTATGTGAAGGTCTGCTTGGGGTTATGTGAAGGTCTGCTTGGGGTTATGTGAAGGTCTGCTTGGGGTTATGTGAAGGTCTGCTTGGGGTTATGTGAAGGTCGGCTTGGGGTTATGTGAAGGTCTGCTTGGGGTTATGTGAAGGTCTGCTTGGGGTTATGTGAAGGTCTGCATAGGGTTATGTGAAGGTCTGCATAGGGTTATGTGAAGGTCTGCATAGGGTTATGTGAAGGTCTGCTTGGGGTTAAGTGAAGGTCTGCTTGGGGTTAAGTGAAGGTCTGCTTGGGGTTATGTGAAGGTCTGCTTGGGGTTATGTGAAGGTCTGCTTGGGGTTATGTGAAGGTCTGCTTGGGGTTATGTGAAGGTCTGCTTGGGGTTATGTGAAGGTCGGCTTGGGGTTATGTGAAGGTCTGCTTGGGGTTATGTGAAGGTCTGCTTGGGGTTATGTGAAGGTCTGCATAGGGTTATGTGAAGGTCTGCATAGGGTTATGTGAAGGTCTGCATAGGGTTATGTGAAGGTCTGCATAGGGTTATGTGAAGGTCTGCATAGGGTTATGTGAAGGTCTGCATAGGGTTATGTGAAGGTCTGCATAGGGTTATGTGAAGGTCTGCATAGGGTTATGTGAAGGTCTTCATAGGGTTATGTGAAGGTCTGCATAGGGTTATGTGAAGGTCTGCATAGGGTTATGTGAAGGTCTGCATAGGGTTATGTGAAGGTCTGCTTAGGGTTAAGTGAAGGTCTGCTTGGGGTTATGTGAGAGTCTATTCAGGTGTGTGTTGAGCTGTGGGGGTCTCTTCTGGGCTCAGTGAGGGTCTGTTGAGGTATGTGTGAGTTTGATGTGTTATGCGAGGGTCTTTTTGGGGCTAAATAAGAGGGTCTGTTCTCGGCTCCATAATGGTCTTTTGAGGTACGTGAGAGGGTCAATCGACAATGTGAGGGTCGGATGGCAGTTATAGGATGGTCAGTCCTGAGATTTCTTGTGAGAGTTCTGTGTGTTAGTCTTTTGGGGGCCACATATGGTCTACTTTTGCCATCTGTTAGTAGCTATGCTTGGGTCTGTTGGTTTGCACCAGAGTTTGTTCTTGGCTGTCGTACTGTTTCAACTTTTTTTAGTTTCACGAGTCAGTCGCTTCTACCAGATCGCATAATGTCTTATAAAACACACTCCGTAGGATCACTCAGTAGATAAAACAAGAATCCAGCAAGGTGCCAGGTACTAGTTTTGGCTGCTAATGAGTAATCATACCAGGAATAGCCCTTTGATCGCCAAGAACTTGGTATTCCTCAGTACAGTTACGCAGTGTTTGACGAGACATTCTGTGGCCCTGAAGAAGCACTTGACTCGCGAAACATGTATTGACCAAGTATATTTTTACAGAAGAAAAGAATAATAAAAGCTATTATGGCTTGAACTTAAAAAAAACTCCCTCGCTTCTATTTTATGATTTAATTGGTTTAGGTATATCAGTACAGGCAGATTGATATCAACCGAGAGAGCATATATGCCGGTCTAAATGTTCATACATCCCTTTCTTGGTCTTGAAAACATTAGGACTGAATGTCCAACAACCTCCTGAAATGGCACATTAAATAAACAATTCAACCCACTTTAGAATATAAGACGCATTCTTCATGAAAATATAAACAAAATGAAGCCTCCTACTTATAGCTGTTCACATTTCCAATTTAATTCCAATTTAACATTTGTGGTTTGATTTGGATAGCCCTCAAAACACTTGAGATGTGAATGACAACGAAAGACAGAATGCAAGAAAAAGTTGAGTTTACATATCGACCGCTTGCCAAAACTGTCTTAAACATTCAGCACCTTAAAAATGTAAACTTCTATAAACTACAGGGCTCGATTCACAGATGTTTTGCACTGAGTAGGTGTACTACATCTGACTTACTTCTTAATTTCAGGAGTCAGTAAGGAGTTTTACAAGAGTAAGTCACAAGAAAATCTTTTTTAAACCGAGTCCACTTTTTTACAGAGAGGCAGTTTTTATTTTTTAAATAAATCGTAAAGGTGAAATAATTGTCATTGCAAAACCTTTATTTAATAATTTAATGCCAGGCACTAGGGATCCCGTGCCTTACACTCTGAGTTTAGCTTTCGCCATCTCCTCTACACACATTTTTTAGGACGAATTAGTTGCAATTTCGGTTTACAAATCTGTGTTCTGGTGGTGTGTGCAATAGTACATTATTTTACGTATCAGGGTTTGTCTGGCCATTTTGGGGGAGCAATAGAAACCTTTTGGAAAGTGTGAGTCTGATTACTGTGATTTTGGGGTAAATAAAGAGCTTAATTTTCATAAATAAATACATTAATTTAGTGTAGAGTCCACAGTTTTCCTCAGGAGCACACCACCGGGACTTCTGAATACCAGGGTTGCCGAAAAGCAAGGCTGCCTGGTCCTGATTCCACCTCACGCCTATTTCTTCTACAACCCTACACTTCCTGTCTCTTTATCTCACGAATCTCGAGGCTGCCTGGTCTTGATTCCACCTCACGCCTCTTTCTTCCACTGCCCTACACTTCCGGTCTCTTTATCTCATGAACACCAAGGCTGCCTCTCCTCGACTCCCCCTCATACCTCTTTGTCTGTCCCTTTCTGCGTTATCTGGGTCCGAAGCAGATGCTAAAACTTAAATCCCAGGGATACAAAATAGTAGCTGGTTCCCTCCACATGCAACCACCGGCCCAAATTAAGCACTAGGTACATACTGGGTAACCTGCTGATCTGTTTTTCACTTCTAGCATCTCACCATCTTTTATCTGGGACTAGGCTATGTCTCCCTTGTATTTAGACAACAATGTTGATCCATACATTGATATACTCTCTTAAAGTTAGACTCCTTTTATTTGGGCCTGGACATGTACATTTTAGGATCTGCCGCCTAGACCCAGACAAAGTTAGAGGGCGAACAGTTTTTCTTCTGTCAAGCATATGGAAAAGGCTCCTTTAATACTTAAAAGATTGTCAAAATATTCCATGCGGTTGCAGAAAACTTGAAATTGAAATAATTCACTATCCTCCATTTACTGACTGATGCGTGAAGGAACAAATTAACTTTTAATCGGGCGCACAAATTCCAAAAGGGTGTCCGGGTTCAGGAAGAGCTAAGCGAGATGAAAAAGCAGAGGAGGGCGCTAGATGGTGATCAGGCCGGTTTTCTCCAATTTCCTCAAGTGTGATTGGCTGAGAAGCAATGGAAGGGCAGGCAGTGCCATAGCTTTGGGGTGATGACAGAGAATGACCCACCACTGAAACGAATGTAACTGAATTTAGGGTCCTTAAGGCCCACGAGAGGGGTGGAAAGCCATGTTCTAGCAGGAAGGCAAGTGGTGCTGCTGCTGGGCAGGCACAAAGGACCTGCGGCCGAAATAAGATGATGATATGGATAAGGCGCCTTAAATGGGCCTTCCATTGAATGATGTCACAATACATCTCAAAACGCAAGGTGACGTCATCCAACAAAGGAACATTCTAGAACATCTATTGTTGGCGATTGTTAGAGATGCAGGACTGGGAGAAGAGAACATTGTCTTCCCTACTCTGGATGCCCCGTTAAAGGCGATGTCCATAGAGCGGGAACCAATGCAGTTTAGTTAAGTGCGAAGACATTGCACAAAACCTGATAGACCACCCGATTTAACAGAAAAACTACATAAAATCAGGATCGATCAGAACACAAAGGCTGTGGACCTTGGAAGCTGCTGCAGGTGGTCGTCCAAAGCTGGTGGCCACCAGGTAGAAGTCTACGGCATGGGGTTTACCAAGTACCAAGACCTGCTTATCGTTCGAGTTCAGGTCCAGAGACCTGTTCTTCTTCCAGCTGGAGATGGATAAGATGGTAGTTTAAGCTTGGGTGGTTATCCACTAAGGGCGACGCGGGCGCTCGTTCGGCGCTGAGCAAATTGGCCTCCTTGGCTTTTAAAATGGCTTGCCTATGCAATGCATTGTGTTGCTTTGCGACATGTTAGCACTGGCACAAAACATAAGTAAAGACACCCCCCAACCTATATTGAGGGACATTGGAACCTTCCAGCTTGATACTAATCTGCATAGAGTCTGGATAAGGCAAAATAGTGAGTCTGAACGAATGGCCAAGGCCGCCAGCGTCATCATATATATGTCACCTACAGTGCCAAGCTGTCATTCGAATGCCCACGGAAAGAACCCGTCTTTTAATATGGCTCTTACTACTCGGGGTGAACCTGATTCTAGGCACTCCCAGTTTTGGCAGCTGAGGGTCTGAGGTACATAGATTACAAACAATTTGCCCAGGATCACACAAGCAGGATAAGAATTTACCCGTTGGATCACATCTCCTGTAGTATGTAGAACTGTCAAGCGCTGCACACATCACAATCTAAAAAAAACAAGCACTGCGTGGAGATGACGAGCAAAGAAAGTGCAGTTTACAAGTTCTCTTAAAAGCTTTAGTGTCTAGTGGTTAAGAAGGGGGAAGTAAGGGAAACCTAAGGCTAGATAAATCTGAAATTCGAGTGTGTGCAGGAGGATTAAACTCAGTAACAAAGGGTCAACAGTAATGACAAACAGATGCACGTGTTACATTAATATAGCAGCAGGGTAATCCTTTGAGCCACTCGGTTTTATAAATGTTTATTCAAAATTTGACGTGTTAGCCAGCAGCCGAGTAGGAATAGCCATGTGGCTATTGAAAAGGTGGCAATAGAAAACCTAAGACACTGTATAAATAGTCGACCCCCCCCCCCCCCCCACACACACACACACATGCCGTTATAAGATAAGGTCATGGTTATCACAATTTTGGTGGCTGCTGTTTCCACCTGCTTTTTCCAGCAATGTATTCCCAGCTGGACACAGCTACATCCAGGGTGTGGGGTCAGGGAGTACAGGAATGCACTATTTTTTTTTATCTTAACCTGGCTGTCATTTTAATTTTATATTATATCTAGTTTTCTATTTTAATCTTTGAGATCCTTTTTCTATGTGTTAAAATGTGCAGTGGTTTATTGTCTTCTCTCGGTTCTGCTATGTTTTCATACATTCCACCGAGGGCCTTTCTTTGGGAGTTTGTGATGTATTCAAGATGTGTCTGTTTCACCCATTAATTAAATAAAATTGATGCAGGAGGTAAGAACAGGAGGCAGTGGTACTGAGTTAACGTGTAAACCTGGAGACAAGGAGCTCGATTCACAAACATTTTGCTGTGACTTACTGTTGTAGTACAGCTGCTTTACTCCTGGAATTTACAAGCAAGCAAGGATTACTACAGAAGTAAGTCACTTCTACTAATAGAAGAAACTCTGTTAACCGGGTCACGTATTTCGAAGTGTGCAATAAATTGCAGGTCTGGGTGGGTGTGGTGGTGTTTATTGTGAAGAATGCTGTTTATATTTGTGTTTTTAAATGATTAATATCGAGCTGGTTTTCTTACCTTGCCTCTAGTTTTGTAGCAAGGGTATTAGGGGCTCTGTCGCAAACATGTTAACTGCACCTTCTGGCCTTGGTTGGGTACTATATTTAGGGTGCAGGAGGCCTCACACTTCCCTCTGCCCCGGTGCCACTACACCTGCTACACCAATGATAGCCACATGTCTGTTTGCTCTGCCATTTCCTGACTTCTGGGTCAGTGCACATACTAGCCTGCCTGCAGGCGGGGGCTTAGCCTCCATTGTGCAGCAGGTGCAGTGGCGCCAGAGCCCAGAGGGGCCCACTGAACCTTGATTATTGCTGCATTTTATCATTCAAACAGTAGCCATGGGAGGCTGTTTCCTTCTTTGCACTAGGGCCAAGAGACGGGGTATACGTTGCTGTCTGCAGGGGTGTGCAGAGAATGCAAATGTATCCGTTCATGGTATCGCTTCTATCGCGATAGTAATGCATGTCCTTGTGGCTCTCCTGCACCCGGTGTTCTAGTTGCCTTACCAGGTGTGCCACTGAATCCCTGCCCCCATCCTTAAATAATGCCTTCCACTGAGACATAGCCCTGCTGTGAAGATGCTCAAGGCCTGTTCCTCTTCCGGGTCAAGAAGAGGTCTTTGCTAATAAGGTTTTTGGAGGAGTCTATACCGTACCCAACTTTTCATAAGAGAGTAACACGAACAAGAGAAAAAAACATACAAGTACCACAGAGGAGGGCTATCCATATAGGAAGACCCCTTCTATCAGCCTCCCCTGGAAGTGATATATGGGGGTGCTTTCCTAGGATTGAGGGGGGCCCAGATCGTGCATTTAAAAGCCTGCACTGGTCAGACTCCTCGCAAGAGACAGATACACATGGAGGCTACAGCGCCCGTCTCTTCGAGGCACTTTACACGAATCCACAGGGTACCACAAATGTGCCTTCTCTTATAGATGGTTTGTTCTTTTAGACAGATGTTGTTTCTCTGCTTAGCTCAGGGTGAGTCATACGAATTTCTCGAGTCTCTGCCACCACAGTGAGTGGACAGTTTCCTCTGTTTTCCTTAAACTTTGTAGACTACATTGTATTAACTGATTTTTTTAAAATGTGGTTCCTTTAAAAAATGCGCTTTCATGTCTTAACTCTCAAACTCTGCTTCCTTTATTTGTTGCCGCATCACGTCCTTCCGATTAGACCCTTTCTGTCTTCGTGGTTGAAGCAAAGAAGGGAAAATTTAGTGAAACTTTAGGAAATTCAGTGATCAGAGAGGCGAGAGATAACCCTTTCATCCTCAAGCTGCTTTTAACTTGGAGTAAGTCTGTCTGCTTCAAGTTCTGTGTTTCAAACTTAGTCAAAGACAGGTGTGCACAAAAGTAAACTTACATCCCTGCAACATAGCAACACTTCTCTTCCAAGGCTACAAAAATCTAAAATTGAAGTGCATGAGCCCCCCTCCATCATGTCCTCCTCCCCAAATGGTAATTTGAGTCTCCGGGAGGTAAGTGGCAACGTCCGGGCTGTGCGCTCCCTGACAGCTGAACTCTTGAAAACATATTTTTGTCACAAGTTCACTGGAAGACAATGTGCTCTTCGTATGTACATCAGGGGTGTCCAACGCAGGTCCAGGAGGGCCCGGCCCCAGGCACATTTTCAGGATAACGTTGGCTTGGTAAATAACTCCTATTCAGATTAACCGCTTCCGTGCGGCGCTTTAGCCGCGCCCTGTGCTGGACATTCCAGAACAGGGCGGGGTCGTGACGGAACCGTTCCGTCATCAGCACAGCTCAGCCGTAACTGATGACGGAACGGTTCCGTCACCAGCATCGAAGGGGTTAATTGTAGGGACATTATTTGCCCTATCGGTGCTGAAAAGTTATCATGGTACGAGTGCTTAATTTGTAGAAAAAATAAATGCAAGTGCCATATATTGGCAGTGCCCAATAATAAGGCTGTCTAGTCTTGATTCCACCTCATGTCTCTTTCTTCCACCACCCTACACTTCCTGTCTCTTTATATCATTAACACCGAGGCTGCCTGGTCTTGATTCCACCTCATGTCTCTTTCTTCCACCACCTACACTTCCTGTCTCTTGATCTGATGAATACCGAGGCTGCCTGGTTATGATTCTACCTCAAATTTCTCTCAAAATGTATCTATTTGTATCTAAATGAAAAAAAATATTTCAACAAGAACACCACACAATTTTCAATTGTACGTTCTTACCATCTCGACTCAATACATTCTTATACATTAATAGTTCCAAATGGTCTTTCACGATTAGAAGTAAATACATCCTTCTGCCACTAGTAAAAGCCACCAGAGGTAACACTAAAAACCAATTCAAGAGTTTAAGAAAACAGTGAGTTACTCAGCGCACATAATCTGAATTCAAACTTCTTAAATATATGTTTTCACTCTAGATGCTTAATAAAACTTTTAAATAATTAATTGTCTATTTATATAGAAGATTAGATGGATGTATATTATGAGTCATTGTGAAAATGGGGTGGTTAATGTATTTAATAAGGTGAGCCTAGGATGAGATTTTGTAATAACTTATCGCTCCCTTTTACTTGGACTAGTGGGCCAGTCAGGACGGTTAATAACCTTTTAGGGCGTGAGCAGCGAAGGGGCCATTCCACCGGATTAACCTTAATATTTGTTTATTAGCCTTAGGGATGTCTTTATTTATTTTTAGGTTTTATATGTAGTGCCGCTCTGCCAAAAACAAGCGTCAATGAGCTTTATTGAGAGAACACCAAGGAGAGGCTCTGTGCCACACCACCACAAATCACTGTAACATAATACTCTGTCAGACAAAGAACAACACAATTCTTCTTAAAAATAATGGTGTATTATTTTATAGTAAATTGTGGTGGTGTGGTGCATTAGGCTTTGTTGCAGTGTATTATTGTAATTTCTGTTTTGTATATTGCATTGTATTTTGTATATTGTCTTGTTTTTTTTCTGTTACAAAAAATATGTTTATTTAGACCTTAGGGCCAGATTTATCAAATGGTTTTGCTCATTCTGTGTCTATTGGAAAATGTGTTCATACATATGGCCCATAGTCTTTTTAACAAGGATTCTTAAAACAGGATAAAATGCAAATGCAAAAATACACAATATAATACACAATATAAATATACTTTTCAAACTCAATTCATCAGCCTATAAAATCTACATTCTCTAAAATCATTCGTAACAATCAAGCAAAGATTTCACATAATTCAATAAGGCTTTCCTTAGGTTAACTGTAAAAATGTCTCGTGTTTGATCATATGGTGTGGTATAGACTTTTTTTCTAAATAATGTCTCCTCTTCTGCTTCGGTGCCCTCCATGACCCACCCTCCAACAACTTCTGCTTCTGGGTCTGTGGCTCTCACTTCCACATCTGGTCACAGTGTTGCCACATTCTTCCCCTAAAAGTTTTTTCAGGTGAATATTATTTTTTTTTAGGCACATGCTCGGGTGCAGGGTCAAAACACAGAAACTCAGTTAAAACAAAAACGTTTAGGCCGGACAGTTTCACAATTTTGGACAGTTTGAGGGACAAGTTGAAACGTTTGGGTCGAGATGCAAAAAAAGACCAAAGCAGAGAAATACCAGCATTTGTAAAGCGCACAACTACCTCCAAAGAGGTGTCCCGGCGCTGGGGGCCTTCGGGAAGATTAAGCGAGCTATTGTCCAGAGTCACATGGTGCTGGGCTAACCTGCCGCCGACACCAGGGATTGAACCGTGAACCCCGTGGTCCGGAGTCAGGCACCCTGGCCGCTGCGCCACACCTCTCCAAGAGTGGAGAACAGAACATTCTCCAAAAGTGAGGATTCAAGACTGGTTCTGCCATACCACCCACCCAACCCCCCCCCCCCCCCACCCCGTAGAGGCTGGGGACGACCTCTCAGATGACCTTCTCTTTTGTGTAACACATACCTAAAACACCAAACCATCACAGTTGTTATAGGGGCCCTGCTCTGTTGCTGTAAACTATTCATGCACCTTGTTCACTTTAAATGGGGTAGGGTTCAGTGGCGTAGCAGGGGGCGCGGGCGAGTTGGTGATGCAGCGAGCGCAAGGTAAATAGTTGTATTTATTTATTTACTTACTTAACTCCTGGCCGTCGTATGTCTGACTCCACTACCCCCACACCCTGCCCCTCCCCCAATCCACCCAACCGGCCCGCAGCACTCCCACTGCGAGACGCCACTAAGGGGTAACATTAGGGGTTAAGTGAAGGTCTGTTTAGGGTATGTGAAGGTCTGTTTGGGGTTAAGTGAAGGTCTGCTTAGGGTTGTGAAGGTCTGCTTAGGATTATGGGCGAGTCTAGCCCACAGACGACCCGAAGCACCGCCCCAGTGCCCGCCTTCCCAATCCGAACCGGACAGCAGGCCAGCCCCCCTCCCGGTCATAGGTTCCAGAATACTTTCCCGGGAGACATGCGTACCCTACAAATAGTCATAATGTAATATAATATGGCATGGCATAGCATAACGTAACGTAACATAACATACAGTCGCGTAGCAAGGAGGGGTGCAGCATTTTATTCCGCTCCACTCGGCTCGAGTTTTGGGGCCGGTGGCCTCCGCTCCTACATGCGGCCACCGCAGGAGGCAAACGCAAGGACCGCCATTGGGGCACCACACGGTGTAGCTACATCACTGATAACATAATATAACGTTCCAACAAGCGCTGACCTCAGGGATTGAGGGGCGTCTCCCATGTGCACTCTAAATAAAGTATATTTGGCCTGGTAGACCACTGTTATTGTAAACCGTGTTAGAAGGCGGCAGCCGTATACGGTCATTCTTACAAAGTACGAGCTCGTACCTTGAGGAACTGATTGAAGTTTTATATTTGTACAGCCCCTGAAGAAGGGCACATCGCCCGAAATGCATTGGGCATAATTGAATATTTATAACCAAGTATCTTCGAACCTATTGTTATGAAGTAATAACGACTGTCATCAAGAAACACCCGAATGACATAAAACGTACGACAATTTCAATAAAGTTTTTTTTTAGAAAACTCAAGAAAAGAAGAAAATATATACTTTATTTAGAGTGCACATGGGAGATGCCCCTCAATCCCTGAGGTCACCGCTTGTTGAAAAGTTGAAGATTATCCTCATACTCAGGAGGATTCACCCTATTGCACCACTAACCTGTATACATTTTGTTACAAATTTATTAAAAAGGGAGTGCGCTCATCTGTCCCAAATTCGAAGTTCAACATAATATAACGTAACATAGCACACCGCAGAGTAACATAATACAACATCAGGGAATTGTCTTTTAATATATAAAAATTAAGTATTGGTCAAATCAGCCTTTTATTTACAAAAAAAATGAAACTTGCTGCATTCTTGTTTAGGCCTCTAACCCCCCCCCCCCACAACACAAAATCAGGGGGTGGGGAGATCACTACCATGTAAACTATCACAGCAGTGAAAAACTGAACAAACCATTGTGTATTTTTACAGCTAGCATTAGAGGGGATGGGGACAAACCTCATAACACCTAAACGAAAGCTTTGCAGCGGGGAAACAACTACAAACTGATTTCGCAATGTTTTGCTCCATTGACCATCATTAAAAGTGGGGAGAAATATTTTTTTAATGTAACAGGGGATTTCGTTTGAAGCAAAAGCACTTTCTTTTCCGTAATCAGCAAAAATGGGGCAAACAACTTTATTCCTGTTTTTTGTTTAAACCCTATGACGCTTGTAAGATGGCTCATACGTATTTTATGTGTCATGTATTGTTGCAGTCATTTCACAATTCGTTTCCTCTTTCTTAACCCGTTGCAAAAATCTTGCTCTATTTTGGATGCGAGTTAAATATATTTAATCTTTACAAACATAATGTAGGGTGCAAAGCCGATTTCCCCTGCTTTTCTCCCCAGTGCCAAGTTTACAGGGGTATGGTGCTTGGTGCCACAGCCAGAAGGGGCATTTGCTGTTCGATTTGTTGTTCCACTTGTCTTTTTTACTTTTAAAAGTGTGTGATTTTGATCACCAATGGGGGTGACCTTTCAGCCGAGGATTGGCGATGGTTTTCGAGGAGACCGAATCCTTGTTTTACTGATAGCTTCTAAATATATTTGATGATAAAAGAAAAGGCTTGTTTAGAATAATTAAAACTGTCCTGGGTGAAAATCCTAGTTGACTAATTGCAACTGGTTAACCAAGAAAAATGTAATGGGTTGTATTGTTTACTCAGCCTTAACTACGAAGAGTTTACCTGAAAGTAATCCATTCTATCATTTTTTTAGCTTTTTCTGTGCCATACACAAATGTCCAAACTAAAAGCAAGTTAATCTTAGCCCTGTCCTAAAAAGAGCAACCTTATCAGAACTGCTAGGCCATGATCCAGCCCAAAAGGGCCACAAACATCCAGTGATGTCTCTTGACATGTTACAAATGGTTTCTAGAAGATCCATTGATTGGCTCCTGGGTGTTTGTGCTTTCATTGACCTGCAGTGACGATATTCTAGTTACACCTTGGATCTAATTATTGGTGTCTATAGATGGCGATTTGTTTCAGTTAGTGTTTCATTACTATTAGAACCTTGGTTCATTGTATGCTTGACATATACAGCTAGATTCATAAAAGGGCCGTTTTGCGAGTCTTTAATAGCGATTCATAAGGAATCGCTATTAAGGACTTGCAAAACGGGATTCATGTAGGAATTGCTAAATAAATTGCGATTCCTACACATTCCTTATTTGCGAGCGATTTCAAGGGTGCAGGGGTGTCCAAAGGACACCCCGTAGCACCCCTGAAATGTGAATTTACACTGATGTTGTGCACACACATGTCCAAAGGACATGTGTGTGTGTAACATGCAACTTAGAAAAATGCATTTAAGTGCATTTTTCTAAGTTTTAGCTATTTACCACGAGGTTTGACTTTGTGGTAATAGCGGTCCTAAATTGCGATTTGCAATTTCAAAATGGTTCATGAATTGCATTTAAGGAATCTCAAGTAGAGATTCCTTATATGCAATTCCTCACAAATGTGCAAATTCTTTATTAGCGAATTTTGCATTTGGGATGATGAATCCCAAATGCAAAAATTGCACTCGCAAAGGGCCAGATTCTCAGAATCTGGTCCTTTGCGAGCGCAATTAAGCTTGATGAATCTAGCTGATAGTTCAGTGCCCAAACAGAAATTTCCAATAACTGCATGGCCACGCAGGACTAGCAGCTCACCGGACAACCAGAGTGGAGGTTTGTGGTGGAGAAACTGCCCTCAGCGCTAAATGAAATGTCTATTCAGCCTTGAGAACACCCATTCTATCCACCGATCCTGTTTTACTGAGCAGTGCCAGACTGACCTTACCGCTTGTATCCTAGCCAACGTAACGGAAACTAGCACTAGTTAAAGTGCCATCAGAATAATAAGCTACCTGTGAAACAGTGTTGGCGGATTGCATTTGCACAGAAACACAGCAAGACCCTTATATTGTGGGCTTGAGGTATACAAAGGCTGTCCCACAAGAAGAAAGAATGATGTGTGTGTGGTGTAGATGGGATTGGACATCTTGCTGCACTGCAGCCACTTGTGGGACTTATTTAATTTGACAGATGCTGGGGTCCACCAAAGGATTTGCCACACTCACAGTTACCCCTCTGAATTTAAAGGTGGGCAGCTGCAGAATTTAAGAAGGCAGATTCTCAGCTGGCTTTGCCATGGGAAACCCTTGACTTGACAGCCCACCCGCCACAGGGCCCTCAGGTCATAATGATGTTCTACCTGCCGTATTTCACTTTCACTACATTTGCTACTCCAGGACCACCATACAAGTATGGAAATAAATGTATGGCCCCAACATGAAGGGAGAAAATTCCCTGCACATCATGGCCATTGATTTTTTTGTATTTCAAATAAACAAGAGTTGTCCGACTTCATGGAAACCACTGCTTCATGGACTGTGATGTTGGCTTAATTCACCCTCCCTGCCATGGATCTCCAAGTAAGGTGAGTTGTCCTCCACCAGGGGAGGGGAGGTTACATCTTCTGCTGACCCACTGTCCAGTTGCCTGCCACCCGGCATCTCAAGGACCACCTAAAACTGTGCCACTTAATCTCCAAGCGGTACAAAAGGGGGTGGTGATGGACAGAGCATCCGAACCAATCAAACACTCACACCCAGTGAAAAGATCTGGGTTTGATCCATCACCGTTCTTTAGCCCACTCTGCCACTCCAGTTCAGACATGGCTATATGCAAATCAGTCTGACCCTGTGCCTCATGGGAACAGTCCAGCCCGAACTGCCAAGCCATGCCTTCCCTGAACCGGAAACAAGCTTCCGAGGACCGGTTTCTGGCATTGCAGCCGTCTTCAGCCCGGCTTGCTTGAATCCAGTGGCAAAGTGAGCAAGGGACTCACGTCTGAGCATACCCTGCCAACTTATGGCGAACAAAGCGGTACAAAAGGGGGTGGTGATGGCGGCCAAAGCGGTACAAAAGGGGGTGGTGATGGACGGAGCATCCAAGCAGCTGAGCAGAACCTTGCACAGCAGCCCACGGGTAGTGCCAGCAGCCAGTTCACCAGCAGAGAGCCAGGCCTGTTTGCTGGAAGGACAGTGAGAGAAGTGGTCTAAACTTCACTGTGAAGATGCTTTCAGGTATAGGGAGGGATGTGAAAATCAGCTCGACATTGGCGTTTCACATATAGGCAGTGCATAGTTTGAGCTGATGGTTGCAAGTGGGGCCCACCGGCACTTGTTTTGGGGGACCAGCACTTATTTTTCCTCATCAGACATTGACCGAGAGCAAGAGAGAGAAAAACAAACAAGGGGGAAGATACATGAAGGGAAGAATTGAGTAACAGTGATGAAGAATGAAAGCAGGGATGAAAAAGAGCCTGAAACAGTGAGATAAAGGAGGTAGGGAGTGCCTAGGGGAGAAATAAAGAGGCACAAGGTGGAGTTGCACCTTTGCAACCCTGGTATTCGGCAACCCGGACATTTCATAGTGCCAGGGGCTGGATTCTCAGCACTACAATGTGCCACAGCACTTACTCTTTTACAAATTAAGCACAGCTTACAGGTGAACATTTGGAAAATGGCTTGTTAATAGGGTTTTTTTTACTGGGACGATGCCTACACTTAACTTGGCAATTATGTTTTATGTAATTTGGCAGAGCAGCCAGTGGAGACGTGGCAGTCTTTTTACTCTGGTTGCAACTTCTGTAACATGCACCTATCCTAGCGCCCTGAGCCTGCCCCACCAGAAAGAACAGCCTCCTGGCACAATGGGCAGCCCCTGGCAATATGGGCACCGTTGATTACCCCTGACCAACAGGCTGGCTATGAACAGTACTCTGGGCCATTTGTGCCACCCCCTGGCTGGCTGCATATAGAGTATCATGTTATTAGCAGCACCCACGAACACCTGAGAAAGAACATACCTTTGAAGGACCCTGGCGCACAATGGCTGCCCCCTGGCATGTAATAGCAGTAATTCTGACGAAGTTCTGTTTGCCTGTGCGGAAATAAAGTTGATGTCTATTAACAGGCACAGGGACAGTGAAGGGCATTAAAACTCAGCTTTTTTTTGTCCTGCCAGAGCATTCTGGATGTGATTTTTGCCAGTGGGATCATGGTTTCAGGTAGACACAGTCACCACTGGTCCTGGACAAGTGCATTTCTCACCAGCATATGATTTGATGCTAAAGATATCTATTGCTCCTGGATTCTGCGGAAGATTCTGAAGTATTGAAACATTTCATAAGTTCTTATTTTGAGAGCTGCATGTATGAATACTAGGCCTGGGCAAAGTTCGCAGAGTTTTACTCTGCAGATCACCGCAAAGTGACGGAAAAACTCTGCCGTGCTCCGCAGAGTTCCGCCCGTGGCAGAGTCTGTTAAGTTGCACTGTTTGCACTGATTTTTAGCGCCTGGAGTGTGTCCCGCACTGTAAAATCAGACTGCACTACGCGTCATGCCAGAGGGTGCTGCTGCTTTATGCCACTCGAGTAGACATTCTACTCAAACGGCAGATTCCTCAGCGGGAGCTACCTGCCGCAACTGCCCGCATTGAAAAATCTCACCGGGAGGAGGTCTAGCACGCGATTTCTTTCTCATGAGCGCTTCCCAACTTAATGTTGGTGAGACGCACAAGAAAAAAAAACTTCGCTCCACGTCACTTCGTGGAGTTTTTGGGAACTCTGCGTTCCGTACAAAGCGCAGATTGGCCAAACCTCCGCAAACTCACCCGGCAGAGCGTAATTCTTCACCCACTCCTAATGAATACTGCTCTAAAATTCAGTTTGAGTCCATATTTTACTTGAAACATGAACACAGCAAGCCTGCTGCAAAGGGTCAAACTGCTGGCTACTCCTACCTGTTTGAGCCATGAGGGGCTGGTATGACATTTATCCCTATAACTACTTCTGTGTTTCTTGTGCCCTGCTCCGCTGGGTACAGGCAAAGCCATTTGTGACTGGCCAAGTGGCAACGGCACCAGGAATTGCAGTGTTCCTCACATTGGCTGACCAAGTAAGCACACAAAACCTCCTACGAGTGCAAAACTAAGTGGTTTGGGTGTGACATGAAGTCTTTAGCTAAGGGTATACAGTGGCCAGAGCTAAGGAATACCGGTGCCCCTTCATCATAAAAGGGATTAAACTAAAGAATGTGGCATTGTGTAGGGTCTACGGGAGACGAGACACCCCATTTACTTGGCTGTATACATTGAGTCAAATTCTCAAAACAGCATTTATATTGAGACAAAATGAAAAGAGCAAATTGTGCTTGTAGCATGTGCAAAATGTGAAAAATAGATGCATTTTATTTTGAACTCATGACAGCAAGCCCATGCCATGAGATGTATTCATAGTCACCCTGGGAGAAAAATGTTTACAACAAACATGTAGATGTAGAAAAGTAGAGTAGTGTTAGCTTGCGCCTCTGTTAGAAAATGGAACTTTCAAAGATTGCTTCTCAATCATAAATGTCTTGTTTCGAAAAAAAATTCAACCAAACATTTTTTCCACTTTATTTGAATCCCTGGTATTCAAAATGTATCAATTTATCCAAATTAAATTAGCGGCGATCTAGTAAAATAGATTGTAAATTATAAACCAGAAAAATCTGTCATTCTTTTGGATTTAAAAAGCATTCTCTTTCATGTTATTGCCCCATCTCCAGGATTGGCGAATTAGGACAGCCCGTTAAGATCAATTTACATTTTATATGCTCTTAAAGTCATTAATATATGGTGTTGTTTACATAGCGTTCTTGTGTATTCTATGAACTGTTTTTTAATAGGACGTTCTGTATGTTCTGTTTTTGCTTCACAGGCACACATGAGCTAAAACTTTTCATATTATTTTTTCCATAAAGGGATTATTTAAATGATGGTGGCCAATAGTGTATCCATTTAAAGAGGGCTCAGAAAATTATGGAATTCACAAAGTTAATCTTAGAGTTAACAACATTCTTAAACTAAGGCGTGAACTCACACACACTTGGATGAACTTTAGGCGGAATAAGTTGGAAACGTCACAGTTTGCAACTTGCTCTGTCTGAAGTTTATGAATTAAAAAAAAAAAAAAAATTGATACTTGTATAGCGCACTACTCACCCGCAAGGGTCTCAAAGCGCTTGTACGAATACTGCTGTGGAACCCATCCTGGCTTTCCCTGTGAGGTGTCCACTCCTGGGCACCCCCAAGGTGGAGGCCAGGCATCCTTAGCGTTGTGGGGCCCGTTGTGGAGATTAAGCAAGCTATTGCCCAGAGTTGCACTCCATGATTGGAATAGGCACCGAGGCAAGAATTATCAGGTCCGTGGAATTTTGAGCACAAGACCCGTCGAGGCGGGGAATTGAACCCTGGTCCCGGGCTAGACCTCTGCATGAGGGTCTGCCGCTCCAACCATTGAGCCACACTTCTCCACTGAATTAAGTCGGAGAAATTCAGACTTAAATGTGTAAACTTCAGACACCTCATCTGTGGAGCACACAGGGATTGTTTGTTTATGACCAGCTGTGGAGCAAACTCTGTGCGTGTTTATGACCGGTTTTTGGGCGCGGTTACGTGAGAAAGATGGGGTAATACTGGAGCCCCAACAGAGGGAGCACCTGAGGAGAGGGCCGGCGCAACATAAGCCCATTGGCCAGTGCAAGTGCCATGGGTTCTAATGATGCCGGTTCAGGGGGCTTAGTGGACTAATGCGTAGGGACCTGTGTTCGACCTCATGGTCACAGGATCAACTCCCAGCGGGGCTGTGAGAAGTTAGCCTGGTATATGATGTCCACTAGTTCTAGTGGGCACCTTGCACTAGTCTAATCGACCCTTATTGATGGTGGTTGTAAAGTCAACCTTATAGAAAGCTATCCTAGTGGTAGCATGAGCCAGCAGTCTTCAGGCTAAGACTTCAGTAGGCGAGTGAAGCAAGTTGTTTTACCATATATAATCCCTTGAATACCAACTGAAAGGACACCACACAAGGTATATATCAAATATATATGTATCTAATCTAAACACAACCCCTCTGCACTCTTTATGAGGTCAGAGGTAAAAATACAATACAAGTCACACAGTTAAAATACGATAGGTTGCATAGTATACGTTATGCCCTAGGGGCCTCACAAACCATATACTAAGAAAGTGGTATAAGAACCACAAGAGAATTAGAAAGCAGGCCTGTGGAATCGCTGGGGCTACTCTAAACAACCAAAGGTTAGGAAGTAGGAGGCCCACGGGAGACGCGTGCAGTGTCTAAACACAGCCGTGGGTTACCATTGACTTTCTATGTAGATCGTAAAAGTTACAAATATACAATTTAAGGACACTTCCGGATGGACTAGGATGGAACCCTTTTAAACTAGGACACTTCGAGAGTCAAGACCTACGGGAGCACCAGAGTACTCATGTTACCTCACCCAGGGAAGCCGGGTGCATAGGTGTCTTTTCGTGTCGGGTTTCGTGGCCGTTTTCTACGGAGAGCTGCAAAGAAGTGCTGCAGGCGACCAGAGGAAAAGTGTCCAGGTGGATCCAAGGGTGGATCGAAGATCTGAAGAACCTGAAAGCAGAAGGGACAGAGTCTGGGTCACTAGCCAGTGACCAGGAAGGAACCAGGAAGGAAGCAGGCGATGTTGGGTGATTTCAGGTGAAGTAGTCGAACTTGTCTCTTCAGCCACGAGGTCCAGGAGGCATCGACGATAACCAGGCGCTGGATTCGAGCTGTCCCACGACGGATCTAGTTGACTGCGGTGTCGGTATCCGTATTGGACCAAACAAGCCTTGGCAACCAACCGCAACCCACGCTGGATGTCGAGATTGGCTCTGTTGCAGAACAGCAATGTCTGTGACGCTTCTCCTTTTAAGGGAAGCTGGAGCAAGCCTGGAGCAACCAGGAAAGAAATTTAATTTCAAAGAAAGGTCTTCAGGGGGCTCACTAGCCACCGGGCAAGGAACCGGGAAGACCAATGAGCTTAAATGCAAAAGCGGGGCCCATGGGATACTCGCAGAGTGTGGGGGCCTGGGCTTCGGAGCAAATGGTGCTTGGGATTCAAGCACCCCAAAGCACAACTTCGAGATACCTTGTTGAAGGAGTGCAGCTTGCAAAATGCAGGATGTCCAGGAGTTCCAGTCCCATGTCTCTCGTGCCCGCTATGTGTCTCAGCTTTGCTGTGGGTCGCGGTCAGAGAAGTCTGGAAGTCCAGGTCCTGTGTCGCAGATTCTTTTGGGTCCGGCGGGAGCCTCGAAAATGCAGACCGGCAAAGTTGCTGTTGGTGCCTGTTTGCACAGGGTGGTCACTCCTTGACCAAAAGGGTGATATCTTCTGTCTTCCAGCCAGAATGGAACGTCGAAGGTCCAGGATAGGTCTTTCAAAGATTCGTCCAGGGTAATCTAAAGTCCTAGGGACACAGCTCCAATACTTATACTAAGAATATGGGCTGGACTACCTGGCTAGGTCCCTCCTATGGGTGGACCTGAGAAGGGGGTGGTTACACCCCTTTCCTTTTGTCCAGTTTCGCACCAGAGCTGGGGCTGTGTGCCCCAGCAACCAGTTTGAACTGGGCTATGCATAGAGCACCATGTGTGCCCGAGGCAGTGTCTGTAAAGCATTCACTGAATGCAGCTCTCCCTGCCCCAATACACAAAACCCTGTCTGGGGAGGTGCTCCCTGGACAGGAAACCTATTGTCCAGGCCTCCCCTGCCAGAGTTTTGTCCAGCAGCAGGAGGTCAGACTTGTGTCTGTGGCAGCAGCATCTATTTTGTGATGCTGAGGCTCTGTTTAACTTTAACCGGGTAAAGCAGTAACTACATGTCTTTTCCCTCTAGAAGGGTGGAATACTACCCCCGCCGCCAGAACTGGCGGGGGGGGGGGGGTAGTATTCCAAAGTGTTTGCCACCTTACACAACATGTTTTGATAAAGCAAAACCAAAGTTAGCAATAACCACGAGGATTATAATGCACTTAAGAGTATATGGTATGGCTATATCATTGAACAGCTATAAGGAGATGGTTCCGAAAGCTACAGAGGGGCTCAGCTCATGCTAGGGCCCCCTCACATAAAACCAAGCACTCTGCCCCCAGGATTGTCGAGGCCTACCATAGGAGTGGCTTATAGGTGTATATGTGTCTATATGTGAAATGTAGATATAGGTATACTATATCTAAGCAAGGGGTGATTACACCACCTTACCCAGGATGTGGGAACAGATCAGTGGTGTCAGTTTGGAAAGCAAACCGGGGTGGCACAATACATGCTGCAGCCCCTGGTAGGCCTAAGGTGCACCTATGCCCTGGGTACCTATGGTACACTATACAGGGGCTCACAGGAGTGACCCAGTAACCAATCTGGTATGTACCTAAAGTACATGGTATCAATTTAGAGAGAGAACAGCTGGGCTGTGGGTCTGATTGGCAGGCCCACAGCCACACTAAAGTCGAACAACCAGAGAATCACAGCAAAAAGTGGGGGTGACCCTTAGGAAGCAGACCCTACTCTCCTACAGGGGCCACTCAGCCTTTCATCTTTCTGAGGTCGATAAAATCAGTTCCATTGAGCTGGGTAACAAACATCTCTTATTCAGTGCCAAGATATCCTTGGGTGAACGTGCCCTTTACAAAAACATGTTATGTTTATTATGTAGGTCAAGAAATCTTCATCACCCGGTTGGGCAGTAAAAGAAGGCCATAATTGGGACGCAGTGGGTACACTCCACTCCTGGCCCCCTGGTGCCACTGCACCTGCTAAACAAATGCCAGCTAGGCCCTTCCTTAAACCGTCCGCTACAGGTTAAGGACTTTTTTCCCCTCCTCCTCTGGTCCTCACACGTGTTTTTTACTTCAATTTGTAATTGTCTATTGTCGTAATGGAATTTTTTTCGCCGACGGTTCCTTGAAAGTTGATGCTCATAACGGAAAAAGCACGAGCGTTTTTTCTTTCAAATCTGTCAAACTCAAAATCAAACGCAGTCGCTGTGTTTTGCTCCCACGCGTGGTCCTCGTTTAAGACCGTCTTGGC
This sequence comes from Lissotriton helveticus, assembly GCF_964261635.1. NCBI lineage: Eukaryota > Metazoa > Chordata > Amphibia > Caudata > Salamandridae > Lissotriton > Lissotriton helveticus. The sequence goes on along the minus strand of NC_136073.1, from coordinate 849,174,682 downwards.
GCGCTGTGTCAGAGCAGGAATGCAGATGTAGGCACAGCTGTCTGAGAGGAGTGACGTCAAATGTGGGCATCAAGGGTGAGTGAGAAGGGGAACCGACACAGCTGAAGAGGAAACTAAGATTGGGAGGGGCCTTGGGAACAGATTATTATTCATGCCCGTCTAAATTATTACGCTTTAGTAGACAACTCGGGGAATATTGAAAAACAAAGCTCCTCGGAGCACCTGCCCCACTGAAAGCACTAGTATGTGAGCATTGAAGTGTAAAGTGTTCCACAACAGACCATTTACTCAAACTGTCAGCCAGTAAAACATAATAAGCCTTCTCCTGTCGCTGAACTGCCGTGCCCATTCATTCCTTGGCCTCTCTGCTGAGACTGCCAAGAGGCCACACGTGTGCCAGTTATGTTAACAGAGAGGCCAGTCATGGTGAACTAAGAGGCCATGTGTGCCAATTATTTGATTGGGCATGTACTCAGAGCTGGTCATTAAATTAGCCCTAGGGTCCCCCATAATTTTATATGTGTTATAAGTGCCAATTATCTTAACAGAGAGGCCAGTCATGGTGAAGTAATTGACAAGAGAGCACCTTGACGCCGTTTAAAGAGATTCCCAGAACCGTAAAGGGATTTCCGAAATAGTCGAAGGTGCTACGCGCTACTGTACCATGTGAATTGCATAAATTCCCTACACAAATCTTGGATAATATAACACAACCTTACAGTAACTCTGTACAAACTTGCAGATTTTAATTTTCTCTACAAGTATCCATTTTGCAGGGCTTTTCCCTGCGCAATAGCACTGCTGATGAGAGGAACACTAACCTATCTGTCTGGGGTCCATGGCCTTCCTCGGCTGGGGTAGGACCGCCCACCGAACGTAGAGATCGGCGCGGGGCAGGCTGGGACCTCTGTGTCGTCCGAGGAGCCCTGGAAGGCACTGACCTCTGACCTGCGGCCGCCATTTTTGTTGAACCTGCTCAAGCTGAACAAAGTCGCCAAATGGAAGTCCATTATTATTTTTATTGTTATGAATAACCATTAATTTTGCTGTTATTATAATACCGATAAAAATGCTGCACATTCTTTTTATTATTATTGTTGCTGTCATTATAATAACCAATAATAATGATGCAAACAATAAGAAACAATATGTGAATATAAATTCCTAGGCAATTTCGCCACTACTTTCGAATACCAACGAAGACTAGAAAAATCCCGTTTTTTCAGTGTGTTCTTGTTTTATGATTAATTTTGTGTAATAATTACATGATTTTTAAATGTACTGTATTTTTATTGTAATAGTTTTTGATGTCAAGTATTCTATATGATTTCTAATTATGTGTATTAAAATTATGATTATTTTTAAATGCTTTTTCCTATTCCTTTTTTCGCTGTCATTTTAAGTCACTTGTTTTTCAATATTGTCAAACTGCCTAGGAATTTATATTCACATATTGTTATCCCTGCCCTAGGAGTTACTACTATTGTTCAGGGGGTCCTTGTTTTTCTCAACCAACAATAAGAAACAATCATTATAGTTATTATTATACAGATATTGTCCTGAATTATTACTATCATTATTATTTATAATAATAACGAGTATTCTTATTGTTATTATTACTAATTTTATTGGGGTGAATTATTATTTTTATTATCATCATCATGCACTTTGGGTCTTTTATGCTCCGGAAGTAGCCTACAGCAGGGCGCCAGCGCACCATTTTTTTCGTTCTGTGCAGCCCTTTAACATACTAAAACGACAAACCCTACAACGTGTCCATTTGTTTACTGGAAGACTATTTTTCAACTCACGGGGTCCCAGCAACGAGGGTCTTCTCCTCACCTATGCAGGTCACGTGTGCTTGAGGCTTGTGCATTCTGGGACTTGTAGTCGTGGTTTTCAATTATGAAATACGTCACATACATCATGGCCTGGTGGCTGCGTGTCCTCTGTCGGTCTCTGCACCCCTCCTCTGGGCTATGAGGGTAGGTCTGGTGGCATCAGGTATGCTCCCATTTGCTGTTCGCCCTAAGTGGGAAGGGTATGCCCAGACATGGGTCCAGTGCCACTGGAGTCAAGCTAACCTGGCTGATGACGGCTGATAGCTAGAAACTGGTCCTAGGATGCTTGATTCCGGTCCAGGGTGGACCTGGCTTGGCAGTTCAGGCTGGACTGTTTTCATGAGGCACAGGGTCAAGACTGATTTGCATATGGCCATGTCTGAACTGGGGTGGTGAACAAAATAACAATGGATTAAACCCAGATCTGTGACTGGGGGTGAATGTTTTGCCAATGTGCAACATTCCGTCCATCATCTTGTGTGTTTTGATGCTCCCATTGCAGGCCATGAAGGTGGAAAGTACTGGGCTCACAGACCCCTTCCTGCCTTCGGATACCACTTCCCCCGAGGGAATGGGAAACTTGCTGGGCTCAAGAACGGTGTTGCCCTCAGCCCTCAGCTGGCAGGATCAGACCTTTTTAAGGCAGGCACCATTCCCAGCCCTGGGAACTCACAACACTACATTCCTGGCATTCCCAGGGCTAGCATCACTGCAGCTCTTTAAACCCTTTGCATGCTGCTGCGATTCTGCGCCTGTGCGGCACATTCCAATCGCGGTTGCGGTCATGACGCCCGGGAGCCGTCATCAACACACGAGCACTGTGTGCCATGACGGATCCCGGCCGTCATCAGCATGCAAGGGGTTAAGGACTCGGCAGCAGCAGTGGAGCTGAGGGCACAGGCACCCCTCTGAAAACGTTCACCCAACCCACCCACCCCCCCGCCCCATCAAATGACTGAAACCTCTGTGCTCAGAGCAGGCTGTTTTAACACGGCATATATGTCAAAGGATCATGTGACATGGGGTGCATTCCAGACAGCCCTGGACTTTCAGTGATGAGTGCTGAGCATGATGGGACTTTTCGACTCACACATATAATGGGGAACTTCAAACTACGATTCCCAGCATGCTTGGCGCTGTTGGAAGAAAAATTCAGGACTGGCCGAAAATCACCCGCATGACATGGGGCCACGTGACACCCGTGAAATGTGTAAGATATCTTTTATTGGAGACTCGAAACACACAGAGAGCAGGAACACACACAACATAGGGTGGCCAGATGATGCCATGTCGCTTAGACACCACCTACCCATCCACACCGTACACATCAGTGTATCATTTACATTCCATTCCATTCCTTAAATAAAAGTACATTCTGGGAGTTGCAGTCTTGGTTCATTTTACTTGACCCACTGGACCAACACACCTGATAACAATATGTAAAAGCAAAGTTCAGGAATGGAAACATTTTGTCCTTGTGACATGGAGTTACCTGGTTACCCTAGCAAAATATATGATATATATGTTATAATTTGTGTGTATCACATATAGTTGTGCACGCTAGAGTCCAAGTTACCCAAGGGGACCTGGACACTTTTATACACCCTAGCAAAACAACATTCATGAGCTAGTGCTCCATGTTTCTAGGGGAGGGTGGGCCTCCGACCCCCCCACCCCACCGCTATGCAGAAGGTAGCAAGTCTGCCATTGGCCCCGGTGCAAACAAGGAAAATGGTGTCTTCGACTGCTGTTGTGGTACTCAGTACAGCAATTATCAGGTTTCAATGTGCCCTCTGGGCCCGGTGCCACTGCTCATGCTGCACTTTCGCCTCTAGCAGCAGAGGGCAGTTTGCCAATGATGCAGATTTCCTGAGGTGTAGGTAGGGCTTGTGGGCATGACATGAAAAAGAACGAGCTGTAATGCCCCCCAGACACCTAAAATGCCTTAAGGGCAGGTGTTATTTCATGCTCTTGGCAGTCAACAAACCCGGAAGCTCCATGTTAAAAAAAAACGTTGTAATCAGCATTTAATTTGTAAAATAATGAGTACTGATTCCCTAACCTCTGCTAGCCACAGCCTGTTCCGGTCAGGCCCGGACTGGCCGTTGCGGGCACCGGGCAATCCCCCGGTGCGCCGCAAGGGTGGGAGCCGGTTTTGGGCTCCTGGGGGCCGTTTTTGTTACAGGGCCGTTTTTGCAGCATAGCTGCGAAATCGGCCATGTAACAAAATCGGCCGAAAAGCGGCCCAGGCAAAGAGCCCGGCGGCACCCCCAACCCCACAGGGGGGGAGGGGGGCCGGCCGAGCACTTTGCCAGGGCCGGTTTTAGTTCCCAGTCCGGCCCTGGTTCCAGTGCAATGCAATGTCAGTGCGGCCGAATACCAAAGCTGTGTAGTCTTCAATTCACCCCAGGCCTCTTTAACCCACTGCCAGACACTCCCTGCACCCTTTATCTCACTCTTGCAGGTTCCTGCTTTCTCCATTTTCGATTATTTTTTTTCCATCTTTCTCTTCCTCCATCTTTTCACTTTGAATGTTTTTCCCTCTCTCGCTTAAGGTACATGTCTGAAGCAGACAAATCATCATCATCAACTAAGCTTTATTCGGCGTTTGGCCATAAAAGCAACACAATAAAATACATACAGCTAAAAAATAACTCAACATAACATTGCCTGGTAAAAGAAAAAAGGAGATAAGACCCAACTAAAAATAGTTTGGCATGTAAGCAGTAAAAGAAATAAAAACCCCAATACACAAAATCCCCCCTTTTCACCCACTGTTATTGTGATTCGGTGCTCGAGGACCAGGGTAAAAGTCATGGAGGTCCCAGATACGAATGGAGCCATCACCGAGTTTTGGCTGGATAGAACGCAAGTAGGGGGCAGTATTCCTGTCCTTAAACCTAACCAGAATCAAGTCCCCCGGAACATTTTTGGGCAGATGACCAAGCCACCCCACCCTTCTGACGCTCTGTATCCCACCGTCTAGCAGGGAAGGTAATGGTCTATTGTTTTGGAGCCAATATATGGCTTTGTTCAAAAGGTCCCGATGCAGTTCACGTTTTCCTGGTCGGAGAGCAGGGACCCCAGAGAGAATGGTGACATATGGGGCAGCTACGGGGGGTAAATCGATGCAGTGTCTTCTATCTAGTGCGATCACAGGTGCTCTTTGTGGGACATGCTCGTGAATACGGGTGATATTGTGATCACTTTGAGTCGGTAGTGTAACAGGGGAGTCACATGTTTGTAAAATCCTGGGAGCATTGTCTGTAGGCCTTTTGTGGGTATTAGTGGGGGGAGAGCGTATGGGAGTAACAGTGATTCTAGTCGGTGGGTATGACTGAGATACCGTTTGTTCAATCCTGCACAGTCTATCTCCCAAATCATGTATTTTAGCAACCAGTGGAGAGAGAGCATTAACAAGCAGTCGCTCGATTTGAGCCAGAAGAGACGATTGTAGGGGGGATCGAGACTCAGCCTTGTCCACAGGTGATGAGGCTATACTGGGTCTGGGTACTGTGAGACTGCAATTGGAAAGTGGAGGGAGGGTGGTAGCGGGGGAAGCCTGGGGGGAGCAGGTAGTTTGAGCAGTGTCTCGAGACACTATGGGGGGGGATAGAGCATCCGGGATGTAGTGTGTGCCACAGAGGGCATTCAGCTCTTCCCAGATGGACATTGATGTTGAGTGACTGTGTACAGTTATCCTGATGATAGCTATCGGCAGTTCAAGGCAATAGGGATGGAAATAGAGGAGCTTAACTGTACCTTATCCAGAGCAGGAGCCAGAGGGGATGGCCCGTCCCGTCCTCCTCGTGCCTCTGAGGGCCACAGAGGGCCCGCCCTTTGCCCGGGCTTAGCCCGGCGCTGCCCGCGCGCTCCCGCGTAGCGGGGGGCAGTCCTTCCTTATCAGCGCCTCCGGGCGCACACTGATTGGCTGCTTGCGGCGTCCAGCCGCTAGGGATCTTGGGGGATGTAGTTCCCTCTCCCGATGGCCGCGCTGCGATGTCCTGGCAGCGGCGGTAATGGCGGGAATGGCGGGGCTGGAGGAACGCTCGGACCCAGGAGCACAAGGCACAAGGTAATGGTCAGTTCTCTGACCGCTGGGAACACCTCCCGCTTCAGCAAACACCTCCCGCCTCTGTGAGGGCAGTCCTTCCTTATCAGCGCCTCCGGGCGCACACTGATTGGCTGCTTGCGGCGTCCAGCCGCTAGGGATCTTGGGGGATGTAGTTCCCTCTCCCGATGGCCGCGCTGCGATGTCCTGGCAGCGGCGGTAATGGCGGGAATGGCGGGGCTGGAGGAACGCTCGGACCCAGGAGCACAAGGCACAAGGTAATGGTCAGTTCTCTGACCGCTGGGAACACCTCCCGCTTCAGCAAACACCTCCCGCCTCTGTGAGGGCAGTCCTTCCTTATCAGCGCCTCCGGGCGCACACTGATTGGCTGCTTGCGGCGTCCAGCCGCTAGGGATCTTGGGGGATGTAGTTCCCTCTCCCGATGGCCGCGCTGCGATGTCCTGGCAGCGGCGGTAATGGCGGGAATGGCGGGGCTGGAGGAACGCTCGGACCCAGGAGCACAAGGCACAAGGTAATGGTCAGTTCTCTGACCGCTGGGAACACCTCCCGCTTCAGCAAACACCTCCCGCCTCTGTGAGGGCAGTCCTTCCTTATCAGCGCCTCCGGGCGCACACTGATTGGCTGCTTGCGGCGTCCAGCCGCTAGGGATCTTGGGGGATGTAGTTCCCTCTCCCGATGGCCGCGCTGCGATGTCCTGGCAGCGGCGGTAATGGCGGGAATGGCGGGGCTGGAGGAACGCTCGGACCCAGGAGCACAAGGCACAAGGTAATGGTCAGTTCTCTGACCGCTGGGAACACCTCCCGCTTCAGCAAACACCTCCCGCCTCTGTGAGGGCAGTCCTTCCTTATCAGCGCCTCCGGGCGCACACTGATTGGCTGCTTGCGGCGTCCAGCCGCTAGGGATCTTGGGGGATGTAGTTCCCTCTCCCGATGGCCGCGCTGCGATGTCCTGGCAGCGGCGGTAATGGCGGGAATGGCGGGGCTGGAGGAACGCTCGGACCCAGGAGCACAAGGCACAAGGTAATGGTCAGTTCTCTGACCGCTGGGAACACCTCCCGCTTCAGCAAACACCTCCCGCCTCTGTGAGGGCAGTCCTTCCTTATCAGCGCCTCCGGGCGCACACTGATTGGCTGCTTGCGGCGTCCAGCCGCTAGGGATCTTGGGGGATGTAGTTCCCTCTCCCGATGGCCGCGCTGCGATGTCCTGGCAGCGGCGGTAATGGCGGGAATGGCGGGGCTGGAGGAACGCTCGGACCCAGGAGCACAAGGCACAAGGTAATGGTCAGTTCTCTGACCGCTGGGAACACCTCCCGCTTCAGCAAACACCTCCCGCCTCTGTGAGGGCAGTCCTTCCTTATCAGCGCCTCCGGGCGCACACTGATTGGCTGCTTGCGGCGTCCAGCCGCTAGGGATCTTGGGGGATGTAGTTCCCTCTCCCGATGGCCGCGCTGCGATGTCCTGGCAGCGGCGGTAATGGCGGGAATGGCGGGGCTGGAGGAACGCTCGGACCCAGGAGCACAAGGCACAAGGTAATGGTCAGTTCTCTGACCGCTGGGAACACCTCCCGCTTCAGCAAACACCTCCCGCCTCTGTGAGGGCAGTCCTTCCTTATCAGCGCCTCCGGGCGCACACTGATTGGCTGCTTGCGGCGTCCAGCCGCTAGGGATCTTGGGGGATGTAGTTCCCTCTCCCGATGGCCGCGCTGCGATGTCCTGGCAGCGGCGGTAATGGCGGGAATGGCGGGGCTGGAGGAACGCTCGGACCCAGGAGCACAAGGCACAAGGTAATGGTCAGTTCTCTGACCGCTGGGAACACCTCCCGCTTCAGCAAACACCTCCCGCCTCTGTGAGGGCAGTCCTTCCTTATCAGCGCCTCCGGGCGCACACTGATTGGCTGCTTGCGGCGTCCAGCCGCTAGGGATCTTGGGGGATGTAGTTCCCTCTCCCGATGGCCGCGCTGCGATGTCCTGGCAGCGGCGGTAATGGCGGGAATGGCGGGGCTGGAGGAACGCTCGGACCCAGGAGCACAAGGCACAAGGTAATGGTCAGTTCTCTGACCGCTGGGAACACCTCCCGCTTCAGCAAACACCTCCCCAAGCAGACAAATAAATGCCGGCCCACAGGAATAGGTGCCTGCAACCACCTGCTCAAATTAAGCACTAGCCATAATGCATAATGTGCCATTAATATTACAAAATACAAAAGCTGTTTCTCTGTCACAGCAGAAAGCAATTTGAGAAATTCACTCTGGTTGATACAAACAGTGATTAGTCCTCTATCGCTCCCTTTGCAGGTACCCAATTTGCCTCCACAAAATCTGATCGCATGGCGATCAATTAATTCAAAAAAGTAAAGAAACGTGGCACTTGTCACTGACAAGGTTCATGGTGCCTGGACAATGTGCAGTGAATGCCTCCGTGTAAGTGTGTGTGGTAACTAGGCCTCAGCGCACTATAATTGCGCCAATGTAATTCGCATAGATTTGGGGATGATCTCCTGAAATTTTGCAACTATGACATGATCTGGAGTTAGGCCACAGTTCGTGTCAAAATTATATTACGGGAGAACGGGGATGTCGCTTGAACATGAAATACCTTGAAAAAACAAGAGACAAGAGGCGTTTCGCAAAACAGGAACAGTTTGTTTAATTCATGGGTACTCACAAACATTTTCCTAGGAGCCATAAGTTTCGTCTGTGATGTGACTGAGGGCTGCATTGATGCCAGTGGGGTGGAGGTTGGGTGGGGGAAGTTGGTGTTAAGGTGGGTGTAGGTGAAGTAAAGCATAATTGCATAATGTGAAACCTGAAAACCTGAAATTAATCCCAGCTTCCCCATTTTATTAACCCCTTACAGGCTGATGACGAGCTCAGCTCGTCATGAGCGTAACCTGCCGTGCGCTCATGACGAGCTGAGCTCGTCATGTAACGCGGGATTTTTTAAAATCGCCGCGCACAGCGGGAAGAGCCGCCGCAGCGATGCGGTTAAATTGTGTGACGTTAGGCGACTGTTTATATTTCAATTTCCCATCTTTTTCTTCATTATCACAAATTAGGAACTCAGGTCACGCAAGGTGTGCATAACTGATTTGCCGCTTTAGTTCAGCATTGGCATTATTGTTAGTGTGAAGGGAAGAATTCATGTTTAGAAATGTATGTTTGAAAATCATCACTTTTAGAATAATACTTGTCAATACACTGATATAATCTGATAAACTAAGGTGAAAAGGTTCTGCAGGTTAATTAAATACACTTATTGATATTTCTAGAGACTATCATATTTTTACACTTTTGCTTTACAATGTCTTTAAAAATTAACATGTTCTTAAAGTTGAGCAGTGCAGGACTCCTAGTTACTTCCTTTCTTTAACACAAAAACAGCAACTCCGGCAGCTGTTAACCAGGGGGCAACATGTAACGGTCAGGAGGGACGCATGCGGCCCCCGGGCCGTATTTTGAGTGTCATTGGTTTAATCAAACAGTGTGGCTCGAAGATCAGCCACCGTCATAGGGTCTGAGGACTGTCTCAATTTACAATCGGTCTAACATGGGTTTTTATACAGTTCACTGAATGCCATAAAATAAATAGTTCAGCCGATCCTTTATTGGTAAGAAATGTGAACCTCTGTCTTTGGAGTCATAAATTAATGTATCAGGTGAGGAATCCAGGTGGGCCTCGACCTTGCATGGACACAATGCGGCCAGTGGGTAACGTGTCCAGATGTCCGGCATGGGGAGCGTGTGATCATTGTGTGCACTGTGTGTGCTGTGTCCTGACTGGCCATGTGTTCCTAACTTCATGTTGCATATGACTTTATGGTGTTTTGGGAACACGCTCACCCCTCCGGCAATGTGTGCTTCACTGGGGCCTATCTCCCTGGACCATTGAGGTGTCACTGCGCCTATCTGTGGGTTTGATCTGGGATTTCCTGTTCAGGCATTTGTCTGCTGGCTACGTGCCACCCCACCTGTGACATGTCCATCAGTGACCTCGGGCCTGGGCCTCAGGGACTTCCTGACTACGTGTTTCTGAGTCTGGTTGACAGCAAGTTCACAACGAGCAAATTCCTCAATAAAGATGTCTTTTAGTTTTTATACATGAATGTATCATTATTCATACCTACATCGACTTTTATGCGAGGAACCAGAATGTGAATGCCTATTATGTTCAGCAATTGTATTTTTCACGCTACTTTTTTAATACAAAATGCATCCTTGCATCATAAATTGATGCAATGATTAATTTTTTCGCCAAAATATATAACGATTTATCTTGGACCTGCATTTCGCAAAATTACATGTCATTTTAAGTAATTTTCCTGAAATATCTTGGTAACTACGCGAAAGCAAATTAAGCGAATTTGGCACACCCCTAGTGTTAACATGCATAGCTGGATCACTTCACGGGCATAGTGAAGGCCTTATTTAGCAGCTCACTTTCACGTTGCTGAGGTAGCAGTGGAACCATCTCCGCTGTTCCAGCTAAGGCCAAGTCTGCCAAATTTACGCGTCGGGCCATGTTCCAAAGATTCGGAAAAATCTCTTGGGGGGGGGTGTTATTGCAGTTTTCCTGCCCAATACTGATATGATATGGCAGAACCCGACATGAAACAGATGAGGGAATGGCATGGGAGGAGCTACCCTAATTAGGGCGGATCATTCTATGTCAGTCCCACCAGCGATTGTACCATACAGCGGTTCTCTAGGGGCGGAGTCAGTGGTTGTTCAGTCAGTGAGTACCATTGCGATGCAATATGTGGGTGGACAGACAGCAGCCAGATTTTGTCATCTGTCCTGCCACAGCCCACATCTATATGAGCCATCTGTTTCCATTTATTTTGAAATATTTACAAGGATTTAAAAAGTGACCAGATGTTCTACATTTGAATTCACACATGTGTAACAATATGAGCTTTTGCAATTGAAACAAAATCATTATAATGTGTTTTAGTGGGCGGTCCTTTCTTATTGAGTGTATTTTGACATGCTCTTTGAATCTTGTCTCTGGGGACACATTACCTCATAGTTCTTGAGGTTAAGACAGCCGCAAAATTGAACATGCCACTACCACGAAGATTATCTAAGCGATAGTGCGCCCACAACCCAAAGTACATCTCTGCGGCTTGCCTGATTCGCTTGCTTCAATTTCACTTTACTTACACAAGTCTTTTTAACATGTGTGGTTACAAGCTGTCCTACTGTCCCAACAGTCAACATCTGGAGCAAGAAAGGTAATTGAGCCCATGAGAAAAGAGGGGGTAATTACCAGCTGCAGGCCAGGAGGTACCCCTGCAAGGGTTTATTTTAATGTAGTTTTACATTCATCTAAATACTGTGTCAAAGCAGCTAGTGACACTGATACAAGAAGGGTGCAGGGGGGGGGGTACTATCATTTTCAACACTCAAGAGAAAGAAGGAAGCAAGTTAATAAAATTGTTGAAGTATGGAGCAAGTTTGTAAAGTGGGGAGCAGTTAGTAAAGGAGGGTTTTTAGTTAGGGAAGTGGGGGGTTAGTGGCCAAGATGGGGGGCCAGTTGATTGAAGAGGGATCCAGTTAGTAAAACAGAGAGAGAAATGGTGATGTTTGGCAGAGTAGGAACCTAGTTAGTAGAATACACAGATAGTTTGTAAGGTTGGGGGTCAGTGGGTAATATAGAGGTTAATTTACTAAAATAGGGACTCAGTTGGAAAAGTTTGGAAACTCAGTTCATAAAGTAGAGAGGAAGTTTGCAAAACAGGGAGCGGATTGGTAAAGTGGGGGCCTAATTCGTCCAATAGGGAGCCAGTTGCTGAATTATGGAGCTAGTTTGTGAAGCAAGGAGCCCTTACTTGAACATAGTGCCAAGATGATAGTAAGTCAGAGTTAGCCATGACAATAGTAAACTACGGTTATATATAATACTGTATGTTGGAGGCACTTTTGTACTCAAGATTTGTAAGGATGTTGGAGATGCTGGTGTACTCGAGTCTGTGGGAGAGTCCTGTGTTCAGATGAGTAACCGAGAAGCCGTAGAGGTATGCTGGAGTAATGTGAGTAAATGAGAGACTGCGGAGGTACGTTACAAGCATCTATGTACTAAAGGGATTGTGTGAGGATATTAGAGGTACATCAGTACCCAAGAGGCTGTGGAAGTGTGATGTGGGCAGATGAATAACCAAGAAGATGTGCAGGTATGCTAGAGTACTGTGAGTAAACGAGAAACTGTGGAGGTATATTGGGGCTTACACTTGGAGAAGTGTGGCTCAATGGTTAGAGCGGCAGACCCTGATGCAGAGATCTGGCCCGGGACCAGGGTTCAATTCCTGCCTCGGTGGGTCTTGGGCTCAATTTCCTCGGACCTGATTATTCTCGCCTCGGTGCCTATTCTAATCATGGGTCCCACTCTGCAACTCTGGGCAATAGCTTGCTTAATCTCCACAATGGCCCCCACAACGCTAAGGATGCCTGGCTTCACCTTGGGGGTGCCCAGGAGTGGGCACTTCACAGGGAAAAGCCAGGAAGGGTTCCACAGCCGTATGCGTACAAGCGCTGAGATACCCTCATGGGTCGATTCGTGCGCTATACAAGTACTACTACATTTACATTTTACATTTACATTTACAAGACGCTGAGTAAAGATGTTGGAGGTTTGTGAGTTCTAGGGAGACCGCAGAAGGGTGCTGGGTGTGCTCGTGAGACTGTGGAAGGGTGCTGGAGTTGTGTTTGTACTCTAGACAGGGTCGGCTCTAGGGCGGTGCGATCGGTGCTACGGCACCAAGCACTGACTTGGGGTGGGGGTGTCATTTTTGCAAGTATATTATAATTTAAAAGCACCTGCTGCAGTGTTCCTGGCCTCCAGCAATTTTCAGGGATCAATTAAAATGTCAAGATAGCTCTAAGACCGTAGGTTTGTCTAGTGGAAATTTGGACTCATCCTAAGGTAGCGCAGAGGGTTAAAATGCCTGCTGCTAACAGCGTGTACCATGAAGATAACAAAGTGCATATAATGTAAATAGGTCAGTGTGTTATTGCTTCTGTAAGAGAGCTCCTTTTGTTACTTGTTTGTAAGTCAAAATCCTAATATAGAACATTGAGCTATTAACTGTCATCAAAGAACTGCGTGCAAACTGCAAGGTGTATGTTAGAGCTGTATGTTTTTTGCCCAGTCTTTCATTACCCTAATCTTGGCAAAAGAGTTCATATGTGTAGAAAACAATTCTTATTATTAAATAGAACCCCTAACAATGATGTTATGTTTTAAATTCTGAATTTGGGCTTTTCCAGAAAAAGGACACTGAAGCTATATTGAAATCCAGCATCAAAGATATGTCACTCCTACACTACACCTTATAGTGCTGTTTAATGTGACATTTCCTATGCACTGATTTACATATGTATGATTGTCTCCGTGCAGTGTGTGTGTGATGTAAAGTGCTCTGACACCTCACATTGATATGAGTGATGCTATAAAACGAAATGAATCTGAGAGACAGTGGTTATGGAGACTTGAGGGACACTGTTAAAGGGTGCTAGTGAGGGAATCCGTGGCATAGGTGATCATTGGGGGGGGTGGCGCCAACATAAATTGTTTTGCACGGGGCACCACCAGTGTTCATTTATTTTTATTTATTTATTTAGTGTTTTCTATAGCGCGAACATGACCCTGCGAGGGGTATCAGAGCGCTTTACAGCCGTATATCAACATTAGCACCATTTAGAAGCATAGATTGCAATTTACAAACTCTTTACAACAGTACACTTCAGGGAAGTGTATAAACAAAATATTGAATCAGCAATTGAATCAGCAATTGAATTAGTACAGATCGCATTAATTCACACCACCACATGCGAGAGGCTGGCGGATGACTGGAAGCAAACATGGAAAGATTTGATCCATAGGTACCGCTGCAAGGTCTTATTGAAGAAATGTTCTCATATAGTATAATTTTGCTTCTTTTATTAATGCTGCGATGGATGGAATTCTTCTAATGCTAGGGGGGAGTGCGTTCTAAATTTGTGGTACTGCTCCAGAGAACGCTCGGTCATAAGTTCTTTTCTTACAAAAATGAGCTGGCTTCAGAAGTAGATTGTCTTTGCTCCTGGTGCATCTGTTTCCTCCTGAAAGCGTGATTTTCTGTGCAAGGTAAACTGGCGTTTTATGGTGCAATAAGTTATGGGTGATGCATGCTACTTTGAAGTGAATTCTTGCTTCGAAGGGTAGCCAGTTGAGCACTTTCAAGTGAGGGGAGATGTGGTCGAATTTTTGGGATCCCGTTAACAGTCTTGTGGCTGCATTGAGACATGCTTTCAAAGGGGCTGTTGTGACTTTGGGAAGCCCTGCCAGAGTAGTGCACCCGTGTTAGCTCCTGGAGATGACCAGTGCCTGGACTGCTGTTTTAAGATCTGTTTTATTTAGGAATGGTTTTAGTTTCCGCAGGTAGCTTAGATGGAAACGGGCGTTCTTTGCCATTGTGTTGATATGCTCAATCATGTTGCTGAAGGGTGCTGTGGGAATTTAACTGAGAGGCTGTGGAGGTCTGCTTGAGACACGTGAAAAGCTGAGAGACTTTGGAGCTATGTTGAGACCTATTTGTACCCAGAAGCTGTGTAAAGACGTTGGAGGAATGTAAGTTCTCGAGGGATTGTGGAAGGGTGTTGTAGGCGGGTGAGTAACTAAAGGATAGAAGACAGAGAAAAAGGCAGGGATGTAGAGTGAGAGGCAGGTGAGAAAGAGGCAGAATATGAGGCAAAAATCAAGAGAAAGAGAGAGAAAGAGAGAGAGGGAGAGAAAGAGGACTGAGAGAGAGATAAAGAGAGAGAGAGAGAGAGAGAGAGAAAGAGAAAGAGAGAGCGAGAGAGAGAGAGAGAGAAAGAGGACTGAGAGAGAGATAAAGAGAGAGAGAGAGAAGAGAGAAAGAGGACGGGGAGAGAGAGAGAGAAAGAGAGAGAAAGAGAAAGAGAGAGAGAGAGAGAGAAAGAGAGAGAAAGAGAGGCTTGAAGAGTGTTGGGTGGCAACGCCTGCCAGAGACGGTGGCAGAGCCCCAGTGCCCGAGGGCATACACACAACACTCCTCCTCAGACCCACACAGTTTTTTCTAACTTTGCACCCCACAGAGAGCCTTTTCTCACAGGTGTTAGCCGCAGACCGAGGGTGGGTGAAAGACCCTCTCTTGAGCATGGCTCCGTCCAGCCTGGCATGAATGCGTGCCAGGGCGCTCAATCAACAGAGGTCGGTTCATAACACGGAAAATCCCTGCTAAATGCCAATTAATTATCTCGGGTACCGTGTGCGGGCATGTGCAGAGCGCAGACGCCTCTTCCAGGCAGACACAGGTTTTAGGTGGCTCGTGAAGGGGGAAAGGTGGTGAAGGGCCCCCCTGGCACTCAGTGCCAGCCCTCAGTGGCAGCTGCAGCTAGTCCATCCAGTAACAGCGCCGCTATGTTGCACAGGAGCGTGCCAACTACTGGAGCAGAGGCCACATGCCCCACACTCATGCCCTCCTCTGTGCTCACTGCTGGAAATGGGAAAAAAAAATAAAAACATTTTCTCCATGGAGAGGTGCCAAAAAGGGGTGGAGTCATCAGTGGTTGATTAATAAAGTTCAGAGAAGGGAAGTCCCGCCTATGCTTTACGTTTTTTTACAATCTCTGCTCCGAATAGAATACAGTAGGGATGAATGTGGTATTAAAGCTGGCAGGGCGCACAGCGGGTGGCAGGCTGTGGTGCTTGTCAGGGGCAAATCTGATTGCTAAAAGGTGGCCCATATTTGCAAATAGGGGCAGTTTTGGACTTGTAAAGAGATGTTGTGTTGATGTTTTGCCTGGTATGGGAGACTGCATGTATTTGTACTTCCTGCAGGCAATGTATGTGGTAACATTAGGGAAATCAGCAGTAAAACCAGCCCACCAGACCATAAAATAGGCCCACAAATAGACAAAACAAGCATTGGCAATGCCAATAGGTCTGGCTTAAAGGAATTGCTGTATGGTAATGTGAAGCATTAAAAGTAAATAGCATGGAAATGGATATGTATTTGAGCGGAAGCAAAGAACTGTAAAATAATATTGGTGTAGGTCAAAGGGTCAGGTGACAGTTGCATTGTCAAGCCAGACCTAAAAATCCATGTAGATTAATGGCCGCCCTCCTCCCATATGTGCTGCTGCCAGAGAAAAAACCCATAAATTATCTAGTTATCTAAAACACTTTAATAGCATCCCAATGTCATGTGTGCTCCTGAAAGTTCAAGCTTAGACAGCTGGATAAATAAACATAATGATCACAGCTGGTGGAGGGAAAGCACTTTTTTGTCGAAGCGCACAACTGCTGCCCAATCAAAGCATGTACGTCTATATCCCAACCTGTGGGCTGAGCCAAAGCCCCTCTAGTGATGCCCAAATAACTCTATGGTGACAGCTGCGCTGTCAAGCCAGAAAATAAAAACCACACCTACACGCTGACCTGTCAGTCCATTCCTTCGGCTACATTGCCCTACAGACAGGGCCACTGGAATTATGTGGGAGGGGAGGACCAAATTATGCTGCAGCGTTGGCTAAATTATGTGGCAAGAAAAGGCAAATAATGTAGCATAATGGTGCATATTTTGTGCTTGTATTACTTCATTATACTGTCATTTTTACACTTCTTAACACTGTCAGGGCATGGGTTTCTCCTCTTTAGTTGTGTGTGATGGTGGCTGCAGTGAGTATTGTATTGAGGACTGTGGTAGGTGTCGGTGACTGTGGTGAGTTTGGGTGTGTGGGTGCTGATAGGATGGTGTTGGTTGTCAGAAGGAGAGGGGTGAAGGGCCGGGGCAGAAGTGCAATGGATTATGGGATCTCTTCTCCTCCCTGTGCCCAATGTTCAACTCACCCCACTCTTTCTTTCCCAACGTGAAACATTTTGGAGAATGTGTCTTGTCTGTTCTTCATTAGACTCCGAGATTACTCGCACGCTTGGCAGAGGGGCTTCTGGAACATTCTTTCATGAGTGTGTGATGATGAGCCATATGGCTGGCCTGAGATATATTATCAGCAGGCCGCATATGGACCATAAGTCTAAAGCAGGGTCACTGGAATTAAGCGGGAATGGAGGAACACATGATCCAATAGGAAAAGGAAATTATGCAGCATAATGTGACACATTTTGTGGCAGCATTACTTTGATTTGATTTTGATCTCATTTGCATTGTTACTTATTAAGCGCACAAATGCCGAGGTGTCTTGGCGCTGACTGTGATACATAGATAGTAAAAGGCATCCTGACTCTGGTTGTTAGATTTTGGAAAACACTATTTTGCCATTTGTACAATGTTAACACTGTCTGGACAGAAATTGCACTACAATAGTATCAGCTTAGCACCTAAATGCAGCCATTAGCAAAAGTAAGTTGACCTGTTACTGCGCGATAAATGACAAATTTCTGAACAGCAACATATATTGCAGCGATTATCATAACTTTGATGCATTTGAGCTTTTTATGAACATCTGCACATTATACAGAAGATGATGGGTTATGTGGCAAGTGGGGCATATCTATAATTATGGGGAAAATGCGTACAACACCACTGCCGTAGAATAGCAAAATTCCAATAGCCTTGTGTATAGGGACATCTGGGCTTAGCTAGACCTGGAGTGCATGTCTGGGGTGGGTGGAAGAATTTCTTTATAGAGATTTGCTTAGCTTTCAAATCTAACTTCTGGGTTACTTTTCGTGGTTCGTCGTCATGAAGGGCAAAACACTAGTTCCACTTTTTCGTGACCCATGAAAAACCTGGATCAAGGATGCCAAAATTTACATGCAAAGTTCAATGAATAACTTTAATAATAGAGCTTTCAAAGTGATGGCAGTATTTGCTAATTTGAATGTTATGCTCAGTATTTATTTCATGCTTATGTGGTCCTGCAGGGCACAGAAGCAAGTTACAGAGAACCCAACTAGACAATACACAATTCATCCACTTCAAGGGGATCTACCTGAGACCCTATTGCTGAAATTTGCAACTGCGGTCAGCAGATTTCACACCTCCATATGCAGCTGGGACTCACCCCACTGAGTTATCTTGCTGGGTTGCAGGTAGCTGAGGAACAGACGCATCTTAATTGGAGGGGCTGCAAAGACACCTCTATCTTTCGAGCTGGAGAGGGAAACGTGGGTCGGTCCTTACCACGGCATGCTTGGTCCAGGAGGCTCTTCATGATTAGCATGTTCTTGCTTTGCATGTATGTTTCATTAAAGGGTCATAGATGAATGAAGGAGGAAGAAGTGACCATGCTTACATTAACACCCTCCTGGGCTGGGCAAAACATGCCTGATGCGTTCTCTTCCCTACAGTTGTTCCTATAGTCCTAAAGAATTCAAAAAAACAATTCAACAGCCAAGGACTCCCCTACTGCGCAGTGTGCTACCTGTCCACTAATGCACTTCGCTTCTCATTGCAGGCATAAAGCGCTATATCAATGCAACCACAATACAGTGCATCCATTGAAACCTCAATCATGCAGACACTTTTGCAGTTGTAGATGGATTCCAGTGAGCTGAAAGTATGTCTTCCCGGTGGTCGATCTCAGCTGACAAGCGGCATCCTAGGTGTGTCACACGGATGCTGCCCCAGTGGTTCTCTTCATCTCCATTGGGCGCTAGCAGAACAGTCACTTACAATGAATCACTGTGGCTGAAAAGACTCTTATAATTGAGCTCTTGGCTGGAAACTTCCGTAAGTTGCATTGTATTATCAATCTTTGATGACGGTCTCAATCGTGGCAAGATTCATGGATCATGAGGGCTTCGGTCGTTCGAACTCATCGGCTGGCGACTTCATTTCTGAGCACGATCAAAGAAATTATCAACAGACTGAATGATGAATTGAACATCTCACTTATTTCTGGCTTCCCCGCCATTGCATTGTGATGAAGACTGACGTTGACCAACCTAACTGTCCAATAAAACCAGATAAGGCCTTCTTGGATGAGGAATTTCTCCCAAATGGCACCGGTTGTGGCCTGGAGTAAGTGGTGGAATCTTCCTCAATGAAGGGAAGTTTTGCTTATGGCGAGTGTCTGCAGTCCACTACTGTGACCTTTTTCAATCGACTGCAGTCTCGCAGATGACCTGTCGTCATGACCGATAGACAGGTAAGAGATGAAAAGATTTTAAGGCAAACTGTGAGATCTTCCAATTTACTCACTTACTCTTAATGTTGGCCAACATCCTGGATCTTGAAGAAGCATTTCTTGAACTCTTTAGAACCTCTTCCAATCTGATGAATACGTCATTTGTCTGCTTACTGTACTGCTGTGTAAAACTTAAAAGGTTCTCCTCTGAAGCGCTTTCACAAACAACTTAGGGTGGAGAGTCACAATACGAAAACTATTTATATAAAATAATGGTAACCATCTTCCTTGACCAAAGAGACGGATTGAACCTTGTTGACCGGCTTCCATCGCCTAAAAACATATATGAAGCACTATTCATACCAGAGATGTCTTTCAGATGGTCTGATTCCTTTGCCCATAAGTCCCTAGAAAGAAGCGCACCCATACCCATTAAAAGGCAACACCACTCATGACAAGCTCCCATGGCCCAGGGACAAAGGTATAACTTTGCCCTTCAAAGGCAGTCTCATGGTTGGGTGCCAAAGTATCAAGGTCATGAATATTAACCTGCTCTTATTGTCAGGCTCAACAGAACCACACCTGCTATAAAGCCTCGAGTTCGAAGAGAGCGGACTGCCCAGGTCTCTATGGCCTTCTTCTGCCAGCGGTATGGGCAACCCCTTCCCGTAGCAACAACGCTGTTGACGCTAGCAAGCACCTAAGCGGATAATGCCTTCCAGAAAAAGCCCTTGTTTGAAGGAAAAAAACTACTTGGTAAAAAACCTACAAAAGCTCGTACAATAGGCGAAGGCAGCTGGTATACAGGCAGTTGCAGAAATAGGAGCAGGATAGAAATAGTGGAATAACAGGACAGGTATCAGTACCTGGAAAACAGAAGGAAGCGTAGAACCCACGACAGGACTGACAAAGTATTGTGACACAAGGGCAAGGCCGTTCAGGAAATGACATCAGGGAAAAGGAAACCATAGTTGATTGGGAAAAGACCATAGGGGAACTGAAGATGGCCAACCTTTTGGATAGTGTGACTACACTTCCTTGCCAAGGAATTTTGGGAGGAAGAAACACCAAGAACATGGAGGTGCTTAAGCACCTCCTTGCAGCAAGTCCCAAGATGAGTATTGAGGAGCCAAGGAAAACACAGTTGGGCCGGCCGCCGTGATGTAAGTAGACAGGATGAGTGTGGAAGACTGCCGGACCTTCCTGCATCCTCACCGTGGGAGAAGCAATGCCTGTCGTGCCCTCCCGAGCCTGCCTTTGAAGCTGGTGTCAGGCACGACCACAGCGCTACACTTCTATCCACTACACAATATCCTTTCTAACATATTGTTAAGGTAAGTGTTCATTGGGGAGTGGGGATTTGCTACTGTGGCCCCACACCTGGCTATCTTGACGTGTGTTGTTAAGTGTGGGTCTTCATGAACACCACAATATTTTTTGGTACAACTCCCTATTTATGAAACACCCCCATGACCCATCAGCACAATGAGAACTTGACTTCCTGATGCCTTCACCCATAAACATAGATAGACCCTTCCTCATCGTAAGGTCAGTCCATGGTAGCTGGAGGGCGGCCTCACTCATGGCAAGCGTCCACGACACGGAAACACAGAGAGAACTATGTCCTTTAGTTTCACTGTTGACCAGAGTCAGTGACCCATCAACTCAGGTGAATCTTTATTCCTAGGCAGGTTCTGATGTTGTTTATCCCCAGTCCCCCAGGGGCACAGATGGAACTTCACTCTGCACAAGGAAGCCTCAGAGCTGACAGTACTCCATGACCTGCAGACACAGGTCTAACCTTATGCTTGTATGCCACGCATGTGCTGACTTGACTCCATGGCCCATGGACAACGCTGGAAATTTACTGATTACAACGAAGACTCTGAGATGACCAGCTCCATGCCCACAGTGACCAATGAAACGCTATCACTAGAGGACCGCTGGACTCATGTCAAGTATCAATGCCCAATGCACTGCTCGGCCTGACTCATGATGAGCCCCCATGCCCCACTCACTGGTGGGCCGTCTGACTCGTGATGAGTTGCCATGCCGCACTTACTGGAGGACCGCCTGACTCATGATGAGCACCCATGCCCCGCTCACTGGAGGACCGCCTGACTCATGATGAGCACACATGCCCCGCTCACTGGAGGACCGCCTGACTCATGATGAGCCACCACTCCGAACTCATTGGTGAGCAATGTGACTCATGATAGATTGCGGTAGAGATAGAACCCCCCCCCATTGGAGGACCCTCACGTTGACAGACCCCTCTGGACCATAGACACAAATAGGCTCCTATTGAGCTATTAACACAGTAATCAACATAGAGGAAGTGTAGTTGGGTAGTATGACTCTTCCCAGGCTTCTCTGTCGCATCGACTGCAGATACGCGTCTTGCAGGTAAAGCCTCAATGGCTCAAAAGGCTTTCATTGAGTGTCAAGTCATCAACACTCTTACATTCTTGTTTACGTCTATGATTTTTGGAATTAACATATATATTCTTGACACACAAAACATGTAGTCCTCACAATTCTGTTTTTCCTAGAAGCCCAAAGATCTTTCTTAGTCTCCAGCTGTCTCTAGCAGTGGTGGCTGCACCAAAACTAAAGTGGGGGTCGGGGGAGTAGGGCAATATAAAGTTTTTTTTAAACGTACCTGTCCTAACGCTTCCGGGGCCTCAGTGCTTCTTTCCTCCCGGCAGTCACTGGGGCACAAAGCACAGGCTCCCCACCCAATCCAGATGCTGCTCTCATGCTATATCAAGCATGAGAGCAGCGTGGGGATTGGCCGGAGCAGGCTGGTCTGACACTCGCTCAGGCACAGGGAGCCTGCAGCTTTTTTCCAACCCGGTTGTCAACAAAGCTGGGGTGGAGAAATCTAAGTGTGCATGTCTGTTTTTAAAAACTTTGAGGTTATTGGAAGAGAAAATGCCAAGCTCACTCCATCATCCCAGCTCCTGTCTTGCACCGCGCCCCAGTGTTTCCTGCTGCAAAACCATGAGTTTGTACTTATGTCCTTTGAATCTTACTTGCTATTCGCAAAGTAGTCTTCAAGTTTGCTAACGCCTCTCCTCCTTATTTCCACGCGCCAAGGGGTATCAACA